>NC_090925.1:892612745-893237745 GCF_040938575.1 Ambystoma mexicanum
CCCACAGGACGGAGGAATGTCCCATAAGTATGGAGGAAAGGGGATGGGACGTAGGAGTATTACTTTTACGGATGAGGTCATGGCTCACTACGAGACACCCTGCAGAGACTCCTCCAAGGGAAGCCGCACCCCCTCTCCTGCATCGTCAGAGCAGATCCACTAGCCACAGCAGCACTGGGCAACTCGCCCCAAACGCAGGCGACTCGGGAGGAGCAAGGGAGAAGCGCTGGGGCGGTTTCCCAACATTCCATGGGCACGCACTTCGAGCCCACACAGGCAGAGGACAGCAAGCACTCAAAGAGCCGAGGCCCCTACACCCTAGTCCGCAGTGCTGCCAAACACCCCCTTGCACATCTACAAGATCCCCAAGGCCCAGGAGGTTGCAGGCACACCAAGGTGAGGCGACGAAGGCTGCAATCGAAAGGGGGGGAACCCACGAGCGGAGTGCAAGCAAGGATTCGCCAGACACCCGCAAACGTTTTTGGGACACGCACGCAGACTGACCCTCGACACTGCCACAGCTTTGAAGCTGCAGAGGCATCGGATAGAGTCCAGAACCATGGTGCAGCCCCAACCCCAGGGGGCCTCAATGATCCAGGGTGGAGATCACAAAGCTTCCACCAAGGCAGACGTCTGCCTCCTGCTGGACAAAATTTGCTCCCTCAGCGGTAATATGACCGCCACGGTCAACGTGCTCCAGGACAGAGTCCATTTATTTTTACATTTCTTTATCGGCATTTGTTATAGGTACAACAGCAGTGTGACAGTTGCCAACTGCGGCATAATATGGGCACATCAATATGAAGCCAGACGATAAATTAAACAATAAACAATATTAACATAAAATGTTTAACAGTAACGGTAAATGTCTCCTTGTGGTTGGTGGATAGTTCAGTTTGGGAGAGTTAGCAGGGGGAGGGGGGAGGAAGGAGCATGAAGATGAAGGATCAGTTCCGTTTCTGGCGATTGTTCAAGTGACTTTGTGGTGGTCAGTTCAGATAACGTGGGGGTAAATCGTTCAAGGGGGCTTTTCGTCATTGGAAGGGTGGAACAGTGCCCATGTCAGGGCCTTCCAAGCATCCAGTGCCTGACTTGCATCCTCTGAGGATTTAGCAACGCTGTCCTCCCAGGCTGAGGTTTCCGCCCCAACCCAGCGTTCCAGTTCAACAGAGCTCTCTCCCATTCCCCGTCAGTCATTTCTTGCCTCAGGTCCCTGTCCCATTTCAGGTCAGGGCTACGGGGATTAGGCCAGTCTATTAGGTGGCTGTATATTTGGCACACCGGTCTCCAGCCCTCTCCCAGATTATACAGTAGTGTTACGAAGGGGTTGGGCTCGGGTTCCTCAGGCCATGTGTCCCACTTGGCTTGCGCTAGCTTTCGAATCTTTTGATACCACAGGAACTGGCCGCTGGGTATGTCTTCCTCAGATTGCAGTGAGGAGAAGTCACGGAAGGAGCCCTCGTTGTACAAGTCTCCCCTTTCTCTCCCAGTACCTGATGGTTGCTAGGTCGACGCTGTTCTGGCAGAGGTCCGAGAAAAGCGGAATGTCCATAGTATATGCATGCTTCAGATGGAGAAGTGACTTTGTTCTGTGCCACACCTGTCTTCCCAGGGTAGCCAGTAAGGGTGTTTCGCTTGGGAGGTGTTGGGATGCCCAAATGAGTTCCTTCAGCCGGATTGGAGCGATTGGGTGTTGGAGTAGTCCCGTTTCTGAAATTACGTCACCAGCCAACCATTTGGCTATAAATCTGAGCTGGGCTGCCAGGTAATATTTCTCCAGGTCAGGAAGTTGAATGCCACCCTGTCTTTGCGGGAGAGTTAATGTAGTTAGCACCATCTTGCGTCTGCCTTTACCCCATAGGAAGTCCTTGAGTATCGTCTCAAGTAAGCGAAAGAAGGGGGCTTTGATGTAGTAAAACACATTTTGGAATCCGTAGAGGAACCTGGGAGAACAATCATTTTAATGATGGACGCTCTTCCCATCCTGGACAGGGGGAGTCGTGACCAGAACCCTATCGATTTGCATAGAGGGGGCAGCGCCGCCAAGGTGTTATTTTCATGCTTGAGCTTGGGTGTGTGTAGTACGTTGACTCCGACGTAGCGAAATGAGGTCAGTTGCCATTGCACATACAGTGAAGGTAGGTCAATGTGTTTGTCTTTGAGGCCAGCCAATGGGAAGAGACAGGATTTGTGTATACTGAATCGTATTCCCGAAACTTTGGCAAAATTGCTGAGGACCTCCAGCATAGTCGGAACGTTCTTGTGCGGGACTCTTACATAGAGGAGGACATCATCTGCGTACAGGGAGATTATGTGATCTACCCCATCCAGTCGTATACCTTCATCGAAGATTTGTTTTCTGAAATAGATGGCAATAGGTTCAAGCCGCAGTATGTAAAGCATGGGGGAAAGTGGGCACCCTTGACTAGTGCCCCTCTATGTCCCACGCAGAAGAGACAAGCCGTCCAGATTTTACTCATGCCTTTGGTCTGGTGTAGAGTACTTTGACCCATCTGACAAATTTCTCCCCAAAGCCGAATTCCCAGAGGACCGCTAATAGCCATTCCCAGAAGATAGAATCGAACGCCTTGATGGCGTCCAAGGATAGCAGGGCGTAGGATCCTCCGTCTCGATTAGCCTGGGACATGACGCGCTGGAGTCTGCGAAGATTGGCAGTGGTGTTACGGCCTGGCACAAAACCATTTTGATCTGGGTGAACTATTTCTCCTATTACCCTAGAGAGCCGCTTGTCTAAGATCGTGGTCAATATTTTGACGTCGTAGTTGAGCATTGCAAGTGGGCAGTAGGAATCGCAATCTTCTGCAGGTTTGTTGGGTTTAAGCATTAGGATAACCAGCGTTTCACGCATACTCCCAGGCAAAATCCCCAGTCCGTATGCCTCCTGAAACACCTCGTGCAGTAGTGGGGTTAGATTCATATCTTAAGTCTTGTAGAATTCGGAGGGTAGCCCATCACTACCCGGGGCCTTGCACGTGGCCAGGGACTTAATTGCTCCAGATATGTCTTCCGTGGTAATGTCTGCATCCAGGGCTTCTCTGTGTATGGGTGTTAGCCTAGGCAGCCCTATCTCATCTAGTGTGTCCGATATCTCGTCCGGGGTTACCTGGGCGTCGTGGGAATACAGCTGGGCGTAGAATTGTTTAAAAGTGTCATTGATGCCCTGTTGGGTTTGATGCAGCGTGCCATCTCTACTTTTCAGTGCTGTGGTTAGGTGCTTGGGGTGTTTTTGCACAGCCAGGCTAGTAGTCTGCTGGGCTGGTCTGCTTCAGTGGGCGCCCTATTGGTTCTGGTGGTGTAGTCAAACTTGGCTAGTCTGTCCCAAGCCTTTTTGCATTCGGTTCTGATTTGCTAGAGTTTGTCTTCCTCCTGCTGGGAGACCTGGGTGTCGGATTCCAACTGTTCAATTTCGTTTTCCCACTGTTCTAGCTCAGTTCGTAGATGTTTCCCGATGCCTCCAGCCTTTGCTATAATTTCTCCTCGCATAACTACCTTCAGGGCATCCCCTAACGTACTTAGGTGATCCACACTGCCCCTGTTCTCTGCTATATAGTTCTCTAGGGAATCTCTGAGGTCGTCCCTGAATGCTGGGTCTTTTAACGCTTCCGTGGGCATTCTCCATGTGGGTATTGGGGGTCTGGGTCCTATGATGCTCTACTCCACCGTTAATGGTGAGTGGTCAGAGATGGTCCGACCCAGGTATTGTGCCATGTCAATCTGGGGCAGGTTTTCTCTACCAGTGAAAACGTAGTCGACCCTAGTGTGGAGCTGAGTAAAAGGAGTAGCCCCGATCATCTGGGTGTAGCTCTCGCCAGACGTCCACCAAGTCTAGCCCGTTCAGCATGGTATTCAGCGCAGTGGTGGACGCTGGCAGACCGCCGGGGAGAGGCGTGGACCTGTCAAGTTCTGGGTTGCTGACACAATTGAAATCACCCCCCTAGATGAAATATCTGTGCCTATATTGTGTGATCGTGGCGTACATCAGGTTTAAGTGTGCTGGTATGTTGTTGGGGAGGTATGAGTTCACAATGCATATTTCGGTGTGCTCAATATGGCCCCACAATATCACATACTTTCCCTCTGGATCCAATTCAGTCTTGGTTAGTTGGAAGGGGATTTGAGGGCTGATGGTTGTGAACACCCTTCTGGCGTATTTGGAGTATGTGGCACCTAACCCCTGCCCACCCCAGTGAGTTGTAGCGTTGCGGTGGATTCCTTCGTTAGGTGGGTTTCCTGCAATAGGGCCAGTCCGATCCTCTTTCTATGCAGGTAGGATTTAATCCTACTTCGTTGAAGGTAGGTACCCAGTCCCCTCACATTCCAGGTTAAAACCTTGATGCGTGTGGCCATGTTAGTTCGAGGAAGAGTTCAAGTGTTCGTTCCCTGTTGCCCCTCTTCTCTTGCATGGTGGTCTGGAGCTCGGATGCCTCCCCTACAGGCTGCCTAATGCCGATTCACCCTCCTCTCTCCCCTGTGTCTCGAGACATTTTAACTATTTCAACTTCCACTCTGGCGAGTGGGTTAACAACGTAAAACAACTGAACTGCCCCCAGCAGTTGCATTGGGGGGGCAACGCTCGGGGGCTTCTGCATCTCGTGGGCCTATCCAGGTCATTTGATGCGGATGTATGCTGGCAACAGGCCGGCAAAGGTTTCGATGGGGTTGGTTGTAGCAGTGCTCATGTGTGGTCACCTGAGCTCCCGTCTGTGGTGGCGCAATCTATCGACGCAGTGGAGGATCGTCTTTTAAGTGCAATGCCATGGTATCAGATCTTGAAGTTGCCTGATTTGCGGGATCAGTGATTCATGTTTAGGCCTTCGGTCCTTAAGGTGCGTTCATCGCCTTCAGCGAAGTTATTGTGCTCCAGCCACATGTTGGCTGCAGCCAGGTTTATTATTATTATTATTATGATGTCAGGCCATCCACCTCCGCCTCCTCTGATCTTGCTTCTAGTCTTGCAACCTGCCTTTCAAGTTTGTGGACCTTAGTCTACAAGTCCAAGGTAGTCTCTGTGGTATCCTGTGGGTTTGCTTCCAGCTTGGTCACTCTTTCTGTGAGGTTGCGGGCATCTTGGCGCATGAGCTGCATGTCAGCTTTGACTTAGTCTATTTTAGTATCAATAAATGTTCTGACTGCTGCGATGGCCTGCAGTACCTGTGTGTCCTTGGGATCATCTTCAGGTGGGGGTGGCTCCGTCTGTGTGTTAGTTTCCTGGTGGGGTTGTTGCTTGGGTCTTGCCACAGTGAAGGAGTCCATTATTGTCGTCGACTTGGGTTTATTTTTTGTGGAGGACATCTTGCAGTGTCTTAGTTAGGTCGCTTCAATGGCTTCCGCTTCAGCCCGCTCCTCAGCAAGATGGTTCCCGGCGCGGTGTGGTGTGTCCTCCGTCCCCTACTCCGGTGTAGGTCCACTGCCGCAGCACCAGGCCTTGTGTTATTTAGATGCCCGAGTCTTCCTCATAGCCTCAAGCTCCCAGTGTGACCTGGGCTTGCAAGCTTCCTGGGATCCCTCGCACACCGTGGGCACGCCTTTGTGCTGAACCTCTCAGATGTCTTAGTGTGATCCGAGGTATTGGGCCCCCACTATGTCCCGTGCAGCCTGGGCCAGCCGCTTCATTCCAGGATCACTGATTGATCATATATGGAGTGCCAGCTGGGTGTGGAACCACTCCCAGGGGTGCGTCTTGTCCCCAAGTTCACAGCACGTCTCCTGTGCCTGCAATGCACCTCCAGCCTGCTGCCACTGCTGTCCCCGTGTACATCGGTGCACCAGCGCTTGTTTCTCCCCAATTTGCGTGCCCAGGCAGGCACTCTTACTTCCCTGTGCATTCCGCCCACTCCTCGCTCGCCTGCAGGCCTCCGGCCCACGGGGGTACAGCCGGAGGCAGCCGTTGCACTGCTCCTCACCTAAGTGCACCCCCTCTGTCCTCCTTTCCCAGGCCTCCTCTTCAGATGCGGCAAACCGGGTTGGGGTGGGGGTGGAAGCCGCTGCAGGTCCGGCGCTCGGCGGCAAGACCGCTCTCCCTCCTCAGCGGGCCACTGCAGGAGCGCTCTTGCAGACTCGTCACCTCTGCAGCACCATTAGTCCCCAGCCCCAGCCCACGGCAGTCGCTTCAGGCCGTTGCCGCTGGGCAAGTTACAGGGGCCAAGTGTCCGGATGAGCTCCTCCCCCACAGTGGCCCTCCTCCTCGCTCAGGCCGCCATTTCTTCGGCACCCCTGGGGCTCGTTCACGGGTCCTGTTTTCCAGGATGCAAGCTCTGATTTTCTTCGGATCTTCGCTCGGGAGTTGCAGAAACACTTGTATTATTAAGCGCTGCCGTTTTATGCCATTTTAATTGCAATTGTTGGCGAATTTAAGGATTGATGCTAAGATCAAGACAGGAGCTCGGCCCAGTCGCAGCCTCACTTCATGAGCTCCAGCCACGCCCCCTCCAGGGCAGAGTCCATAAAATATAAGATACGATAGAAGCACTGGAGAACTACCAGCAATCTGCGGACATCGTGGAAATGAGAATCGAAGGCCGGCTCCAAGACCTGGAACAGAAGAACTTCGACCTAGAAGCAAAAGTGGACGATTTGGAAAACAGAGAGCGGAGGTCAAACATATGCATCCAAGGTCTGATTGAGACCCCAGACAAGACCCAGGTGAGCTTGGAAAGAAAGGTGAAAGCTCTGGTGAACACCCTCTTCTGGGACCCCCCCCCACCCCCAGCACCGGTGCTAGAGTTCGACAGGATTCATCGAGCGGGAGGCCCGAAATCAGTCTTAGCGAAATGCCACCGTTATCGGCAAGCAGCGGAAAGCGTCAGGCTAGCTAGAGAGTGAGACGTAATAGCATTCGAGATCTCCAGAGTAAAGATTTACCAAGACCACTCTTCTGCCACCTTTGCCCAAAGGCGTGCCTGTTGCCCACTGACCACCTGGCTGCGGGAGCGTGACACTCGGTACAGAAGGCGCTTCCCCTTCGCTCTCACGTTCAGTTATGAGAACGAGGACTACAGAGTAGTCTCAGGGGAGGAAGCCATGCAAGTCCTGAAAGGACTAAAGGTGAGAGACAGCACGGCAGAAGAAGAATTGCCAACCTCGTCGGAACCCACTCGGACACCACAGGGCCCGTACCCAAGATGAGGCCGAGCAAAAGGCACCAGGAAATTCAAGAGGCTGAAACCGGAATAGAGTGAACACAACACCCTTCCAGTCGCCTCCTGAGAAAACCACAACCCAGGAAAACAGATAACTGTCCAGAGGTGAATGGGTCCGAGCAGCGTTGGTCCCCTCACGGGACTCGGCTTCCGCGTTTGCTCCAGCTCAAGATCCATGCACTCTGGACTCGCAAGCACTTGCTGACCAGGCTGGGCAGCACTACACGAGTTATGATACATTTTAACTGGCAACCAAATCGTATGCAATGAAATGTTTGTTGTTAAGGGACCAACTGAGACACCCGTCGAGTGGGCCTATGACATTCATGAGGGCCTCTCCAAGCCCTAAGACATCTAATCTTCTCTTTTCCTCCTCCTTTTTTCCTTCTGTGGTTGGCAAGGGGGGTGGGAGGGTTTGGGGGTTCCGGACAGGGGAATACACACAACCAGGGCTTTGTTGCCGGAGGGAGGACGATACTGGTGCCGGAGGAAGTGGCAACCGGGCCAGGCGAGGATGAAAAATGCACACACATGGGGGGATTTGATACAACTGCTCCAGAGCGGCTCGGTAACAGATTTGGCCTGGCAGCATGGGAACACCAAGGGAGAAGTCGGGATGTGGCTTTCACGACTGGGCACGAGACAGGGAAGGCATACACCTAGATTCTATGATGGTGGCTGACGCCATACGAATAGTATCCTTGAATATCAATATCAAGGGTCTTAACTCGCCACAAAAAGAGATCCATGCTCACCCGACTATTTCAGCAATCCAATCTAGATCTATTATTTGTACAGAAGACCAAATTCAAAAGCAATGAGGATTGCTGGCCCCTTTCTGTGGCAACTGAACTCAGCGCTCAATTACCCAGCAAACCCGCGGAGCGGGCCGCGGAATCGAGACGCAGAGTCGTTTGGTCTCTGCAGGCTCCGCTCCTGGAGACGGCTGCTGGACTGTGAGAAACAGCTCCTTCATATACCCCTCGCACGAAGACTGAACTAGCAGACTGTGTCCGCTTTTTTGACTGAGGTAGGAATCCTCATTTTTTCTGAACTATGAAGAACTATGAAGAACTATGAAGAACTATGAAGAACTATGAAGAACTATGAAGAACTATGAAGAACTATGAAGAACTATGAAGAACTAGTTTATCCAGCATGGTTTTTGTTCTGACTCACGATACGAATATAATCTGTAGGCGACAACCTATCTCTGGACTCTTCTATAAGGAATAAAACCCTGAAGCTGAACCATTTGGGGTTTCAAAAGTACTGCTGATAAAAGGACAAAGTCAACTCCAATCCAACTAACACATTCAGCAAAGAAGCGCAACCGGTAGACTGCAGGGGTCATACCCATTTGATCCCGGCGAAAGTGCCTCGTATTTACAACACTGGGGAATGTGACTTGACAGTGCGATCAGCAGCAGTTCGACCCCATCGGAACGATCGGCAAAGACGCGCGACAGAGAACTGTGGGAGGTATTACCCTCTAATCCTGAAGGAAGCGTCTCTCAATCAAAAGGGACATTGAGATAAGACAAGTGTGCATTTAGAAAGAGTATGACAGTCACGATTACAATTCACAACTTAAACACCCATGTTACCCATCAGCGACAGGAAGTTAATCCAGCCATGACAACGAGGAATAGCTCCTTAGAAGCGACCCAGCGGATGATGACAACAATTCCCGCAGGCCATAAAAAAAGACAGCATGACAAAGTGGGGTCGAGCTCCTCCATTTTACATGAATCGATACAACCTACAATTCAACAGGTTCTTTCTAAACAACAAATAAAGACCAGGCAATATGGAACGGATGAATGGAATCCGAGAACAGATCACCCAAAGTCCAATGTGGTGGAGACTCAGGAATTGCAACAGATGGAACTAGTTTCAGGATTAAGTACTGCGTTGTCACGGACATTGACCTCCTTTATTCAGGAAAAGTTCCATTCTGAGAAAAGTCACTCACAGACCTCGGCTATGTTGATGAGCCAAGATCCTGATGATAAGGAAGTGCTTCTCCTTTCTCAGCGACCAAAGCAGGAGGCATCAGGTATAATTGAGGCAAGACAAGCAGACAACATAGACAAAGAGACATCTCCAAGAGTCAGCGAAAACGCTAGCAGCTATACACCACTGACTGCCAACTTGGAATCAGAGAAGGAGAAACTCAGCTATGGGGAATTTGAGAAGTCATTGACTGACACCCAAAAAAAGAACCATGAGGTGAGCGTGAAATCACAAGAAGAACTCCAAAACAGCGGGATATCAGTAAAAGAACATCAGGATCAGGTGGTACAACTATCAGGGACAATCAAATCTGAGCTGGAACAACGAGCATCCCAAACTGAGAAGGCAATATTTGATAATCTTGCATCTCTGATGAGCTCTGGCCATCAATTAACAAATCCTATCATATAGAGAATGAAGGTGAAGCCAGTGTCTACTAATCCTCCGAAAAAAGGAAAAGGCAAGGATAGCCAAACTGAAATGGCTACAACAACATGCCATGCAAAAAATGCTCGAAAAAGGCCATTTTTAAGGCCCCCAGTAAACAACAAAGCAGCCCGTTTATCCTTAGACATTACTGAGATTGAATCTCTGATGAGTAACATTGAATAAAGAAAAGAAGTGTTTGGGGATACTATTAAAACAAGGAGAAGAGAGTCGCTTGTCACTTCAACTCCAGTCAATAACTAATAACTTCATCAATCCCCAGGCCAAAAGAGTACCCAAGACATAACATGAACCATTACATTAAAAAAAACAGAGAGCCTGCAAATCATTTCACGTTCGAAATAGAAGAAACAATTTGTACTCCGGTATGTGAAAGCAGAAATCTGAAGGAGGCTCAGTCAACTGCTAATCAAGATAACGAAATTAAAGAGGGAAAGGATATGAGCTCAGAGCAGGACCAACACCAGCAACAAAGGATTCCAACAACCATGATCGATCTACAAAATATGCTCATTACAATTATTTCCCACTCAATGATTCCGTTCATGAAACAAGTAATGAGAACATTAGGGACCAAGCGACACTTTCAGCCATGATACACACCAAGCAGATGTGTGTGTGTGTGTGTGTGTGTGTGTATATATATATATATATATATAGAGAGAGAGAGAGAGAGAGAGAGAGAATTATGGCAGATGGGATTATTTGAAATAGTGAGAGGAGAAAGAGCTGAAAAACAACCATTGACAGACATGATAGCATGGCTGAAACATCTCCCGCAGACACATCAGGAATTTCAACCCAAACAAGTTCCTCCTAGTCTTACACCTAAATGTTTGCCATTGGTGGCTCAAGACTCGAGAGAGAGAGAGATGCCAGTGGTGGCAGGATTGGAAAAGGCCATAGTAAAAGGTAGCTCAAAAAACTGCAATTCCAGATATTTCAATGCAGGAGGTGATGATACCCACGAAGCCTGTGATGAATGCAGCAGAGACCTTTCAAATATTATCACAAAAAGGAAGTAGACCAGAAGGGAATAAAAGAAAAACCAATACAAAAACAAAAACTGGCAAAAAAAGGGATCTCAAGCATTCTTGCAGAATATTATGCCTGCACAACAAAAGACAATAACTCAACAAAAAGACCTAGAACCAAGCAAGGCAGCGGAAATGATGATGAAATCCCATGATAACCAAGATATTCGAGGAAAATATGCAATGCACAACAAGTGAAGGCAAAGAATGAAATAGAGGACTTACTTGATTTGTCTACATTTAGTGATCCATCTGGATCAGAAGAGCGTGAGCCGTCAACGCCCCTCAATGAATCTAACCTCATCATAATAGATGAATACATAAGTAAGAATGAAGATGTCCTGACTAAAACCGATATGACTTGTGAAAATATAACAGATATATCCCTGAATTGTACATCGAGAATCTCACCATTTATGAGGTCAATCTCAGAGACCGAGTCGTCCTGGGACGATGAACAGTCTCTAGATGATAGAAACCAATCAAGCCAACGCCAAAATGATCAGCGCAGATTACAGCGCGATGAGACCAGAATCACATAAAGTAAGAAACTAAAACTACCTGCTTTTATGGATCCAAAGATCCAGAGAAGACATTATATCCTGAGCTTGGCAAGAATTCACAAAAGTAATGAACCCCTGACCTTGAATAGAACAAATGTCCCGTTATTATTAAATGCAATACCTCAATTAAAGGACATTTATACAGAGGATATAAAGGTGGTGATCTTTGATGATGAAAAGATACTGGATAAAGTAACACTCAAACTTAGCGATAGTAGAGTTATGAACCGATCCTGTCAATGTAACAAATGTAGGGAAAACTTGGATTCAATTGTAGGCAAATATCAGAGAATAGTTTGGCAGGGAACCAAACACAGAATAACCATAGACATGACCGGCTGAATATAAATTATCGAGAGAAGGAGAATGGACAACAGACTCAAAGAACTGCCCAGGAAATTGAGACAACGCAATCACGGGAACAAACCAGTGAGACAGATACCTTTGTGAATAGAAATACAAGATACAGTAATAAACAACTCATACAACGCGAATATGATGAGAGCCAAATGAATAAGTCAGTTCCCAAGAGACATAATTCATAACCACCAAAAAATGTGAAAATCAACAGCTGGTCTTTGTGTTCATGGAACACCAGAGGGCACTCCATTCTGATTGATCAAGCGCATGAACTAGAAGCATTCCAAATCATTTGCTTCCAAGAAACAGACGATAAACACACCATGCTGTGATGGGTTTTTAACCTTCTTAAATCAGGCCATAAAGAAAAAACAAGGGAGGCCGGCTTCTGGTCTCATCTCAATGATTAAAATTGATCCAGATTGGATTTTGGTAGAAACCAGAAATGTGAACCCGTGGACACAATACACAGTCATGAAGTTTCAGGTGGTTGACCATGATGAGAAATTAAATATTGGTACAACCTTACAATATCGATTCATAGCAATTTCTAACCTATATTGGAACCCGCTGCCATCAATGGCGATCATTTTTTGGATGCTGTCTTTCTGACTATTGATGATCTAGTCTAAGTACCATAAAATAGAATGAATGGTCTGTGGGGATCCGAATATCCATCTACTGAACTCCAATGGTGTCGAACTAGAAAAGAAAGAACTTTCCCAACGATCGAGGAGATGGCAGAAAGAAGCAAACATCAGACATCTGAATCTTGTAAACAAATCGAGCAAGGATCAAACTATCTCCACACCAACATGGGCACATGGAAATCCAACCGCAACCATTGATATATATCAATGGAGCTAAAGAATTCAATAACGAAAATTGAAGTTATACCGACGACCAAAAGCAATCATAACATGCAGACAATCTATGGTTCAGACCTGAATCATCAAACAAAGAAACAACGGCCGATGCAAGTGGAACTCAATGGCAAATCATTAAGACTGAGGTTAAGCCAACCTCAACTCAACATCTTACCTTGGATTTTCTGTGATGGAAAGATGGAAGATAAAGAAAAGCTGAATTATGGATGGCTCTTATTGCCTTACTTAAAACCTAGGCCAATGACAAAAACCAAAAAGTTTCACAAACATCAGTTTAATCCAGTGATCGCGCCAAAACAGAAAGCTCTGTGATATTACTCGAAAACGGAGAAAAAAACATGACTGTTGAAAATACGGAAAAGATAAAAGTAGCTAAACAAAGTTACACAAATTGGAAAAAAACATACACATTGAAATTGCTCCAAACAGATGCAGAAGCAATACTGGCGACTTTTAAAAACCGCAAACTGAGAGAATTGCAGAATCTCCTCAATTAGAACTGCCTATATCAACATCGGTTTGTTGCAAACGTGACAGAAACTGGATTTGTCACTTGTCGAATGATGTATAAAACAAACACTGCTGGACCAATTATTTACTCTGATAAATAATCTAAATCAGATTCCATCATCAAGGAGAATGGCTACCCTAATACCGATCTATGAACAGGGAGCCAGAGAGGACCCAGTCAACTATCGGCCCATTGCTCTCCTAGATCCTTTAGGCAAAATATTTGCCACTTTTCTTCTGAAAAAAGTAAAAGAATGGGCTATACGAAACAGATTTGCGACAAGGCAAACAGGATTTACGGCAAATGTAGGTACCAATATCAACCTGTTAATCTTGAATTTAATAAAACATGAAGCCTTAATGGCGAATACTACAGTACATGTAACTTTTGTCGACCTCAACATGGCTTTTGATTCGATAAATAGTCAAAAACATTGGAAGAAACTAAAAGACTGGAATTTCCCAGAGGACATTATGGAACCAATCAAACTTTTGTATTCCAATACGAGCATTAAGATCAGACTTTCAAAAGATGGAATGACTACTTCTGAAATAAAGACATGGAATGGATTGAAACAGAGCTGCCCGCTTGCGGCAACCCTGTACAATCTATATACAGCTGATTTCGAAGATCATGTCAGGGACAGGAATTTAAATCCACCGAAAGTTAACTCAATTCCCATTTCCTCAATGATGTATGTGGACGAGATCATACTACTAGATAAAACGATATAAGGGTCTAAAAACCAGCTTGAAAAAAAAGGAGAATACATGGAAATGAATGAGCTGCGTATCAATACAAAAATACAAAATATATGTCCTTGACGAAACAACCACTCAAGAAAAAAAATCGTATAATTTAACGGTGGATGGTAAACCATGGGATGAAGTATCTACGTTTAAATACTTTAGGCATAGTAATTAATCAATCTAGGATGGAAAAAGAATGGATAGACAAAATGAAAGAAAAAATGCAGTCCCTAGCAAGACAAGGTTGTCTCCTGCATAAGAAATATGGAGGGTTTTCTTTGAAGCCGATTATGGCCTTCTATAAAGTGATTCCCATTATTACATATGGGAGTGAAACTATGATATGTGCAGGAAATGTAAAATGGCATAAAATGAAGTCTTGTTTTGGTGGAAAATTCTGAGATTGCCGAAGAACTATCCAATTCTGAGGATAAGATCTGAAATTGCAACGCAGTCTCCAAGTTCCATAGCCCTTTGGAAACAGCTAGACATTCTTCAAAAAGTCCTTGCTGATGAAACAACACTAGCAATACAAATATTACGATGTGCCCCTAACACAATGAATAACACAGTTCTGAAAAACTGGATAGAAAAGCTGGAATTGAAACTTATTCAAGAAGACATCTTGATCGAATCACTCGTACTTCGACCTCAATACGCTAAAATAAAGATCCAGAGGAATGACTGGATGTAAACTATTGAAGAAAAAGAAAAAGTATTCCATGAACATCCGCTGTGACGCTGATTTGCGCGCTTTAAACAAACTGCCTAAATATTTTATGCTATTTCCAGACCCAAACATCTGTGAATTGTTCATGAAAATACATTTAAACATCTTGCCAACTAGAGAAAGACTTACGGAAATCCGACAGATACCAATGACAGAGAAAAAAAACGGCTGCTATTGTAGGAGTGAGAAAGATCCCGAAACATTATATCATCTGATCATGATCTGCCCGGCACTTGCAGACAAAAGAAGCCTTTTCGGCAATTCTTTAAAGATTTTGACTCAGGAATTAAAAGCGGACAAGAGATGGGCACGGATGCTGAGCGGTCAAGACACAAAAGCAATATTTACGATCACGCAATTTCTCGCTAATATTCTAGATTTGGAAAAATGACAGTACACAATCTGTTGGAGTTGTAGCCTGGCTATTATGATATGAAGTTGAAATTTGCTTGTTAACAAAATATGTAATGAGGAAGTATCCAGAAAAATTGAGAAATAAAAAGTGTATGTATAAACTATAACATTTTAAATAAAAAAATGTTTAAAAAAAAACAATGTGGAAAACAGGTTGGGGGTACGCTGTGAGCCTCAGGACCAGATAAAAAAGGAGGAGTGGGAATTCTATACTGAAACTCCCTTGAATTACACATAGCACAGACCCATAAATACCCACGGGGGAGGTACCTCACTCTGCACAGGACCATACAATCTATGGACATCACTCTATACTCAGTATACGCCCCTAATACTCAACAATTAGCCTTTTGTAAAACCCTCCTTGCACAGCTTGACAGTGAAACTTCAGGCTCCCTGAGATGTGGGGGGCAGCGGGGGCTGGTCGATTTTAATCAGGTCTCAGACCCTTCGCTAGACTGTAAATCCTATCGGGAGTGAAGCCCCCTTCCCCGCAACCTGGTATCAGAACACCTCTTAGACGCCTGGAGTTCTCAACATCCTACACAAAAGTCATACATGTTGTATTCCCCCCCCCCTCCCCTTGTACAACACCTTCACCTGCATAGATCAGATCTTCTTGGAGGGTAGTATGGAGCACCGCCTAGTGGGTGCAGCCATAGAACCAATAGGCTGGTCCGATCATGACATGGTAGTGGTGGGGTTGGATCTGGGTCCCAGCAAGCGGGCAGACAGGCTCTGATATGCAATGACACGCTCTTTAAGGATGGCCCCTTCAGAGATTCCCTAGACATTGAAATAAAAAATTCTTTGAGAGAAATGACACGGGTAGTATAACTGTGTGGGAAGCAGCAAATGCCACAATAAGAGGTCTAATAATGGCCCAGGGAGCTTCAGTTAAAAGAACGCAGCTGCTCAGGGCGACCCAGTTAAAGAAGTTAATACAGGACAGGGAGAAAGCCTTGGTGCAAGACCAAGCACGCACACAGGAACTCCTTACTGAAACCAGAGAACTAAGGCAGGAGCTCAAGACATCTGGCATGGGAAAGCACTGGCCCACTTGAGATAAGTCATGCAGAGATTAGATGAGAAGGGAGACAAGGCCCAAACACTCTTAGTGGCCAGACTTAGAAAGCAGAGGGCGGAAAAAGCGGTCACGAAAATAAAGTCTCAACCCGGAGACATGCTCGTTGACCCAGTCGACATAACAACCCGCTTTGCCCAGTATTAGGAGCAGCTATATGCTTCCAGTTGTAATCCCTCATCCGACGGCATGGCTAAATTCCTTTGCAAAGTCGTCTTAACCCCCTCACGCCCTCGGACCTAGCGGAGCTCAATGCCCTGAACACAATAGAGGAAATCCACCACGATATATCAAATCTTAAAGCGGGCTCGGCAGTGGGCCAAGATGGCTTCAACCCAACATACTGCAAAAGGATGAAGAACAGCCTCACCCCGTTCCTGACCCTCCTGTTCAATGACATTATGACAACCAGGCAGGCCCTGCCCTCCCTCACGGAAGCCCGGATCGTAGTGATCCCAAAGGAAGGCAAAGATAAGCAAGAGTGTGGATCGTATAGACCCATCTCACTGCTAAATGTTGACGAGAAAATGTATGCCAGCATTCTTGGCAACAGATTGAACAAAGTCCTCCAGCGTCTGATTGACAGTGACCAGGTGGGTTACGTGACAGGTCGGCAGGGTCCAGATAATGTCCGCAAAACCCATGAACAAATGACATTGGAGGGGATGGGAGACATGGATCTGACCCTAATATCGGTCGACGCTGAAAAAGCATTCGACCGGGTCGATTGGTGCTTTATGGTGCAAGTCCTAGAAAAGGCAGGCCTAGGACCCAGCTGGATCCAAAGCGCCCGGGCACTCTACAGGGATGAGGTGGCAACGGTGGTGGTCAATGGATTAGCATCCCCCCCCCCATTTAACCTAACAAGAGGAACCAGACAGGGCTGCCCACTCTCGCCCCTGGTCTATGTGTTGGACATGGAGCCCCTTGCCCAAACCATTCGATACGAGAGCAAAATATTCGGCTTCAGGCGATTCTGTTTTGAATACAAGATAGCCCTATTTGCGGACGACATCCTGGTCTACCTGAACCACCCCTCACAGTCCATACCAGCGATCTTGTCCGCATCAATTGCAACAAAACAATAGCATTACTGTTACCTAACGGAGCAATGAGTCCCACTTCTCACCCAGGCAACTGGGGCTTAAAGACAGCCGGCAATGACCTCAAGTACCTGGGCATAACCATAACCAAACACCTTGACAACCTCGCTGAGGCGCCGGCATGAATAGTATACCCTGAGCAGTCGACATCCGTAAGAGCAATCCACAGCGTAGGCCTGCCATAGGGTTGCTCCTTAACACCCTTCATCTCCCGCAGATCCAAGCACTTGGAAAGAGGCCCCGAGCAAAGCAGGGTGGGTGGGGGACAGAGGGTTCATCGGGGTTCTTTCTATCCTTCCTCTTTTTCGGACTATCTCTGCTTGTCTCTATGGTTCTTTAATCTACTGGAAAATGTTAAAATCCTCAGATTCACTAGCACTTCCCCTCATAAGGGGCAAATGTAATGTTCTTTTTGTCTCTGTGAATCTGAATAAAAATATATATTTTTAAAAATTGTTGGAAAAAAAAGTTCTGCAGAAAATCAAAAGACTCATGAAAAAAAGCTTTATAGATATAGGATGACACTTTTATTCACTCTGAAATGCCTGAACAATGGTTGAACTTGCTTTAATTTCCAATCTGTGAAAAGCACCCGAAAATGCATGACCTTAATCACCCTCTTTGTGCTGCTATATTGCTCTGTCACCTTTACCGACTTATCTTTTTATTATGATCTTGTACAATGCAGCTTCATATTTCCTTTTTATTTACTCTTAAGCCAGCTCCCCTATTTAGCTCTCCAATGCATCCTTGTACACTAATTCATGTCTGCAGCTACACCCATGACTCAGGAGGTCACGGTTTCTGTTGCTACATCTATTGCTTTTGCCATCCCCTCACTGCTGACATGTTTCCTTCTGCTGCTGCCTCTTTCTCTGCTACCACCTTGTTCTCTCTCCTGCTGTGGAACCCTATATCTACCCCATCATATGCCTTCCCTTTTTAGGTGAAGAAATAGGGTACGGTTTTAAAAGCAACTCTGGTTGTGCTTTTGGTTAAGACTTAAAAACGGGTTTATGGTGCAGGTGTTTCATGTACTACATGCCAAGATGTTTGCTACAGGCGCTACATGACTCAAGACGAAGTCCATCGCAGGGGTTATTTAGTCATATTTTAAAAGGACCTCAGGAGGATGAATGGTTGTTATGCCTGCTTAACGTAGATTTTACAAATTTAAGCCATCTGCCTCGGATGAATTAACTCACCAAGAACATCAAACGTCACCAAAACATCCGTGAACAGTAATTTAGAAAAGGCAACTCACACCATTTATCATTTGGTTTCTCTTAGGAGCCATATACAGCTTACTTGTATGGGAGATTTTTTTTCTAGCCGACAACCTGTTGCACAGGTTTTGCCCTAACATTAAGATTCTGGTACAACTTGAGATTTCTATTGACACGTATGAGACTCAATGCATAATTTGGGAAGATTAAAAGGAAACGGAACATTCTTGGCCAAGTGCTTTTTACAGCAGCAGGAATGTTTTTCAGAATACAACACTTTAACAAAATGACAAAGTTAGATAACTTCATCAATAACCTCGGTTTGATGTTACAGTGAAAGGTCTCATTAAGGCAACTGTCCAGCTGTAATTGAAGGCATCATTTCGAACTATTTTTTAACTGGCATGATCTGTACCTTGCAGCGCATTACATTAATTTAAAAGTCAGCGGGTAGGTGGAGAGATTTGACAGCAAAACCTACATTGGTGCTTTTTTTAAAATCTGAATTCTCCATTTAGAGCTATAGTCAGCTCAAACTTCAACAAATAAACGCAGTGGGGTTTCCTGCGGTAAGCAATTGGATGGCCTTGTGTAGCAGTTTATAATATAGTTTTACATCCTTTAAGAATTCAAGAAAATGGAGTCACATTTGCTTCCTTTTATTTAGAAGTAACTTTTGCCTTAGCTCAAGGGTGAGGCTGACTGCAGTGATTTATGCATGTGCCCAGAGGCTAATCCAGCAGGAGCTGAAAGCAGCTCCTGCCTTGTACTTTCAAAGTGATTACAAGGAGCACTTATCTTTGGCAGGCGCTAAATAGCACTTGGCGTCCCTCAATGTCGGTCCCTGCATAATTACTGTATTGCTACTGTAAAACACTGCATTCTCTCTGTGTTTTTAGTAAAGTTTAGGGTAGTGTATCTAGATCTAAGTGTCAACTATATGTCATTTTGTTGAGTATGGTGCATCATATTGACGAGTGAACACTTTTGAAAATGTACATTATCACTGGGCTAAATGATTTTGATGGAAAACCTACTTCTGCGATTTGCTGGTTGCATACATCTAGGCAACTGCTGTCCAATTCATGAGCTGATCCCAAACTCCTTGACATTCTATCACCCTGTTGCTTTATACCAGCTAGCCTGAAATTGAGATGGCACAAATTACAATATTCCAACTAGTTTGCTTAGTCTCTTACTTTCTTTACTCTTACATAATTAATTCACAAAGATAACTAGATGTTTGCACAAAGTAGCGATCAATAGTTCCATCTGACTGTACATCTACGGCAATACCATACACTGTAGATAGAGCTCCCTTTGTTCTACAATTACGATTGTATTATACATCAGCACCAGCAGGAGAGAACTGGCCAATTTGAAAGCTAGGAACACGAGCAAAATCTGCAAATCGCCACCCACATTTCATGCTAGGACTGCTGCGCATCTGCCCAGTCTTAACCCTGTCCTGGAAGGTCATGCCCCAAGCCAAGTCTCTACTGGAGTGCCAAAACACAACCCTGCTACTCACATGAGCACCTCCTCGCTCACCACCAGGTTCTACAAATAGTTATTTCCAATAGCAGTGTGATTTCTTTTAAAAAGGGAAGCATGAATTGCACAAAGCCCTAGTTACGTTAAAAACAAATAAAAAGTATCAACACCCCAGATGGCAGCTCGGAGCACTTATAGCAATAAATACTGCTTTCGTGGATGTGCAAAGCTGGAATGCTGCACTTGGGCATCCTTGGCTCGTGCTTGAGTACCATTAGCTGCCCTGCCCTGCCCTCCCCCCAAAGTGACATTTAACACTACATATTGAAAACAGTCAACAGGCAATGGGCAGGCAGGTAAAATGACAGGCATGGGCCATCTGGTCCACCTGAAGTTGACAATTACCCTGCCTGCCACAACACCTTAGTATGTACTTGGTCAGAGGCTATAACTTTCCTTTAACATTGTTAATGTTTTTTGATTCAAGCAACTTCTGAACTTTTCCTTAAACAGCCCATTATTTGGTCAGCAACTGTTTTCAGGAACTTTTTTAAAATCACTTCTATTTGTTTCCATTCATGCAGCCAACCTTTACATTTCACAGACACTCATCTCACTAATGGCTTACTTCAGAGGCAAATTAACAAGGGGGGTCCTGGGAGTCCCTCTGCCAGACATTAGTCCTGGTTACGACACACTTACCCAGAGTCTTTAGCTCACCATCTTTCACAGAGAAGAAATATCCCAAACATATCAGTTTTTGTCCTTCCCTGGGACAGTCCGGCACCTATATGCTAGGGAATTCTCCTCTGAACAAGAGTACCAACAGCAACCCCAGACACGTGTTTCGGTCTGGTTGGACCTCATCAGTAGGGTGGAGCTGCGCCTCTCTAAGAATAGTGAGCAAGGGGTCCACACCAGGGCAGGACAAAGACTGATATGTTTGGGATATTTCTTCTCTGTGAAAGATAGTGAGCTAAAGACTCTGGGTAAGTCTCTCGTAACCAGGACTAATGTCTGGCAGAGGGCCTCCCAGGACCTCCCTTGTTAATTTACTTCAGAGGCACACATAAATGCTACATTGCTGCTCATTTTATGTCTTCGGTACAAAAACCCTGAGTTTTTTTGATTTTACTATGTGAAACATCGGTGGTTTTCTCACTCACAAATTGGGCTCTGCTAAACAGACCCTACTTTTGAAATGCTTCAAGCGGACAAGTACTACAATGCACACATATATACTCTTTGGAGTACAGTCTACCGTCACCACCAGCTGCAATGTGAACTGGCAACACAGCAGCTACAAACTAACACGTGCCTTACTAAAACAGACTGCTGGAAACAAATTACAAAAGCTCCCAGCTACCTTTAAAAGTACTAACACCCATGTTTCCAAATACCTTAAACAGCATCTCCTCGTTGCCTGGTGACAGTTCTTTGGTGAAATATAGAAACAAGCTATATGCAGGGGTTTAGTTTAGTCTAGTTTATTTCTTATATAGCGGAGCACGCCCGTAGGCCTCAGTGCGGGTAAAAATTGCACCTTAATCACCCACCAACTTAATTCTCCACAGACACAGTACGCCATTTCTTATTCACGTTAACACAATTACCACTAGTCAAAGGTTAGTGGAGAGTGCCAATTCTGAGCACAGTTATATCAGTTAGTGGCACATGACGAAAGCACTGCCAAAACCGAATCTGATTTAATGTATATTATCCTCTTGGTTTCCACCCCGAAATGCAGAGCCATGTGTGTTTTTTTTCGTTTGTCTTGAGTTGAACATCCAACATGGGGGCACAAAACCCCCTCTTTTTTTAAGACTTGTCAAATTCTAATGAGAACGGGACATACTTCCTCTGAGGGGGATAGGCGCTAAGAACTTTGCAGGGGCCCCTGCAACATAACTGGGAAGCCACTCTTGGAAGAAGAATGTTGGAGTCCTTTCGATCAGAGGCAGACCAGGGGCAAGGACAGTAGCAGAGAAGAGAAAGTCCAAACCGGAGAACGAGCCAACCATCTTCGATATGCCTCGCCCACCATACCCTTTCTGTTACCCCCCCCCCCATCTTCTGCAGGCAAGGCACTCAGCTGTCATCAAAAGTAAAAACCCTGGTTACAGCAGAAAGGATTTGTCGCTTACAGAAGGCGTGGAATTGACCAGACTGCTGTCACAAAGCAACTATATAAATGGGGTGAAAACTACCCCACTTCTTTGATTCATCATCTGGGAACCATCTTGGACTTGCTTTAAGATTTCACAGAAACCTCATTGGTGCAGATAGCTACTCAAAGTCACATTCACTAGGTCAAGACAAAGACGTCCAAGGAGGGAGCAGACCCTCTCTTAGCCACTTCTGGTTTACACTTCAGATAGACTGTTGTAGGAAAGACGATTGCTGAACACATGTACCCAGGACTCTGAAGTAGCACCCCTGCAAGTGTGTCTCTGGCAAACTTCCCTGCTATGAAGGGGAGAAAACTGAATTCTCTTTCTTCATAGGTCCCTGCGAGGGGCCACAACAGCACTACAAGGACAAGAAAAGTTGCCTTTATCTCCCTCTCCACTTTTGAGACACTGCAAGCAATCTGAATACCTTTGAGCCGGTACAAAGAACCTACCTTTCACACATCCTCAACTTAAGAGTCGATGCGAGTGCCTTTCAGTTATGCTGACCCAAAGATAGTAACCTTTCCAAGCTTCTTTGCACCAAAAGTGGTTGCTGTTTGTCAGAACGCACTGAGAACCAGTTAAGCCTTCGAGCTACGTCATTTCGGCATCGCCTTCCTGTTAGGCAAGCCGCAGCGGCTCATGGCTTGAAGCTTAACAGCACTGCTTTGATAAATTCTGTTGACCCAGGCCGCCAACCTGAACCCTAATCAACACCAGAAAGTGTCCAGAAACCCAGCTGGATGCTGCTGAGGACCTGAAAGATGAGAAGGTACATACCAGTGGCTCTGTTCCCATGGCCCCATTGGCATTTAAAACACAACTTTATGCCTTTAAGTAAGATTCTTCACCAGGTTTGACTTTTATACAGGGCTGTTTTTCCTGCAGACCATTGTTCTGCAACACCTCTGTGTATCTCATTAAAGGGGTGGTGTGTCGGTGTTTAATAGTTTGTCCTTTTAGTTTCTTCATTTTATAGAACATGGATTGGACATTTACTGTGTTACCTATTGTACCATTGGTGTGGATGCTTTAAGGCTTGCTCACATCATCTCGAACAGCACATCCTGCTCTTAGCTCATGCAACCTTAAAAAGGTGTAGGTCCTGAGACGAAAGGGCAGTGATTTGCGAGGCATTCCTGTTTGGCTGTAGAAGTGTATGCAGCAGAAGTGTATGCAGTATTTCTCTCCATACCTTATACCTTTTCTGCAGTAAAAATCAAAAGGAGAGAATTAAGGACTGTGTGCCTGGTGACACGAGGCACAGTGGAGAAGTGCTCTTTTAAAAATACAACTGCGTGTTGCTGGAAGGAGTGGAAGCAAGCAAGTATAAAGTCATGCCCATAACGCCCTTGTGGCGTAAGTCCTGAGACGAAAGGGCAAGGCAGTGATTTGCGAGGCATTCCTGTTTGGCTGTTTGGTGGCTTGGCTTGGGGAAGGGCAGCCCCATATCAAGTGGATTTAAGTGGACCGCCGAGGGGCTGGAGAACCGAACCGAGAGAGCGGAATCTGCAGCTGCGGCCACGAGTCAAGTTAAAAATGATTACGAGGGGAATCACTCCGGGTCGCCTTTGGACGTACATTTGATTGCTGGAGACTGACTGCTGGCCGGGTGGCACTTTACTTCTGGAATCGTATTTGTGGCGGTACTTGTGGCAGAATACTGAACTTTCACATTCAGGCGGGAGGCGTCTGCGGGCCTAGAGCCTTTGAGTCTCATCGTCTTTTTTCAGTGAACATTACACTTGCACTGCATTCTGGAACTTGTAGTGAAGTAACTGTTGCAGATACAGCCCACGCTGACATCTTGCGAGAATCAGACACTACCCATGTCACGAACCAAGCAACCTCTCTGCATGGGTCGTAGGGTGAGGACTGTGGGCACTGTGCATGGTGTCTCTGAGCCATCCATGTGATAACCCCAGCCTCAGAGAGGGGCTTTGAAAGCTTTTTCTTTCCTGACGTGCGGCGACTGCGGGGCTATGGCCTTTGAGCCCCATTGTCTGTATTGCTAGAAACTGTGGATTCTGTAACGTAACCTAGTGATTGTTGCAGTTTTATGCTGAATTGCTCATCTGCAAGAAATTGTCATATCCACTGTTTGATTCAAACACTCTTCTGTGTATGGGTATTGCTGGGTGGCCACTGCGGGCATGGCGCTTTAGTGTCATTCTAGCGATTATACCCATTTCTCCTATAGGATTTGGAAAATTTTAACTTGTGAGCGAAGTACCTTGAGTCAAGTACTGCTTAGCTTGCTTTGCCCAGCGTGACAGCGGCGGGGCTGGCTACAATATCTAAGGTTTTTCCTGGTTTGGGTTGATTGTTCAAGATACGTTGGGAACAGATTGGGTGAGTGCATGCAGAATTATTTATACTCGTTCAAAACGTGCATGCCGGTAAATTTGTCCTACATATCCAACATGGCAGCGACCGGTAATGTTATTAACTTATGCTCTTCACACAAATCCATTACCATTACTCCATTTATGCATAAGGTGCAGCGGCCTCCCAACAAAGAGGCTTATGAGGCACCCCAATCAGATAACATAGCCTCACCTCATTTGCAGAACCCTTCTCGAGCAGTGGGTATTAACTAACCCTTTCATCGTTCACGAGCGGGGTCTGCTTCCGTACCTCTAATGCCACAACTCCTCTCTGACTCCACTATTTTACACTTGGACGATGGAGGAGTGGCAAATATGCAACCTGACATGATTCTGGCAGCAGTAATAGAGTTGGGGATAATATTTCACTTTATGCCAGCCAATACAAATCCCCAATTTCTATATATAGCGAGTGCACACTTCAGCGCAAAAGAAATGCACCCAACTCTTCTACGCGACAGGATACATCACTTTATGTACACCCAACTCCTCGACAATGCAAAAAGGTAAATATTCAAGGTTCTCAAGGCACCATCTCCTCGCAGGCTGCCATGATTGAGTTTTCTCTAACTGCCATCAACACCACTATACTGAGTTTATTTAAGTTATTTGAAAGCTTAAATGAAAACGTTACTAAACAGTTGGTGCAATTAGTTTCCATTTCTCAATGGATGATGTTCATCAAGCCCATATGTAATTTAGCAATCACACCAATCAACAACCGATTGTGATTCCAGATGGTGATACCACCTTATTGCCTGAACTATTTGTGCATCCAGCACTGCCTTCATTTGCAAAGATAATTCAGCCGGTCGAATTGACAGGAGATCATATGATTGAGAATAACAAGGACGAGTCATGGGTTAGCGTTAACCAAGATGAGACTAGATTTACAAACTCTTCAGACCACAACCAGAGTGTGGTGGTGGCTGCCTCTCCTGCACATAACTTAAAAAAGCAAAACGAAAAAAATAAATAAATACAAAACAAATTTAAAAAAAAATAAAAAAAAAAAAATTAAAAAAAAAAAAATTAAAAAAAAAAAAAAAAAAAAAACGATCGGTACGGCAAGTACCAATATATATATATATATATGCCCCTAAGACCTCAAGAAATACGCTGACCAACTTTTTCAAAGTAGTAACAGCTGCACCTAAGACAACCGACCCAAATCGGTTGCCAAATCTCCCACAGGTTGATAAAAGTGTAGTTCATGATTTGACAACAATTAGAAATGTTAGACCACAAGTAGCTGAACATGATGGCCAGGTTGGACATGGAGTGGATGCAATCCAAAAACCTCCAACTCAAAACCAATTTTTAAGTTGTTCAACAATGAATAGAATTCTAAAGGCTTTCGAACAAACTAATCCTAAAACAAATTTGAAGCTTCATGCCAAAGAGCATGTACTTCATGCTGCTAAATTGGATGGTTCCAAAAACACTTTCTACAGGAAAAGTTCCTACTCCTGCTATAGAGGAAATGAAGAAAGTGATAGACGCATAGCTTGAAAAAAGAAACTAGCACCCACAACAGTACATTCCACCTTTAATATAGTGCTTGGCTCTCAAGGTCAAACATCGACGTCTTAATGTTGACAATTTACAAAAAGCTAATCCTATGAATTTTGATTCTGCTCTCTCGATTGAACAAATCAAAAAATCTGTTAATGCTGATCTTGCAAAGCAGCTGGCACCTTGCACTGTAAATTCGGTTTCCAAGCCTACCTCAGCTGTCTCTTGAACCTGGTCTAGTGATCAAGGCCATGCAGCAAACACTAAGGGTGATGCAAAGAATCCCGAAGTCAGTTCATAAGATCAAGAGTCATGTCAACCTTCACTTAACACAAAGCTGGTCTCCATACAAAGTGAAGTTTCATTAACACAGCAAAATAGAATCCCTAATTGGAGTAACTATAGTGAGGATAAGAATAGATATTTTCAGGAGCATAAATCCACCTGCCATTCGTTGATAATGAAATGTTGTGAGAGCCCGTTTAGGTCATATGACCTCAATAGGAGGAGTGTCCTCAACATCTTTAACGATGTAGTAGAATTAGAGGATATCACCACCAGGGACATAGACCTAGTAGAATTCATTTCGGGACAAAATCTTGCGATAGTGAGATTGTGGATTCCATCCGGAGTGGTACTAAACACGATATGGAAAGCAAAAATGACACTTTTTGAAATGGGCTTTTTAATAGCTCAGTACCCAGAGCGTACACAAAGGCAAGTTGAGCAGTCACACTATCACTTGGCTAGTCATACCAAGATTTCTAATGATCAAGAACAAGTTTACTCCTCCATCAGGCCTTATCCGATAAAAACCTAACTAGTAAATTCTGAAAATTGTTCCTCACTGTCACTGGGCTGTTGGAATACAAGAGGTCATTCACACTTGCAAACATCGATAAATAAATGTTTTCATCCATTTGATATCCTAGTACTCCAAGAAACGTGGTTCCTAATTCCACCGGTCTGGGACAATTATGCGGTTTCACTAGTCCCAGCTATGAGAGGAATTAAAGGTAGACCATCTTCGGGCCTTTTGGTGGCAGTACGAAGGACCTCGGGGTTCACTCTTGTACCATGGTTAACTTATAGTGCATTCCTACAATTGGTAAAGCTGGCGAGTTCGCAAGGCAATGTAGCCATACTAAATATATATCGCAATCCTGATGGCATAGCCGAGGATACATTCTACAAAGAGTTGGCGGTATTAATAGGTGCTATATCCATGACCCCAGACATCTCAGCCACCACACTAGCTGGCGATCTTAACATGGTCTAACCTTATGTCTGAGAGGAATTTTCAAATGTTCAATGGTGATCTTCCAGCCCAAAGCACGTGGTGTAGAGAGGGATCGACAAGTACTATTGATTATATATATGTGGATTCTTATCTGTTTATGCAGGTTTCTTCTTTTGAAATAGTGAAGCAACAGTATAGTGATCACAACTTACTTGCTCTGAAAGTTCAATGGAATAAGACAAAAGGCGGTTTAAATAATAACTGTTTATGCCAGTGTCTAACAGTGAATAATGCCAGATCTCGCTTTTCTTGGCCTATTCCTAAACTTCTTGTTCTTAATAAAGCAGTTGAATGGAATCTAAATCATCAATCTAGAAGACATTTGGACAAATGTAAAAACAATATTGTGATCACGAAAAAGCAGCTGATCAGGCACATCCATGCCTTTGATCCAGAGGCACGTGCAAGTCGTGCTGCTTATCGTATAGAAAGAAAGACCATCTTAAACTCTGCTCCATAGATGCCACAGGCTGCTTTAAGATCTGCCAAATGTAGTTATCAAAATTGGCTACGAGCCCGTAAATCACTCATATTTCAACATGATAGTGAAGCAAAGCTCAAAGCTGTGCCGTCAAAAAAACTCTGCTGATATTTAGACATTGCTTAATAACCAGAGCTCATTTTATCAAACTGAAGCCCAAGCCAACAGGGTTCATGAACAACAGTGGGTTGCACACTTTACACAGTTATATGTGGATAAACGATTTGACATCTTTACATATACTATGAAATCCAAATTGAAGTGGTTGGTTGAGTGCTCTACGGACATCAGAGAAGAGTTTATCAAACAGGCAAGCGGGTCTAGGGCAGCAGGAGCCGATGGCCTGAGTAACATTATGCTAAAGGCTAATCCACATCTATGGGCTATTATTTTGAATAAGCTATATCAACAAATCTTAAGGTGTAAGGTTTTACCATTGTCTTGGCAAACATCCCTAATAGTTCCCATCTTTAAGAAGGGGGACCGATCATTACCTGAGAACTATTGACCCATAGCTCTCTTAGATATGCCAGGCAAAATCTTTGTGAAACTAGTTCTAAGAGACTTTAATGCATGGACACTCTCGAACCAATGTCGCGATCCTCAACAATCAGGGTTTCTGGCGGGAATGGGAACCACCATAAATCTACTATGTTTAAATGCCCTAAAGCTGCAATGTCAAGCTATAAAATAACCAGTATTTTTTGCATTTGTATTTTTTCATTCTGCTTTCGATTCGGTGTCACAGGTCTTATTAATGTCGAAACTAACCAGAGATAAGTGTCCGCCCACTTTATGTGATATTATTTACAGCTTTCACTCGGACACCTCCATATCGCTTTCGACTGACTTTAAATGGTTTATTATTATCTACATCTATACCTACTGCCCGAGGACTCAAACAAGGCTGTTTGTTAGCCTCAGCCATAGTTAATTACTTTATTCATGATGTCAAGAGGACATTTGATGTAGTTTATTCTGATTCGCCAAGAATTAATGGAATTGCAATTAAAGCGCTAATGTACGCAGATGATCTGGTCCTTGTATCAAAGACCCCGATTGGTCTTCAGAAATTATTGGCTGCCTTTGATAGCTATATAAGTCAGAATGAGTTAAAAATAAACACGGCAAAAAACACAGATTGTTCTGTATATTCCTAATAAGTAAAGTCGGAATTTGATGCATTGGTCCATTAATAAAATCAGACTAGCCATTGTATCCAATTATACATATCTAGGGATGGTATTTGAGGGAGCTGTTAATGCAAAGGGACATCTAATAAGCGTTGAGCATGAACTAAACACTGCCATGTCCCAAGCCAGGATTATATTACATCGCTTTGGCAAATTCTCTTAATCCGGCTTTATCATACTGGAAATTAAAAAAGTGACACGCTACCTATTATAAATACAAATATAAATATACAAATGCTGGACAGGCTGGAAGCAACATTTTGTAAACGGATCCTGCAGCTGCTCAGTATATACCACTTTCTTGGCTGCGGTATGAATTGGGGCTAGTTTCGGTCAACACCATCATTGGAAATTGTGTGCTTTATTTCGAAAAATGTTTGATTTCTACTAGAATGGAAGTTATGTTAAAAACCTTATCAGCATATTTATTCTCGAGTCAACACATATTTGTTCAGTAACAGCTATCTACCGAAATATTTCGCATGCTGGTGTAACTATTGACTTATTGGTGTCTAATCCAGACAAGGAAAAGAAAAGAAAAAGATCTATAGCATGGACGGTGTTTCAAGGCATAAAATAAGCAGTGTCACATAGCAATTTGCTATGCAATTCTGTCCGTTTGCTAATCAAATGGGCACTTGTGTAGCAAAGATAGCCATTTAAATTGCCCTCTTCAATGAAAGCACAGCTCGCCCTGCATTCCTCCCTTGCCCTCTATGCTCTCTTCCCCCCCTTTTCTCTGTTCACTTGAAGACCTAATGGAGACAAAGTGCAGCAGTAATCTTCTCCTCCACTCTTAAGTGCCAAAGGTATGTGTGGGAGTGCTAGGCAATAATTCCTTTTTCTTTTTCAAATAATTGCAAACCAGAAATAATCAGTATGCTACTTTTAGTAAGCTTTCTATATCCTGCCTGGCAAAGACCAGTATGTGTCAACTTTATATTTCTTTTAAAAAGGCAGTCATGCAATTCCTTTCCTTAAATGTAGGTTGTTACATAATGCATAACTATAGTATAGATACATGTAACTGATTAGCATTTTACGGCACATCCACTAGATTATGATCGCCTCCTTTCAGAATACTTTATTTGCACCATGTCAAGCTTAATTGTTTCTTAGCCTGTCAAACACTACATTTTACAACGATGAGATCTTCACGACAGTTTTAAGTTTAAAAATAGTTATAACTTACAATTTTTTGAACCTACCAGAATCAGACTGTTTTTCCTGTGTCCTTTTACAAAAATGACACTACAATTCGAAATACAGTACAATAGAATCCGCAATAATTTGAGCATAACATGATTTTCACGCCAATCCAACATGGCGCTCTGCGAATGGCACCACGTCACGAGATCAGGTGACACACGCGTTCGAAATCAATTGCTCGCATTGCTGGGTCAAGCGAGATCGCGCAAATTACTGAGCTCTCGGCAATCGAACCGCTTGCAGAAACTGATCTCTGCTCACAGCACGGCAACTTCCAAATCCAGGTAAGATGACCACATTAAAACTCTATAGAATGTACACCGCCATTAGATAAATACAAACATCCAAATGGCAAACTTACACACGCCTGCTTTTTGTTTACATAGTGCCCTTACGAACTACATCCAGGAGACACTTTTGCATACTCCACTGGGGATTCCATGTATTACGAACAGACTTACAGATTATACATGCGAGTTGAAACCTTTTTTCTTCCCCCCTTTTTTCCATTGCCTTTTGACTTTTGTTTTGCTTTTTAACACTAATCACCTGTGAATATTCAAAAACTAGTCCTGAAGATCTCATCTTATTTATGTCAATAATTCCAAGTTCCTTATCTATTTTTTACATTGTATGTCTCAACAGATATTATTTTGTGATAATTATTAGCCATTAAACCCCTGAAGAACCGCCAGAAATTAGGCGGGGAAACACGTGTCGGGAACGGGCTGGACATTAAAATTATAATTTTGTTAAGAAATACTAACCTTCATTTCATCAAGAACATCATGTTTGAGTTTGAATGACTACAATTCAAATTGAAGACATTATTTCTAACAACAAAGTCAATAAATTCAGGCTAAGAAAATCAGACCAATTGCCTTATTTAATAGTGATTTTGCACAATTTGTTTGCACACAAAACAAGGTATTTTTCAAACTTTTCCTTTTGTTCAAGCACGGACTACAACAAGGTCTAGTCCTAGTACGATTCAGTTTTTTTCTCTCTACAGTCTGAGAGGTATAGACCTTTGTTCCTGCTGCTTTTACACGTTTGTCTCACAAGAGTAGCGCCGGAATCAGCCAAAGACTGTAATTGTTCATTTTCTCCCCTTTGCCTGGTGCATCACGCCTTGCATAATCAAGGGGCTGAATACCTGAGTGCTAAATTCACTCGTTATCTCCCCCACTCGGTCGCTACGATCAGCCTCGGCGGGCCCGCTAGGTGTTCCTCCATTTCGCCGTACCCGCATTGGAGGCCGGGCCTTTTCGGTAGCTGCAGCCCAACTATGGAATGATCTCCCATTGTCTTGGAAAAACCTGCCAAATCACCTGACTTTCAGAAAGGCTTTAAAAACCTATCTATCTGTTTTAGATGACTTAGCTAGATGGCTTATAGATCACGGACCTTCTCGCTCCAGCGCCACGATACCCTTGGGTGACCAAGCACTTTATAAATGTCCATAACATAACAAAAATCCCTGCACTCCTACAGTGCAGGAGTCCCTTTGTCACAAAAGTGCTTAGTTTTAAAACATTTCCTGCATGCCAAATTGGAAAGGACGTTAGGATAGCAAACTTGGAAGAGGAGCATGAATGTTATGCTAGTAAGGCATAATCAAGCATTATAAGGATAACATGGTTTAATATGATACTGCGTGACTATTAAACAATAATTGAACTGTTACAAACAATTTAACATGCAACAAAAACTGTTTAGTGTGTGAGATTGTATACATCTGTGACTTAATCACTACTGCCCTGCAGGAGAACAGGGATGGATAGTGTGTGAGATTGTATACATCTGTGACTTAATCACTACTGCCCTGCAGGAGAACAGGGATGGATAATGAATAGAACCACTGTTCAGCCCCACTATTTTAAGGCTAAAAACAGCAGTGATCCCAATCATAAAAGGTTAAATAGGCTCAGCCAAACAGCTCTGCCACCTTTGCTTTTATTGTAGCTCAGGCCAAGGGCAGGCTATAGACTTCTGGAGTGGTGGGAGCTGATACAAAAGCAAACCAAGCAAAAATATTAATGTGGTAGAAAATAAAAGCAATGTCCAACCAAGGTTCTACAAAAATAGGATCAACTAATTAAAAAAAAAAACACACCACTGACCCACTTTTAGGGAAAACACAGAGAAAGTTAACTTTATTTTAAAGGGTCACTCTGGGTTTGAAGGCGGGGGTGCTCTGGCAAAGATTTCAGCAGCAAAACGTCAAGCTTTTGTTCATGCCTTTCAAAAGATAGCGAAGGGGGTGTTATAAGTCACTAGGGTTCTTCAAGGCTGTACAGGGGGACAGGGCCACTACAAATACCTTTCTTGTCATTCAGGGTTCAGCGTTGAGCCAAGCTTCTGGGGACTTTACTGCGGTCAAATCGTGCTGTCCCAATAGCAAGTCTGCATTGAAACAATGTCCAGATAAGGCTCCCAGTGGAGAGCTTGTGACCGGTCAAGTCGAGCCTTCAGACAGGTTTATAGGGTTGAGACAATGCTTCTGATGGGTCAGGATGGTGCTCAAGACAGGCAAGTCGATGGGTACCAGCAGGCCAAGTGCATTTGAGTTGGATCGAGACTATGCTTCTATCGATCAGATTCTTGTTCGAGACATTGTGGGATGGGTGCTTCCACAGAATCAAACCTACAGTCAAGTCCAGACAGAGCACTACAATGAGTTCAGTCAACGTTGAGACGGCTCAAAAGGCAGATAAGCAGACCAAACTCCTTTGAGTGCAAAAGTCAGCATTGCACGCTCTGCAGCAGCCGCATTGCACGTTCTGTAGCAGCTAGAAGTGAGTCTACCACAGTCGAGCCAGCTCAAAAAGTGTCTCTAGAGACCACAAGGGGCGCCGACTAATCCATCGTCTCCCTCGCCTTGTGCAGAATAATGGGGGCACATTAATTACACAATCCTTCCCTGTCAATTTTGAGGGCACCGGATGGTGTTGTTAGCGTTCTGGCACATCTTTGCCAAAGAACAAGGCGTATAAGTGGCGAGCAGTGAAGACATTCGCCCCGAAATGGCACAGAGCAGCAGAAGGGCAGGCCCGCGTGCAGCGGTCACCCAAAGCGCCGTCCAGAGCAGCGTCGCTTTGGAGTAGCCACCAGGGCAGCCCAGCATGCAGGGACGTGAATTGTGTGTGGCGCTGCCAGAACAGACTGAAGCCGGCACAGAGTAGCACATCTGAACCAGCAGCCCAGCATCGGCAGACTGTGAACTGCAGGACGCAAAGCATTCAGGACAGTGAGAAATCCTGCGCCGAGCACAGCGTGCCCCCTTCGCATCGGTGTGACTGAGACTGAAACCGGCTCAACACAGTGCAGAGCTCGTCCCAAACTAGACCACCACTGAATTAGAAACACACAAGCAACCTTGCTGGCAGTGAGCAGCAACAGCGCCGGATAACAAAAGCACATTGACTGACATCGGGAAGCCTGCTTCACCACTGCAGCTCTACCCTGAGCCACTTAACAGCCTCCCAGTCAGGGGTGGTAAAGCGCCACAAAAACAGTGCCTTTGCACACTAATTAACATATAACTAGGACAGTAATGGGGGCATCAAGCACACAAAGCCTGACATAAGTATGCTGCCATTACCAACAGATAGAGCTTAAAGCTTGTGAATACAGAATCTGCCCAGTGCGCACATGAGCAATGAGGAACCCAGATAAAAGTCCAACAGTCTAAAAGCCAGGCACTGTCTGTCACAGTACTGGGAGTACCAGGCATCAGCGTGCATGCTGAAAGGCCCCCAATGGCAGCTATGAGACCAACATCTGACACCCTGGCTAATGAGAAGAGGTGAAGACAGAGCACCTACAGCGACTAATCTACGTGCAGACTGCTTTACACGCAAGTGAGAAGACAGCTAAAATGGGGCCAAGCGTCAGCTGACGGGCTAGCGAGAAATAGCGTGGTGCCACAGCACAACGCAATGAGGACCGCAAATATTTCCTTGAGAGCCCAATCCAGCGGTTAGCTAGCGAGACTGTTTTATCGAGCCCTGTGAGGGGTAGAAAGCCACAGGCTGTAGCTTCCTTTTGACATTCTATCTGCAGAGGCCACGCTGGACCCCAAACATGGCAGCAATTCTGCAGAGTTTTCAGTGCGGCACAACCATAATGGAGCATCAGCAACCAGCAGATTCGCCAAACATACCGGGGAGTGACCAGGAGACATCAACAAAAGCGGATGTCCGTCTGTTATTAGATCTATGAAAAGTAATAGAACAGTGACAATAACAGACCCGCAGACCAGGATGGACAAAGTGGAGGGTAAACTAGAATCATTAGAACATAACCAGCCGTCTGCAGACCTCACAGAGATAAAAATGGAGGGTCGCTTTCTAGACCTGGAGCAGAGGAGAGTAGACCTTGTGGCCAAAGTTGATGACCTTGAAAACGGGGAAGGGCGTTCGAACATCTGCATAATGGGACTAAAAGAAGCCCAGGAGAAACCGCACTTTACTAGAATGTTCACTAGCCGTTCTAGTTAACTCTCCCTTTGAAACACCTCAGATACCTGAAATTGAATTCGACAGAATCCACAGGGACAGCGGTCCTCCGAACGGCACGACACGAGATCAGTCCTGGATAAATGCCACTATTTCAGGCAGAAGATGGAAAGTGTACAAAAGGCAAGAGAGAAAGAACTGATAAGACTTTGATGGGACGCGAGTACAGAAATACCAAGACCTATCAGCAAACACCTTATTGGAGAGCTAGGACTGCGACCCACTAGCAGCATGGATACAAGCATCTGGTACAGAGGAGGGCTCCCCTTCTCACTGAACTTCGAGGAGAAGAATATAGAATTGTTTTGGGGACGAGGAAACCAGTATTTTACAATGCTTGAAATCCGACAACCATGGCGCGGTACTGGAAGATGTGTGCAATGTTTGAGAGCCAACAAAAGTGACTCGCAAGCACCAGCCTAGACAAGGCTGTGCCTTTGGGTCCAGAAATCTTTACAGATTCAACACTCCATGAACAACCAACTCAAAAGCCACGAGATAATCAGTCGGCGAAGTAGTGTAAACAAAGTCCATAATTAAATTGTGCACAAAGTAGTGCATGGTATGTTAACAAGATGGATAAGGCTTGAAGGACAGGTGTAAAGAGCCCAGGAAATTATTTAACAGCGTTTTTCTATAGTTACGAAGTTATAGGTTAACAGAGACGTAAACTGCAGTGCCTCTTGAAAGAATTAAAGCAGCATCTCAAGGCGAGGGGGCTCTACTTGAGTGGCCCTAGATGTATAGGGTGTCTCCAATTAAAGGGGAAATGGACAGCCACATTTCTCGAACAATGGGGGAAAGGGGACAAATGGGATGGGAATCAGATGCTAATTCACATGTGACATACAAGGGAAACAAGGGTGGCAGTGTGACAAGGCAGAAAGTAATAAAGCACTGGTGGTTAAGCGCTTGGTCTCTCAGATGGGTGACCGCAATTGCGAGATTACACTTGCACTGCAGTTATAGCTGATAACAATTCGTTTTGAGTCCTTAAATGTTAAAGGGTTAAATTCCCCACAGAAGCAATCAATGCTCCTGAGGGAATTCATGCTGTTAGGGTTGGACGTACTGTTTATACAGGAATCCAAGTTCAGAAAGGGGGAGGAGTAGGTCTTCAAAGGGAAACCCCCTTTGTGGGTCCATTTGGACTTCGGGTCCTGTTAAAAAAGTAGGGGTGGGAATATTGTACCGAGCATCACTGGGCCTAGATATCACACAGACACATAGAAACACAGAAAACCGATAACTGAAAATAAATAAGAACATAGGACCGTTATGCTCCACGTTTGCGCCCAACCAGCGGCAACTCCTGTTCTGCAAAGTAGTCTTTAGAGTCATGGAAAACAGGAATCCTAAATTGTGCAAGAGATCTCAGTACTGTAGTCGACCCAACTTTAGACTAGCACTCAATGAGAATGGGAGCAATTCCGCCACCAAAACCAGACAGTGAGAATATATTCACCCTTTTGCAAGATTCATTCTTGCTTGACCCTCCAAGGGCGTTCATTTTTTATTCACCATCACATAAGATGTGCATCGATTACGTTTTACTCAACGCAGCGCAGGAATATAAGATATTGGAAACAACCATAAACATGGTGGGGAAGTCTGATTGTTAACAGGGAACAAAATTAAGATCCGATAAGCAGGAGCTAAAGGCAGCTCCTAGATATCCAGAGACCAGGAGCCAACACTGGGGAACCAGGAGCTAGTGCATAGCGTTCCAAAAATCTAACTTCCACAAAGATGCAAACATATCACTTTATCAGTTATTTATGAACCATTATGCTTTAAATGTATAGATTTTCCTAATGCTTATTTATAGATTGTACCACATTAACAGCGTTAAATCCACATAGGTGTGTTTGTTCGGCATCACTAGGCCTGGGGAACCAATTGTAGCTCCTGGTAGCTGTTGAGGTCAACTAACCAGGCTCTTCTAGGTCAAAAGGAGAAGCTAAATGGCTCCAAGCTCCCCTCAATTTCGAACCCTACCTTTGTGTCCTAAAACCGGACACAAGTCCATGCATTCCAATCAATGGGAGGCAAGTTTTTAACGACATGTGTACAAAGACGCACTCTTCAAAGAGTTGCTCCACATGGAAGTCAAAGATTTCTTTTTGGAAAAGGACACAGTAGAACTCCCCCTTAACACAGTATGAGAGGCCGCCAAAGTTACCATTTGAGGGGTATTGATCGCAGAGTGAACAGACAAAAAGAGGACCAGAATGCTGTGTGAACTAGCTCTAAAGCAGGACATTAAAGCAAAAGAGGCTGGCCTGCTTGCAGACACAGATTCCCACTTGGAAGTGCTGGCAGAAATCGGGGAATTTAGGAAAGAGGTTAATGAGATTTGGAGGGAAAAAGCCTTAGCCCAACTCTGTTACTTTAAATAGAAATTTTACGAAAAAGGCGAAAAAAGCCCACACCCTTCTTCCCGCACAGTTACAAGGCAAAAGGATAGAAAGGACCGTGTTCATCAGCTTACGCTAAGCAATGGTCAGTCTGTTGGAGATTGCAAAATGATTCGCTATCCACGACTGATAGCCTTCGATGCTACTGTCATCACACGTGCTATGTGATGAGGCTTATAGCCAAAACATTTAACGGCAGAAGATAGGGAACTACTCAATGCCCCCATAGACATTAAAGTGCATGGGGCGATATCAAAGCTCAAGGCAGGTTCGGCACCAGAGCAGGACAGTTACACACTCGCTTTTAATAAAATGTATGGCTGAGAGCTCACCCCCTTTTTGGCGAAGCTCTTTCACAAAATACTGCAAACGAGCCAAGCCACTACCACATTTATGCGAGCAAGAAGAATAGTCCTCAGAGATAAAAAGGAGTAGATCGTATTGCCCCATATCTCTGATCAATGTACAAGGCATAAAATAAGCAGTGTTGTATAACAATTTGCTATGTAATTCTGTAGGTTTGCTAATTAAATTGACACTTGTGTAGCAAAAATAGCTATTTAGGTTGCCCTTTTCAATAATAGTACAAGTCACCTTGCATTCCTCTCTTGCCCTCACATCTCACTCCACCCTTTTTCCTCTGCTCACTGCAGTAATAATCTCCTCCACTCGTAAGTGCCAAAAGGCCGGTATGGGAGTGCTAGTCAATTTATTTTCTTCAAATAATTACAAGCCAGATGTAAATCGGGATGACACTTTTATTAAGCCAACTATATCTTGTCTGTCAAAGACCAGTATGTGTTAACTTAAATAATTTTTAAAGACAGTCATGCCATTCCAGTCCTTACATAATGCTTAACTGCAGTATTGCTACTGTAAAACAGTGCAGTGTCTCCAGGCTTTACAGTAAAGTTTAGGTTAGTATATCTAAATCTCAGTATCAACCAGATTTCATTTTATTGGGAAAGATGCATCATATAGAAGAGTGAACACTTTTGCAAATGTGCATGATTACACAGCCAAACGCCTTTGATGGCAAACTTAGTTCTGTGACCTACTGGTCACATACATCTGCAACTGGTGCTCAACCCATGAGCTGAACCCATACTCCTGTACATCCTATCTTATCACCCCTGTTGCTTTATACCAGCTAGCCTGAAAGTGAGATGGCCACAAACTACAATTTTCCACCTAGTTTGTCCAGTTCTCTGCATGCTACGCCACCCAATCTGCTTAGTCTCTTACTGCCCTTCCTTTTACATAATGAATACACACATCTGTCTAGCCGTGTACACAAAGTAGTGATCAATAGTTCCATACAGTCTGTACATCTACAGATCTGCTGCAATACCATCCACCGTATTTAGCCTCCAGATCTTACTTTGCTCTATAATTATGATTGCTTTGTATAAGAGCACAAACATGAGAGCCTTTTTATTGTATCTATGTGTGTCCATTCATGGAGCTAACCTTTTACAGACACTCATCCAGGGCACGCAAAGTTTACTCGCCCACTCGAGCAGACTTTATGAAGGGCGAGTACCATTTACAGGGGACATTTAAAACTTTTGACATTTACTTTGTTTGCATTATATGTCAAGGAAACATTTCACTGTGCATGGCTGCCCTTGGTGTGGCAGCGTTGTGCCAAACAAAGTGGGTTTTTGGTGAGTTGCACCATTTTACAGAAAGCGCATTTACATTTTTTGTCATTCGTTGCCAAGGGTCGAGTGCATTTCCTCTACGTCGAGTAGGTAAACTTAGTTACTAGACCCGCAGGTCTAGTGGAATTTTAAAGAATTTGCAAGGCCCAATTGTTTTTCACTAGTGTCTTACTCCAGCGGTGCACAGAAATGCTGTATATTTTACTTGTTTTAGGTCTTGGGAACAAACAACTTCTAGTGACATTAAAAATATTAGTATACCATTGCTAATCAAATGGGTTTGTTTGCTAATCATGAAAATGTTAAATTAGCAAACTGCTGATCAATTTTAGAAAATAGTTTATGACTTGAAGAGGATGTCGGAGAGCGTTTGTCTGGAGGAAGCTCTGATGTGGGTATCAGCGATAGGGAGGCCTGGGTTGGAGACCAGGATATCCCTTTTGAACCTATTCCTTCCAGGCTTAGTGAGAAGGATAGGATAGGAGGTAGAGTAGCAGTATGAGGAGATGGGAGAGATTGAGAGCACCATAGAGGGTGCGCGGGGGCAATAAGGGAGATTGAGTGAGGAAAAAAAGAGGCCCGCCAACAGCTACGCACCGCAGGAAGCACCAGAGGGGGGAAGAGTTCACACAGAAGGAGGCAACACACCTGCCGGAGCAGTGTGGATAGAAGACAGGGAGGGAGAGGGGCGGGGGGTGTCACACTGCATGAACACCCATATTTGCCTTTCCTAAAAAGCAGGAAAAGGGCCTAGTTTTATCACAACAGCAATGCACAAATACCCAGATAACAGACCTGACAGTGTGCATAGACAGCAGAGACAACACTCCCACCCTGATCGAGACGCTGAAAAAGCTTTCAACAGGTTCGAGTTGCCCTTCATGCAGGCAGTTAATGCGAAGCCCAGGCCATACGTTTAAATGAAGACATACATGGATTGCAAAGATTTCGAAGAGAATACAAACTCACACTGTTCGCCGATGATGTCTTAGGTTCTATCACCCAACTGGCAACATCAGTACCAGCCCTCTTAACAGCAATAGCAAACTATGGTGCGCTTTCAGGTTTCTGTATTAATTAGAACAAAACTATGGCCCTCCCATTGTCAGAGGATTCCACCCTCTCCTCGCATCTACTAAATTATTGTGGAATCCAATTTCAGTGGGGATCAGATACTTGGCAGTGACAATAACCAGGTGGCTAGGTGATCTTTATAGAACCAATTATCCACCATTATGGGAGAGAATCACCAAAGATCTACAGAAGGGTCTAAGGTCACGCTATCACGAGCAGCAAGATTCAAATCCATCAAAATAAATATCCTTCCCAAGTTAGTATTCTTATTCCAGTCCCTGCTTGTAGCGATCCCGGCCACTTTTCATAGTGAAATGAAGCGGGTGCTCCAATCTTTTTTGTGGGCAAAGCAGAGAACTTGAGGTAGCGTACACTACCATGATATTGCCAAATGATGAAGGCGATATGGGCTACCCATACATTTAAAAAGACTTTAGGGCTTTGCAATTAAGGATCCCGCAAGACCACCTAAGGAACAACGTAGAAAAGAAATGGGCTTCCTTATTCGCCGGTGACCTTCGGTGAATGGCTATGGATCCCCCACAAGAGCTTACCATATAGGATACGCACACACCCTGTACCTACAGTTGTTTGGTCCCCATCATGGAGATCCAAGGATATGGACAGTGTTACATCATGGCCATCCCCGCTCAGCTGTATTTGGGCTCCCCCCATCAGAGACTGTATAGCTGACCCCAATTGCTTTCAATCCCAATATGAGGCCGGATTAGTGAGGGCAGGACAAACATGACCCCACCCTGCGGCAACCCCCTTAACTCCACCACAACATGGCATACAGTGAAAATACAACAAAGTGTTTGTTTAGCTACAGACCCACTCCAAAAGCAGCATCCCCCTCAACTCCATGGGGATCTATGTGGGGGGAGATCGGACCAATGCCCACCAGCTACTATTGAAACACTGCGGGCCACACCAAAAACCCCATGTGTTTAGTGAGAAACTCCAGCCAAACCATTTCCACAACAGCACCCCCACAATGAAAGGCCACAATGATTTTCTCCATCAAGCAGATGTCTTAAGCTTCGGACAACCATTCATCAGGTCCCGGCAACCTGTCCCACTTAGATTGGTTAGCCAAGCATGCTCTGGCGGCTAGCAATAGAAAATGCGGCAAACTCCTATATTTACCGTCCCTCTCTTCAAGCCCAAATAAAAACAACATAGGGTTTAAGGAGTGAAGCATTCCCTCAATCTTCCTCACCCACCCAACACCTCAGCCCAATATATCTGCACTCTGTCATAGGCCCACCACATATGCCAATAGGTGGCAAGCTCCCGGCATCCATGCCAACAACTCGAGCTATCCCTGTGAAAGCTAGCGCAATTTACAGGGGTACCCCTAATCATACTCACACCAGATTAAAGTTCACCCCTCTAGGGAATTAAGGCCAAGAGTCTTTATCTTGCAAGGATAATAAGTTTCATATGTACAGAAACGAGGGTTGGGCAAAGAACTCTGCTCCTTGAATGGCATATTCTGTCCCCAATCGTTCCCAGCTCCTGCAGACTGGTGCCAGGCAGGAGCCTTATATACTTCTTGACTAGGTCACTGGATACTGGCATGGCTCATCCACAACTGTCTTTCTTCCCTATAAGGGGTGCTGCAGTCTTCCTTCCTTCATGGCCAGGTTTCCGTTTAGGACATACTACTTAGCATACTGCTAGCCTATTCAAGAATACATTGTAGCTCCTGTTTATATATAAATATTCATAATGTAGCAAAATGATGATAAACACATTTTCCAGTCATGCTCTCCATACTTCACTCAATATACTCATATTGTATCTGGTCCAGTAATTCCCCTTAAAACCTTGTTTTTCATAATTCTGCATTGTGTGCATTGCGCCTTTAGTCTGCATGGGTTTTTTGATGGACAGGGAACAGCTTCTAAGTTACGCGCTGGCCTGCCAGCGCTAGCAGAACACCATGGCAATGCCTGTAATCTATTTTTAGCACAGGCTGCATTTCTTTTGGCACAGAGCCTACTTCTGTTGTGCATTGAGAAAAACTAAATAGAATAACATTTACAAGTGTAATAGTTAATTACACCTTATATTTAAATACTATCTTCATTTAGTGCCTGGCCACGTCTGTGTTTGTGATTATATTTGCATGAAAAAAAGCCTTCTCAGTGCTGTAGTGCTTAGAGAAGTCTTGCCTAATCACTTGGTGGGGGGCAGGAAGGTGCTAGCTCCTCCCCAACACCCGTCGAACATTTTAGAGAGATGGACAGGGTCACATCGCCAGCGATGAAGAAGCTCAATGCCATGGAGCTTATATTGGCACGATACAGATGTCTTAAATGCTCCACGTAACATCTGCAACAACCCGTAGATCTTCCTACCAAAATCCCTCTCACATCTGCACCGGAGGCACTCCGTTCCACTACCAGAAGCCGCAAACCAGCGCCTCATATACTGCCAAAATGAAACCTCCTGCGTCCAAATATAGGAAGGAATCTTCTTGACCAAGGAAGAACTCGAACAGGCCTTAAATGTAGGGACAATACACCCATTGACATACTTTCTATTGAAGGGCATATTGTTAGACCCACATTGGAAGAAACAACTGCAGCCCCCGGTGACACCCTTCAAGCAAATTCTTAACTCCCACCAGGGGTCCATGGGGTTCATCTCTAAACTATACACATCCCTGCGGGATAAATGGCATCTGACCATGCACACAATCATAATGGGACTAGGGGGTCGGGGGGAGACCTAGGGCTAGAGGAGGAAGATGCAGAGGAGCAAGAAATGATATATAGAGCAGTATGGGCCTTGACAAGAGCTGTCCAATATAAAATGCACAACAGCAGGTTATTGCAGTGGCAACTAACCCCTCAGTAGCTAGCCAGGTGCACGTTTCAACTGCTGGAAGGGCTGTGTCACTGTCTTATTTTTGGCATCAATGGTAGAGTTTTCCCTTGGTGCAACAGTGCTGGAAGGAAATTCTGGGTTGGATACACGGCATAGATGGGATTCGCAGGGAATTAACTCCCCTGTTGATTGTGTTTGTGGTAGAAACAAGGAAAGAGGGTCATGCATAATTGTCGCACATCCCAAGAAATCTATTCCTGGCAGCACAGGTTTGCCTTGGAAGAGAAGCCATCTCCCCGCAGTTTGAATGGCTAAAGCCCATGGGATAAATTTGATGGAAAGTGTCACGGCAGCATTATTGGAAAAACACACACACATTGATACGGAGTGGTTCCCGTCCAAAGCACCCATCAGACCATCTCCCTAAATACCGACCAGGAAGACAACCAATATCAATTTTCACCTAACGAAAGCAAAAAAGAACTATAATCTACAACAATGACAGATCAGACAGCCATCCTATTAGCAAGAACATAAGATTCCATAAATTCCACTTAGTAAAGGTCATACTTTTAAAGTCTGCTTTAGTTCAAAGTGTAATGCAATACATCTACAATACATATATTTGCTGACACGTGTTTCGCCCCAGAAAATGTCTCTCTCAAGGCATCAATTCTACATCATCATATCATAAAAGGTGATTGTGTAATCCATAAAAATAATAAGCGTTTAGCATTATTACACAGCTATACATTTAAGAGAAAAAGAAAGTAAACATCAACATTCAAACATCATTGCATTGTGATCAGAGAAAAAGTATATTCCACAAAAATCATTACATATATTAATTCATGTGTAATGGAGTGAGAAGAGGAACACAGTGGAGATAGGAAAATACGAAATATCTTAATTAGTATGCATGGGATATGTTTAATTTGTACTAGAATTGTCTAGAATGGTAATGATTTTGATTTTTGCTGTATATACATACACACTTATTGTCATTGCTGTTGTGCCCTCTGAGGTTACAGGCACCAGTACAGGATGCTGCATTTTCGCTGGATCATATAAGAGACACGGTCAAAGCAACATTCCCACTTAAGACCAAACAGCGAAATTCAAAGTCAAAGTCTCTCAGCAGGGCACCGTGGCCCCTGGAACAATATGTTCTGCCTATATGCACACGTATTGTTGTGTCCAATCTCTCACCTCCTGTGTCCAGATTGTTGCACACTGGATCAAATCGCGCGAACCCAAAGTTCCTGCAGCAACTACCCAGTGACCCAACTCTCCATCATCGCTTTCAATCAGTCTCCCGCTGTGATTAGGATTCACACTCCCAGTGCTTAGATGCGCACACTAGTATGAGCAATGCTCGCAATGCTCGCAATGCTCTAGAGCTACCTTTGCATTCAACACTATTTTCACTCAGCAGACATGCCCCTTTTCCACACCATAGTCAACCTTCATTTCCACCCTCTAAAAAGAATTCACTGCACCGGTGGCCAGCCTCATGCCCAGCCTCATGCCCTTTAAGCATCACAACCATTGAGCCAAAACTGTTGTGTTCCCGACCAAACTCTGTGTGCAGGTGCACCAAATTCCATACTCTGTCCTACTAAGACAATCCATTACGATGCGTTCAGGTACATCCTCTACCATACTTAGTCCTAACCCAACCCGTTACGTAGTCCAAGGACAAGGCAACACTACAGGACACAAACGACAGGGTTGGCGGCATGAGACCCCTTCCCGGGGCCATGCTACACAAACAGAAAAGGCTAGCAGTGTATGGGCCCCCACAGGTACCTCAACTTACCTACGACGACTCATGTAGCAGCCAAAAACATACACACACACCTGGACAGGTAGGATACTGACTAGTACTCATTAGAGGAACAGACCCAGCAACGTGTCGTCGTCACGTGTGTTGCACGTTACGTTCGAGGAAACGAAGGGTAGAGCTTATTTCCCATTAGAGGAACGTACCTAGCAACGCGTCCTCTCCACGTGCATGATTCGTTGATTCATGTTACGTAAATCATGCTGTAACTTGTTCTCTGTTTACATGAGATTACGGTCCATGTCCACTTGTTTTACATTTCCCATTGTCTCCACGCCTCTCTTCCTTTTGCAAGTACTTACGAGACACCTTGCGTCTCGTGAGTACCCAGGAACCTCTTGATTATGTTTATTTTTCTTACTCGTCCGATCCATTTCCTTCCTTCACCCACATGCCAACATTCTGGAGCACATGAGTGAAGAGGTGTCATCATTTGTGTTGCCACAGCGGTTGAAAAAACCTGATTTTGTTTTTGACGGATGAGAGCCAATTGAGTTATATCGTTGTGCAGGGATTAGAAGGAGGTATGCATACATGCCAACACTCTGAAGCACCTGGGAGGGAGATTGTATTAGAAATCAGGAGAAATACATTTTCCAATAGAAATGCATTGCTAGAATTATTTTAGGCAGGAGAAAGTAACAAATACCACTATTTTTTGATTGTTTAATCAAATAAGATTTTTACAATTACAGACATGCTTGTCAATTCGTACCATCTGTTTCCCTGGCAAATTTCTCACTGTTTGTGTACACTTCATGGTGTCGTGGTTTCGTTGTCAAATGTCTAGACTGATTTGATGTTCACTAACACACTTTGCTGTTAAGTAGATGTTGCTCAATATATTCCAGCATTTTAGCTGCTGCAATTTTCCACATGATTTTGTCACCTCCAATGAGTCTACACCACCATGTGTTTTCTTCATTTGCAATACTAAAGCCGGCCATATGGGACAGATACTGCTGTCTGCTGGCAGCTGTTGCTGGACATGTCATGAGTAGTCTCTTTGACAGGGTGTGTTGTGTTGCCGCAGAATCGGCAGCCATTTGTTGGCGCTTGTCCCCTGATGTGTAATATCTCGTTGGTTTTCATTAAGTTCAGTCGTGCTCGCAAAATTAAGTTTCTCGCCTGTCTGTTTGGAAATTGGTTTATGAAACTCTGTAACTGATTTCTTTTCAGTGTGTTGCAATGTAAGTGCAAAGTAAGTTGTAAGCTGACTGTGATGTCTATCGTCTTTGCCCAGTCTGCATCTTTGATTTTCCTTAGAACTTTGCATGGATTTTGAATCAGTTCTTGTTCGTCAGATGCTATATCATGTAGTACTTTTTGGTTTTCTTCTTGCCATACTGTTAACAGATCACTGCTTTTGCAGTCCATTTCGCATTTGATCATGTTGAAGATCCTCTTACTGGTGTCCATTCTGACTTTTCTAAAGAGCATCATGGTGTTGCACACCACTGTACATTGTAGTGATTGGAGACTGAGTTCCCGCCGGATGGCTGCTCCTGATGTAGATTGAGATAATCTCAGTACCTTTCGCCAAAACCGGGCCTCCAATTTTGCCCATATTTGCTTTAGTATCGTGGGCATTGCTTCCATCCCATAGTTTAGTGTTGGCACAAGTGAGAATTTTCTGAATCTTCCGTCGATGATTTTTGCTTGTGCCGCTAATTTGTTTATCTTTTCCAACAGTTCCTTTTTCATTGTGCTTTCCAGACATGAGCTGTCCAGGAATACTCCGAGGTATTTGAATGAGTTGTCAGCCTCAATTTCAATTTGGCCTAGTTGCTGGCTTTTTTGTCACGATTTTGGAAGATCATTACTTTTGTTTTGTTTATGTTGATTCCAGATGATTACTCGTTGCGTATTGCTGTAGGGCAGTTAGTTTGCGTTGTAGCCCTATTTTTGTTTGGTCGAAGATGGTGAGATTGTCTGCGTACAGCAGGTGACCAATTTCTGTGGCTCCAATTTTTGGCGGAAAGACTCTTATTGTTTTTTGGATTTCTTGGATGTCACCGATGTAGGTGATGAATAGCGCAGAGGCCAGTGGACAGCCCTACTTCACTCCGCGTGTGCTTTTGACTTCGCCTGACAAGTCTCCTTCCTGACTGAGACGCACTCTCATTGTGGTATTGGAGTGCAGAGCTTGTATGGGTGCTAAAATGCCTTCTGGGCAGTCCCACTCTTTCAGTTTTCTCCATAAGAGTGGTCTCTCAATTCGATCGAAGGCTTGAGTGAAGTCAATGAAGACTACAATTAGGCGCTGTTTATGTTGTAGAGCTTTGCTTTTTAGTATATTACACGCCAGAATGTTGCACGTGGTTACTGCATTTATTTTTAAGCCAGTTTGATAGTCGTCAATGAGTTTCGCAGATGCGGCCCACACTTTGAATCTTTTCATTAGTAGCATTGCGTATACCTTGCCTATGACGTCCAATAAAGCGATGAGACAGAAATTTGTGGGATCCGATAAGTTCCTTTTTTTGTATATTGGAACAATTATGGCTTTGGTCCATGATTTGGGTATCGACTTTAGTTCTGTGCAGCGATGAAATATGGCACCAATGAAGCTAGTCCATTCATTTGGGTGTGTCTTCAGTTCGGCGTTGGTAATGCCATCTGGGCCAGGTGCCCTGGAATTTTTCAATTTCTTTATTGTGTCCAGAATGTCTTCCTTATTGTCTACATTGACCCAGTTTACTGCTTCAGGTTGTTGCTCGGTGCTGATTTCAGTTATTTCTGCTTCAGGTTGTTGCTCGCTGCTAATTTCCGTTGTTTCTGCTTTGAAGATGGTTTCAAAGTGTTTCTCCCACACATGTTGACTTATGTTGTTTAGAATTTGTTTCTCTAAGGTTTGGTCTATATCTCTTAGAAGCGTCCAGAAATTCCTGCTGTTGATCGTGATAAGTGCTTTGGTGATTTGTTCTGCGTCCGCTTGATAAAGTTTATGCCTGTGGCCTCTTACCTATGTTTTGTATTTTGACTTGATGCCAATAATGACTGCTGGTGCTTCGGTTGTGAAATGTTTGCGCAGCGTTTTCCTGTACTTGCGTCTTTTTTCGATGAGTTCTTTGTTATATGCGTGTTTTGTATCCTTTTTGTTGTTTGACCACTTCTTTTGTTTAGACGTGTGTGCGGGATTAGCAAGGGTTGGTAATCAATGGTGTCAAATGTTGTCGCTGGTGAAACTTCTTCATATTTTGCTGTTACTTTAATAATGTCCTTTGCACTTATTTGTATTCGCGTTCCTTGGGCGTTGGGCTCAACTCTTAAGTTTTGAGTGATGTTATTCGTTTCTACAAGCCATGATGTTTCCAGCAGAATGTGATTACTCATTGCAGTGCGACGCACCTTAAACTCTTGGATGTTATATAGTAATGACTGAGAAACGAAGATGTAATCAATCGTGGATGCTGATGGGAGATGCTCCCATGTTGGTATTCTGTTTGCAGCCGGAAGGGCATCGTCTAAGTTTTGCAGTCCACTCGCGGTACAAAACCTGAGCCATTCTTTGCCCCGTTGTTCTGTGGCTTTCTGTGCTATGGTCATACCAGCTTTTTTTGTTGTTTTGCAAATTGCGTTTAAGTCTCCGCACACAAGTATTGTTGTTGCTTGATGCTCAGTCATGGCTATCTCAATTGCGTCCTCGCACATTGCAATACATTATTTTTGTACTTATTGTTGCCGGATTCCAATATGTGTTGATTAAGATGACTTTTTTGTTTCCCACTTTTTGTTTGCTTTCGTCTTGCCAGATGAGTAGTACAGCCAAAATTGATTGATTGGCAGTTAGTGTTTTGCCAATTGATGCTCCACATCCATTTCGGCATGCCGTCATCAGTCCCGATGTTGGACGTCCTTTGCATCCTCTGTCTGCTGGTGCTAAAATGATCTGATAGCTTTCCATCGTTGGAGACATATGATGTCAAATTCTCCAAGATTGGGTTCCCCTGATGTGGTCAGATGTAGATGCCCTTGTGTGTTCCATGAGCATAACTTTATTGTTTTGGCCCGCTCATCAGGCTGGTCGCTTGTCGCCGTTTTGGCTTGCCAGGATTGCTATTTGTTACATTGCAACGACAGTGCCTTTGGTAGCCAAGCCCATAGCCCCATTTTAGTGTTCTGTGGCACTTCTTTTTTCTGTGTGATCGTGCTGCAGTCTACTCTTTGCGTCACCGTTATTATTATCGCCTTCTCAATTGGGTGACTCATTTGTTCATTTGTCGTTCGCTTTTTCTCTCCTGTTCTGTCTTGCATTGGACTGTGTTTATTTGTATCACACTCTCCGATCTGGGTTCTTTTATCTACTCTGTGTCGATTCTGTGTCACTTTGTGGGTTTGTTTTCTCACGTGTTCTTTTTGTGAGTTGACCTCTTTCTGTTTGTTGACTGACGTCTTGTTGTTTGACTTGATTTCCCTATCATCAAGTTGGATTTCAGATTTTCTTTCAAGCGTTTCTGTGTTTGATTGATGTTTGCTTTCTGTCATTTCTTCTGTGTGATATCCATGATTGTAGATGTCCTCTTGATGTTTTTGAATCATTTTGTACGCCGTGTTGGAGTTAAGGTGTAGCAGTGCTTCTGCCCCGTATTTGGTGTGCCAGGGTTCCAAGATTTGTATACATTCTGATTTTAGCCTTTGCAAATTGGTCGTTTGATGTAATATGGCCAAGATAGTTCTTCTGTTTAAAATGACGTCTTCTTTATTGCTGCTCCTTTGTGTCATTTTGATTGCCCACCTGAACTCCTTCTTACTGTTTGCTTTGACTTTCTCAGCACTCTCGTGTGTTGTTCTCAAGGTGCTTGTGTTACGATAACTTCTTTTTTGTGCTGTTGATATTTTCCTGTCTGAGGAGTTATTATTTTCTTTATCATGGCGACTTTTTGATTTCATTGATACTTGCCTCTCGGGTAGATCTCTCTGTTTCTGTCCTTTGTTATCGTTAAACTGTCGCTGGGGTTTGTCTTGTATTTGCTTGGATCTTGACTTTCCTTCTATGCTCATGCTCTTTGTCCGAGTCTGCTCAGTATGTTTATGTGGCTTCACCGTTGGAGCTTTTGGATTGGTTGCGAGATTCTGATTTTATGTTGACGTTTCTCGCGTGGCTGTTCTTTCCCATATTCCATTTTTGCGCCTCACCGGATTGTAGGTGGTAAATTAAACAATTTAGTTTCTCTTCGAGGGTTTCACTATTTTTAATGGAAAATCTGGAGTTTTTCACCTAAATCGTTAGGGTTGGCATGTATGTCTTTCATGTGCAGATCTTTTCCAAAACACAAAGTTCTCAAGGTTTATTATAGGCAGCACCCATTACTAAGCCAAGGTGCTACTAGCCAATGCATAGCTCTCACTGCATGCTTTTGGAGGGTGTCACCAAAGGAAGAGCTTGAAGTTCCAGTAGTGCCGGCAACTCTGCCCATATCTGGCAACATACCATTGTGTGTGCCTTCTTTTTTAAACAAGTGGGTTGGGATATGGGCAGAGTCTTATGTGGATGGAGCATCGGGTAATGCAAATCTCCAGAATTTTATATTTCAAATGTAGGCCTGCCTAGACTCTGGATTTAGCCTGGAGACTCTGGGTTTCCAGGCTCTTCTCCAGGTCTCTGCGGAAGAGCTTGGACTCTCCGGGATTTCCAGTAGTGCCAGCAACTCCGCCCACACCTCCATGCGATTGGCTACAAGCAGACTGCTAGTGGGCAACCAAATGGAGGATTGGGTGGAGAAATTATAAACTGAGGAAATCCTGTGCATATCTGGCATCACACTATTGTATGTGTTTTTTATTTTTAAAACAAGTGGGCTGAGCAGAGGTTTGCATGTATGTGGGCGGCACATTGAGTAATGCAAATCTCCAGGTTTTTCTATTTCAAATGTAGGCAGGTCTGGTAGCACATTATTTTTTCCGAACATAGGCACACTGTAGCACAAATGCAATTTATTGTCCTTGTGAAGGTTAATGTAGGTTGCAGAGGTGGGAATTTCGAACAAACATTTCTTAATTGTGAGGCATTTTGCATACATAAATTGGATACTGAAACGGATGTAATGTTGATTTATTCTGCACACTGCTACCTTCCAAGAGCAGTCTCCAGGCGCTCACGTGGCTCTGAAAGACATGAGGGCGGGATGTGTTAGTGAGGATAATGTGATAAGATTGCTTCAGAACCAGGAGGAACTGGTGTCTGTGAGCATTAGCTTGCATGTGGGAATTGGTTCGAGAGGCTCAGCATGTTGTAACCGTATGGGTAGGACTCAGTGCCTTGAATGTTTGCTAAAGTTTGTGTTGGGTGTGTGTCGTATGATATTTAGGGTGGGTTTTGCAGCCGTGCGCACTAGTTAGTTGTATCCGTATGCGGTCCAGGGTCGCAGATGACTGTTAGCTGTTGATTGTGTTGTGTTGGTGTGCATTTGTGTAGTGTTGGTGGATTAATGGACTATATGTGAAGGTGTGTTATGTTGGAAGAGCAGGAAAGGGGGAGAATGGTTAGTAGATCGGTTAGTTTGATAACGCCTCTGACGTGCGTCTCCGGTTGCTGCTCGATGGTACTTCGAATGGTCTCCATCTATCCCGCCTTCTCTCACAGCATGGAGACTGACTTCCCCCACGGGTTTGAGGGCAGAGGGTTGGTATTACCTAGTGTGTTTCTGGTTACTCAGCTGGATTTTAATCATAGCATTTGGGTTTGGTCTGTTGTGAGGGTGTACAGCTGGTATTATAATAACTTGAGGAAGTGGTGCTCGACTGGTCAACCCTAGTTATGTGGGTGGGCAGATGTTGGGTGATGCTTTATTTGTCTAGGCTTTCCTGGGTGCAGTAGAGAAAGAAAGTACATTTTCTTCCTTCTGCGACAAGCCTGTTATGATCCGTCTACTCCGGATTGTTGAGCCCGTAGAGTAGCTGTCAAATTCTTCTATATAATTTATCCTTTTGCGTGTAAAGAAAACACACACAAAGGAGTCTATTACTAGGAAGATGGAACACCAGCGAGAACCTCTTTGAGATGGAACACCAGGCGCAGAGTGTGACTGTAAAAGAACAACAAACTCGTCAGTGTATACGAATCACAGACTACTAATATGGTATTAGCAATATACCAAAGAACTAACCTGAATGGTAAGTTCAAATGTCCAGAACCATAGATAACCCTTCCAGTTGTAGGAGGTGTTAAACAACCCTGGAAAGAATGTGGAATACTGGGTTCAGGATGGTTTTTGCATAAGGCCAACAATATGGGGCTAGAAGATACAACAGAATGCAGTTTACCAGGATCCGGGATGAAAGGACGGGAAAAGTCAGAGTTCCAATTTTTCACAAGCAGTACTTGAAGTCCGAAGGTCTGTGATAGTTCCAGGTAATCCAAGTAGAAGCAGGTGTTAACAAACGATCAGAAAGCCTAAACCGCCGAAATGAGGACGCCTATAACTAGGGTGACACTAGTCACAGGTGCAGCTGGCCACTGGAACCCGACGGCACATGGACGCCTAGGGTTGTTTGTAAATGCACAATAGGCAGTCTCTAGTCCGTGCGTATAGGCAGAATACGAAACCAGTAGCAGTCAGGAATACAGAAGTGAAGTCGTCAACTTGCGGGCAGGAATTCCAAAACAAAACGTGAGCTTTGGCAGTCCGTGCAACATTCCGAGTCAGTAACAAACCAGGGAGACGAAGGTTGAAATCGTGCAGAATAGAATAGCCGAGGATCATCAAACGAGGTCAGCAACGAGACAGGAAGTAAGTACAAGGGTCAGGCAAAGGCAATCTGGGGTCCAAACAATAGTCAGCAACAAGCAAGTAATCCAGACGAGGCACAAGAAACAAGCTATCAAGAGCAGAAATTAGCCTTGTTGGAAAGGTTTGCAGGTGTCGTCACTTTGGTCCTCTAGGCATATTCATACAATGCAAGGACATCATGGTGAAAGGACAGCAGATGGTGGAACACTATGTGAGCGCCAAGCCCAAGCAAGGCACGCATGTGGCGGTGGCAGAGGAAGATGACAGTCCTAGCACCAGATAGAAAGGTGGAGTCACATTGGATGGTTTGATGACTGCAATTCAATACTCCAGGACATCTCTGGAACGCAGAATCAAGGAGGTGGACGTCTCATTAGTGAGAGGTGATTTGCAGAAGGTTTGCGAGAGAATAACAGATGTGGCGCAAAGAGTGAGCATGATAGAAGACGACCTGACCGTGTTAAAAAATAAGGTAAAAGGCCTGGTGGGAGCCACAAAGACCATAGAGATGAGGGCAGAAGATGCAGAGGAACGCTTATGCAGATGCAACATACATTTGGTGGTAGTGCAGAGATTTATGTTTAAAAATAAATTTTTAAGACACTGCGGCACAGAGGCCTTTCCAAACTAGTACCAGGGAGGCCCCCAACTCCAGAAGGTGACCCAAGTGTGATTGTGGCCAAATTGTTGAACTTTCGAGACAGGGATGCGATCCAGCAAGAATCTTGCAAAGCAGGTTGCTTCGAAGTGGGTCATGCCAGGATTCTAATTTTTCCATATTTTACACAGGAGGTCCAGAAGCAGAGGAAATCATTCAATTCAGTTTGTCGTCGCCTACGTGAAGCAAACTTTCCTGTAAAATTACTTGTTCGTGGGAAATCACATTTTTTACATCCCCGCAAGAGGCATGGAGTTGGTTGGAGAATAGATTGCAGAACTCTGCCGCGCAGAGTGGCAAAGATTGAAGGTCATCACTGTACGGTCGGTGTGGCGTCCCATTAGACAGGCTTAGACAGTTTGGTGTCATATTGCCAGGACGTTGATCTTGTTCTGAGTATGGAAGGGAGAGAGTTTGGATAAAGATATAAATTGGGTTGGTGGGGAGCACAGACTGACTTCCTCCCGGGGCCTCGGTCCAGCATACGGGACTGGAGTATTGGGGTGGATGGAGAGGCCGTTTGGTCACTCATATGGGGGAGTTGGGTGGTATGGGAAGGATGTGATTATGGATGGGTGGTAGGTTAATGGAAGGGGCATGGTGAAGGGGGGACCGGGACGGGTCAGAGTACATAGTTGAGGGAGGGGGAGAGGACAGGGGATTGTTCAGATGTTTGGAAAGTTTGAGAATTGTTGTAGTTACCATCATGTCTGATTGAAATAGGAAATACTTGCTTAAAAATAGGCACGTGGAATGTGCGAAATCTGTGTAAAAGTGGAAGAAATTTGCACGTGGGGATGTTTCTGAAACGACATAGTGTGCAAATAGCGTTGCTCCAGGAGACAAACTTGCAGGGATGGGATCTGAGGTGTTTGGATGCCAAATTGATGGGAAGGGTGTTCGGCTCCTCGTATTCCTTTTTCATCAGCATCGATAAAATATTAGGGGACACTGAAAATAGAGCTATTGCATTGATGGACAACTTGGAAGGGATAGACAAATGTGTGGTGAATTCATATGCCCCTAATGTGGACGATAAAGATGATTTTCCCCCCAGTGTTGAGATTAATTGGACAGTATAGAGTCAATATGTTTATATGGGAGTGTGATTTCAATTGTTTTCTACACTACGAGCTAGATCGGACAGGGAAACCAGATCCCTGCAAGCAACAGGCTTCAACGTCACTACATCAGGTCACCACAGAACTTGAAATGGTAGAATTATGGAGGGAATCACACAGACAAGTGAGGGGTTACTCATATCACTCTAGTGTTCACGACTCATACTCCCGCCTAGATTACATATTCGTGCGAAGGGAACACTTTCACTGGTTTGCAGACACAGAATACTTAGGGAGGATCATTTGAGATCAATCCCCCTCTGTTAACTCTCCTTCAGGGTACATTGAGGAGACCGGCCATCTCGTTATGGAGGTTCTCATGCAGAGACCCTACAAGATGTAGCCTTTCATACAGCATTACTGGAGGACATATCTGGATTATTTGGACTAAATGAGGGGTCTGTAGAGGATTTAGGGATACAGTGAGAAGCGTTTAAAGTGACTATGAGGGAACTTAGATTAGCCTCTCCTATTGACCCAATCCCTCTTCGTATCATTCAAGCAGCTTCTAACAAGTCCATTTATTTCTCTGTTTACTGCTGCACTACAATATTCATTTTCGACAGGGCTTATTCCAGGGCCCCTTAAACATGCAGTGATCTCTCCACTAGTAAAAGAAGTACATGTTGACCCAGCAGTTGTAGAGAACTACACTCCTTTCACACTACTCTCAGTCCTTATGAAACTAATTGAGTCAATTGTGACCCCTCAATTGTCTGACTTTCTGGAATCTAACCAGCTTCTTCATCCTTTTCAGTCAGGCTTTCGTCCTGGTATGGGGACAGAATCTGTGATGGTTTCTCTCATGAATGACATTTCTTTACTTCAAGACCATGGAGCTCTGATTCTTGTTGACCTCTCTGTGGCCTTTGATACTGTTGACCATCAGAACTTGCTTCAGTGTCTTCAGAAGGTGGGACTATCAGGCATCCCGCTCCAGTGGTTTGCCTTTTTTCTGTCTGACCGGATTCAAACAGTCTCCCTTCCTCCTTTCACATCTTTTCCTACAGCATTGAGGTGCAGGGTACCCCAGGGGTCTGCCCTGTCTCCCCTTTTGTTCAATTTTTATATGTGCGCTCTGGCTAATTTGATCACTGGCCAAGGGGTACATTGTTATTCATATGCTGATGACACACAGATCCCTTTCCACCTCAATGTCCCATCATCTGACCCTCCTTCTAAATTAAAAGACTGCCTATTTGCGGTCGGAGAATGAATGGCCAATGATTGGCTTAAACTTAACTAGGACACAACAGGGGCCCTCCTGGTTGGACCAAACAGCATAGGGAGGTCATGGATATGCGCCCATTGGCCAGCCTTCCTAGGCCCCTGTCCTGAGCCCACCCCGATAGTGAAGAGTTTAGGGATTAAACTAATGGCCACTGGCTCTAGAGAGGCCCAATACTCTGCAGTCTGCCAATCGGGCTACACCAAACTGAAAGTTTTGAAAAAAGTCTTACCCTTCCTGTTATTAAAATTTAGGATTAAGATTGTCACTGCGAACATGGGGGTCCATAGACTACTGCAACGGGATCTATCTCGGCCAATCTGCTCTACTACAATGTTTGCAGACTCTTCAGTATGCAACTGCTTGTCTTGCCCTGAGAGCCCCCAGACTATCACATCCTCTGGTCTTACTTCACCAACTGCACTGACTCCCTGTTAGGAGCCAAGTCATGTTAAAAATGCTATGTCTTGTACATCGAGCCATTCACAATGCTGGGGCAGAATTCATATTGTATAGGCTTACTCCCTATAATCCTAGTACGCTGCTTCGCTCTGCTAATCAATCAATGGTATGTATCCCCAGATTCTGCCATCCTAGGGCTGGAGGAAGATCTTTCACAGTGCTAGCCCCTATGCTCTGGAATGCCCTGTCACTTGACCTCTGCAACATTTCTGAATATTTTCATTTTCGGAAAAACTTTAATTCTCATCTGTTTTCACCCATTTTGGATCTGTCCTCATCTCTATCCCACTAGCGCCTTGATACCTTTTTGGTCTTTGTTTGTGCTCCATAAATATCTTTACAATACAATACATACAACTATTCATGGTAAATGTGATGGGGGAATCGATTCAACATTTGGAGGGTGAGTTGGCGAACGGGGTCCAAGCGGGGGGTGACCTTGCAAGGGCATTGAGGTCTCATCAGGAGACACAAGATTCTCTATCAAGGTTTGAGCAAAATCAATATACTGTCCAGCTGCATGGAGAGGGTAATAAAGCGGATCGCCTTCTGGCATGGCCTGTAAGACAAGAACACCCAATGTCAGTGATTAATCAAATTGAGGACCAAGACGGAAACATGGTAGTGTTGCACCAAGGGATAAATGAGGTGTTACAGTCATACTTAAAAGGTTATATACAAGCAAAGGTATTTATTCGGAACAAGAGGCAACAGACGTGGTGGACTTGATGAAGCTGCAGAGATTAACAGGCAAACTTAAAGAAGTGCTAAATACACTGATTGAGGAAGCATGCAACTCAACAAGATGCCGGGGAGTAATGGGTTCACAGTTGAATTTTATCCAAAATGTTCAGAGATCCTTGAACCCCCAACTGAATTGAGTCTATGATATTGCATTTCAGACAGGCATTCTGACTGAGACATTGCCAGAGGCACTAATTACGGTCCTGCTAAGGAGGGATAAAGATCCGACTCACTGTAATTCGTATAGACCCACCTCATTGTTAAATGTCGATGCTAAGATCTTGGGGAAAGTGTTGACGATCAGACTAGCTAGGAAAGCTCCAGGTTTGGTACACCCGGACCAATGTGGGTTTGTGGTAGAAGGTAATACAACTATGAACCTACAATGCCGACACCATGTCATGGATTAAGTGAAGTTGTCCAGAGAGGATCTGGCACTATTTCGTATGATGCAGTTAAAACGTTTGATTCATTGGAATGCCCGTGGCTATTTAAAGTTCTGGAGGCCTTTGGGTTGGGGGTAGGAATTATAAGTTGGCTAAAGCTCCTATATAATGGTCTAATGGCATGAGTAAAAATGGGGGAATGGGTATCGTCACAATGGGTGTTAGAAAGAGTCACAAGGCAAGGCTGTCCGGTGTTGCCTATATTGTTTTCAGTGGTACTAGAACCCTTAGCCAGATATTTCAGAACGTATATTCTGGAGACGGGAATTCAAGTAAGAAGCGTGATGAACAACAGTTCATTGTGCACAGATGACATTTTGCTGTGAATGGTCCATTGGAAAATGTTCCGATCATTTTGGAGGCTCTGGGCAACTTCAGGAAACTGTCGGGTTTTCATATTATTGGTAACAATGGGTGTTGTCCCCCCCTGGGGAGGTTGTGTACTAAAAATAGAAGACCTCTTCCACACTTGGGTGTGAAATGGGAATGGTTTAAATAATCGGGGATCCAAATATTTCGTAAGATTGAGGAAACATGTGTATAACACGGGTCAGGGGATGCTGTGTGCTTTTGGAAGGCATTGACTCTCTCTGATGGGAAGGGTGGCCCTATTTAAGATGGTGGTTCTAACCAGACTGTTGTATTTTTCACAAATATTCTGTATATGATAAAGAAAGGCTTTCTTTTGAATGTTAGACGAGATGCTAGCTGAATTTCTATGGAATTCAGGGAGGTGTAGGATAGCCATGGGGACACTGCAATACACATATGAAAGGGGAGGGGAGTTCAATTTACCAGACTTTGAGTTATACTTTATGGCATCGCAGTTGCAATCAGTTGCCATGTGGGATGCAACCTGGGAGGGGGAAATCAAGGGTTTGTTGCACAGTATCTCGGGTCACAGACAGGGAATTGAATTGCTGTGGAATCCCATAGAAGAGAAAGGCACCACAAATGTTTTTCAGGTAGTGTGGGAGGTATGGAGGAGGTTATTTTCTAAACTGAAGGGTAAGGGTCTGTATAGTGCCAACTTGCCATCGGGATTAGATGCAAATGTGCTGGCTGTATGGGGTTGCGTGCTCTAGGGGAACAGAACTGTAGGGTACTGGGAGACTTGTTCGTGGGAGGGCAGTTAATGACGTTTCATCAATGGAAGATATCATACAGCGTCTCGAGAGGTCACTTACTCAAAAATGCGAAAGTGGTTAGGAGACTGGCTGAGCTATGGGTCTCTATACCAGAGGAGCCAAAGGCGTGCTCAATAACACAAACACTACTGATGGTAGGGGAGGAGAGAAAGTACATTTCCAGGTGCCCTGCAGAGTGCCAGATGGAAAGACAATTTAGTAGTCAAAGACAAATGGATAAAGGATGTGATCTTTTCGATTTTTGAAAACAATGGTCCATGATGTGGCCACAGGTAAAGAAGGGGTCACGAAAATGCACGGTTTCAATTAATTAATTTTCACTATCTACATATAGTGTATATGACACCAGCAAAACGGAATATTATAAATCCTTCCATGTCACATGACTGCCTGTGATGTGGAATGGGTTCTGCAAGCTTCTGGCACATGATTTGGGAGTGTCCGGTTATTATTACTTATTGGGAGGGCGTGATGGAGCATCTTCATGCTTTACTAGGCAGCAATTACACGCGCAGTCTGGCAGTCTCTCCATGGGGGTTGATCCCAGGGAAGAAGTAACACAAAACACGGAAGAGGATAGCACAATGTATGGTGATCTTAGCTACACGAAGAGTAGCAATATCCTGGAAATGTTCTAGTGGCTCGTCAATAAGACAATGGCTCCAGGATATACAACGATGGAGGCTGGCCAAGTAGAGGTTTTGAAGAATTGTAGGAACCCAGAGGGGGCAAAGTTGGATATGGGACGATTGTTGAATGAATTGGCTTCCTCCTCGGACTTAAAACCCCCATGAACTGAATGGACACTAGTTATTACAAGAATGGACATTACACAAATGATTTGTGTGAAAAGAGACTTTTTTGTGCTGAGGGGAATGACAATGAGGGACATGAACAGCTGACGGGGGATATTCAGACTGGAACTATTCTGGGGGAATCAGCTCGGAGGGAGGGGGAGAGGGTTGTGGAATGGGAGGGGATATGGGGAGGATTGTATACATTTGTATGTTGCTGGAGGACATGTTGTCCGGTTTGAAGGACTATTGAGATCAATAAGATTGCCTGTATTGATTGGCCATAGTATGTTATTGAAAATAAATAAAAAGAAGTTATAAAAAAGAAGGGCAGCATATGGCGCACAGAGAAGGCTAAGTAATATCTCCAAATCAGGGACACCCAAACAGCCCCTTTCACAAGGTAGCTGCAATTTTCAAATCGTCATCCTTGGCGGCTTGTGATCTCACACAAATTCTTGCACTAGCCTATTTTCCTCATGAACGGCTTAGCTGCAGAGAGGGGAGTCATGCCAAGAATATAATTACTACGTGGGGCAGTAGTCATTTTCAACACATTCACTGTACCCCACAATGACAGCTGCAAAGACTCCCATCTCATCAAGTCCACTATCCACTGCAGAGTTTAAATTCACCTTCATCATTGCAACCACCACTGCTGTCAACCTCACTCCTAAGTACCGCACCTTGCAGGGGCACCACCGGAAACCGAAATTCAGATTCCCTGGCAAGTCCCAGAACAAGGCACTGCCTCAGATTTCAGCCATTTTATTTTGTATCCTGAAAAGGCCCTGAACCTCTTTATATGTTGTATGAGGACAGGCATGGAGACCAAAGATCCTGCAAAACTAACAGAAGGTCATCAGCATACAACCATCATTTCTGCGAGGCCCAGTGGAAACGAAAACCCTCTATTCTCCGCAAGCGACTCCAGTGCTATAACGAACTTAGGGAGGATCATTTGAGATCAATCCCCCTCTGTTAACGGTCCTTCAGGGTAATTTGAGGATACCGGCCATCTCGTTATGGAGGCTCTCAGGCAGAGACCCTAGAAGATGTAGCCTTTCATACAGTATTACTGGAGGACATATCTGGATTATTTATTTTATTTTTATTTTATTTTAATATTTATATCGCGCCGGTAGCTCGCGAGCCTCGGGGCACCGAAACAAGAACACGAAAAGACAGAACAAACAGGTAATGGGACGGATAGGACGGGACGAACACAAGAAATTACTCTAACATGGGAGTTAGAAGGGTGGCAGATTATTTGAATATGTGGGTTTTTACCATTTTGCGAAAGCGAGTGTAGTTGGGATCCAGTCTTAGGTGGTCCGGGAGGTTATTCCAGAGACTGGCAGCTAGGGTCGGAAAGGCTCTGCCTAGGTCGCTTTTAAGTTTGTGTGGGGCTATGGCAATTTTGCCGAGTTGCGACCATCTCAGTGTTCTATTTGGGACATATGGTTTAATCTTCATTTTTAGGTACGTTGGTGTCTTTCCGTGAATGCATCTATGCACAATGGTTAAGGTCTTAAAGTGCACCCTATCTTCAATTTTCAGCCAGTGAAGCTCCCCTCTGGAGTTGCTGATATGCTCTGTTCTGGATGTGAGCTTGATAATTCTTACAGCGTTGTTCTGTACAACTTGGTAGCTTTGTAGGCACTTCTTGGAGGCACCCAGGACTAAGGCGTTCCCATAGTCGAGGCGCGAAAGGATGGTGGCTCTTGCTATGGTCTCGCAGTTGTCCTCTGATATAAATGCTCTGATGGCTTTTATCAGTCGTAGATGGTAGGCACAGTTTTTTATGTATTGTGCTTGGGCATTAGCCCCCAAGGATGCTTCCAGCAGCACACCGACGGTTTTAACCTTGCTCAAGACCGATATGAGTGTATCTTTGATCTGAAAGGATGTGTAGGAAGGGACTAAATGAGGGGGCTGTAGAGGATTTAGGGATACAGTGAGAAGTGTTTCAAGTGACTAGGAGGGACCTTTGATTAGCCTCTCCTATTGACCCAATCCCTCTTCGTATCATTCAAGGAGCTTCTAACAAGTCAATTTCTCTGTTTACTGCTGCACTACAAAATTCATTTTCGACGGGGCTTATTCCAGGGCCCCTTAAACATGCAATGATCTCTCCACTACTAAAAGAAGTACATTGTGACCCAGCAGTTGTAGAGAACTACACTCTTATCACACTACTCCCATTCCTTATGAAACTAATTGAGTCAATTGTGACCCCTCAATTGTCTGACTTTCTGGAATCTAACCAGCTTCTTCATCCTTTTCAGTCAGGCTTTCATCCTGGTATGGGGACAGAATCTGTGATGGGTTCTCTCATGATTGACATTGTTTTACTTCAAGACCGTGGAGCTCTGATTCTTGTTGACCTCTCTGTGGCCTTTGATACTGTTGACCATCAGAACATGCTTCATTGTCTTCAGAAGGCGGGACTATCAGGCATCCCGCTCCTGTGGTTTGCCTCTTTTCTGTCTGACTGGGTTCAAACAGTCTCTCTTCCTCCTTTCACATCTTTTCCTACAGCATTGAGGTGCGGGGTGCCCCAAGGATCTGCCCTGTCTCCCCTTTTGTTCAGTTTTTATATGTGGGCTCTGGCTAATTTGATCACTGGCCAAGGGGTACATTGTTATTCATATGCTGATGACACACAGATCCTTTTCCACCTCAATGTCCCATCATCTGACCCTCCTTCTAAATTGAAAGACTGCCTATTTGCGGTCGGAGAATGAATGGCCAATGATTGGCTTAAACTTAACGAAGACAAAACAGAGGCCGTCCTGGTTGGACCAAACAGCATAGGGAGGTCATGGATATGCACCCATTGGCCAACCTTCCTAGGCCCCTGTCCTGAGCCCACCCCGATAGTGAAGAGTTTAGGGATTAAACTAATGGCCACTGGCTCTAGAGAGGCCCAATACTCTGCAGTTTGCCAATTGGGCTACACCCAACTGAAAGTTTTGAAAACAGTCTTACCTATTCTGTTGTTTAAATTTAGGATGAAGATTGTCACTGCGTCCATTAGAGCTCCATAGACTACTGCAACAGGATCTATCTCGGCCAATCTGAGGCTCTACTACAACATTTGCAGACTCTTCAGAATGCAGCTGCTTTGCTTGTCTTGCCCTGGGAGCCCCCAGACTATCACATCCTCTGGACTTACTTTACCAACTGCACTGACTCCCTGTTAGGAGCCAAGTCAAGTTAAAAATGCTATGTCTCGTACATCGAGCCATTCATAATGGAGGGGCAGAATTCTTATTGTATAAGCTTACACCCTATAATCCTAGTAGGCTGCTACGTTCTGCTAATCAATCAATGGTATGTATCCCCAGATTCTACCATGCCAGGGCTGGAGGAAGATCTTTCACAGTGCTAGCCCCTATGCTGTGGAATGCCCTGCCACTTTACCTCTGCAACATTTCGGAATATTTAAATTTCCTGAAAAACTTTAATTCTCATCTTTTTAACCCATTTTGGATCTGTCCTCACCTCTATCCCTGTCACAGCTGTCGCTATGGATATCAGAACTGTCGGTCCCACTTCCCCCCTCCGACTCCTCACCTGATGAACTGGAGTCTGTGGCGTATCTGGGAGCGTCTCGGTATTGACGACAGTTGGAAGTTAAATCCCTTCTGCATTGGGAAGCCACAGCGGCCGCTTGTTATCAGTGGCCACTGCGGCCCCGTCACCGAAGGCGGGTGAATAGGGGAAAAAGCCAAATGACAAAAAACCCCTCTGTAGAATTTGATGTGCTGAAGAATCGGCTGGATGGATTCTGAAGTCCAGGAGCAGTCCGGAGCGGCCAATGATGGGAATCAAACGAGGCAAGGTATACAGAAGGAGTGGAGCAGGAATGGATGGAAAGCACAGTTAAGCCGGATACATGGGAAAGTGTGGACGGGGAAAGAAATGGGATCGAGTCCCGTGGAGAGCAGCGAGCGACGGAGCGTTGCTAGAAAATTAAGAGAGGAAAAGAAACGGAGAGTGGAAAGAGCACTGAAAGAGAAAAATAGAGCGATAGAACACAAGCGTACCGCAACAAAGTAAGCAAGTGAAAGCTCCAAGTTGCAACACGCCGTCCGCCAGGAAGACGCGGAGTAAAGTCTTCCGGAGACGGCGACGTCACAACGTGAAAAACGTGAAAAAGACTAGACCGCCACCTATGCGAGAGCGGAAAGGAGTGTATCAATCTAATGGCCACTCCAACGGAACCATCGCCACAGTCTCCATGCAGTCGGGCGCATGACAGTATGCCCCCGTCTGAAGGAGACCCCCCCGGCTTGCCTGGATGACAGGTGTGAAACCTCCGGAGCAGTCTCGGGGCATGAATGTGGGTCAAAGGTTCCCATGAGTCTTCCGACCTGGGGTATCCTTTCCATCCGATTAAGTACTCCAGTCTCCCTTTATGGTATCTTGAATCGAAAATATGGGAAACCTCATATTCGTCACCTTCTGGGGTGGCTTGAAGAAGTACATGGTTCGATGTGGAGTGTCCATGAGATTGAAAGAAAGGTTTGAGTAGAGAAGCATGAAACACCGGGTGAATGCGTTTGAGATTGGGGGGAAGATGCAGTTTGTAAGAGAGCGGATTTATCTTGGCTAGGATGGAAAACGGGCCCAAATATCTGGGAGAAAGCTTGGAAGGATGGGCCCATCGAGGGAGGTATTTGGTGGATAACCGTACTTTTGAACCGACCTTCCAATCTGGGCCCAGCTGACTGTGAACATCTGCCTGTTTCTTGTAAGATATGGCTGTGTCTTTGAGACTAGAAGAAGCAGAGGAATGGGCTTCCTGGATGGTAGTAAGGATGGTCTCTATGGCCAGGAGCTGAGACCGTACATGTGCCACCGGAAGGATGCTTCTTGGGTGCAAACCGTAGGTGCAGTAAAAAGGAGACATCTTGGTGGCAGAGTGTTTGGCGTTATTATAGGCAAATTCTGCAGTAGGTATAAGGGCTACCCAATTATCTTGTTGCAGATTGCAGAAACATCTAAGATATTGTTCCAAGGTAGCATTTGTCCACTCTGTCTGCCCGTTGGTCTGTGGATGAAAACCCGATGAGAGTGCTCTTTCTATGCCCAAATGATGACACATAGCCTTCCAGAACCTAGATGTGTACTGTGAACCTCTGAGATAATTTTGTCCGGCAGCCCGTGTAGACGGAAAATGTCTCGAAGAAAGACCTGTGCCATCTCCTCAGCCGATGGTATTTTGGGTAGTGGGGAGAAGTGTGCCATCTTAGAAAAAGTGTCTACCGTCACCATGATACAAGTGCATGAATTTGAAGGAGGTAAATCGACCATGAAGTCGGTAGTAACAATACTCCAAGGATGTGTGGGAATAGTGGATTGTTCAAGCAGTCCTATGGGTTTGTCGGGATGATACTTAGCTTGGGCACATACTGAACATCTCTGAACGTAATCATTCACGTCTTTGCGCATCTGGAACCAGAAATATGAACGCTGGACGAGGTCTAGAGCTCCTGATACTCCTCTGTGTCCAGCAGTGCGAGCGTCATGACAAAGATGGAAAACCTTTTTGTGGAGATCGTCTGTTGGTAAGTAGAGCTGATGTCCTCTAAACCAGAGCCCATCTTTCACCTGGAAGTCCTTGGTGATGAAAGGTTCTTCACTCGCCGTAGCTTGTCTTACTTGCTGTAGAAAGGTGTTAACGGTGGCTATGCGGATCTGATCAGGGAACATTCACTCTGGGTCAGAAGTGGAAGTTTTACTGGCATCCTTTCTAGACAGGGCGTTGGCCAAAATGTTCTGACTTCCTGGGTGGTAAGTGATGTGAAAATCATACTGGGCAAAAAAATGTGCCCACCGAGCTTGTCTGGAATTTATGCATTCCATTGACTCAAGCACTTTAAGATTTTTGTGGTCTGTACGAATGGTAAAGGGGTGACTCCCTCCATGAAGTAGATGTTTCCAGGTCTCACAAGTCTGTTTCATAGACAGCAGTTCTTTTTCCAGTACAGAATAGTTTTTTTGACTTGCAGTTAATGTCTTAGATAAGTAGGCTATGGGATGTTCTATGCCTTCGAAGGTTTGGAGAAGAACAGCCCCAATGGCTGCTGATGAGGCATCTTTCTCGACTATAAAGGGTTGAGATTGAATGGGATGCCTGAGAATCGGAGCAGAACAAAAGAGAGTCTTGAGATGGGTGAAACTCTCTTCTGCCTTAGTGGTCCATTGGAACCGAGAAGAACTCTTCTTTTTTTTTTTTTAAACATGTTTATTTTTGTTCAACACACAGGAGAACGTACATTACAACAAACCAAATCTTAGTACTTTATCAAGCCCCATAGTCCCTTTTTTCCTTGCAACTAGCCCTCCACCCTCCTTCCGTGGACTCTCAGTCTTCATCCAGATCTAAGTCCTTCTCCTGCTGTGCCACGCCTGGGCCCTCGGCCGATAATGCGTTTGCCACCACCCGCGGCTTGAATGTTAGAGCCGGATAGGACTCGTCATAGTCTATTAATGGAGACCAAATGTTCGTGAAGCGATGGAGCAGGCCTCTACTTACCGCAGTGATTTTCTCCGCTATGAAAATGTCCCATAGTTTTAGCCACCACAAGATCATCAGGGGGCCTTCTGGCGATTTCCAAGTTCGAGCTCCGGTGATCTTGGCGGCCAAGAGTAGCTGAGTCATGAGGGCTGCCGATCTACCAGATCTTGGGTATATGCCTGGGATCGGGGCTCCCAGTAGGATTGATTCTGGCTCCAGGGACAGAGTGATCTTCGTTATGTCCGCTATCGTCTGCGTACATTGGGACCAGAACTTTGCGACCACTGGACATGACCACCACATGTGCATGAATGATCCCTGGAGGCCACATTGGCACCAGCATCGGGGGTCCAGGGACTGGTTAATGCGATGCAGTCCGAGTGGAGGATAGTACCATCTCAAGAGTAGTTTATGGGCACACTCTCGATTCGTGATGCAATAGGACGAGGATCGGGTACACGACCAAATGCCAATCCATGTCTGATCCTCTATTGAATGATCCAGGTCCGTCTCCCACTGCATCATGTAGGTCGCTCTAGTAATGAGGGAATTTGTCTGCAATAATTTGTATATCATTGAGATCCGTCCTTGGAGCGGGGGGTCTGCAAGTGTCAGCTCAATGGGGTCCAACTCACAAGTAGCTGCCAGGCGAATGGATGGGTGGGAGCACCAATGTCGTAGCTGTGCATAGGAATATCTGTCTGTTTCCCTCAAGTTGAAGGTGCTCTTACATTGTTCAAAGGTGAGGGGGCTGTTCCCCTCGAAGAGCTGGCTCAGAGTGCTGAGACCTCCTGCGATCCAGTTGTTAAAGTTCGCAGGGTAGGCTCCCGGTGAAAATGTCGGGTTATAGAATGCTGGGGCCGATGGGCCCAGGTCTCTCGGGATATTCCTGTATTTACGTGTCCATTCCCACGCTTTCAGAGAGTGCTTGGTGGAGGATAGTGTGGCTAGCCACGTTCTCCTTGAGGCGGGAGGTAGATGTAGGAGAAAGCGGAGTGGGAGGGGTAGGCGGGATTGTTCCATCTCTGTCCATCTCGGTCGATTTGAGCTGATGACCCAAGCTTGCGTGCGGGCCAATTGCGCCGCTATTTGATATTTCTGGAGATCCGGGACACCTAGGCCTCCCAGATGCGGGCTAGTCAGCATCGTTTTCAGTGGGATTCTTGACTTTTTACCCTTCCAGATAAAGCATAGCACCTTCCTCTGGAGACGTTGAAGCGGTGGCCTGGGGATCACAATAGGGAGGGCTGAGCAAGCATAGAGGAGCCGTGGAAGGAGGTTCATTTTACATGCCGCAATCCGGCTCAGTAATGAGATCTCCTGTGAGCGCCAACGATCGAGGTCTTCTTTCAGCGACTTAAACAGTGGTTGAAAGTTCGCCCGATAGGTATCCTCCGGGTGGGCTGTGATCTGGACTCCCAGGTAGGGTATCACCTTTTCTGACAATTGGATTGAGCAGAGTGCTTCAAATGATGCTTTATCCTCAGGTTTGAGTCCCACCCCTAGGACGGTTGATTTCGTGAAGTTTATAGCGAAACCTGACGGTTTACCGAAGGAGTGGATTTCCGCCAGGAAGGATCTTAGCGATTGGGCGGTGTCTGCTATTGTTAGCATAACATTATCCGCGTACAACGCTATTTTATGTTGGGTAGGGCCTACTTGGAGGCCTTTGATTTTGGGATTAAAGCGGATTCATTGGGCCAAGGGTTCCATGATTAAAGCGAAAAGCAGGGGGGATAGGGGACATCCCTGTCTGGTCCCCCAGGATAGGGGGATCGGATTAGATAGGAAGCCGTTGATTTGAAGCATGGTTTTCGGGGATTTATAATTCGCCAATATGAATTTCTGAAATGTCGGGCCAAAGTGGAAGGACTCTAGAGTGAGTCGGAGGAAGGACTAGTCTACCTTATCGAAGGCCTTAGCCGCATCCAGAGCCAGCACTGCCAATTTTCGTGAGTCTCGTTGAGCAATTTCCACCAAGTTCAGGACTCCGCGTATGTTGTCCGGGGCCGATCTATTCATAATGAAGCACGTCTGATCCGGGTCGATAATATCTGGGAGCACCTTCGCCAACCGGTTGGCTAGGATTTTTGAGTATATATTGGCGTCCAGATTCAGTAGGGAGATTGGCCTATATGCCGTGACATCGCTTGGGTCCTTCCCTGGTTTCAATGCCAGGATCGTGATTGACTCTTGCATCGATGGGGTAATTGATCCAGAGACAGCGAAGGAATTGAAAAGAGTCGTCAAAGGGGGCACCAGCGGGGGGTGGAACAATTTTATAGAAACGAGTTGAGAAGCCGTCTGGGCCTGGGGCTCTCGGTTTAAGACTCTTGATGGCCTTGTCCACTTCTTCAGTCGAGATCGGGGACTCCAGCTCGTCTCTTGGGACCCGGGAGATCTGGGGAAGAGCTGCGTCCTGGACATAGGATCGTTGGTCTTTAAGCGATCTAGGGGACGCTGTCATCGTATCTGTGAGATGGGTCACTGCGATACTCTGCTTATCCCTCTCCGCAAATTGGACCCTACGGAGCTCGTCCCGAAGGCCCGGGATTGCGTTTCTCTTCCTGATCTTTGCCAGCTTCTCCACCAAGTACTTGTTAGCTTTGTTCCCTTTAGCATAGTAACTTTGTTTGGTTCTGGCCAGAATCTGGGCTGTGCCTTCGGCATAATGTGCTTCCAGCTTCTTCCGGGCCACCTGTAGAGCTCGATGGGTCCTCGGTGACCAGTTTTTTGTTTTGCATATTGCTTCCGCTTTCTCCACCTCATCCTGTAGTGCCTGGCGAATTCGTCGCTTCTTTTTGTGGTAAGCTGCTCCCTGCGAGATCAAGACTCCTCTCACCACTGCCTTCATAGCGTCCCATCTGGTGGCCGGCGAGGTGTCTTTGTTCTTGTTTTCAATGAAGAAGTCTTTGATAGCTTTTGCTATCACGTCTCTTAGTGCCATATCGTTCAAGATCGGGTCGTAGAGTGACCAGTTGCGTTTCAGGGGCGGATCGGGGTCGTGGACTCTCAACGTCAATATGATCGGGGCGTGATCTGATAGGATTCTAGGGCCAATGACTACATCATCCGTGAAGGCCAACGCTTGGGGAGAAGCCAACAGGAGATCAATGCGGGAGTGGGTTCTGTGTACATAGGAATAGAAAGAATAATCGCGGGTGTCTGGGTGCAGAACGCTCCAGGTGTCCACTACATCCAGGGATCGGAAACATTTGAGTAGGGCTGTCGCGACGCTCTAATCTTTATGGGCCGGGGGGTGAGATTTATCTCTAACTGGGTCTGGGACCCCGTTAAAGTCTCCGCCTATTTTCGTCTGGCCCTCAATAAATGGTGACAGGGCTTCTTCTAGGGATGTATAGAACTCTTCCTGCTTTTCATTTGGGGCGTAGACCGAGATCAGCAAGTATAATTGTCCGTATAGCCGACATTTAATCGCTACAAATCGGCCTTCCGCACAGCACATGGAATCTAGGATTTGAGGTCGGAGGTCCTTGGCTAAGAGAATTGCCGTTCCCCCTTTCTTGGTGCCATTCGATGTTATGAACTGCAGCGGGAATCGTCTGCTCCGAAGCCTGGCGAAATCCGCTGGGACCAGGTGGGTCTCCTGAAGGAATACTACTGAGGCCCCTTCGTTCTGTACGCGTTGTAGGATAGATTTTCTCTTCTGTGGCGCGTTCAAGCCTCTGACATTGATCATCAGGAATCGGACTTTCTGGTGTGGTTGTGGGGTCTCCTGCTCTACTTCGAGTGACTGAGACATCTTTTGAGGGGAGGGACGGAGGGGGTCAGGCATCAATTGTGGGCTTGAATTCGAAGTCGTTCTCCTGCGATCATGTTTTCTGTTCTCTCCAACGGGAGGGTAAACTTATCATTTTAGGAGAGGCCGGGTTTTCCTTACCGGTGAGTCCCCTGGCCAACGGCGCCTTCTGTGACCTGGTAGCCAACAGGGCTAGGTACATCAACCTTAAGTGGATTTGTCTCCAAGGGCGGCAAGATGGCATACTCCTTGAAGTGGGGGCGAGGACCGCAAGGGTCCCGCGGCATTCTTATTGGCTCACATGTTGCAGCGGGCAAGAACATCTGAGCTGGGGTTTTAAGAGCACTGGCTTACTTCCGGCGCCTCTGCGTTTTTGACCAGGCCGGATGGGCCTGCTTCCGAGGAGGTTGGCTTCAGTCCTCGGGGGTGGAGGTCGGGCTGCGGGAGGGCAAAGAAATCGGAGAAGCCAGGCAGAGGATTGATGCAGCGTCCTCTAGGTGGCTTATCGAACGCTGGGTCCCTTGATAGGTGAATTGGAGGGCCGTCGGGAACAGCCATCGGTATTTGACCTTTTGGCTCTGCGGGAACTGTGTCAATGGCTTGAGAGCTCTTCTTTTTTGGAGGGTTATCAGGGAGAGGTCTTGATAGATCTGTAGCGGGGAGCTCATGAAGGAAAGTTCATCCTTGGTGCGACTAATCGCCGCGAGTGCTTCTTTAGTAGAGTAAAAGTGGACCCTAGTTATCACGTCCGGTGGGAGATCCGTGGGCACCCCCCGCCTCGGGCGTAGCCTATGGGTTCGGTCGAGGATCAGCTGGGTCTGGTCCAATTGTGGGAGTAAGGTTTGAAAGAAGTTTCCAATGTATTCTGGAAGATGTTTATCTGGGATGGACGAAGGTACCCCCCTGATGCGCAGATTATTTCTTCGGGGGCTGTTTTGTAGGTCCACCTGCTTAAATTCCTGTAGCTCACTTCTATTCTGGAGGGACTGAATCGACCGCTGCATCTCTGTTATAGCTGCGTCATGGCTTTGGGTCAAGTCCTCGACCTCACACAGTCTCTGCTCAGCCTCTGTAACTCGCTGGTCCGTGTGTTCTAGCTTCGTGGCGAATTCGGCGATGCATGATCGAAATTCTTCCTTGATCTCCAGCATGAAGGCTTGAATGTCCCCTTTCGTAGCCAACTTTCCCTGCTCCTCTGTGGGCTTCTGCGGGGTGGTTTTCGGAGTGTCCGATTTCTTGGTCTTGTCCGGTGCTAGCAGCATTGCGGAAATATCAGCGATTTTGGTCCCCTTTACTGTTTTTGTCATCGTGACCCTCCAAGAGTTCTATCCCGGGAGTCCAGACAGGAGGCTGCGGTGGGTTGATCTATAGGCCCTCCACTCACGTGGGGGTCCGACGCTTCGGTACGGGCCGCAAAGCAGTGTTAGCAAGCCAGGCCCCCTTCCTGGCGAGGGCCTTAGTGTTGTTTGCGTAGATTTGGGTCAGTGAGGAACTCCGGAGCCACCGGAAGGGGGGCCTGCCTCCAAGAGCGTGCTGACCAGTGGGAAGGAAGATGGGCCGGGGCGCCCCTGGAAGTAGTTGGGCCGGAGGGGAAACTTGGGCGCCGCGTAGCAATCCTGGGCGCCAGGAAGGTGGGCTAGCTTGAGGCTATCCCTCTACCCTCTGGTCAGGAGGGAGCGGGTGGTCGGGCGTGGGCGCTGGCTGCGTAACACCACAAGGGTGCCTACCTGGATATAAGCGAGTCGCGCAGCTTCTCCTTCGCGGCTTCACTGCCGCTTACTTTCAGCTGGGCTCAGGGGGCCGGCGCAAAGGCAGGAACCGCCAATGCTGCCAGCCACCACTCAGGCAAGAGAGTCTGAGGCCTCCCCAGGACCGCTTCTGGATATCGGGTCCCAATTCATTGTGGCCGTGCAGTGCAGCTGGATCCCACCAGGACTCGGGATGGGGTCCCCCGAGGCCACCCCACTCCACGATCAGGAGCGGGTCCAGGAGAGACGCACCGCTTCTCCTCCACGGCTGCACTGTCGCGTCTCGTCCGCCGCAGGGCCGCTAATGCCGGGCCTTCCTCGCCCGACTCCGGCGCTCCCGGGCCCCGGCAGTTCTGTCACCAGGGCGGGTCGAGTCTTCCTCAGGGAGAGCTCCTTGCGTACACGGAGCAGCTCCGGGCTGCCTCCTCAGCGTCCGTCGGCTCGTCTCACCCTCACCACGGCTCTTCACTGGCGGGGACTCGTCACTCCCCGGGGCGCCACCGCTACCTCTCCGTCCCTCGCTCCGGCAGCACCTCTGATGCTCCGCCCGCCCCCTACTTTCCCGGGCCGGGGTCGCCGCTCCCAGCGGCCATCTTGACAGCTGAATCCAGGGCCTCGGGGGGGGGGGAGCTTTAAGCGGGCTATTTCAGCGGCTCTGTGGCGGCCCGGCATCGCAAAAAAGTGCTCAACAGTGCCTCAATCTCTCCCGATCTCCTGCGTTAGCATTTTTATCATCGGATGCTCGCCGCGAACGCTGAATTCTGCTGGATGCCGTGGGACTTGAGCGGAGGCCATCAAAGGAGCATCCACATCTCTAGCGCTCCAGGCCACGCCCCCCTAGAAGAACTCTTCTTAAGGAGAGAAGTGATCTGGAGGACTACCTCTGCAAAGTTCTGAATGAATCTGCGTTAGTAGTTAGCCAACCCCAGGAATCTTTGGACCTCTTTCACAGAATTTGGCGAAGGCCATTCCAATATGGCAGTTACTTTCCGTTCGTCCATGGAAACTCCTTCATGAGATAGAATGTATCCCAAATAGGGTATGGTACTTACGCCAAAGACACACTTTTCAAGTTTGGCACGTAAATGATTGTCTTGGAGGCGGCTCAGTACTTCGGAGACGTGGGTGGTATGTTGTCTAGGATCCTTGGAGAATATAAGTATGTCGTCTAAGTATATTATGACAGAGACAAACATCATGTCCGAGAACAAGCGGTCCATGAACCTTTGGAAGACTGCTGGCGCGTTGACTAGCCGAAAGGGCATCACCCGATATTCATATAGCCCGAAGGGGGTGCGAAAAGCAGTCTTCCATTGATCTCCTTCCCGATCTCGGAGGAGATGGTACGCACTCCATAAATCGAGTTTAGTAAGGATCTTGGCTCCTTGCACTACCTCAAGTATGTCTGAAATGAGCGGCATCGGGCATCTATCCCGTATTGTGACCTTGTTAAGTCCCCGAAAATCAATACAGGGTCTCAATTCGGTGGAGTCTCGCTTGGGAATGAAGAACAGAGGTGCCCCTGCGGGGGATTTTGAGGGCTGGATAAGTCAATTTTGCAGATTACTATCCAGATATGCCCAAAGGGCCTGCTTCTCAGTATTAGAGAGTGAAAACATGCGCCCAAATGGTACGAACGCTCCGGGAATTAGGTCTATGGCGCAGTCTTCTGGTCTGTGAGGTGGTAGCTCCAATGTGGACTGCTCTTGGAAGACCTGCTGGTATCAGAGGTATTCAGTTGGTAAGGAGTGGATCCCAACTGAAAGAGCCGATGTTGGGTTTGTGGTTTGAATATTAACAGTGCACGAAGGCAGGCCACACTGTTTCTTGCAGTATTACGATTCAAAAGCCAGGAAGTTGTTGGTCCAATCAATCCGGGGGTTATGGCGGCAAAGCCAAGAGATTCCCAGGATAATAGGGAAATGGGCAGCCTGTCATGATGCCTACCCCCGGAGCACCAGGCCAGGCCCAGCACCCCCGGGAGCAGGCATCATGCCCCCAGGTAAAAGCCCAGCGGCCCCTTATAGGGGCTCTTTGGACTCTGTCCTGGCGCCGTTGGTGCCAGGCTCATGTTGGACATCAGTCCTGGCGCCATAGGCGCCAGGCTCATAAAGGAAGGTGTTTAGTGCACTTACCTGATGCAGACCATGCTGCAAGATTCAGGCCTCCCTGAGACCAGAAAGGGACAACTTTTTCATTGGGACTATTTTGCCACTCGGGCGTGGCCAGGGAAGGATACTTACCTGGAACTACTTTGGGGGCTATTTAAGCCACGCCCAGACAGTAGCACACGCTTCGCGTTGTTCTGCATCCAAGCAGCTGAACGCTCACCGTGTCTGCTCCTGCATCTGGTCTCCAGCCACGCCCGCCTCGATCCTGGAACACCTGTAAGGAAAGAAGAGAAGAGAAAGGTGAAAACCAAGAATTTTATCAAACTTCTTATCTGCATCCGGAACCTTCACGCCAGCGTTCCTGAGAAAAGACTTTCATTTAAAAGCACTGCGTTGCTCACTGCAGCACCGCGCTTCACTCACCTGTCCTCGGGAGTTCTTCTGGCTCCACCGCGACTGTCTGCACCTGTCGCCACATCTCTGCGCCTAGGGGAGAGAAGAAGAGACAAAAGGTGAGCAGAAGGAACATATGAGGAAAGCCTAATTTTCCGCCATAACACTTACCGGTCTACTGTTGGTGGACCATTCCTCATTTCGGGTCGGCGCCGCTTCGTTGGCAGGTACCGCACCACGGCCCCTATGGGGAAAGGACAAAAGACATTACTGCAGGAATATAAAGACATTAAGAGGGATCGCCCCCATCGCTAACTCACCTGGGTTTACCATCGGCAATTCAATCCCTCAACGCATCGCCTTCATTCTGCACCTGAAATAAAGGACAGATCACAGGTTAGGAAGGCAACAGAAAAGGAGGCTCTACACTTGAACTTTTGTAATCTTCATATTTACGGCGTTCCGCTCGGAAAAGTCAAGTGGATTTTGCCAGCGCCATTCTGAAAACCAGTGAAGTAACTGGACAAACACGTGCCCCTGCACCAGAAGCAGGATGGAGAGTTCATCCTTTCAAACCATAAGGTGAGCTTCAACCGGGGATTTCAGAGGAAGTTAGAGAAGAACGAAGGGTGGAAGGGGGGAGCAAGCACACTATTCTGCAGACTGTTAATCCCCTTTCTCATCTGCAGAAGGATATTCCTACGGGCCAGACAAGCAAGATTTGAGGGTCCTGTTCAGTCGGTGTTCCGAGTTCTGCGCATCACGCTCGAAGAGGCCACAGCAACCCAGACTAGACCAGCGCCTCCGTGGGAGTCAGGTGAGCGTTACACAGCCCGTATAATGTCAAATACAATCATCTCTGAGTGTTGAAAGATCTTGAGTTGTAACACACCAGTCGAATGTGTAATAGGGCCTGAAGATAACGGGGTACCGTCGACCCCTTCCACTTTCTGATCTTAGGGCTTTTCGATTCGTGGTATTCCCATTTTGGATGCCCAGTAGACATCCACAAAATTACCGGCTGCACCACAATCTAGTAGTGCCAAAGCCTGCACCCAACTTCCATTGATGTGCAATTGAACCACAATCAGAGGGAAACATAGGGACGAGAAGTATATCGTTTTCCTCGGTAGTTTGTCCCTCTCAACTCCGAGGATGATCGTATCCCGACCGTCGTAATGCTAGCTCCTCACAATTAGTTATAGAGTGCTTCTCTGATGCACAATATGTGCACAATCCTCTTTCTCGACGGCGACATCGTTCTTCACTGGTAAGAGGGCCTCGGGTCATCCCAATCTGCATTGGTTCCTCTTTCGGGAGAGTGGAGGACGAGGGAAGGACATTTGGTAGAGTACCACCGAAATATGGCCGGCTCTTATATTTGCGCCGTTCATTCTTTCGTTCAGCCAGACGGTGTTCTATTTGAAGAACAGCGGAGAATAGTTCTGCGAGAATCGGGGGTCTCGGCATACGAGCAAGCTCGTCTTTGATGTCCTCCTTCAGACCCCTTCTGAAGATCGCATACTGAGCCTTTTCTGGCCAGCCTGCCTGGGCCGCTAAAGCTTTGAAATTAAAGATGTAAGACAGCACCTCCATGGAACCCTGATGTGCATCCAGGATCTCTTCACATGCCGAGTAGGTGGTCTCGGGACGCTCAAAGGTCTGTCTAATTAGGGTGCAAAATTCCCCGTAGTCTTGGAGAGAGGGATCCTCTCCTATAGCTAACGGAGTGACCCAAGACAAGGCGTTTCCCACCATATTCGAGACCACAAAACCCACTTTAGCCTTGCTTGTTGCAAAGAGGACAGGTCTGCATGTGAAATTCAGATTACAGGCTTACAGGAGTCGAGAAATTCTCTCACCTTCTTTGAGGACCCGTCAAACTTTCCGGATGGTAACAGCATTGGCAATTCCGGCCCCTGCGGGTTCTCTGTCGTGGTCATCAGTTGTTTAAGCACAACATTTTCAGCCTTTAAAGTCTGGACTTCTTGGGAGATTTGTTGCAATGTCTGGTTTTCCACCTTCAAAGTTTTGACTTCTTGGGAAAGCTTCTGTATAGCCGCAACAAGTTCTTGGATCTGTTCTGGGGTAGCCATTGTTGGGCGTTGCAAACTGTCACAGCTGTCGCTATGGATATCAGAACCGTCGGTTCCACTTTGCTCCTCCGACTCCTCACCTGATGAACTGGAGTCCGTGGCGTATCTGGGAGCGTCTCAGTATTGACGACAGTTGGAAGTTAAATCCCTTCCGTGGTGGGAAACCACAGCGGCCGCTTGTTAACAGTGGCCACTGCGGCCCCGTCAGCGAAGGCGGGTGAATAGGGGAAAAAGCCAAATGACAAAAAACCCCTCTGTTCAGATCGATGTGCTGAAGAATCGGCTGGATGGATTCTGAAGTCCAGGAGCAGTCCGGAGCAGCCAATGATGGGAATCCAACGAGGCAAGGTATACGGAAGGAGTGGAGCAGGGATGGATGGAAAGCACAGGTAAGCCGGGAAACATGGGAAAGTGTGGACGGGGAAAGAAATGGGATTGAGTCCCGTGGAGAGCAGCGAGCGACAGAGTGTCGCTAGAAAAGTAAGCGAGGAAAAGAAACGGAGAGTGGAAAGAGCTCTGAAAGAGAAAAATTGAGCGATAGAACACAAGTGTACTGCAAAAAAGTAAGCAAGCGAAAGCTCAAAGTTGCAACGCGCCGTCCGCCGGGAAGACGCGGAGTAAAGTCTTCCGGAGACGGCGACGTCACAACGTGAAAAATGGGAAAAAGACTAGACCGCCATCTATGCGAGAGCAGAAAGGCGTGTATCAACCTAATGGCCACGCCAACGGAACCGTCGCCACAGTCTCCATGCGGTCGGGCGCATGGCAATCCCCCTAGCGCCTTGATACCTTTCTGGTCTTTTTTTGTGCTCTATAAATATCTTTACAATACAATACATACAACTATTCATGTTAAATGTGACGGGGTTAGGAAATGATTGGCGACTCCCTTTGTGCGATTGAAAAATCGATTCAACATTTGGAGGGTGAGTTGGCGAACGGGGTCCAAGTGTGGGGGGTGATCTTGCAAGGGCATTGAGGTCTCATGAGGAGATACAAGATTCTCTATAAAGGTTTGAGCAAAATCAATATACTGTCAAGCTGCATGGAGAGGGTGATAAAGCGGATCACCTTCTGGCATGGCCTGTAAGACAAGAACACCCAAAGTCAGTGATTAATCAAATTGAGGACCAAGACGGAAACATGGTAGTGTTGCACCAAGGGATAAATTAGGTGTTACAGTCGTACTATAAAAGGTTATATACAAGCAAAGGTATTTATTCGGAACAAGAGGCAACAGATGTGGTGGACTTGATGAAGCTGCCGAGATTAACAGGCAAACTTAAAGAAGTGCTAAATACAATGATTGAGGAAGCTGAAATTCTGCATGCTATTAAATCCATGCAACGCAACAAGGTACCAGGGAGTAATGGGTTCACAGTTGAATTTTATCCAAAATGTGTGGAGATCCTTGAACCCCAACTGAAGGAAGTCTATGATATTGCATTTCAGACGGGCATTCTGCCTGAGACATTGCCAGAGGCACTGATTACGGTCCTGAGAGGGACAAAGATCCAACTCACTGTGATTCGTATAGACCCACCTTATTGTTAAATGTGCATGCTAAGATCTTGGGGAAAGTGTTGGCGATTAGACTAGCTAGGAAAGCTCCAAGTTTGATACACCTGGACCAATGTGGGTTTGTGGTAGAAGGTAATACAACTATGAACCTACAATGCCTACACCATGTCATGGATCAAGTGAAGTGGTCCCAAGAGGATCTGGCACTCTTTTCGTTGGATGCAGTTAAAACATTTGATTCATTGGAATGGCCGTGGCTATTTAAAGTTCTAGAGGCCTTTGTGTTGGGGGTAGGAATTATAAATTGGCTAAAGCTCCTATATAATGGCCCAATGGCACGAGTGAAAACAGGGGAATGGGTATCGTCAAGATGGGTGTTAGAAAGAGTCACAAGACAAGGCTGTCCGGTGTCGCCTCTATTGTTTTCAATGGCACTAGGACCCTTCGCCAGATATTTCAGAACGTATATTCGGGAGACGGGAATTCAAGTAGGAAGCGTGATGAACAACATTTCATTGTGCGTAGATGACATTTTGCTGTGAATGATCCATTGGAACATTTTTCGATCATTTTGAAGGTTCTGGCTAACTTCAGGAAACTGTCCGGTTTTCAATTTATTGGGAAAATGGGTGTTGTTCCCCCTGGGGAGGTTATGAACTAAAAGTAGAAGAGCTCTTCCACACTTGGGTGTGAAATGGGAACTGGAATGGTTTCAATTATCAGGGGTCCAAATATTTTGTGAGGTAAAGGAAACACGTGTACAACACGGGTCATTCCCTATCAGGTATAGGGGATGCTGTGTCCTTTTGGAAGGCATTGACTCTCTCTGATGGGAAGGGTGGCCCTATTTAAGATGGTGGTTCGAACCAGGCTGTTGTATTTTTTCACAAATATTCTGTATATGATAAAAAAAGGTTTTCTTAAGAATGTTAGACGAGAAGCTATGTGAATTATTATGGAATACAGGGATGTGTACGGTAGCAATGGGGATACTGCAATGCACATATGAAGCGGGGGGGGGGGGCGGGTAAACTTACCAGACTTTGACTTATACTTTATGGCTTCACAGTTGCAATCAGTGGCCATGTGGGATGCAACCTGGGAGGGGGAAATCAAGGGTTTGTTGGGCAGTATCTCGGATCACAGACAGGGAATTGAATTGCTGTGGAATCCCATAGAAGAGAAAGGCACCACAAATGCTTTTCAGGTAGTGTGGTAGGTATGGAGGAGGTTATTGACTAAACTGAAGGTTAAGGGTCTGCATAGTGCCAACCTGCCATTGGGATTAGATGCAAATGTGCTGGCTGCATGGGGTTGCCAGCTCTAGGGGAACGGAACTGTGGAGGGCAGTTAATGACGTTTCATCAATGGAGGATATCATACGGCGTCTCGAGTGGTCACTTACTCAAAAATGCCAAAGTGGTTAGGAGACTGGCTGAGCTATGAGTCTCTATACCAGAGGAGCCAAAGGCGTGCTCAATAACACAAACACTACTGATGGTAGGGGAGGGGAGAAAGTACATTTCCAGGTGCCCTGCAGAGTGCCAGAGGGAAAGAGGATTTAGTAGTCAAAGACAAATGGATTAAGGATGTGAGCTTTTCGATTTCTGAAAACAATGGTCCATGATGTGGCCACAGGTAAAGAAGGGGTCACGAAAATGCACGGTTTCAATTAATTCATTTTCACTATCTAGAAATAGCGTATATGACACCAGCAAAACGGCATATTATAAATCCTTCCATGTCACAGGACTGCCTGTGATGTGGAATGGGTTCCGCAAGCTTCTGGCAAATGATTTGGTAGTGTCCGGTTATTATTACTTATTGGGAGGGCATGATGGAGCATCTTCATGCTTTAATAGGCAGCAATTACACGCGCAGTCTGGCAGTTTCTCCATGGGGGTTGATCCCAGGGAAGAAGTAACACAAAACACGGAAGAGGATAGCACAATGTATGGTGATCTTAGCTACACGAAGAGTAGCAATATCCTGGAAATGTTCTAGTGGCTCGTCAATAAGACAATGGCTCCAGGATATACAACGATGGAGGCTGGCCAAGTAGAGGTTTTGAAGAATTGTAGGAACCAGAGCGGACAAAGTTGGATATGGGACGATTGTTGAATGAATTGGCTTCCTCCCCGGACTTAAAACCCCCATGAAATGAATGGACACTGGTTATTACAAGAATGGACATTACACAAATGATTTGTGTGAAAAGAGACTTTTTTGTGTTGAAGGGAACGACAATGAGGGACATGAACAGCTGACGGGGGATATTCAGAATTGAACTATTCTGGGGAATCAGCTCCGAGGGAGGGGGGAGAGGGTTGTGGAATGGGAGGGGATATGGGGAGGATTGTATACATTTGTATGTTGCTGGAGGACATGTTGTCCGGTTTGAAGGACTATTGAGATCAATAAGATTGCCTGTATTGATTGGCCATGGTATGTTATTGAAAATAAATAAAAAGAAGTTAAAAAAAAGAAGGGCATCATGTGGCGCACAGAGAAGGCTAAGTAATATCTCCAAATCAGGGACACCCAAACCGCCCCTCTCACAACGTAGCTGCAATTTCCAAATCATCATCCTTGGCGGCTTGTGATCCCACACAAATTCTTGCACTAGCCTATTTTCCTCATGAACGGCTTAGCTGCAGAGAGGGGAGTCATGCCAAGAATATAATTACTACGTGGGGCAGTAGTCATTTTCAACGCATTCACTGTACCCCACAATGACAGCTGCAAAGACTCCCATCTCATCAAGTCCACTATCCACTGCAGAGTCTAAATTCACCTTCATCATTGCACCCACCACTGCTGTCAGCCACACTCCTAAGTACCGCACCTTGCGGGGGCACCACCGGTAACCGAAATTCAGATTCCCTGGAAAGTCCTAGAACAAGGCATTGCCTCAGAATTCAGCCATTTTATTTTGTATCCTGAAAAGGCCCTGAACCTCTTTATATGTTGTATGAGGACAGGCATGGAGACCAAAGATCCTGCAAAACTAACAGAAGGTCATCAGCATACAACCATCATTTCAGGCTCAGTGGAAACGAAAACCCTCTATTCTCCGCAAGCGACTCCAGTGCTATAACAAACAGCAGATGGGACAGAGGACAGCCTTGTGGAGTGCCCGTACCCCATTCAGAATTCTGCAAAAAAATACCATTAGTCAGCACTGCCGCTGTCGGGGCCGAATATAACAGTCTGACCCATCTCTGGAATTCAGGCCCAAAATGGATCCTTTCCAGAGTTAGAAACATGAACTCTCAGTTCAACCGATCAAGGGCCTTCTCTGCATCGAGCACGAGGGTGGCAGCGGCGGCGTCAGCCCCAGATTTGAGTTGGCCCGCCTCAGCCAGAGTAAAAATAATTCTCCTCATATTCGTTGCAGAGTTTCTACCTTTAATAAAGCCAGCCTGATTCTTGTTAACAAGGCAAGGCTGAACTCTTTCCAACCTACTGGCTAAAATGTTGAAAACGATTTTACCCCCCAAATAAACAAGTCTTATGGGCTTGTAACTGCTCAAGGATTCAGGTGGTCTATCTTTTTTAAGCAAAACAGAACAAAATAAACACAACGCCTAAGAGGGCAAATAGACTGTCGGGCATATTCCTATAAATATAAAACTATGTCAGAGGGCCATCTGGCCCTGGATATTTCCCCAAATTCAGACTGAATGCTGCTTATTTAATTTCATCTAATCCGAACTGCAAATCCATAATCAAACTGTCCTCGCTCGACAATTTCGGCATCTGTAAACTGTCCAGTAACTGCAGGGTCTCATGATGCACATCAGTAAGGTCGCCAGAGTGCATCTTCTCAAAATAATCCCTAAACTCATTGTTAATGACAGTAGGGTTACACGTCACCCTCCCAGAACGTTTCTGAATAGTGCATATAACTGCTGCCCGCCATAGTCCTGAAAAAGTGAGCAAGCAAAGGGCTGCACTTTTTTCCATTCTCAAAGTATGCGCATCTCATTTTACAAAGAGTTTGCTCTACCCTCTCACTCATGCATTTGTTAAATTCATATTTAAGCCTCACAAGTTCCTTTCTCCTGACTTCATCTGGTTTAACCATCAAGTCTTTATCCAAATCTTTGATTAAGGCTCAAGAGGATACCTCAGTGGCAACGCGTTCGAGACGCGGGCAACACAGGTTTGTTCCCTGGGTCCCTGCTTAGAAACCTCTGGGTATTTAGCATATTATAAATAACCAATTATAATAATAAAAGACTCCCAGAGATACCAACTCAGATGACTGAATGCTCTTCTTTTTTACTATTCAAACTCATAACCACCCTTCGCATCACACATTTCAACGTCTCCCAAACCACGTCATCACTAACCTCACCAGTTCTGCTGATTGCTATAAAAGTCTGAGCTTCAAGCACCAGCAAGTCCGTCACGCACTCATCTTCCAATATTGATGTATTCATTTTCCGTGAACGGGAGCGATTACTCTTTAACTCCAAAGCATCTCTGCAGAAATGAAATTCCGGGTAACAAACCCAGCTGTCAAAATATAATCGATTTGTGAATAAACTTTATCGGCCCCATAGTAAAAGCTGTACTCCTGCCCAACTAAATGCTTCAGTCCCCATACATCCAACCAATTGAATTCCACCTTCAAAGCCTCTCTGTTCCTTTTGTTCGCCCCTGATGCCGACCGTCTATCCTTCTTGGATCGTAATACCTTAATTTGTAATTGTGCAAATTCAGCTTTAGCAGATAGATTGCCAAATACTACAAATCCAAAATAAGTGAATTGCTTCACCTGCTCTACTTTACAATCATTGACAAACCAATTAAATGTATCGAGCCTGCTAGATTTACTATATCTAATTATTTTTGATTTGTCGCTTTAAATTGTTCCTCTGTGCATAATTCTGAAGTATCAGATCACCGGCATATGCCAGCCAAGGTATTGATAGACCCTTGTGTGTGATCCATATCCAAGAAATTGTTCTTATTACATGCAGAAAACACTGCATGATACACATATTGATGTGTTGAATTTCAGTTGATAGTATCCATTGATTTATTTGGTTGGAAATTGAGGTTTCTTTTGTCCCTTTTTCCACTTTGTTGTTTTCCTGTACCTCTGAATAGGAGCATTTAAAATACAGCTTGTAGGTTTTCATTTGTACCTATACCCGCAGTTGCGGCTTTTTTCTTACATTTTGGTACTTTCCTTTGACCAACATTGGTCTTGCACTTTGCTCCAACCACTGGGTCTCTTAAATCCGTTACCCTTCACAACTCATCTATCTTCCTTTTCTCTTCACCTCCTTGTAGGTAGGTGATTATAGTACACGATAACATTGCAGACCTTTATTTATCAAATTAGGTCCATCTTGTTTAGTATTCAATTTGTCTGATTTTGTTTTGCTTTGTTCTATAAAAATGTTGTCGATTTGCATTGTTTTATAAAACTCTGCTACAACACATCTTTTCTGACGTAATGTAATTCTTTCAGTAAAACTAATTATTTACTGTTTATGCACACCTGTCTGTTGGTTTGTGTGTGTCTTATGGCAATCTATGCACTTTGGTTTGATACAGTATTGAGTCAATATACAAATGTTTGGTTAATACAGTATGGTTTTGAATCATTAACCGTTTAGTATCAACATGTGGCAGCAGACTCTCTCTTTTGTTAAGGTGTTGATAGCTGGCAATCTCATGGTGGAAAAGACTGAGTTTACCTCAAGGAGTCTCCTAAATCGGACACAAAGAGGTTAAATAGGCAGTGTGGCTTAATACAGCCCTATCTTAACCCTCTCTCTATTTCACTTGTCCTTGTAAGAGTCCCTTTATAATATAGCCTGATCTGAACAGTTGTATTTGTATGCAATGCTTTTATAATATTTAGTAATCCTTCTGACATACCAAAAAGCGCGTGTTTGTTCCAAAGAATATCTCTATTTAGGTCTTTGGAACCTATGTAGATTGGTGAGCCGAAGCTATAAATAACTTGGGTTTGCATACGTTTTAACATAAAGCCGTTTGAGCTAGTTCCCATCTTTTAAATTATTTATTCTTTATTGGTCATTTATATAGAGCCTATACACTTTAAACAAGCGTTTCAAAGCGCTCCAACGCAGAGAGGCAGAGTAGGTAAGCAAAACAGAGTGATATTCTTAATAGGCTTTGGAACATTCAGAATGGTCAACTATGTATTTGGAGGTACAACATAGAATAAAGAGGAATACAATACAAACTTATTACAACATATGACAATCATTGTACATGCCTGATGGTCATTTCAATAATGCTAGTGGTATACATAAAAAAAGGAGAGAGGGGAGGAGGGAGGATAGTGGAAGGACGAACAAGGCAATGGTTCCATCATACGTGCCTGACAGCATTTTTGATAGGCATAAGTGCATGAGACATGAAGGAGAGGAGGAGGGTGAGGCATGGTGAAGCATACTAGGCATAACCAGAAGGCTGCAGATGTAGAAAGGAAAGTAGAAGGCGTTTGGGGAGGCTGCACTACACAGACCTGGCCACCTAGATTCGAATTTAAGCAGAGCACAATGCAATGCAGAAAGGCTGCAGTGATGTAAAAAGGCACAACCATCTGGATTCGAATTAAAGCACAATGCAATACTAGGTTCAGGTGTAAGCAGAGGAGCTAGTAGAAAAAGTTTGCTCACGCAATCAACAGGGTGCAAGGATGCAGGAGCCAAGTTCTTTAGGGAGCAGGGTGCACCAGCTGCCGCATGGTGAGATGGAGCACGAAGGATGGGGGGATCACAAAGGAGTCACAAAGTTACAACGGAAAGTGCAAGGATGTGAACAGCTAATGATGAAAAGTCACAAATGAGACAGGGCGACCTCAGAGTGTGGAACGACCAGAGCCTCAGATTCAGAGTGGAACAGGGAAACCAGCCAGCGGCCACAGAGTACTCTTTCCTTAGACATAACTGGGGGATGACAAAGCACTAGAAGCACAACCAAGTCGCAGGAGGAGAAGATGCTGGACAAGGAAAAGGCCCACAGGCCTCCAGGCCCGGACAGGGCCAGACAGGGAGAGATATGGTCCTTAGAAGAAGGCCCTTTGATGGGGCCGGTGATTGCCTGCCAGCTCCAGCGGAAATCCTGGTGATGTATGAGGCGCCTTCTGCCCCCAGCCAATGTGGGCAGAAGGCGAGCGTTCAGGAGGCTAATCAGCTGGATCAGCTGTTGTTCCAGACCGCGTTGGGCGGCCATGATGGAAACACCTTGCCGGTTCCAGGATCAAGGGACCATGAAGGGAGAAGTGTGGCTCCAAGGTGCAGGGAAACAAAAAGAAAGAGGTGCAGGATGAAGTAGCTTAAGTACAACGGCCCTTGATGGGACCGGTGATCGCCTGCTGGCAACGGCAGAACTCCTGGTGATGTACGAGGTGCCCAGCCAATGGGAGTAGACGGCGGGTGTTCAGGAGGTTGATCAGCTGTTGTTCTGGACCACGTGGGGTGGCCATGATGGAAAGGCCTCGCCGGTCACAGGATCAAGGCACCATCACAGGAGAAGTGCGGCTCCAAGGTGCAGGGAAACAAAAAGAAAGAGGTACAGGATGAAGAAGCTTAGGTGTGTCAGCCCTTGATGGGGCTGGCGATTGCCTGCCAGTACCAACAGAACACCTGGTGATGTATGAGGTGCCCAGCCAATGGGGGTGGAAGGCAGGCGTTCAAGAGACTGATCAGCTCGATCAGCTGTTGTTCCGTACCATGTGAGGCTGCCACGATGGAAAGGCCTCACCGGTCACAGGATCAAGGGGCTATCAAAAGAGAAGTGCGGCTCCAAGGGGAAACAAAACATTTTTTTGCAAAATCCTGTCTTGTAGATCTGCAATGTGTTATTGCTAGAAGCCAAAATCTCCATATCATGAAGTACCAGTTTAGTAAAGATCTTATTGCTTATATCTAGAAGGTCATCATGTCTCTAGTGCTTCAGATTTGGTCTATCACCCTTCTTAAATATTGGCGCTATATGTGATGTTATATATATTCAAAACAAAAGGAAAAGATAATTCCACTTTTCCAACGAGGACGGCACTCAAAGCTGTCAGGACGTCAAAGATAATCTTCAAAATAAATCCTCCATTCGCCAACAAGGTTACTTATGCCATATCCAGTTTTATTAAGGGCATAACAGAGCTGACGCGTTTCGCAACGAGCCCGTTGCTTGATCACATATAAAATGAGTGATTTGCACAGCGTTTAAATACAATCAGAGAAGAAAGTTTCAAACTCTATGATTTTGCCCAATACAATTAGTCCCTTTTCTCTTCGACTTTTCCCCAATCGATGTAGATTCTCCCCTGTGTAACTGCAGGCGGCCATTTTAAAGTGTATTTCAAGCCATTCTCGTTATGTTTGATGTAAATACCAGATAACAAGTTTTTTGGTAAGCCGGCAATTTTTGTTAATGGTGTTAATAGAAATATTGTGACACTAGTGGTCAACGCAAGAAATACTACGTACTCGGTATCAATATACCTTATTAACACGCTTACTAGCAAACCAACTGGACTTCCCCATCTTAATGAACGATAAAATGAATAAGCTGCTGTTTCAAATTCAATTAGAGATCTCCTTTTCTTTAAGCATATTGTCCAGTAGATATAAGAAAACATGGAAGAGGAAACATGATGATTGAAAGTGCATAGTGCTGTAAACATTGGTAAAACCAGAAATGTATAAAGTGCATAGTGCCATCATTATTCCTCATATACGGGCAATAGCTTGGTTGTCGATAAACTCATTAATTGTACAAGCAGAAGATATTCTCAATAAAGTGCATAGTGCTGTAAACATCCATTGCCACTGTAAATCAGTGTGCAATATAGGTTATAATAAAACCAGAATTTGGGGAAATACATGCCGGATTTTAAACGAAAGGGGAAGTATAGTGAGAGAAGGGATAAAAAGAGCTGTGCAGTTTTCACTAAAAAGGTCAATACATATACAAAAAAGTTTATACAATTTACAAAATATTAGAAAATGTTAAAATGAGCTCAGGTATCAAAAATATTAAGCAAGGCATTGCCATTAGTGGTGAGCTACAAAAAACTTGTCAGAGTTCAAATGGGAAAGGTGCACTATGTCCCAAGGAAAGTAAACAGTTCTTCATCCAGGTTGTGTCCTCCTGGTCTTTTGGTTTGAAAGTCTAAGATGCAGCGTGTTTCCATCTGTCGCAGTGCAAGCTCCCGGTTACCACCACGTGGATTGAGTTTAATGTGGTACACACCAAAAAATCTGAAACTGTCCAACTTGCTCGGTTGTTGATTTCTAAAATGTACTGCCATGGGGCATGAGGCATCTACGTTCTTTATGGCACGCATATGCTGCAAGATCCTTAATTTCAGCTTTCCGATGGTGCTGCCTACATACCAAAGATTGCATGAGCATACTAAAACATATACCACAAATTCGGTGTTACATGTGATTTTAGTTTTAATTTCAACATCATGTCCCAGTATCGGATGTGTAACTGGTTTTGTTAAGGGCAAATTGGCAGGCTTTGCATTTGGTGCATTCCAGAAAACCAGTATTTCTCTTACTCAACCATGTGAGTTCCGCTTGCATTGCATTTTTCTGTGCCATGAAACTTGTTACTAATGTGTCTTTGATGGAAATTGACTTTCGGTAGGTTATATTGGTACGTTGCCCCAGGAGATAGAGCTTCATCGGTTTTCAGGACATGCCAATGTTTTTGTAATATTTGCCTTATTATTTTAGCATGTGAACCATAGGTGAGTATCAGTCTTACATCATCAGTTTCAGATGGTTGTTCAGGTATTCGATTAGTGGAGAGCAATACTGCTCGATCTAAATTTCGGGCTTTGATGTAAGCTCTTTCAATGACAGCCTTAGGATATCTTTGTTTACTGAAATTCCGGGCTGTGATTTTACACTCTCTATCAAAGCAATCCAGTTTACTACAATTGCGTCGAATCCTAATGAACTCACCATATGGTTTACTCCATTTAAGCGGAGTCGGATGATTGCTTCTCGCAAATAATGGCATGTCCGAACTTGTAGGTTTACGGTGAAGTTCAGTGCTGATTTCTTTTTTGTCCGTTTTTACCACAACATCCAAGAAAATTAATGATTCTTGGCTCTGGGTCTCAGTAAATCTAAGATTTAAGTTGTTAGCATTCAATATAGACACAAAATCTAGCCAGTCTTGTTCTTCACCATTCCATAGGACAAACAAATCGTCAATATACCGTAACCAAAGGACAACTTGGTCTGTGTATTTACTATTAACATCAGTCCAGACAATGAATTTTTCCCACCATCCCATGGTAAGGTTTGCATATGATGGCGCAAAGCTTGTGCCCATTGCCGTACCACGTAATTGGTTGTAGTAAACGTTGTCAAAGAGAAATACATTGTTGGTCAAGCATAAATCTACCATTTCCATAACCATTTCTCCATGGCTCAAATAGTTTAGCGATCTGCTATCCAAAAAATATTTACATGCTTTTTACCATCGTTATGTTGGATTGACGTATACAATGATACTACGTCCAGTGTGGCAAACATAAAATTTCTTTCCCAGGTGATTCCTTCAATTCTACTGAGGAAGTTTTTTGTGTCACGTAGGTAAGAAGGTAACGTTAAAACTAAAGGTAGTAATGTTTGATCAACGTACTTAGACATATTTTCTAATGAAGCACCGTTTAGGGTGACAATGGGTCTTCCAGGGGGGCAAATAGGGTTTTTATGTATCTTTGGCAAGAAGTAGATTGTTGGGATGATGGGGGTTTTATTGAAAAGGTATTTCCAGTCGTCATCATCAAGGATATTCAGTTCATGCCATACCACTTGTATCTATGTATCTTTGGCAAGAAGTAGATTGTTGGGATGATGGGGGTTTTATTGAAAAGGTATTTCCAGTCGTCATCATCAAGGATATTCAGTTCTTGCCTACCACTTCAACAAACAGAATGAGCACAGTTCTACGTGGTCACCTTCACCTTCCATGATTTCAACATACAGATACAATTTATCAGTGTTAGGTTGCCCACTGTTGTTGTGAGAAACCTGAAGGTGTCCTCACGTCCTTCTCCCCAATATCCTCTGCTCAGTTGGCCAGGGAAAGGCCATTGCTTTTGGATCCCGACCCTGGGGGGTTGATATGCGAGGGAGGATCACATAGGTGGAGGAGATTTGGGGGATGGAAGGAGGTTGTCCTTAGATGAGACACAGTTCCCATTTCACAATGTACCTTCCATCCCAGAAGCCTTTATAGGGTACTGTCAAACTCCATACTTTTCTTCCTTTAAAAATGACCCTCAGACATACCATCAGTATAGAGGGACAAAAAAAAGGCATCAATAAGGAGGACACCTCCTTATATGAGCAGGTTAGATCCACCTCCACCTCCTCTTGTTAATACAGGAACATGTCAGAATGCACCCCACCCTGCCTTTGTAGGTTATCAGTCTGCCCCTCTTTCACAAACACAATCTGTCCCACATTTATATTCCTTTAAGATTGGGATGAGGAAGAGGCAACCAGGAGTGATGTACACTTCCATTGGTGCATACCACATTGGTACTGGTGCGAGGAAGAGGACTGCAGCATCACTACAATGTTCAGGCAAATCCCACTAATGAGGCTAACTGTGGTCAGGCAAAGTACTTGCATCTGCAGCCAATTGAGAGGCGACAGGTGCATAAAAAGAGAGACAGGTGAGAGAAAAGGAGAAACCCGCCTGGGAATGAGAACGTGACAACCCGACATGGAGCAGGGTGAAGAGGGGCCAGTGAAAAGGATGCTGAGCGCTGCATAAGAGCAGGAAAGACATTGAGGCCAGAATGGGCTACGAGGGGTCATGAGCCCTGTACTGTGTTTGTCCAGTCAGAGCTGTGGGACACAGAAGACTCCAGGACTTTGCAGACCGCAAAAGCAGGTTTTGGAAGAGGCGAGCACTGCTCGACAGAGCTCCCGACGAGGGAAGGGGAGCGAGAGAAAGCCGGAGAAGAAACCGAAGGAATCCAGGGGAGTGCCTGCAGAGCGGTGAGTGACAGAGAGGGAACACTCATGTCGGGGCGCTCAAGGGGCTGGACCTGGGCAGAGGAAGATGCTGCTTGAATGAAAACTTGTAATGAATGCGTCTGGAGACCAAATAAAAGATTATTGAATACTGAACACGCTGCAAAGTACTTTATGAGTTATTGAATACCAAACTAAGGAAAAGATATGCAAAGTATATGAGAAATACTGCACCAGTGAAAAGAAAGTGATGTGCATTTAGAGAAAGAGGCTGTTGCACTAGTCCAGCCTAGAGAGAACCAGGGCTCTGGAGACCGTGAGCTTCTGGGGGAAAGTGAGAAAGGGAAGAGCTCCTTTGAGGAGGAGCAGCTGGTAGTGGGACTTCTTGGCGACGTCCAAGATGTGAGGAGAGAAAGAGAAAGAGAGAGTGGATTCAAAGATGACACCAAGGTTGTTTGCCTCACAGGAAGGGCCCAAGGCGGGCAGCCAGAGTGAGAGAGGGAAATCAGGGGCAGGAGTCCAAATGAGAAGGATCGCCATTTTACTGACATTAAGGCAGAGATAGTTGGAGGCACAGCAATCCTGAATCGCGGATAGAGAGTAAGGAATGAGCGAGAGAGTAGAGGAGCCTGAGGGGAGCCTGAAGGAAAGCAGAGTGCCAGCCGCATAATACTGAAAGTTAGAGGAGAAGGTAGAGTTCAGGTGGGCCAAAGAAGCCAAGTATAGGTTGAAAAACCATGGTGAGAGGATGGAGCGGAGAGAAAGGGACCAAGTTGGTCCTGGGAGGGGCTGTGCAAGAGGAAGGAGGTCAGCCACGCAAGGGCCGGATCCGTGATGCCCAGGTTCTCATGGAGTCAATTGATCAGGATTGATCAGGATGGCGTGGTTGACCGTGTCGAAAGCAGAGGAAAAATCAAGGAGGATAAGTACAGAAGGAATGCTGGAATCAAGGTTAGAGAGCAGATCTTTACAGGTGTTCAGGAGAGCAGTTTTGTGCCTCTGGCAGCTCTGAAGCCAGACTGAAGATCATGGAGACAACCAACAGATTCTGTGTGGAGAGTAAGCTGGGAGATGGCCAGCTTTTCCAAAAGTTTGCCCAGGTAAGGGGTGATGGATATTGGGCGATAGTTTGCCGGGCAGGCAGGTTCGGCAGATGGCTTCTTGAGGAGTAGGTGCATAAGGGAGTGGTTAAGGGAAGAGGGGAACGTTCCAGTGGCAAAAGAGTGATTACAGAAATCGGCCAAGGCTAGAGCAAGGGTGTCATATGGTCCTTGATGGTTTTGGAGGAGCAGGGGAGCACCTGCTTGGATGACACTTTCATAGATCTGACTTGTTAGAAACCTCGTCAGGTGTTGTCAGAGAGAAAGAGGAGAAAGGAGGAAGAGAGGTAGAGCTGATCAAAGGGGAGGCGAGCGAGGAAGAGGGAGAGGAAGAAGAGATGAAGGACAGGAGTTTTAGCAGAGAAGTGAGATGGCAGAGCCATACAGAGGGCCTGGGAAGGAACAGGAGAGGTAAAGACTGGAACAGGATTGACCACTTCCTTGCAGATTTTAAAGAGTTTGGCCGTGTTGTTAGAGGCCACAGGCTTGAATGTGTGTTCTCTTCTTGATGAGTGTTAGTGCTTCCACTGACATTTTGGCGCAACCAGTCTAGGTATGTCTAAATGTGGCCTGGCATGCTTTACTGTAACGATATTACGTGTATACACTGGTCTACATTGTATAGCCAGTTGGACATGTTTTCATTGTGGCATGGCATTTTAAATAGCAAAATATTAATGTTCCTGTGCACTGTTGGTGATTTGCATCTATTGGATTGGTGTTACCCTACAAAACAATTGCAAAACACAGAAAGTGTGCTGTATATTGCATTAAAACACATATCTATATCTTTCTCCTAGTGCAGTGTGTGGCATATCCCTTCAGCAGCACATTTGTGCGTATTTCGCAAGCGTTATAATCTATGCCGGCCCAGAGTTTGGCGTGACCAGTGATTTGTTGCCGAGTTGGGGGGGCCCCCTCAGCATGGCTCGCAAGGGGGGCCCCCACATTTTGTGTTACGCCACTGCCGCTGACTCCAAACAACTCACCAATCTCTATTACAAGTTCACTATTTGGCAACTCTTTTCCCATGCAGCTATTCACCTGCGCCTGAGACTTAGCCTTGTAAACATGTATGCTTCAATGGTGCCGGAGTAATTTTTCCTTCTTCAGTGGACCTCAGTATTCCTTGTGAGTTAGTCAAGTCCAAAGTTTGAAAGCTGATCCATCACTGTTTATTGGGAACAAGTATAGAGATTGAAGCGCAGGGGTAGGTTAGGCACGTTTTTCCAAACAAGGAAGGAGCTCAAGACCCTCCTCTTCAAGATATGTCTCCTTTCTGACACTTAGGTCCACACATCCTCAACTTCTCACCTAACCTAACACTGGGCAATCTGCACCCCCGTGTTTTCTCCTCTGGTTTCTTGCACATCCCTTGCTGCCAAGTTGGCCTTCCTCCCACTCCCTTGTTGTTACCCCACCGGCTCACTTATATTATTCCCTTGCAATCTACATCCCTTGCTATGTATTTCCCCCTTTGACTTATAAGGCGCGCAAATTGCTTCCGAAGCTAGGTCCGCTCTCAATAAATACCCTAAAAATAATAATAATAATAATAATAATAAAGGATATGGAATACGTTGCTTACCTGTAACTCCAATTCTCCAGCACTGGATCTTTAATAGATTGAGGAGGAAGGATAGGTCACGGACAACGCGTTTGTCTTGAAAGCAAGACAACGCAGCACAACTGTTAGGCAGAATCCTATGCAGTTCACTTAGGGAGCACTACAGAAGATTAGGACTACAGGTATATGCAAAACATCCCCTTTGGTATCAGTCTGTACCACACAGATTTAGTTGGTAGCTGTGGCTGAGCAGTCAGACCTATCTCAAGAGGGAGATGAGCAGTATTAAGGGTTTACACAATAGGACTACAGTACTATGAGACAAGGAACCACTGACCAAAGCTTTGTATCAAAAAGAATATATATATTTATTTTACACACTCTTAACTCAACGCACAAATCACTATCATTAAAGCAAGTTAAAACAGTCAAGGAAAGTATACACAACTCCCTATTTAAATTGACAAGTTTGAGCAAGAGTGAAAACGGAGCAAAATGGCACAGTGTAAACCAAGCAGAAATGGCACTCTAACAATTTCTTCAGAGGGAGGTAAAAAGTCAAGTTATACAGGGTTAGACTCCTAAACACACCAGCAACACTTCCCAATCGGATTCTGAACAAGTTAGGAAAGGCAGTACTTAAGCATCAGCAATACTTAGATGAAAACCGAGCAGAATGGCACTTCACAATAAATAAAGGGGATGGAAAGGTGGTTATAAGAGTTTAGGTGCACCAACACATTTCTTGATGAAAAGCAATCTAGAGAAGGCAGTTGTAGCAGAAGTAGCCAGAGTCAATGGGCCTGTGCCAGAGTCACTGACACAAGGAAAAGTGCCCAGGTTCAAACGGTTCTAGTAGTTGCAATCAAGTCTTTGTGTAACGGATGAAAAGGAGGGTGCAGAAGGTAAAAAGATAATGTTAGACGATAGGGACAGCCAGCCCAGGAGGTAAGTAAAGGATTTAAAACACCTTTAGCAGTACCCAACGAAACGGGAGGCCTGGCGGAGCAATGTACCTTAAAAGTGGAAGAGGCTCCGGCGGTGGCAGTAGTTCCTGGCAGTTCCTGCAGTTAGGGAGATCCAGCAGAGGAAGAGAAGCTCTCGTCGTGGAGGAAGGTTCGAGTTACTGCACTGCCCAGGGATGAAGCCAGCCACGGTGAGGCCAAAACAGAATAAAAGGTACGCTCGTTTAAATCGCAGTCGTGGTGGAAGGGTGTCTGGCTATCCGGTCTCCTGGCACTGGCGATTCGACCAAGGTAGGTCCTGGAAGACGATTGGCGAACTGGTTGGTCCCACCAGCTCAAGGGAAGAAGGCTGTTGCAGGGAAGATCTTCTCTTGTCGTTGGAGAAAAGTGGTGAGGATCTGCAGCAGGGCTTCACCGGTGGTTCAGTCGTTGCAGATGTCTTCGGCTTCTCTCCTCTTCGGATTTCTCAGGTCCAGTGGCAACGTCTTATCTTCCAGTCCGCAGGTCCCTGCTTTTATGCAGAAAAACCCTGATTCATACAGCCTAGCTGTCACTCACACAGCGGGTTGGTTATCCTGGCGGGATAACCCCCCAGCCTATCAGGGCAGAGTGCGACTTGGGTTGCTTAGGCAACCCTGTCCAGGGTGCCTACTCCCCCTCCCACACATCCTGTCTACCCCAGACTCACTGGCGACTGAAGGAGGGCTTCTGTCCAGAAGCCCGCCAAAAGGACGAACAAAGGGCCCCGACCTCAGTTTGGATTACAGAGAGCGACACGAGAAAGAAATATTATCAAAGATCTGGCAAAAAAAAACCCTGGAGTAAAGTTAATAAAAAGATAAAACGGCAGTATGTTAAAGGCTAGCTTAAAAAGTCGTTGCCTCGAACAATGGGAAAATCCCATAGGAAAATATTTGCGTTAGAATATTAATGGTAGTAACCACTGCCACCAGCCAGAAACTTTGGAGAGAGGGACTGCACAGTACCCTCTTGAAAATGAACACCAGGGAAACACTATTAACCCTTCTCAGTACCTCCATAGTAAGATGGTTTGTACTGGTTGTGTTCATAACTATTGACTAGCAAAGTCAATGGTAACTTTGCATGCCCTGGTAGACAGTAGTCAGTCCCAGGGTATGGAGTCTATGTTTGGAGGTCACTATGACATCCCTGTGTTTCTGCACTGAGGGTGCTGTGTAACACACATGTAAAAAGATGATACCTATGGAGTGAGAAAAACTCCATAGCCCATAGGCACGAAAACAGACTGAAACACACATCAAAATACAGCTGTGAGAGGGAAAAAAAGAGTCTCACTCTTAGCAGGAGTAAAAAATAAACCCCCGAAATCCAGCAAAGCTGCTGGGGGACTCTATAGGTAACGGAAATTAGCCTTTTAAGAGAATTCTCCCTAACACTCGCCCTACCCCCAGACTAAGGGACATGAGGATCTAATGCACTCCTGGATGAGTCTCTTTCCTCTAGTCGGTTAAAAACATCCTAGAGAGACCATCAGCATTTTGGTGGTGACATCCTGACCTGTGCTCAATGGTAAAATCAAACCCTTGGAGGCAGATTGACCATCTTAATAGTTTTGGGTTTTCCCCTTTCATTTGCATCAACCATCTCAAGGGTTGGTGGTCAGTCTGAATAATAAAAGTCGACCCATACAAGTATGGTCTAAATTTCTTCAGGGCCCACACAATGGCAAAACACTCTCTCTCAATGGTTGCCCACCTTGTTTCCGGTTCCTTCAGTTTCCTACTGATGAAGCAAATGGGGTGCTCCCTACCTTTCTCATCCAGTTGACTAAGGACTGCACCTCTACCTGTATTGGAAGCATCTGTTTGCACAATGAAGGGTTGGTGGTAGTCAGGAGCTGTTAGAACTGGAGCCTGACAAAGGGCACTTTTCAGGTTTTCAAAGGCCTGATTGCACTCCTCATTCCATTTGACCTTTTTAGGGAATTTTGGAGAGGAGATCACATTCAGTGGAGAAGCTATGGTCCCATAGTTTTCTATGAAATTCCTGTAGTACCCAGTGAGACCTAAAAAGGCTCTCACCTGGGTTTGAGTAGAAGGGGTTGTCCAATTTTGCACAGCTTCTATCTTGCTGGGCAATGGCCTTATTTCACCACCTCCTACCTCATGACCAAGGTAGACTACTTTACTCTGACCAATTTGACATTTGCTTGCCTTTATGGGCAGCTGGGCCTTCTCGAGAGCCTGCAAAACATATCCTAGGTGGTGAACATGTTCTTTCCAAGTAGGGCTGAACACTGCAATGTCATCCAAATATGCCATGCAGAAGTCCTCCATCCCATTCGCAACCTGATTAATCATCCCTTGGAATGTAGCAGGTGCATTCTTTAATCCAAAAGGCATAACCTTAAATTGGTATAAGCCAGCTGGGGTGGAGAATGCAGTTTTCTCCTTGGCATGGTCTGTCAAGGCTATTTGCCAATAGCCTGACGTAAGATCAAATTTGCCGAGGTACTTGGCTGAACCAAGTCTATCCACCAGCTCATCTGTCCGGGGCAAAGGATGAGCATCAGTCTTAGTGACTGCACTTAGGGCTCTATAGTCCACACAGAATCTCAACTCCTTGGATCCTGCCTTTGGTACTAACACAACTGGGCTAGACCATGGACTAGCAGAGGGCTCTATTACCCGGAGATCAAGCATCTTGTTGACCTCTCCTTTGATGCGGGTTCTTACATTCTCTGACATTCTTTAACCCCTGCTTTTGACAGGTAAACAGTCACCAGTGTTGATATCATGCTGGCCCCAAGGGGCCAAGCGTGGTGAAAGTGAAAACAGGGGGAAAATGGATTCAACAAAACTTTGCACTCCTCCTGTTGTCCAGAAGTCAAATTAGAAGAGAGATTAACGCCTTCTATTTTCTCATCTAAAGGTTTGCCTCGGAGAAGGTCAGGCAGAGGTTCACCCTCCTCCTCCTCTTGAGCTAAAACTAGAAGCAAAGCTCCCACTTCTGGTCTCGAGACATAAGCCTTAAAACGGTTGGTGTGAAAGACTCTTGGAGCCTCCTTAGGATTGCCTAAGTCCACGAGATAGTTCACCTCTCCAAGTTTTCCCACAATCTTGACGGGTCCAATCCACTTTTCCTGCAAGGCCCTCTTCCTTGTTGGTACCATAACAAGAACTAGCTTGTCATGAGCTAACTCAACCATGTTGGCCTTCTGGCCATGCCAATGCTTAACCAGAGCCTGACCTGCTTTCAAGTTGTCACTTGCTTCAGCCATAATGTGTGACATTCTCCTCCGGAGTCCTATCACATAGTCAGTCATTCTGACTGGCTTGAAGAAAGGAGCATTCTCCAACCCCTCCTTAATCAGGGCCAATGGACCTCTGACTGGATGGCCATAGAGAAGTTCAAAGGGACTGTAACCCACTCCCTCCTGAAGGACTTCTCTATATGCAAAGAGAAGGCATGGCAGTAGAAGATCCCACTTTCTTTTAAGGGGGTCTTATAAAGCTCCTATCATGCGCTTCATGGTTCTATTGAACCTTTCTACCATCCCATTTGTCTGAGGGTGGCATGCTGTAGAGAACTTGTAGGTAACTCCACAGTTTTTCCACATGGCCTTCATGTAGTGGGACATAAAATGAGACCCCCTGTCGGATATTACCTCCTTGAGAAACCCAACCCTGGTAAAAATACCAAGGAGGCCTTAGCCACAGCCTGGGCTGAACAGTCCTCATCAGAATAGCTTCAGGGTGCCTGGTAGCATGGTCTACTACAACAAGTATAAACCTGTTGCCTGAAGAGGTTGGAGGGTCAAGAGGACCGACAATGTCGATTCCCACACTCTCAAATGGTACTCCCACCACAGGGAGAGGCACTAAAGGTGCCATGTTCTTGGAGCCACTCTTACCAGAAGTTTGGCAGGTGTGGCAACTCTTGCAATACTTATCTACCTCAGCCCCCATTTTAGGCCAATAAAAGTAGAGGGAGAGCCTTTCCTTGGTCTTCTTGAAACTCAAGTGACCAGCCAAAGGTATCTCATGGGCTGGTTGCAAGAATTGGAGTCTGTTCTCTTGGGGCACTACAAGTCTTTTGTAGTCTCCAGGGGTTGACTCAGTCGGTTCACTGTAGAAGAGGCCATCTTCCCAATGCAACCTATACTTCCCAGGCTCTTGCCCTTCAAGCTGAGAAGCTGCCAGGTGGCGAAGGCCTTCCAGTGTTGGACATTCTCTTTGCCCACTACTGAAGTCTGCCCTGTTGGGCCCACCTTCTGCCTGTAAAGACTGCAGCTCAGGATAGTCCACAGGGTCCAGATCTCCAATAAGATCTTGGCCTTCTACTAGATCTGAATCCGCAGGCTCTAGTTCAACAACACAGGGTTGTACCTCACTCCCAGCCTCAGCTGGAGTGGGAGCCACAGGTGTGACTTTGGACAAACTAGGGGATGTCCTGGTTGGAAGCACAGGAGTACTTCCTGCGGGTTTCTTCTTAGAAGTCTTGGGTTTCCCTTTTGCTTCTGGTTGCTCAGAAATAGCAGTTAGTAACTCCAGTGGAGTAGGAGTGATTTATTTTTCAATCATCTCCTCAGGAGAGCCCCTCAAGGTCCTCTCCATGGCAGGTCTGGTGAGATCCTGCAGTCTTTTGCTGGGAGGTCTGGGAGTACTTGACACTAATCCAAGATCTTTTAGGTAATTTCCCAACAGAACCCTTCCAGGTACTTCAGATTGCACACTAACAGGTATCTTGACAGTCATGCCATTGCACTGGATGAGAGCTGGTAACTGGGGAAGCATCTGCACAGGCCCTCCAGCTAACTTGGTGAGGCGTTTGGGTGCCTTAGCAACATCCTCTACCTTGAACAAAGATTCGTCCACCACAGTTATGCTGGCTCCAGTGTGCCTAATGGCAGGGGTTTCCTGACCATTCACTAGGACACTGTCCTTATAATACTCCTTAGTATTATTTGGAATAGAATTATAAACATCTAAATTATGTTGTTCCCACAACCCCAAGTACACACTAAAGAAACACTAGCTGAGACTCGGATGAAAGTTTCCACTGGCCATTTGTAGTTCCTCCTCAGGAGCGAAGGCTAAGGCGACAGTGTGGACCCCTGAAGGTTTACCCTTACATCTTGGATCCCCTTTCACATGGTCAGTTTAACCACAAACATAACATTTCCCAAATGCCTTTATGAATGGTGGCTTGTTCTGACCTCCTTCTGGTCTGGGACCAGAAGGTACACTAGCCTGATTCGGTTTCCCTTGTGGCTTACCATTAGAGTTTTATTTGTGGCCCTCTTTGGAATTGGAATTATTTGAATTCTCTTTGTTGTCTTTCTTAGGCTGCTTTCCCTCATACTTTTTCAGAGTGACCCCAGAATCCTTGTGAGTAGCCCTGTTGGCAACCCACAAGTCAGCGGCCTTAGCTAGCTTCTATTTCCTTTGAATCAGCCAAGTGCTATCAGAGCTCAGGAGAGCAGGCATCATAGATAGACTCCAACATGACAAGATTTTACATTCCTTCATAAGTGTTCACTCTGTAACCCTTAATCCATCCCTCTAAGTTTTTCAAACACTCACTCATCCAGGTAGCCCAAGGGGTACCATCATGCTTTTTTAGGGTCCTAAACCTCTTAAGGTACTGGGAAGGGGCCTTCCCAAATCCAGCTATCAAAGCTAGTTTCACACATTCATAGTCCATCCTATCCACCTCCCCAACTCCATTACCACTGTAAAGTAGTAGACTGTAGTTGGAATGCAGGGTTCACAAGGTATGATTTATTGCTGAGTTAAGTTTTCACACATCCTCTCGTTATAAACAACAAAACATGCTTAAATGTGATTCAGCAGGTTTGCTCGGAAAAAAGGTGGATCAATTCAGAGTTTGCATGAATGTCCTCTTAAGCTTGGCTCCTCTTTGAAAGAAAATTAATCAGGTCACATAAATTCCTTTCCCCGGACACTAGCTTTCCATTCCTTCGCCAGCTGTCCCAATTGGGTTTTGAAAAAAAAAGGAAAACAAACAGAGAGGGTAAACCCACGGAAACACTGTCCTTTGAAAATGGTTTACAGCCAGACTTTCCTTGTCAGTGAATCTGCTTCAGTAGTGCCCCCGGCACTGCCGCTCTTCGAGCCTGTCGTAGCGGAGGCTCTGCCTCTTGATAAGGATCTCCGCGGTGCCGAGCCTTCAGCCTCCTAGTACGCCCAATGTACATCACCTGGGGATTCCTCCCACTCCTCTATGGTCTCCGGCCAGGGCTGCTGCTGTAATGAGAGACAGCTGATGAGTTTCCCGGGGCTTCTTTTAACTCATACTTTGCTCCTCCCCTTCTCTCAGCTTCCACCCGCCTTTCCTGCCCACTTCCCACACCTGCAGCCAGTTTGCCTTCACTCCTCCACCCTGCTCCATGCACTGTTACACCTGCAGCCAGCTTGCCTTCATATCTCCCCCCTGCTCCATGCACTGTTTGTCCATCCCAACCTGTACTGCTATGTGGGTATCTGTCACTGTACCGCATGACAGGGCTGTATCTATACCGCTTCCCTTTGTTCATTTTATCTTTCCCCCCACCTGGTCTCCATTTCCCGTGGTGGTTTATGGGACATGTAGTTTTGTTCTGTCCTGCTGATGTAACATTTTGGGTGCTGGGTCTGAAAGTTAGAATGGGGCTGTCTTTTATCTCTATTGCCTCTTTGACCGTCTCACATCCTCCCCCCAGGGAACCAGGCCATTCGGGCCGGTTCTGTGCCCTGGATAAATAATCAGCGACTAACTGATACTTTCCGGGTTTATGTACTGTAACAAAATTATAGGGCTGAAGAGTCAGAACCATCTCAGAACCCTATGGTTTGAATCCTTCTGGGTGGCCAGCCATCTGAGAGGTGCATGATCTGTAAAAATGGTAAACCTCCGCCCTAGTAGATAATAACAGAGGGACTCTACTGCCCATTTTATTTCCAGACATTCTTTTTCTAGCGTGGAGTACGGTATCTCATGTGGCAGGAGTTTTCTACTGATGAATGCGATGGGGCAAAGGTTTTGTTCTGTCCTCTGGGATAGCACTGCGCCTAGACCGCATCCTGATGCATCTGCCTGCAAAAAAAAGTCTTTAGAGAAGTCCGGGCAGTGTAGGACCAGTTGGGTTGATATTAGCTGTATTAATTGTTCAAAGGCTTGCACCACTTCAGGAGTAATTTAAGTGGCCTATTGGTTTTCAAGGCGACCGTCAGTGGTGCCGCAATTGTAGAAAAATGTGGTATGAATCTTCTGTAATAGCCCACGAATCCTAGAAATGCTCGGATCTCTTTCCTGTCTCTGGAATGCGTAGCTTTTTCAAGGCCTGTATTTTGTCCACCAGGGGTGTGATTACCCCCCCTCCCACCGAATATCCCAGATAGTTAGTGGTTTTGGCTGCCAGTTTGGTTTTCTTGGGATTAATATGTAGCCCAGCCTTTTGTAAGGATTTAATTACTTTGGTGAGATCTTCTAAGTGTTCTTCCCAGGTTCTACTGAAAATAACTATGTCATCCAAGTAAGCCGCCGCATATGGTTCATGAGGTTTTAAGATCTTGTCCATTAAGGCCTGAAACGTGGCAGGAGCGCTGTGTAACCCAAATGGTAACACCATAAACTGAAACAGCCCTTGGGGAGTTGAGAAGGCTGTTTTCTCCTGATCCGCCGGGTTGAGCGGTATCTGCCAATATCCTTTGGTTAAGTCCAAGGTGCTTAAGAAGGATGCTGTTCCCAGCTTCTCTACCAGTTCATCAATTCTGGGCATTGGGTAGGCTTCGTATCGGGAAATGACGTTTAATTGCCTAAAATCCATACAAAACCGTGTGGTACCATCTGATTTGGGCACTAACACGACAGGTGAACACCATGCGCTCTTGGAGGGAATAATGGTACCTAGTTTCAGCATACTATCTATTTCTTGTGCTATCTCTCCCCTTTTTGCTTCAGGGATTCTGTAGGGTCGGGGACGTACAATCTTGCCTGCCTCTGTGGGGATGCAGTGGGTAGCGATATGGGTTCTTCCTGGTATACTCGAGAATACTTTTGCCACAGGTTCTAAGATGGAAAATAACTCAGTTCTTTGGGTATTGTTCAATTGTTTCCCCAATCCCACATCTTGTATGCCGCTAGTCGAGGTTGTGACCATTTGTTCTGGGACCGACAGCTCTGCCAGGGTTGTACACAATACCGCTGAGTCCCTTTCTTTCCATAACTTGAGGAGATTAATGTGATAGTTCTGATGTTTGTTTTGCCTATCAGGTTGTTCTACCTCATAGTTAACTGGGCCCAATATTTTTGTGATGCTGTACGGGCCTTTCCATTGGGCGAGCATTTTGTTGGTGTGAGTGGGTAATAGAACCAACACCTTGTCTCCTACTTTAAGCGTTCTTGGTCTGCTTCCTTTGTCATAATATTCCTGTTGTCTTTCTTGAGCCCGACCCAGGTTTTCCTGTGCATAATCTCTGAGTTTTCCCAGGTGCTCTCTTAAGACATTAACATATTCAGTGAGGTTGGTTTCCTCCTGGTTTTCCCAGGTATCTTTCAGTAATCCAAGATAGATTTTGGTTGTCTTCCAAATAATAATTCAAATGGGGAATACCCCGTTGAAGATTGTGGAGTGTCACGTAACACCATCAGCACCCATGCCAGCACTCGCTCCCACCCCAGACCACTGGGACTGGTGGCTATTTTTATCATTTGTTTGATGGTTTTATTATATCTTTCCATCAGCCCATCCTTTTGTGGATGGTGCACCGAGGTTCTCAAATGGTTGATTCCAAGGGTCTTGCATACCTCCTTCATGACAACTGACATAAAATTACGTCCTTGGTCGGTCACAATCTCCAAAGGAATCCCTACTCTGGCAAAGTAGGGCAAGAGGGCATCCCATACTTGTCTTGCAGACATTCCTCTTAGTGGAAAGGCTTCGGGGTACCTAGTGGCATAGTCCACTACCACTAGTATGAACCGGTATCCTCTGCTGGTAGGTTCCATAGGCCCCACAATGTCTAGCCCTATTCTCTGAAAGGGTTCTTTGATCAAGGGCATCCTTTGTAGCGGGGCTCGGGCCGGTATATGTGGGCTGGTTTTCTGACATATCCCACATTCTTGGCAATACTTTGACACTTCCGCGTATACTCCGGGCCAGTAGAAATTTTGCAACACCCTTTTTATCGTCATGTTTTCCGCTAAATGTCCCCCTGTGGTATGGTCATGTGCCAGCTGTATCAGCCCTTTCCTGTAGGACTGGGGAACCAACAATTGCTCTTTCTCTATGTTATCAGGGCCTTGAGTTACTCGATATATTAATCCGTGTTTTTCTTTAAAGTAAGGCATAGTAGGGTTGGTCCCGCTAGCGTCTAGGGCTTGTTCTCTGGCTCTTTTCAGCGTTTCATCTAACCCTGTTTCTGTTCAAAATGACGGCATATGATCCCCTACTTTCCAGTCTATAATGGAAATGTCTCTGTACTTTTCCTGATTCCCTCGGTTCATCCTTTTCTGGGTTTTGGATAATTTTTCTCGAGTGCAGGGCCCCACTAGATCAGTTTGGGCAAAGGGGGCCTCTCTTAACCATCTATCAAATTCCGGTAGATCTGTTCCTATCAGTACCGGGGCGGGTAAGGTAGGAATAATAGCTGCTTTGATTGGTATCTCCTGCCCCTGCAATCCCAACACAATGTCTTTGGTAGGATACCCTTTCACATCCCCATGCACACATTTGATGCCAATGGTTCTCAACTGTTCGTGTTCTTGCTCGCTCACATGGGGCGTTTGGCCGTCTGTCGACTTCCGCTATCCATCATTGCTTGACGGGGATGTCCGTCCACTGTGACTTCTATCACATAAGGTAACCGTTTCCTTCTGTATTCCTGAGTTTGTAAGGTCCCGATTTCATTGGTTGGTTCAGGTTTAGGTTTTCGGGAGCAAAATCGAGCAATATGACCCCATTCCCCACATTAGAAACATTGTGGTACCATTCCTTTGTTTGTAACACCCCCATTAGGTCGGGGTTCTGGCCGGTTCCTGGGTTCGGTGCTTGGCCCCTTATAAGGCCCACTGCGTAAGGCGGGAGTCCCAATACTTGGTCTCAAGTGGGTCGTTGGGATGGTCCGAATGTTACCTGCCTTCTGATATGCTGTTGCCACATCTATGGCCTCGGTTAAGGACAGCTGATGATGTTGCCTAACCCACCTCTGTATGGGTCCGGGTAAGGCATCAATGAACTGTTCCATCATTACTTTATCCTTAATCTGTCCTATTGTGGCAGTGCCTGTTTGAAGCCATTTTTCTGCCAAATCTTGCACTCTGTAGAACAATTGTCTTGGGCTTTCGCCGGGTTTCAATCTGGTTTCTCTAAACTTGAGTCTGTAGGATTCTTCATCCATACCAAGTCTTTCCAACACTGTTTTTTTAATCTCGGTATAAGGAGTGTCCCCTGTGGGGTTGGCAGCTTGGTATGCCCCCTGCATTGGCCCTGTAAGCAGGGGTGCGAGGTAGAAGGCCCATCTGTCCTGTGGCCATTGAGCTGCTCTGGCTATTCTCTCAAAATTCACAAAGAAAAAACTGGGGGCTTCTCCTACTTGGTATTTCTGTAATACCGTGGACGGTATCGCGGTATGCGTCCGGGTGGTGGCCACTGCTTCTCCCAATATTCTTAAAGCTTCACGTCCTTGCTCTTGTGCCGCACTTTGCACTTGTATGGCTTGTTGGAGGGCTTGTCTGTCTGCCCGCGCCTGATGGCCTTGCACTTGTATAAGTTGTTGCAGTTGCTGCTGCCCCTCTGTGAGTGCCTTCATCACAGCACCGTGACTGAAACCAATGGCTTTGATATACGTTGCTCTGGGGGGCGACGCCTTACAATCCCGGGAGTAAAAAATCGATAATCTATTTCAAAGAGACTGCCATCAATATAGAATCATGTAGAGAAAACACAGATGTCGCAGGTCACTGTATCCAGACGGTAGTAAAGCCTAACCGTCACCGCAAAACAGTGCAAAGCAAAAGTGAATCCAGGACTCAGCGCCATCAAATATGTACTTGTTTAATTGTGTTGTATTGTCACACATTCAAAAACGGAAAGAGCCCATAAACGATAACATGTTATCACGCCTGCCTGTTCGCAGAGTGAAGATTCTGTTCTGGGGATCTTACCCCGTTACTACTACAGTGACAATAGTCTTGTGGATTTGTCTCATACTACTATGGCCCAGATTTGAAAAAGGCTTAGCATAGCCGAAACATGTTATCGTTTATGGGCTCTTTCCGTTTTTGAATGTGTGACAATACAACACAATTAAACAAGTATATATTTGATGGCGCTGAGTCCTGGATTCACTTTTGCTTTACACAGCCTTTATCACAGCTTCCATTCTGTCTGCCTTGGCGTTCTCTTGAATCCCACTGCTGCCACCACTGTAAAGTAGTAGACTGTAGTCGGAATGCAGGGTTCACAAGGTATGATTTATTGCTGAGTTAAGTTTTCACACAGCGTCTCGTTATAAACAACAAAACATGCTTAAATGTGATTCAGCAGGCTTGCTGGGAAAAAAGGTGGATCAATTCAGAGTTCGCATGAATGTCCTCTTAAGCTTGGCTCCTCTTTGAAAGAAAATTAATCAGGTCACATAAATTCCTTTCCTCGGACACTAGCTTTCCATTCCTTCGCCAGCTGTCCCAATTGGGTTTTGAAAAAAAAAGGAAAACAAACAGAGAGGGTAAACCCGCGGAAACACTGTCCTTTGAAAATGGTTTACAGCCAGACTTTCGTTGTCAGTGAATCCGCTTCAGTAGTGCCCCCGGCGCTGCCGCTCTTCGAGCCTCTCCTGGCGGAGACTCTGCCTCTTGATAAGGATCTCCGCGGTGCCGAGCCTTCAGCCTCCTAGTACGCCCAATGTACATCACCTGGGGATTCCTCCCACTCCTCTGTGGTCTCCGGCCAGGGCTGCTGCTGTAATGAGAGACAGCTGATGAGTTTCCCGGGGCTTCTTTTAACTCATACTTTGCTCCTCCCCTTCTCTCAGCTTCCACCCGCCTTTCCCGCCCACTTCCCACACCTGCAGGCAGTTTGCCTTCACTCCTCCACCCTGCTCCATGCACTGTTACACCTGCAGCCAGCTTGCCTTCATATCACCCCCCCCTGCTCCATGCACTGTTTGTCCATCCCAACCTGTACTGCTATGTGGGTATTTGTCACTGTACCGCATGACAGGGCTGTATCTATACAGCTTCCCTTTGTTCATTTTATCTTTTCCCCCACCTGGTCTCCATTTCCCGTGGTGGTTTATGGGACATGTAGTTTTGTTCTGTCCTGCTGATGTAACATTTTGGGTGCTGGGTCTGAAAGTTAGAATGGGGCTGTCTTTTATCTCTATTGCCTCTTTGACCTCCTCACAACCACATCAGATGCAACAGGGGGGAGCCTAGAGAATAACCAGGGAAGCAACTGATTCCCTGTGATTTCCTGGAGCCCATGATTGTACTCAAACATAGCTAACCAATCTAACACATCCAACTTAGGTTCATACATACCCACAATCTCTTTAGGCATCCGGGGTCTCTTTGGACTGGAAGATCTAGAGGATCCAGGGAGAGAAGAATTTTCCACAGACAATTTCTTCATGTCTAACTCATGATTGAGCTCCATTTCTCTGAGCCTTAGTTCTTGGTGCTTTTGTTCAGGCTGGGCACTAATTCATTTGAATTCAAGTTCAAGCCTAATTTCTTCTAGTGAGATAAACTCAGGACTTAATGTGGTACCTGACAAAGGTCCAGTAGACAAGGCTTGATGCCTTTGAGCAGGTAGAGGGCCTGTGGGGGCTACATTGGCAGCCTCCTCTTCCTCATCTGTTTCAACAATAACATCATCAACATTATCATCCTCAAGATCTGCTACAGTTGCTGGAGAAGTGGGCACTAAAGCCCCACTCTCCAGACTTTGTTTTTCTAACAATCTTTCAATCAACTCTGATTTCTTGCCTTTGACAGGAAGACTCTGCACAGATCCCTTATATAATCAGCAGTATTTACAAGGAGGGTCTCCTGGCTATAGCTTGCTATATTTGACTTTTGTTTTTAAAATAAAATTTAGTGATTGTTAAGCCTTGTGGTTAGTTGAACCAAGGTACTAGCAGCACTCTAAAATGTAAACTCAATACTTTATCCTCACAGCTGTACACGAGTGTTAGGCAGAATCATATGCAGTTCCCTTAGGGAGCACTACAGAAGATTAGGACTACAGGAATATGCAATAAATCCCCTATGGTATCACTCTGTACCACACAAATTTAGTTGGTAGCTGTAGCTGAGCAGTCAGACTTATCTCAAGAGGGAGATGAGCAGTATTCAGGGTTTACACAATAGGACTACAGTACTATGAGACAAGGAAACACTGACCAAAGCTTTGTATCAAATGAATATATATATTTATTTTACACACTCTTAACTCAACACACAAATCACTATTATTAAAGAAAGTTAAAACAGTCAAGGAAAGTATACACAACTCCCTATTTAAATTGTAGACAAGTTTGAGCAAGAGTGAAAACGGAGCAAAATGGCATAGTGTAAACCAAGCAGAAATGGCACTCTAACAAATTCTTCAGAGGGAGGGAAAAAGTCAAGTTATACAGGGTTAGACTCCTAAATACACCAGCAACACTTCCCAATCGGATTGTGAACAAGTTAGCCAAGGCAGTACTTAAGCATCAGCAATACTTAGATGAAAACCGAGCAGAATGGCACTTCACAATAAATAAAGGGCAAGGAAAGGTGGTTATAAGAGTTTAGGTGCACAAACACATTTCTTGATGAAAAGCAATCTAGAGAAGGCAGTTGTAACAGAATTAGCCAGAGTCATTAGGCCTGTGCCAGAGTCAGTGACACGAGGAAAAGTGCCCATGTTCAAACGACAGGAAGACTTTTGACAGGAAGACTTTTCTGTCTGCACAGATCCCTTAAATAATCAGCAGTATTTACAAGGAGAGTCTCCTGGCTATAGCTTGCCATATTTGACTTTTGTTTTTAAAATAAACTTTTAGTTATTGTTAAGCCTTGTGGTTAGCTGAACCAAGGTACTAGCAGCACTCTAAAATGTAAACTCAATACTTTATCCTCACCGCTGTACACGAGTGTTAGGCAGAATCCTATGCAGTTCCCTTAGAGAGCACTACAGAAGATTAGGACTACAGGTATATGCAATAAATCCCCTTTCGTATCAGTCTGTACCACACAGATTTAGTTGTAGCTGTGGCTAAGCAGTCAGACTTATCTCAAGAGGGAGATGAGCAGTATCCAGGGTTTACACAATAGGACTACAGTACTATGAGACAAGGAAACACTGACCAAAGCTTTGTATCAAAAAGAATATATATATTTATTTTACACACTCTTAACGCAACACACAAATCACTATCATTAAAGCAAGTTAAAACAGTCAAGGAAAGTATACACAACTCCCTATTTAAATTGTAAAACAAGTTTGAGCAAGAGTGAAAACGGAGCAAAATGTCACAGTATAAACCAAGCAGAAATGGCACTCTAACAATTTCTTCAGAGGGAGGGAAAAAGTCAAGTTATACAGGGTTAGACTCCTAAACACACCAGCAACACTTCCCAATCGGATTGTGAACAAGTTAGGCAAGGCAGTACTTAAGCATCAGCAATACTTAGATGACAACCGAGCAGAATGGCACTTCACAATAAATAAAGGGGAAGGAAAGGTGGTTATAAGAGTTTAGGTGCACAAACACATTTCTTGATGAAAAGCAATCTAGAGAAAGCAGTTGTAACAGAATTAGCCAGAGTCAATAGGCCTGTGCCAGAGTCAGTGACACAAGGAAAAGTGCCCAGGTTCAAACGGTTCTAGTAGCTGCAATCAAGTCTTTGTTTAACAGTTGAAAAGGAGGGTGCAGAAGGTAAAAAGATAACGTTAGACGATAGGGACGGCCAGCCCAGGAGGTAAGTAAAGGATTTAAAACACCTTTAGCAGTACCCAACGAAACAGGAGGCTTGGCGGAACAATGTACCTTAAAAGTGGAAGAGGCTCCGGCGGTGGCAGTAGTTCCTGGCAGTTCCTGGTTTGGGAAATCCAGCAGAGGAAGAGAGGCTCTTGTCGTGGAGGAAGGTTCAAGTTACTGCACTGCCCAGGGATGAAGCCAGCCGCGGTGAGGCCAAAACGGAATAAAAGGTACGCTCCTTTAAATCGCGTCGTGGTGGACGTGTGCCTGGCGATCCGTTCTCCTAGTGCTTGGCACTGGCGATTCGACCAAGGCAGGCCCTGCAAGGCGATTGGCGAACTGGTTGGTCCCACCAGCTCAAGGGAAGAAGGCTCTTGCAGGGAAGATCTTCTCTTGTCGTTGGAGAAAAGTGGTGAGGATCTGCAGCAGGGCTTCACCGGTGGTTCGGTCGTTGCAGATGTCTTCGGCTTCTCTCCTCTTCGGATTTCTCAGGTCCAGTGGCGACGTCTTATCTTCCAGTGCGCAGGTCCCTGCTTTTATGCAGAAAACCCCCCATTCATACAGCCTAGCTGTCACTCACACAGCGGGGTGGTTATCCTGGCGGGATAACCCCCAGCCTATCAGGGCAGAATGCAACTTGGGTTGCTTAGGCAACCCTGTCCATGGTGCCTACTCCCCCTCCCACACATCCTGTCTACCCCAGACTCACTGGCACCTGAAGGAGGTTTTCTGTCCAGAAGCCCGCCAAAAGGACAAACAAAGGGCCCCGACCTCGGTTTGGATTACAGAGAGCGACACGAGAAAGAAATATTATCAAAGATCTGGCAAAAAAAAACCACTGGAGTAAGGTTAATAAAAAGATAAACCGGCGGTATGTTAAAGGCTATCTTAAAAAGTGGTAGCCTCGAACAATGGGAAAATCCCATAGGAAAATATTTGCGGTAGAATTTTAATGGTAGTAACCACTGCCACCAGCCAGAAACTTTGAAGAGAGGGACTGGACAGTACCCTCTTGAAAATCAACACCATGGAAAAACTATTAACCCTTCCCAGTACCTCCATAGTGAGATGGTTTGTACTGGTTTTGTTCATAACTATTGACTAGCAAAGTCAATGGTAACTTTGCATGCCCTGGGAGACAGTAGTCAGTCCCAGGTTATGGAGTCTATGTTTGGAGGTCACTATGACACCCCTGTCTTACTGCACTGAGGGTGCTGTGTAACATACATGTAAAAAGATGATACCTATGGAGTGAGAAAAACTCCATAGCCCATAGGCACAAAAGCAGACTGAAACACACATCAAAATACAACTAAGAGAGGGAAAAAGAGTCTCACTCTTAGCAGGAGTAAAAAATAAACCCCAGAAATCGAGCAAAACTGCTGGGGGACTCTATAGGTAAGGGAAATTAGCCTTTCAAGAGAATTCTCCCTAACAGCAACACAGGTTTGAATCCTGATCCCGTGCTTAGAAATCAATCGCTGGTATTAAGCGTGTTATAAAAGAACAATTATAATTATAAATAATTGACATGCTGTTTGAATACCCCTTGTTGTCATCCTGGGAATCCTCGGTAACATTTAGATTTTAAAACTGCTGTCACGTCAGTGCTCTATCCGAGTCATTTTGGGTCACATTGCCCCACAGCCAAAAGACCTGTCTCCCTTAGTGCCACCCCTGGAAGCCATCTTCAAATTTGATAAGGATACGTGAACGTGGCAACATGAGCCAAAAAAAAGAGCCATAAGCGGGGTGGGTGGGAGAGCCGCATGTGAATCTATGAAAGATAGCAATGCTGGAGAACAGGAGTTACAGCTAGGCAACCTATTCCTTCTCCAGTATTGGATCTTTTATAAAGTCACATGCTGTTTGAATAGATTATAAAGCAGTACACACACAAACACAAAGACGGAGGTAAAGCTCACCTGAAGGAAACATTCACCTCACCCAAACAGGTTGCGCAGCACGGCTTGGCTGACCCTGGACTCCTCCATGGAATCCCTGTCGACATCAGAACCTCGTGAAGGTATGCACTGATCTCAAAGTGGCAGCCCAGCAAATATCCATCGGGGGAACACCACAAAAAATGACACCATAGCAGCAACAGTCCTCGTAGAGTGAGCACTAGGCCTGCCAGGAAGAGGCTTGTTAGCAAGATGAGGGCAGTACCATATGCATGTGGACAGCCACCGTGAAATGGAGGACATGGAAAGAGCGTTGCCCATGCCAGAAGGAGCAAAAGTCACAAATAGCTGGGAAGACTTGCAGAAACTCAGTGCGAGAGACATAGAATTTCAGTGCTCGCACCACATCAAGGAGTGCAAGGAGTGTTTTCCGCTGTAGAGGAAGGGGAACGAAAAAAGACAGGCAATGCCACAAGTTCATTGAGTTGGAACAAAGACAGAACTTTGGGCATGAATGTCAGTTTTGTGTGAAGAACCACCTTGGATTTAGGAAAACCCAAATAGGGAGTTTTGCACTAGAGAGCTTGAATTCCTCAACAGGTCTAGCAAAGGTGATGGCAAACAAAAGGGCAGTCTTCCAGGACACAAACCTCAGAGAAGACTTGTGCATAGGCTCGAATGGGGCCCCCATACATTTGGAGAGAACTATGTTCAATTCCCAAGCTCGAGAATTCCTAAGCTGGAGCAGGTGCTTGAACAGGAGGGAACGAGCAGAGCAGTCCCTTGAGAAATTCCTTAGTGAGTCTGAGACCCCATAGAAGGCATCCCAGGGGAATGAGTACATTTGGAAATGGTAACAAGGTATACCTTGATGGAGGAATGAACTTTCTTTTCTCTCTCTATACCTCCCTTCTTGCCCCAGTCATCTCTTCTTTCGGCATCTCCCACCACTTCTACGCTGATGACACTCAACTCTTTCTTTCCTTCTCTTCCTTCACATCTGACATCCATCACACTCTTTCTTCCTGCCTTACAGCCATAAAAAACTGGATGTCTTCCCATTTTCTTTCCCTCAATACTGACAAGACTGAAGTGCTTTCCTTCCCTCCTAACACTCTCTCCCCTTGCCCCCCTCCTTTCATCCACTTTACCCCTTCCAATCTTCCCATCTCGACCCACGCCCACAATCTTGGCCTCCATGTCGACTCCTCTCTCTCCTTCTCCAACCACATCTCTCTAACCTCTCGTGCCTGTCGGCACCACCTCTTCAACATCCGCAAGATCACCTCCTCTCTCACCTTCCACGCTTCTAAATGCCTAATTTCCTCCCTTATTTTCTCCTTCCTCTTCTACTGCTCCTATCTTCTCTGTCGACTCCCTGTCTCTCACCTGACTCTCCTAAAATCCATCTACCACTCCTCTATCCGTACTCTATATCTTCTTGGCCCTCGAGACTCTATTTCTACCTCACTCTCTCAACTCGGCTGGCTTCCCTTCCTCTCACAATTGAAATTTCAATTCCTCTGTCTTGTCTACAAATCTCTCCATGACCTTGCCCCCCCTATATCCCCCCTGCTCTCATTTTACTCTTCCACCCGCTCTCTCCGATCAGCTGATCTCTAACTTCTCACTGTAGACCCTACCCCTTCTGCCGCCTCACGCTTCCGCTCCTTCCAACTCTTGGCCCCCCTCTACTGGTACTCCCGACCTCTCTCTATCCGCTCCACCCCCACCTACTCATCCTTCCGCTCCTCCTTGAAAGCCCTTCTTCTCCACTCCCCCCTGACTCTCCTTACCTACCTCTCTCCCCCCTCAAACCCTCTGCCCCCCCCCTTCCCCTCGCCTCCCTCCTTCCCCCTCCTCCCGCTGACCTCATACTGGATACTGTAACAACCAGGAGGCGTTGGAGGTCAGTTGGGGGCTCCCACCCTTCCCCTCCCTCCTCCACCTTCCTCCCACTCCTGCTGACCTCAAACCTGACATTGATACCCCCTTCACCTACCTCCTCTCCCCTCCCTCCTTCTTCCCCTCCTTTTGAGTAAATTGTTCCACATACTGTACTACTGGTTTGTTTCATGTTTGTAAATATGCTTCTTTCATTACTGTACCTTGTTGTTATTCTGTAAAGCGCTTTGGAGTAAGGCGCTATATAAACTCAATAAACATAAACATAACCAGACTGGCCCACGCCAAAGACAAAAGGTAAGGCAAGACATCTTGAGCTTGTACGCAGAAGGGGTTGAGTCCCTGGCCAGCACACCAAATGAAGAAATGATTCCACTTGCTCTTGTAGCAGGAAACCGTGGAGAATGCCCGTGCCCTGGTGAGAACATCCCACCAGTCCGGAGGCATAGAGATATACCCAAATTCTAGGAATGCAGGAGCCAGTCCATTAGATTGAGGGAGGTCAGATTGTGATGCAGCACCGGCACGCCACCCCTGGACAGGCTGAAGTGTGGAGGCAGATTTAAGGGGGTGAGCCAACGAGAGACTGAGGAGGTCTGAGAACCAGAATTGTCTCGGCCAAGCCAGGCCGGCAAGATCAGTCTGCATTGATGCGCTCCGAAAATGTTGAACTTCCAAGGGATGAGATCAGGGGAAACACGTAAAGAAACATCCTGTCTCAAACACCATGCCTTGCCACAAGAAAGACAAAGAAGCCAGAATGCACAACAGAAATAACAAGAAAACCAAAACCACTCGGGAAAGTGCCGATCAGCATGATTCCACAACTCCGAAAAACTGGACAATCAACAATCCAGATGGCCCGAGGAGACATTCAAAGAGCAGAGCAAATAGACTACATTGCTTGCTACCTCTTCACATACCACTGCATGGTAAGCAAAAATGGACCAGCAACAACAAACCAACAGGCAATAAGTGTTACGAATACAAACCCCACCGTGACACCAAATGCAACAAGACAATTAATAAACCATCCCAACCTGGTCCACACAGTGGACAATAGCCCAACCAAGATCAGGGACAAACTGGAATCCATCACTCCCTACATCACCAAAGACTGGAACAATGGAGGGGTACTAATATAATTCACCACCTGGACAAAACAAACCAAAACCAGAAAACCCCACCATAAACCTTATCAGCCTACTTGACGAAGAGACTGATCACCAAAGAACCACACCCGCAACAGGTTCAACTAGGAAAAATTCACCAGCAACGGAAACCCAAACGACAATACACTGAGATGAACCAACAATACAAGCAACATCCCGAAAGGAAAATCAAAAAAACTACACTGTAGCCTTCTCAACGTTTGATCCATGGCAAAACACTTAATAGAAATCTATGACCTTATAAGCGAAGGAGAAACCTCGTTATCAGACAACTACAAAGCCATTGCGAACAAAGCGATACCGGACAATTATAAATTAATACCCGCCAACAGAGAAACCCGAAGAGGAGGCGGAATCGCAGTCATACACAGAACACATCTGAGCATCTAAACTCATCACAACCAACGCAGAAGACTGTGAATCCCTCCACATCAAGATAAAACTTAATGACCAAACAAACATAGTATTCCTCCTGATCTACACAGCACCTTCTTACAACCCAAACTTTGCAACTTAACTAGCGGACACAGCCACCATTTTATCAACCTACCACAACAACCTAGTCATCCTGGGCGACTTTAAGATCTTGTTCGAAAGAGAAAAGGAATCCACAGCAAACTCACTATGCGCACTACTGAAAACTTTGCATTTCAAGCAAATAGTAAACGGATCCACACACAGTGCCAGACACACCCTGGATGCAATTTTCTGCAGGGTATGACTATGCGCATCCGTTCCACCTACACCAACGGTATGGAGAGACCACTACTTAATACCATCATATCCCAAACCTGCCTACCAGCCAGAAAGGGAGTACTCCATACCAGGAAGAAAAAAACGTGAAGAACCTAGAACTAGAGGCCCTAACAAACCTTCTAGACTCAACCCCTCCCAAGCGAAACACAACCTACTGAAATAACCATAGACACAGCAGAAGACACACTCAACAGCTGGCTCACCAAGGCCCATGACCAACTGGCACCAGCAAAAAACATTCAAAGCAACACCAAATAAACTGGCAGCAAAATGGTTCACAGACTGAAAGAACTAAAAAAAAAACAACAACCGTAAAATGGAAAAGAAATGGAGAGAACAATACACCCGACAAGAGAAAATAAAATACCAAAGACAACTCAAACTATACAAATCAACAGTCCTCAAAGGAAAAAAAAATTACTCACCATAGTGACTAGAGTACTCATTCCATAGTTCCCTTTCCTCCATCCTTGTGGGCGTCTCCCAACATGGGGACGGTAACAGATTTTGTATAGCATGAGGGGGTGCGGCCTCGGGTGTGGGAATGCCCCGCTGATGCCCCGCCCTCCGGTGCCTCACCTCAGTCCACTTTGAACACATGGGACGCTTAGATACCTGGCTACACTTATACATATTAGCCATTGGCATACTAGCGGGGGAAGATGGGTGGGATGTATGGAGGAAAGGGGTCTATGGACTATGAGTACTCTAGTCACTACTAATTACTCATACGTCCCGTTCCCTTTCCTCCATCCTTGTTGGTGATTCTACCGAACTAGAAACATAGGGTGGAGCTGTGACAACCTGCCTCATTACTAGGATAAAGCAAAAAGGTTCTTCATTAACCGCCTGACCAAACTCTGCATCGTGCTTGGAGCTGGTGTCCAGAGAGTGCTGATGACATCCCAAGAAGCGTGTCTCTGAAAAGCGATGACCGTGGCCTTGGCTCTGACTGTATGAGCATGAATCCCCTCAGGAACAGGTTTTCCCATAGCCGTATACGGCTCCAAAATGGCCTTCACCATCCAACGGGCGATGGAAGCCTTAGAAGCTGGAGAGCCATGGGAGGAGCCCCCAAAAATCATGAACAATGCCTCGGACTTCCTGAAGGATTTCAGCCGAGAGAGATAATACTTGAGGACCCTCTTGAGGTCCAAGGAATGCAGGGCCTTCTCTGCCTCTGACTGTGGGTTTGGGACGAACACCGAAAGGCAGATCTCCTGATTCAGATAAAATGGAGAAACCACATTGGGCAAGAAATTTGGGTGAGTATGCAAGATGACCTTGTCATTGTGAAACGTGGTGAATGGCTCACACGAAGACAGCGTCTGTATCTCACTAACCCTGCACACAGAGGTGAGGGCCACCAATAAAACAGTCTTTAGCAGCACCAAGCTGATGACCACAGAAGCCATTGGCTCGAAAGGCTTGCGTTGGAAAGCCGCAAGAACCACATTGAGGTCCCATACCGGGTGAGGTCTATGCACCAGCAAGTCTAGACAACCTCTTAAGGTGGGCCTTAACCACAGGGTTGGCTGCCAAAAACAAATGCTCAGGGGAATTCTTGTAAGCCCTGATGGCCGGCAAATACGTGTGCTAGGTATCCACGTGGACTCCAGAATGCGCCAGGTGCGCCTCAAAGGCCAGTATGTCATCCAGAAGACAGGTGACAGGGTCCAGCCCCTTGTCGCAAGCTCAATGGCAGAACCTAGTCCATTTGCTTTTATACTGGAACCAAGTCGAGGGTCTCCTGGCCTGCTGAATGATGTCCCAGTTGTCATCTGAAAATTGAGCGTGCTGAAGCCACAGATGATCAGGAATGAGGCCTCCACGGGCAGTTTGACCGGGTCAGGATGTACCACTGCCCGCCCTGCTGCATCAGGAAGCCCCTGCTGGGGATCGGAAGATGGACAGGACCCTGGGAGTACAACTGCAGCAGATCTGAAATCCAGGGTCTCAAAGGCCAGTGGGGGGCAACCCGGATGAGACTGCAACCCACAGAGGCCCGGAACTTGCAGAGAGTCCGTTGGAGGAGAGGGGTGGGTGGGAATGCAGAACACCTGTGGCCGTACCAACATATCTTGAAGGCGTCTCCCAGTGACCCCCGACCCTGACCTGCCCATAAAGCAAACTGGGGGCACATGGCATTCTGAGGGGATGCGAAAAAATCCAGGTCCACAAACCCCCAATGCTGGAACAGGGGCAACAAGGAGTCGTTGTGCAATTCCCACTCATTGGTGTTGAAATCCAAGCGACTCAACTGGTCTGTTTCTGTGTTGCTGTCCGCAGGGAGGTGGACTGCAGAGATCCAAATCCCCTCTGACATGGCTATTTCCAGATCAAAACCACCTACATGCAGAGGAGAGGGGTGGGGGGTGGTACTCTGCTTGTTCATGTGAAACATCGTAGTAGAGTTGGCCATCCTGACCAGAAATTACTTGTCCCTGATGAGGGGCAACAATGCCTTGAGGGCCAGGCCCACTGCCCTGAGCTTGAGCAGACTGATATTCAGGAGGGCTTATGTACTGGACCACGCTACATGAATCGCATAGCCCTACAGACGAGCCCCCAGCCCGAAAGAGAGGAGCCCATCATAACCACCAGTGTAGGCTCCGGTCGGGTGAAGGGGGCTCCCACTGAGACATTGTCCTCCATCAGCCACCAGGGAAGATTGAGCAGCAGGAGCGATGGTATTGGGATTCTGTCCAACTGAGACCCCGTCTCCTGATCCCAATTGGCCACCAGACGCCTCATCTTGAGGTGGGCGTGCTGTACAGTGAGCACTCAGGAGGCCATCAGTCCAAGCATGTGCTAGAACCACCATGCTGAGGTGGTCGAATTGGCCATTAAATGTCCCACCGCCTTGCAGAGGGACATAGGCCACTTGGAACTTGGGTAGTGTTCCAACGCACCCCTAGGAAGACCAGTTCCTGAGACGGGCATAACTGCGATTTCCTCTGGTTGAGAGAAAACCCCAGCTGATGAAGGGTATCCGACAATCTCTGGCAGGAGTGCACCACCCTCTCGGGAGACTCCGCCTTCACTAGCCAGTCATCCAGCTAACCGTATAGATGATGGCCCTCCAGGTGGAGAAGGCCGCTACTGCGTTCATTAACTTTGTGAAGATACGATGGGCTGAGTTCAGGCCGAAGGGCAGCACCTTGTACTGGAAGTGGTATGACATAATTGTGAACCGCAGAAGATTCCGATGCAGTTTGTATATGGGTACATGCAGGTACGCATGCTTGAGGTTCAGGGATCACATCCAGTCCCCTGCCCACAGATTCGGCTATGTGCACAGGGGAAATCATCTTGAAGCATTCCAGCGGTAAAGACAGATTTAGAATGACAGGTCCAGGACAACCCTCAGACAAGCCTTTTTGTTCTTGGGTACCGCAAAAATCCTGGATTAGTAACCGAAGCTCCTGTCTACAAGAGGAACCCATTCTATCGCCTGCATCTCTAAGAGAGAAAGGACCTCCCGTAAAAGAGCCGGGGACCCGATCCGACAAAGAGGAGGAGAGGATGGTAGAGGCAAAGGAAGAGGAAGACTGAAGCCTCTGGAGACTATGGATAGGATCCATGGGTTGCTGAAAGAAGCTTCCAGGTTTCCTAGAACAGGGCCAAATGGCCACCACAGGCGTGCTTGTTCCCGGACCATGACGTCACGGCTTCCTGGCATCAGAGGCAGGGGTTGAGAGGGTGGAGCAGAAAAACCCACGCAATGTCCTCTGCTTCTTCCTCCTGTTGTCGCTGGGCGACCTGTCAGGCCTCCGTGTACTGCGGTCTCAGAACCCCCTGAAGCTGAAGAAAGCACAGGTTTTCAACTCAGACCTACCCTGGGATTAAGGGAAGGATTTCTGACCTGGTTTTGTAAGGATTGCCAAGGACTTGGCGGCTTGAGGTTTTCTTCTTCGTTAATTCGTCATCGGCAGACAAATGAAAAAGATCCACACCCTCAAAGGGCAGATCCAGGATTCGCTCCTGTTCATCAGCCCAAAATATTGTGGTGTGCATGCATCCGTCCTTCTCATCTCAACCCCAAGGCACAGCCCTCTGCTGTTTGTGTCGATGTGGGCGACCAAGGATTCCATGAGGTCTTGTGCAATAGCCCGGCGTCTGCCAGACTGACCTTGCAGTAGGCTTACTTGTCCTAAGGGAGATCGGGCAGAAATTCCCCAAACTCCTGCCATAGCTTCTGGTTAGCTGTAGCCAAGAGGGCATCTGCGTTGGCCTGCTGCAGATGCAGCCCAGAGATGGAAAAACAGCGTTTCCCCAAAGACTCAAGGACCTTGTCCTCCTTGGAGAGGGCTATTGGAGGTGGCTCCCATGGAGGAAGACGACGAAGACAATGGTTTATAATACAAGGAGGCCACAGCCACCACAGAGGAATGGGGCTGCAGGTGGGAGACCAGGAGGATTGGCTCCCCGCCCATCAGCATAAATCTGCTGTCCAACTTCTTGTTCATCTGGCCGTTGGCCCTATGCTTCCGCCAGACCTTCCGCACCACCTGCAGGACATCCTTCTGCAGAGGAATGCTAGACCGGAACATGGTGCGTTTGCCCAAAACCTATGCTAGCACCCCCGACTCCTGCCAGCGGTCATGAAAGGCCTTACCCAATGCTGAGGGTTCATCGTCATCATCATCATCGTCATCGCCAGCGTCATCATCATCATCATCATCGCCATGCCCCCCCCTTTTTTACAGACCGTAAGGAAACCCGGGCCCTGAGACACAGGTGCCGGCAGAGTCCCCCCCCCTTGAGCTGGATCCAAGATGGCCGCCTGACTGGTGGGCTCCGCCATGTGCTGCTCCACCATTTTGAAGCCTACACCATGGCCTGGTTGGGAGGGTGTGAAGGCCCTGAGCCAAGAGAGGCCTGAGACACAAGAGGATACAGCTTGGGTGTTGCACCCAAAGCAGAAGCACCGACTTCAGAGATCCCTCTGGTAGGCACTGAGCCCTCAGCCAGCAGGCCAGTGGTCATAACGCCCTGATTCACGGCCTCCGACAAAACTCTGGTAGACTGGTAGCCCTCTGCACCTGTGCCGGTAGCCGTGCTGGATCTAGCCAAGGACAGACTCTTGGAGTTGGCGCTCAATGATCCCTTAACCCCTGGGGTAGAAGAAGAGGACAAGCCTGATTGTCCCTTCGAGGACAGCGTGGTAGGGCCCCTGAGCCCCTCAGGTTGGTAGCCTGGAAGGCCTCAGGTCTGTCCCCAGACTGCCTCGAAGAGTCCCCTGGCCCCTCGGCTTGGGAACCGGTAGCCTTAGATGCTTCGGACCTGCCAGAACCTGAATCCGAGGAACCTCAATCCGTGGGAACCCAGGGAAGAAGCCACTGGGCTTTATTACAACCCTGGCGGTAGCCATGCCAGTAAAAACGGCAGGCTACTGCCGGAGTTGTTTTTATTTCCGGTGGCAGCCTGCAGTTTTTTTTAATTACTCCCCATTCCCATTTGAGTCCAATAAGACTCAATGGGAATGGGGATGACGGTATTTGTATTTGTATTTATTGTATTTATATAGTGCCTTAATCCAAGGCGCTTTACAGTTTAATAACAAAGATACATCAAACATGGAACACTAGAAGCAACAATATACATGAATCAAACCAAAAAAACAGTATGTAGAACAATTTGCATATGAGAAGGAGGAGAAGAAGAGGGGGATGGGAAGGAAAGATGAGGGAGAGAGATTAGGGAGTAAAGTAAATAGTAGGAAGAGTGGTCATAGGAAAGAAGGGGGGAGATGAAGAAAACTAAGATGGGGTACTAGGGGGAGAAAGAAGGGGATAGGGTTTCAGGAAGGGGAATGAAAAAGGAGTGATTTCAAGGAGGAACGGAATGAAGAATAGGTAGGGATGGAGCAGATAGAAAGAGGCAGGGAGTTCTAGTGTAAAGGTACAAGGAGCTGAAAGGAGTGGAAATGAGAAGAGGCACAAGGAGGAGGGGGAACAGAAAGTAAGTAGTGATCACCGGAGCAAAGGGAGTGTGGAATGAGAGAAGAGAGGAGAGATATAGAGGAGCAAGGTCATGTAGAGATTTAAAGACAAGACAAAGGAAGTGAAATTTAAGTTGGGAGTGGAAAGGAAGCCAGCCTAGGTTAGATAGAGAGTTAGAGATGGAGTCAAAGGGAGAGAGAAGGCAGAGGGTACGGATTGCAGAGTGGTAGAGGGAGTTGAGGGGGGCAAGGTGGGAGGCAGGGAGACCAAGGAAGAGGGAAGAACAATAGAAGAGGCAAGAGAAAATGAGGGAGGAGATTAAAAGTTTGGTAGCATGAAAGGTGAGAGAGGAACTGACTTTGCAGATCTTAAAGAGGTGGTAGCGATATGCGCGAGAAGTAAGGGAGATATGATGTGAAAAAAGTGAGGGAAGGATCGAAGTAAATGCCTAGATTACAAACATGGGTGGGAACAGGAAGGTTAGAAGGGGGAAAATGAATGGATGGAGGGGTAGTGGGGGAAGGAAGTGTGTTAGAGGGAAAGAATAATACTTCAGTTTTTTCAGTGTTAAGAGAAAGATAGATGACATCCAGTTTTTAATGGCGGTAAGACAAGAAGAGAGCTTTAGATGTAGGTCAGAGGTAAAGGAAGAAAAGGAGAGATATAGTTGGGTGTCATCAGCGTAGAAATGGTGAGAGATCCCGAAGGAGGAGTTGATAGGGGCGAGGAGTGAAGTGTAAAGAGAGAATAAGAAGGGACCCAGGACAGAGCCTTGGGGAATGCCATAGTCCAGAGGGAAGGTAGGAGAGGATCGACCACCCCAAGAGACAGCAAAAGAACATTGGGAGAGATAATAGGAGAGACAGTTAAGGACAGAGCCTTTTATAATGGTTTATAACATTTATAAAGGTACCGGTGCTACCGTGAAAGTCTGCAAGCAGTGCCGTTCCGTCTGCCAGGTCAGACTTGCCGGGCAGGAGGGCATCCGCCCTGCAAACCTAGGCTACTGGCACCGTTGTTACCGGACCGGAAAAGTTGTAATGAGGCCCACTGTGCTGTGGAGCCGTCATGAACAGAGGGCCTCCCCTTGTCCTGACGAGAGGTCCTGGAGACAAAGGCCTTAAGGTGGGGCAGAGGAGAAGTGTGGAAGATCTCCCTCCACTGCGACAAATGATTCTTCAATGCCCTGTGACCAAGAGCGCTGCAGGTTGGGGGATCGGGCTCCAAGCACTCAAGACAGAGTCCATGGGGTCCAACGCCGGGAATGAACGTTCGCATAAGCCACATCTCGTGAAGCCTCATGCGTCAAGGGAGGCGAGGCACTGAAAGGAAGAGAAATAAGAATTGGAAAAAACAAACAGGGAGCAAGCGGAAAGCTAAGAAAGTCTTCACGCTGGCTGACCTGTCAGACACAGTTGGTGCGGAAAAAATTACTGAGGTGAGGTGTCGGAGGGCGGGACGTTGCCACGCCCGAGGCCACATCCCTGCACTATAGTAAATTTAGAGGCGAAGCTCAATTTTTCGCTGCCAAAGGTTCCGGTACCGTCCCCATGTTGTGGGACGCCCACAAGGATAGAGGAAAGGGGACGGGATGTATGAGTACTATTACACCACAAGAATAGAATCGGCAAACAATTCACAGAAAGAACTCTTCAAAATCATCTAAGAGATAAAAAAACCTTCTTCCTGCAAAAATTCCATCATCCTGACACAAGCACTTTGCGACATCACCAACCACCTGAGATCAAAAATAGATACAATCCAGGAGACCATCAACCAAGCTCGGGCAAATACAACCACGACTGCCGGACCACAGACACCTGGTGAAACACAGATTACAGCAAAACTCACCCACCTAGAACCAATCACAGAAGAAACCTTTGCCACATTGTTCAAGGACACCAACCTTGTAGGATCCCCAGGTGACCTCTGCCCCCCTAACATCTTTATTTTATTTTATTTTATTTATTTGTTTGTACCGCGCCATAAGCCTGCGGGCACCTGGGCGCAACATTTAGACATAGACAAGAGCACGGTACAGGCCACGAGACACATATTTAACATATGTTAACGTATGCCCCCGGGCCTGGCTGCGCTTTATAAATAAAATAAATACAAATACAAATACAAATCAGCTATCATTTATCATTGGGTCGTCAATCTGACTCCGGGAGTTTTTGAGTTTTTTCCGAAGATTTGTGTAGGAGGATTCTTGTCTTAACTGTGTCGGAAGGTTAATCCAATTAATTGCAGCTTTGATGTGAAAAGCTTTGCCCAGTCCATTGTTTTTCTTGAACCTTGCTATAACCAGTTGACTCTGTGTTTCAGATCTAAGAGTGCGGCCGGGCACATTGCAGATAATCTTCTTTTTGAGGTAGATTGGAGCTTTCCCATAAACACACCTGTGTGCTAGGGTCAGGGCCTTGAACTGGACTCTGTCATTCACTGCCAACCAATGTAGACGTCTTCTTTCTTTGGTGATATGTTCTTTTTTTAATTTCCCTTTTATGATTCTTACCACGTTGTTCTGAATTATTTGACATTTGGCAATGTGTGCTTTGTTAGCTCCTAGTAAGAGCGCATTTCTATAGTCTAATCTCGACAATATAGTAGCTCTTGCAAAAGTCGAGCAGTTTTCCTCACTCAGTTAGGGGCGTATTAGTCTGAGGAGCCGTAGATAATAGGAGCAGGTCCTGTTTAATTGCATGACTTGTGCGTCCGTCCTCAGAGAGACATCCATATGGATGCCCAATGTTTTCACTTTGTTAACAACTTTGATTTGGGAATCGTTAATACTGAAGGCTTCATATTGATGGTCTACTTTAGCCCTAGCTTGTATGGTTCAGAAGACCATTAGCTCCGTCTTCTTGGCATTTAAACAGAGCCAGTTGTTGTTCATCCAGATCTCTATTTGTTTGTAGAGATCCTCAACTTGTGTGCTGTCATGGGGGTATTTGCCACTCAGTTCGATCACCAGCTGGGTATCATCAGCGTAATTGGTGAAAAATACTCCTATTTTTTACAGGACCATGCAGAAAAACCTGATATAAAGGTTAAAAAGGAGCGGTGATAGACTTGCTCCTAGTGGAACTCCACAGCTTATGATCTCTTCATAGGAGAAGTTATCACCCCAGTGGACCTTGGATTTTCTGTCTGAAAGGAAAGATGTTAGCCAATTTATGGCTTCTTTGGAGCACTTTGCACCCTTCTCCAGTGCTAATTTAAGCTGATCTTGATCCAGAAGGTCAAATATTGCACCGAGTTCGAGTAGTATAAGTAACCCCATGTTGCCCTTTTCAATAATGCTCAACATATGTGACTGTAAATCAAGTATTGCAGTTTCGGCACTGTGTGCCACACGGTCACACGACTGTTGGCTATGTAGGATCTCATTAGCCTATACAAAAGTCTAAGATTACCCTGGAAGCCCTTGCTCCACCTTGTATACTTTGGTCGGATTTCAATAGAATGCAGGTGTGCATCGTTGGGTTCAAGTACCTGACTTTGCCTGAACTTGTTAGAGGGAAATGTCTGTAGTGTATTGCAGTGTGCCTCTCTAGTCATCTTCCTCCTTTCAGTACTATAGTCATATTTCCCATAGGGTATCTGCATTACTCGCGGATGCTTCTTCCTCGTCTCAGTAGATGTTGGAAATGGGGAGGGGGAAACGGGATAGGAATTTCAATATCCCATAAATGCTGAGGGAGAGCAGGGGGATTGATAAATGGGAAAGGGGGAATACCATGTCTCACCTTCCAGCATTCTCTCCCCAATCGCCAAAGACCCTCCACTCAGGTGATCCTCCCTCACTTGATGTCAAGCTGATTGGCCCTAGAGGACCGCGTACCTGTAGTCTTGGTGGATGGTCTTGCAGAGGCCGCCAGTCTGGAGTCCGGAAACTGATGAAATAGCGGCACGAGGAATCAGCCTCTCCACCACCCAAAAGAGGAACTGGGTGAAGGATGGACCGACCCCCAATGTCACGTTAAGTACTCTCCAGAAAAGCGTGACAAGAGGATTGAAGGCTCAGCTGGGTGACACCACAGTCCAGGTAGAGTTGGTTGTCGAGACCATGAATCTTCCAGGTCCAGTGTAACAGCGAGGTATTTGCAGTTGATAGAGGAGTTCGATTGGTGCAGATGGTTCCAAAGGTTTGCAGGATAAAGTTCGGAGACAGGCAAGACAGGAAGAGTGAGGACAGCTGAAGGCTGGCTGACTCAGGGCAAGACCCAGGTAAGTACTGGAGGTTGGCAGACCCAGGACAGGCCACAGGTAAGGGCTGGAGTCAGGCAGGCCCAAGGTAGGCCACAGATAAGGGCTGAGGCAGGCTGGCCCAGGACAGGCCAGAGGTAAGGGCTGGAGGTAGGCTAGCCCAGGACAGGCCACAGGTAAGGGCTGGAGGCAGACTGACCCAGGGCAGGCCACAGATAAGGGCTGGAGGCAGGCTGACCCAGGACAGGCCACAGGTAAGGGCTGGAGGCAGGCTGACCCAGGACAGGCCACAGGTAAGGGCTGGAGGCAGGCTGACCCAGGACAGGCCACAGGTAAGGGCTGGAGGCAGGCTGACCCAGGACAGGCCACAGGTAAGGGCTGGAGGCAGGCTGACCCAGGACAGGCCACAGGTAAGGGCTGGAGGTAGGCTGGCCCAGGACAGGCCACAGGTAAGTGTGGAAGCAGGTTGGCCCAGGACAGGCCACAGGTAAGTGTGGAAGCAGGAACAACGAGGCGAGCAAAGCGAACCGCGTTGAGACGCGACTCGCTGAAACTCGCGGCCTCTTTTATGGGCCGCCGGCGCCCGAGAGGCCTGGGATGCAAGCTGTTCCATTTCAGGACGCCGGCGGACCCATAACGAGGCTTGGAAAGCAAGCCCCACCAAGGAGGTGAGCCCGGTCCACGGCGCATGCACGGAACCGAGAGAGAGGTCTTCCGCGCATGCGCCGAAGGCCGCCAGCCCCGTAGCCCGTCGCTCCCCTCCCGGCGAGTCCCCTCCCGGCGAGTCCCCGAAAGCAAACGCGCGGGTAGACTCGCCAGGAGGAAATGGGAGCGGTAGACCCCAGTCTCCCGCGTGACATGACACTATGCCCCCTCCCAGGAAGACCCGGAGCACCAGGTTTCCAGGGAAACCGTACGTAGAACTCACGTACCAGCCGGGGAGCATGCACGTGTTGGCGTGGTTCCCATGTACGATCACAGGCTGGGTACCCCTTCCAGTCAACCAAATAGTGGAGCACCCCTCTACGGTAACGGGCATCACAGATCTCGTGTACCTCAAACTCTGGGATGCCCTGCACTAGAACAGAGGCCGGACGAGGAGAGGTGCGGCCATAAGCATCGGTCACATAGGGCTTCAACAGGGACACGTGAAAAACAGGATGCACATGCCAAGAAGAGGGTAGGCGAAGACGGAAGGCTACGGAAGACAACCGTTTGGTGATAACAAAGGGTCCCAAATAACGAGGGGCCAGCTTGACGGGCAAATTGCGGAGAGGCAAGTTCTTGGAGGACAACCACACCTTGTCACCCTCCTGGAAGTTGGGTTCTGCACTCCTTTTCCTGTCTGCCTGTCTCTTCATCCGATCTTTGGCTTCACTTAAGATCTTGCGTGCCAGTTCTTGTTGGTTCCGAATGTGTAAGACCAGACCATCAGCAGAAGGAACAGTACTAGATGGAACTGGTTGGAAAGGCATCAACCGAGGATGTAAACCAGTGGAACAGAAGAATGGGCTGACTCCGATGGAAGCATGAACGGTGTTGTTGTATGACACCTCGGCCAGATCTAACCCACCCTTCCAATTAGATTGTGTGGCATTGGCAAAACAACGGAGGTACCCTTCCAAGGTCTGATTGGTCCTTTCGGTTAGCCCATTGGTCTGTGGGTGGTAGCCTGAGCTTAGAGCTCTATGTATTCCCAGATGACTACACACCTGTTTCCAGAATGATGAAAGGAACTGGGTTCCTCTATCCGATATGACCTTCTCTGGTAGGCCGTGCAACCGGTAGATGTTATGCAGAAATGCCGAAGCCATTTGAGTAGCTGTAGGGATCTTCCGGAATGGGATGAAATGGGCCAGTTTGGTGAAGCTGTCCACAACCACCATTATACAGGTGTACCCTTCCGATGGAGGCAATTCCACAATGAAATCGGTAGCGATTGTATGCCATGGATAGGGAGCTATTTCGGTGGGCATTAACAAACCCAATGGTCGTTTTCTGGGAACCTTGCACTGGGCACATATTGGACAGCTGTCGATGTACTTCTGGATCTCAGTCGCCCAACCAGGCCACCAGAATTGTCGGGATATCATCTCTCGAGTGGCTCTGACCCCACGATGTCCTCCTATGGGTGAATCATGGAATCCGTGTAGAATGCCCCTTCTAACGGCTCCTCTGGGTATGTAGAGTCTTTTATGAAAAAACAACAGTCCCTCTCGTTCTGAAACTGATTGCTGACTAAGAAGGGTCGTTCTTTCGGGATCCAACCGAGTAGCTTCCGCGATGGACTTAAGGTGAGAGGACAAGGCCGGCAGAAAATGGCGAGGAGAAATCAGTGGAAGTTCTGGGCAATGCGTTCCATCTGCATTTTCCAGAGACCTGGAGAGAGCATCTGCCTTTATATTGGAAGTTCCCGGGATATAAGTAACATGGAACTCGAACGGAGAGAAGAAGAAGGCCCACCGGGCTTGACGAGGAGTCCGACATTGCAGGGAGCGAAGATATTGCAGATTGCGATGGTCTGTTCGCACCTCCACAGGAAAGCGAGCTCCGAGGAGAAAATGTCTCCATTCCTCGAATGCGGTCTTGATGGCCAACAGTTCCTTTTCAATCACCGCGTAGTTTCGTTCGCTGGGACTCAACTTGCGAGAATAATAGGCAACTGGATGATGCACTAACGTGGCTGGATCTTTCTGGAGAAGGACTGCTCCTACCGCGAAGCTGGAAGCATCGGCCTCTACGATGTAGGGCAACTCTTCCTGGGGATGGCACAGGATCGGGGCAGCCATAAAGGCTGATTTCAATACGTCAAATGCCTGGGAAGCCACGGGATCCCATTCGAAAGCGATCTTGCTGCTAGTTAGTCTGGTGAGAGGCGCTGAGATCTGCGAGTAGTGTGGAATAAAGCGCCTGTAGAAGTTTGCAAACCCCAAAAAGCGTTGGAGAGCCTTGATATCGTGTGGACGTTTCCATTCTTGTATGGCTCGAATCTTCTTGGGATCCATCCCAACTCTTTCTTGATTGATAACAAATCCCAAGAACTCAATGCTGGGTTGGTGAAAGCTACATTTCTCTGCCTTGGCGAACAGATTGTTGATGGACAGCCGATGAAGGACCTCACGAACGTGTTCCACATGCTCGTCCAAGGATTTGGAGAATATCAGAATGTCGTCCAGATAAACCCAAACGGATAATCCTAACAGGTCACCAAAGATGTGGTCCATGAATCGTTGAAAAACAGCGGGGGCATTACATAGGCCGAAAGGCATAACCCTGTATTCGAAATGCCCAAAAGATGTCTTGAAAGCTGCCTTCCACTCGTCCCCACTCCTGATGCGCACCAGATGATAAGCTCCGCGGAGGTCCAATTTGGAGAAGATTCGCGCAGTATGCAGGGTTTCAAGGATACTGCGAATTAATGGTAAAGGGTACCGGTCCTTGGCTGTTATATCATTCAACTGACGATAGTCGACACAGGGTCTCAATGTGCCTTCTTTTTTCTTTACAAAAAACAGGGGAAACCCTGCAGGTGACTTTGATGGTGCAATGTACCCTTTTTCTAGACTCTCGGACAGATACTCCTGAAGAACTTGCTTCTCGTCACGGGTCAACGCGTACAACTTCCCATGGGGTATAACGTGGTCCGGTAGCAGGTCAATGGAGCAATCAAAGGACCGGTGTGGAGGAAGGGGTATGTTGCCGGGTTCAGAGAAAACCTGTTTGAATTCGGAATATACCTGTGGGACCAGAGACGTGGAACATAGATGAACCCCATTGTTGTCCGTCTTTAGAGAAGTTGAAACGGTCATGGTGGAAACCGGTAACTTGCATCCTTGAGCGCACCTTTCGGATGAAAAGGATAAGGTCTGGGTTCTCCAGTCTATCAAAGGATTGTGATGTTGTAACCATGGTAATCCCAAGACCATCTTGTAGTTAGGTGACTTAATAACATCAAAGGCAAGTTCCTCGTAATGATCAGTAATCTGAAGAGCCAGTCCGACCGTGAACTGAGTAATGGGTCCTGAAGACAAGGGAGTACCATCAATAAGCTCCACCGGTAGAGGTGTAGGTCTGGAAATGAGCGGTATCTTATGTCTGGAGACGAATGTTTCGTCAATATAGTTGCCGGAGGCCCCACAGTCCAGTAGACCGGATACGTCCAGGTCTTTGTCTGGTAATTTAATCCGGACCTTTAGGGTCTGTAACACCGCTGGTTGCATGGGCCGATGGATGGAACAAATAACCGAAGGGTCTGAGGAAGAGATGGGACCTGTCGTTGCCCTTCCTGTATACGACAGGTCTCCTAGTTTCCCAACTTCTTCTTTTGCGGACGTAAAGAACACATACTCAAATAATGCCCAGCCGCTCCACAGTAAAGACACAAACGCAAAGACCTCCTTCGTTTCTTCTCTTCTTCCGACAAAGGCCCTCTCATGGCTCCCACTTGCATGGGCTCAGGTCCGGACTCGGTTGACCCAAACGAACCAGCGGGTGAGTTGGTCGTCCGGGGACCGCTTCTGTCAAGCCGACGTCTCTCAGCCTTTCGTTCGGTTAACCTTTGGTCAATACGGAGTACTTGATCAATCAAGAGTTGAAGGCTCTCTGGTTCGGGGATGTGGAGTAACTCGTCCTTGTACTCCTCTCTCAGGCCTCGACGAAACAGAGTTTTTTGTGTAATTTCGGGCCACTGAGAGTCAGTAGCCAAAAGTCGGAAGCGGCTGATGTAGGTGATGATGTCATTGCTTCCCTGTTTGTAGTCCATCAATTGATTCTGTGCGACGGAAACCAGGTTAGGCGTCTGGAATACCTCCAGGAAGGCCTTTTCAAAGGCAGCAAAGTCATTCAAAATAGGACTTTTCGTAACCACAAACGGAGTTGCCCAAGCTAATGCGTTCCCAGTTAGGTTCCCCAAGATATAGCCAATCTTGGCCCTATCGTTGTTGAAGTGGGTAGACCTGAAGAGAAAGTGTATCCTACAGTGGTTACAAAACTCCGCCACCCGTCTAGGATCTCCGTCGAATTTGATGGGTGTTGTGTGAGCCAATGGTCCCTCTATTTGAGAAGAACTGGGTGCTCCTTGTGTTATCAATTGACGCAATGTTTGATTCTCTTGATGCAGGGCGGTCATCTCGGCTCTGAGTGCTAGCAACTCGTTCCTCATATCTTGTGATTCATCCATCTCTGAATCAGAAGGCAGGCGTCTCAATCTGTCAAGCTGATTGGCCCTAGAGGACCGCGTACCTGTAGTCTTGGTGGATGGTCTTGCAGAGGCCGCCAGTCTGGAGTCCGGAAACTGATGAAATAGCGGCACGAGGAATCAGCCTCTCCACCACCCAAAAGAGGAACTGGGTGAAGGATGGACCGACCCCCAATGTCACGTTAAGTACTCTCCAGAAAAGCGTGACAAGAGGATTGAAGGCTCAGCTGGGTGACACCACTGTCGAGGTAGAGTTGGTTGTCGAGACCATGAATCTTCCAGGTCCAGTGTAACAGCGAGGTATTTGCAGTTGATAGAGGAGTTCGATTGGTGCAGATGGTTCCAAAGGTTTGCAGGATAAAGTTCGGAGACAGGCAAGACAGGAAGAGTGAGGACAGCTGAAGGCTGGCTGACTCAGGGCAAGACCCAGGTAAGTACTGGAGGTTGGCAGACCCAGGACAGGCCACAGGTAAGGGCTGGAGTCAGGCAGGCCCAAGGTAGGCCACAGATAAGGGCTGAGGCAGGCTGGCCCAGGACAGGCCACAGGTAAGGGCTGGAGGTAGGCTAGCCCAGGACAGGCCACATGTAAGGGCTGGAGGCAGACTGACCCAGGGCAGGCCACAGATAAGGGCTGGAGGCAGGCTGACCCAGGACAGGCCACAGGTAAGGGCTGGAGGCAGGCTGACCCAGGACAGGCCACAGGTAAGGGCTGGAGGCAGGCTGACCCAGGACAGGCCACAGGTAAGGGCTGGAGGCAGGCTGACCCAGGACAGGCCACAGGTAAGGGCTGGAGGCAGGCTGACCCAGGACAGGCCACAGGTAAGGGCTGGAGGTAGGCTGGCCCAGGACAGGCCACAGGTAAGTGTGGAAGCAGGTTGGCCCAGGACAGGCTACAGGTAAGTGTGGAAGCAGGAACAACGAGGCGAGCAAAGCGAACCGCGTTGAGACGCGACTCGCTGAAACTCGCGGCCTCTTTTATGGGCCGCCGGCGCCCGAGAGGCCTGGGATGCAAGCCGTTCCGTTTCCGGACGCCGGCTGACCCATAACGAGGCTTGGAAAGCAAGCCCCACCAAGGAGGTGAGCCCGGTCCATGGCGCATGCGCGGAACCGAGAGAGAGGTCTTCCGCGCATGCGCCGAAGGCCGCCAGCCCCGTAGCCCGTCGCTCCCCTCCCGGCGAGTCCCCTCCCGGCGAGTCCCCGAAAGCAAACGCGCGGGTAGACTCGCCAGGAGGAAATGGGAGCGGTAGACCCCAGTCTCCCGCGTGACATGACACTTGACCACTCCCAGGGTAGGGATCCAAAAGCAATGGCCAGAGGGAATGGGGCTCGGATCCTCCTTCAAAGCCCATTCGATGGGCAAAAGCACTGGCGGTCCCTGAGCTGGAGCCAAGATAGTCGCCTGCCTGGTAGGCTCCACCACATGCCGCTCAGCCATTTTGAAGCCTTGCTCCACGGCCTGGATGGAAGGGCGTGAAGTCCCTGAGCCAAGAGATGCCTCAGACACAAGAGGATACAGCTTGTGTCTTGAAACCGAAGCAGAGGCGTCGATCTCAGAGAACACTCTGGTAGGCGCTGAGCCCTCAGCCGGACGGCCAGAAGTCATAACGCCCTGACTCACGACCTCAGAGCGAGCTCCGGTAGGCTGGATTCCCTCTGCACCTGTGCCGGATCTAGCCGTGGACAGACTCTTTGAGGTGGCACTCAATGATCCCTTAACCCCTGGGGTAGAAAAAGAGGACGAAGTTGATCGCCCCTCTGAGGACATCCTGGTAGTGCCCCTGAGCCCCTCATCTTGGGAGCCGGTAGCCTTAGAGGCTTCTGGCCTGCCAGAACCTTAATCCGAGGAATCCTGATCCGTGGGAACCCCGAGGCAGGAGTCACCGCGCTTTGGAGCTGTGCTGAACAGAGGGTCTACCTTGTATTTGTATTTTGTATTTTATTATGTTTTATATAGCGCTTTTCTTCAAAGGGCTATACAATTTAAAATCACAACACGGTACAATAATAATGGTGGGTATACATCAGGTCATCAGTGCTGGTAGCAAACAATCAAGAAGAGTGTAAAAGATGAGTTTTGAGAGAGGAACGGAAAGTACAGTAGTCAGTAAAAGAACGAATAGCTAGAGGGAGGGCATTCCAATGAAGGGGGGCGAGTAGCTGAAAAGAACGAAAACGGGACTGGGCACAAGGTGGACATGGAACATTTAATCTAAAAACACTAATGGAGTGCAAAGAGCGAGATGCACAATAAAAGGAAGGAATAGAGGCAAGATAGCCAGGAGCAAGCTGATAGAGTGATTTGAAAACTAAGCATGGAAAATGGAATTTAAGTTGCGAATTAAATGGTAGCCAACCAAGTGAGGTGAGAGAGGAAGAGATAGAATCACGATAGGAAAGAAGACAAAGTACACAAACAGAAGAATTATAGATTGATTTCAAGGGAGTGAGGCGAGAACTGGGAGTGAGGCGAGAACTTGGGAGACCAAAGAGACTGTTGGAGCAGTAGAAAAGTCGAGAAAAAATTAAGGAAGAGATAAGAAGTTTAGTGGCTTGAAAGGTAGGAAAAGAGCAAACTTTACGGATGTTGTAAAGGTGAAAATGGCAAGAGCGAGAGGTAACCGAAATGTGGTGATCAAAAGAAAGATTAGAATCAAGATATAGACCAAGATTGCGAGCAGTGGGAGGGATAGAAAGACTAGCAGGTTGAAAAGATATTGAACGAGGTGGTGGGTGAGGTGGAATAGTGTTAGCAGGGAAGAATAGTACTTCAGAATTTTGTGAGTAAAAGACGAGAAGGATAGAAAGAGTTGTGTGTCGTCTGAATAAAAGTGATGAGAAAGACCAAAGAACGAAATTATAGGTGAGAGCTCAGAGGTATAGAGAGAGAGAAAAGAAACAGTCCCAAGACAGACCCCTGGGGAACCCCATGATCAAGGGAAAGAGGAGGGGAGATCTGACCAGCCCAGGAGACAGTAAAAGTTCAGTTTGAAAGATAAGAAGAGAACCAGGCAAGAACAGAACGCCTAAGACCAAAAGACAAAAGAGATTCCAAAAGCAAAAAGTGATCCACAGTGTCAAAAGCGGCAGATAGGGACATAGCGGATTGTCTCAATCTCCAGCCTGCAAAGGCGGCACAAATGCTTTTCTCAAGGCATCTTTAACAATCTCCCTGTGTGTTCCAGTGTAGGTAATACATTAATTCTCAAATATGTGATGAACTTGCAGATTGCTTTTGGACAATATTTTACCAAGTAGCTCCTCGGCATGTGCCCAATGAACGCCTAGTTGCAATATTCCGAGTACATTGGTTTGACTGCTAGGCTATTCAAGTTGTTGGAAACCTCTAAACATTTAGATCTCATCTTTAATACTGCAATCCTGTGTGGAAGGGCTGACAGTTCTTTGATTGGTGAGTTAATTGACACTAAACGTGCCAATACTGAGTTTCCTAGCCCTTTTAAGAATGGGATTTTCACTGGCTGCTCTATCCTTACAGGCTAATTGGCAATATATTGAATCCAGAGCCTCCATTGATTGTTTAATCGTAATATACAGTTGGCACTGTTGTATTATCCAATTCATTTTAAGCGACTGTACACCCAATTCACATCTGAGTGCTTGATTGACTAAGTGCAAATAGACAAATGATATTTACGTACATTTCATTTACATTATCAGTATGCCACTGATTGGGGCACTTCTAAAATAGATCATAGTATTTTCTCCTCTAGATCTCCCTTTACCGCGACAAGCGATTCTTCAATGCCCTCTAATCGAGAGTGCTGCCGGCCGAACATGCGTCTTAGCGGTGGTCGGGTCCCAAAACTCAAGACATAGTGCATGGGGGTGCGAAGCCGGGAACGAGCGGTCGCATGAGGCATATCTTGTGAAGCCTATGTCAGCCGACATGCGCCGTGGGAGACGAGGCACCAGAGGGGAAGTGAAATAAGAATTGAAAAGACAAACGGGGAGCAATCGGAAAGCTAAACACATCTGGATCTAGAGTTGTTTTTTTCAAAAGAGGTTGTATGTGACAAGTGTTGAGGATGTCTGGGAATGACCCTTCTGTGAGGGAGGGATTAATGAAACTGAGGATGGCATTGGAGGCCACACCAGTCAATTGTTTAATAATGGAGGCAGGGATTATATAGTTAGAGTAAGAAGTAGATTTGAAGGAGACATCCATTGTTAGGAGATCTGATGGAGAGAGAGGAGAGAATTTGGTACAGATGGGCAGTTTCCGTGCCGGGATGCAGGGGGTGCTAATTCTGTGAACGGTTGATTCGATAGTCTCTCGGATTTTGTCTATTTTTCTATAAAGGATGTCCTGATTCTGTTGCATTGTTTCTAGGACTTCTGGGCTGAGTCGGGGTTTGGTACAGTGCTCTACTACTTCAAAGAGGGCTTTACTCCTGTTGGGATTTAGAGACTGCCACAATGGTGGCAGAGCAGCAAGCAGTGTTTGCTTCAGTAATCAGAATCCTACGGTTGGCACTGATAGATTTAAGGTCACCTGGGTTATGGTTTTTACACTGTGGTTTCAAGGGCTCTGTTTGAGCATTTGTTGTAGTCTAGCTCGGGATGTATAAAGGGGCGGATTGTATTGGTCTTAGCCTGGCTGTTTTGTAGGGGGACATGAGTGTCCATCAGTTTCATAGCAGAATAGTTGAATAATTCTAGGAGGCCCGAGGCATTCCGTGTGGTGGGAAAGTCTGAAAAGTTTGCTTCTAGCTCATTGACTGTGAAGGTTTTGAATGAGGGGCGTTGATTGAGGTGGCATTTAGCCTGGCTTTTATAGGCTGTAGTCGAATGGATGACCGATAATGGGATGGTGGCGTGGTCAGACCAGTCAAGTGGGCTAGGATCTGCACAGGTGATGTGGGGGATGATGTGAAGACTAAGGGCCTCATTACACGGTAGGCGGTAAAAATCAGAATTTTACGGCATGGCGCCATTAGCGTGTCCGCCCTCGCAAGAGGCCGCAAATAGCGTCCCATCACGAGTACGCGGACACGAGCATAGCGGCATGCCGTAAATGACCGTTCCGCCCTGCCGCTAAATACCCCAAAAAGCCCCTTACCGGCGCCCGCAAAACCGCCGATAGCGCCTCCGCCCTCCCGCTACCCGTAAATAGCGGACACCGCCATTACCGCACACCGTTAAAAAGCGGAACCGGAAATTACGTCGTCGCACAGGAACGGGAAAGAGCACAGCGGCCATCTTCAAAAACACAATCCATTGCCATCCTCTGCATCCAGGACATATATCCAGGCAACTCCGACCAGGAACCATACCGGGTAGCTCGAGGATGCCGAAGGCGCTTAAAAAAACTGCTGATCGCCAGCGCAAAAAAAAGTTCACTAATGAGGAACTAATGATGCTGACCACCACACTTGCTGCAAATGCAGGAGTAGTATTTGTTAACGATATGCGGCGGGAGGCCCTCCTTAAGAAGAAGGCCATCTGGGCCGAAGTCGCGCTAAAAGTCAGTGCGGTGGGCACCACCACCCGGAGTGTCAGGGAATGCCGCAAAAGGTGGGACGACCTCCGGGTGCGTGTGCGCAACATTTTATCTGTGAACCGCACCATGGCAATGGCCACAGGAGGTGGCGCAGAGTCCCCCTTGAAGATGAAGGAGTGGGAGGAGATATGTGCCTCCACAATAGGAGTCGAGTAGATAGAGGGGGTCGGCGATATGGAGCATGGGGTGGCCGTTTCATCGGATGGAGGTGAGTGTATGCACCCAAAAATGCGCAGTGAAGGGTGAGGGGTCCCACAATCATGTGTCCATGTGAATGCCGTGGATCCAGCCACAAACAGACATGCATGCATCATCACATACCCACCAACACAGGGCCAATCATGCATGAGCCAGCCAACATCCCCATTCCATGCCTCCACAATGATGACCCCAAAATGCATCAAACTGCATGACGTATACATCTGCCATAATGCAGGTAGACCCATAGATGATGATTTACCCTTCTTATCACCCCTGCAGGATCACACACCGAAAATGAGGAGCCACGCACGTCAGCACCCACTCCCACACCCATGAAAAAAGCCAGGAGGGATGCCACCGGGGACCACGCAACATCCGCTAGGGGACCCAAGAGTAGTGACCGGGACAAAGGCAGCAGGAGCAGCAGTGCCACGCAGCCAGAGGCCATGCCTGCCGCTGTTGTGGTAACCACGGGAGTGTGTCTCCCATCAATTGAAGGCAGCATGGAGGGAGTGCACTCTGCTGCCACCAGCTCTACGGGTGAGGCAGCAGCCACTGGGCCACTTTCCGATGCGGAGGAAGCACCGGTGAATGAGGATCTGAGTCAGAGCCCCATCCCCACACGCCACTTACTCGCATCCCCAATGTTTTCACAAGGTCCGTTCAGCCAAGGCGGATCGCCCGCCCACACACATGATGTGTCATGGAGCCCCCTGGAACCTACGCCTGATGCCAGTGCTATTGATCCAGGCGCATCAGCCATTCCACCGGCAGACAACGAGGAACTTGACCTATCAGCCATCTACCAGAGGCAGACCGAAATGGCTGGTCTGGTAGGTCAACATGTGGCAGAGACAGGGCACCTGAGGGAGGACATTGGTGCATTCGCACGCCAGACGAGGGAGGCCATGGAGGCATGCACCAACCGCATATGCAATGAGATGGGGCAACTCAGGCAGGCCATGATCCGCATTGCGGAGGCGATTGAGCGCAGATATCCACTCCCTACCCAGGAGGAAACAGGCCCAGCCTCCTCTGGGAGTTCGCGGCAGACAAGCCCCCTACGCCGCTCTATGCGCAACCTCAGGCGCACACCATCGCAAACACCCGAAGAAGGAGCGAACAAATAGGGCCAACAAGGAATATCGGCCACATTTGGGGAAGGACATGTTCACGCCTTGGAACTCACGTGGGAGTGTTGTGGGGGGAGGGGGGGAGGGTGTATTCGGGGGTGTTGTGGGGGGAGGGTGTATTCGGGGGTGTTGTGGGGGGAGGGGGGGAGGGTGTATTCGGGGGTGTTGTGGGGGGAGGGGGGAGAGTGTATTCGGGGGTGTTGTGGGGGGAGGGGGGAGGGTGTATTCGGGGGTGTTGTGGGGGGAGAGGGGGGAGGGTGTATTCGGGGGTGTTGTGGGGGGAGGGGGAGAGGGTGTATTCGGGGGTGTTGTGGGGGAAGGGGGGGAGGGTGTTTGCACAGTTGGGGTTATGCACTTTCTGTACACGTTATGTTCAAAATACACTCTTCTGCAGTTGAAAAACAGGCATGGTCTCCATCATTGTGTATGTGTGATTTTCTTTGGGAGAGGGCCCTTTGTGGGCCTCAAGACGGCCACAAGGGCAACAATGCACGTCTCTCCATGCATGATATTCCACCTTTGTTCCTGATGCTATTCCTGATTCCGATGCTGACGCGGATCCTGTCCCGCCATGCCATCGCCTCTTGCATGTCCGGGCTGGGCATTTCGACGATACTCATCCACATCCACATCATGCTCATCTGGTGTTTGCATGGTGCCATGGGCACATTCTATCAGATGCACATTTAGTTGTGCCTTACACATACCATGGTCATCTTCGCCTTGATTCCGGGGGTTTGTTGGCTGCCCTTGTGGTGTTTCTGGGTGCCCCGGTGGTGCTTGCTGCGCAGGTCTCGGCCTCCTCCTCCTACTCCTACTCCTACTCCTACGTCTCTTCGGTGCTGCCTGTTGTTGTTGGTGCTGCACTGCAGTCATGTACACAGGCCTATGTCATGCTGCTGGTGTTGGGACCATCTTGCTGTGGGAAGGGGTGTGGGAAGGGGTGTGGTGTGCTCTTTAGTGCTGGCTGTCTCCATTGACTCCACCTGTGCTGGTTGTGTCCACCTGGGGCAGATGGGCAGATGGGAACACTGCTCAGGACTCTTAACGTGTGGTTTTCGATGCTGTTATTAGCGCCATGCCGGTACATGCTTTTTGGGTCTTTGGGATGCCGGTATTGCCGTGTACGCATGGGTTGTGATTGCGTGCTATTTGCGCCATGGCGCTGTTTACGGTGTGGGGGTCGCGCGCAAGCGGCCACGCCGCTATTGGTGGCACCGTACTTTACGGGTCCACTAATAGCGGTGGGTCCGGGTCGTGATTGGCTTGGGAAAATACCGTTACCGGTATTTCGTTACCGGTAACGGTATTCCCTTACCGCCTACCGTGTAATGAGGCCCTAAGTCTACAGTGTTACCTTTGTTGTGAGTGGGGAAGAGCACAATTTGCTAAAGGTCTATGGAACCGGTCAGTGCGAAAAGCGTGTGCAGTGATGTTAAAATCCCTGAGAAAGACATAATTATAATGTGCTAATTTGGCAGAGGAGAGTACATTGGAAATGTTGGCAATGGAAGAGTAACTCCTGTGAGGTGGTCTGTAGATGAAGTGGAAAGCGATGGATTCCTTGTGCGATAAAGAGTACCGGCAAGTGAGTAATTCAAACTACCTTGTTCTGGGAGTGGGGATGATAGAGCATGGCCAATTGCTTCTGTGGATGGTTGCCACTCCACCTACTGCCCTTCCTGAATGTTCTAGCATGTTCGATGCAGTAACCTTGTGGTAGGAGGATGTCAAAAACATGTAGGAAGGAGGGTGTAAACTATGTTTCAGTGATAAACAGGGCATCAAGGTTGTTGTACAAGATGAGGTTTGCGATCTCCACAGCCTGAGACTGCATTGATCAAAATGAGAGGACGTGTGTGTGTGTGGTCCCTAGGTGTTGGATGGGGGAAAGGGCGATATTGATAATGTTTGCTTGGGTAGCTTGATGGGGGTGCCCATGGTGCTTAGCCATTCAAACCCTAGTGAGAGGGGGGATAGACTATGGAGGTAGAAGACATATTGATGTTGTTTGGCGAGTAGCAGTAGTAGCAACTAGTTTGTAGGTGAAATGCAGGATCGCCTTTCTGGTTCTTGTCCCTTTCAGGCCCAAACAAGCGCAAAGTAGAGGCTTGGAAGACGTGAAAACTGGTGGTGTGCAGAGAAACTGAGTGTCAGTGTCTGACCACGTGGCATGCAGTTTGCTCAGTGCGGGATTAGAGTATTTAAGTAGAGGCTTGGAAGGCACGAAAACTGGTGGTGGGCGGAGCAACTGCATAGCAGGGCCTGGTCACAGCAGCCTAGTCAGTGCTGTCCACTGCAGCGGGCTTACATCCCTAGGTAGATGCCAGCAAGGTGCGAAATCTGGTGGCAGCCAGAGCAACTTAGTGGCTATTCCTAGTCACTTTACCAGCAGCCTACTCAATGCTGTATGCCTGAATCTGGCCTGGAGTCCTTAAGTAGAGGCGTGTTAGGTATGAAAACTGGTGGTGGGCGGAGCAACTGAGTGGCAGGGCCTAGTCACGTGACCAGCAGACTACTCAATGCTGCCTGCCTGCAGCTGGACTACAGTCCTTAAGTAGAAGCTTGGAAGGTGCAAAAACTTGTGGTCAGCCGAGCAAATGAGTGGCAGAGCCTGGTCAAGTGAGCAGCAGCCTACTCAATGCTGTCTGCCAGGAGATGGCATAGAGTCCTTAAGTAGAGGCTTGAAAGGTGCAAAAATCGGTGGTGGGTGGAGCAACTGAGTGGCCGGGTGTCACGCCCACAACAAAACACACACCACGATACCTGTACCCGGGTCCCCTCCCAGCAGCAGCAACGTGCACCAGCGGTTCCTCGCCATATCAGGGGGGCTGCGAGGAGATCGTAGTGTCCTCGGGCATGGTGGCTATGGTCGCGATGGCGTTGGCAGTGGCCATGGCTCCCGAGGGACACCCGCATCAAGCCGCAGCCCGTCTCCACTTCCTATTTCCGGTCACATGCTCCCACGAAGTGCAGCTCACGTGACCAATCAGGAAGTATTCCGCAATAAAAGAACGCCGGCCGCACTAAACAGCGCTTCTCAGCTGTTTTCCTTGTGGCGAGTGGTGTTTTTGGATTCCTGAAATCTGTCTTCCATTTTTTTGGACCTTGCTCCTGCTTCCTGACCTTGTCTTGCTTAATCCTTTGGACTTGACGATTTGGCTTACTATCTTCATGGTTTTCTTGGATTATTTCTGGCATTTGGACTTACAGATTTCTTCTGGACACTTGTTTGGCAAAGTTACTGTGGAAGGACACCTGATTTCTGACTTTCAGAGACGTGTTTCAACTCCTTCCTTGATCCAGGACATCTGGTACTTGCCTTCTCAGGCTCTGGTGACCACCATCACTTACTGCAGGTACTTGAAGACTACAAATCCCTATTGAACCCTGCTATCATCTTGCTGCTGCTGGCTTCCCTTCCCCTACATTTCCATCTCACGGAGGGAGTCATAGGGATCCTCCTCATCCACAAATAATCCACAGGCAGTCTGCTGGTAGGTGTCATTTCATTGTTTTTGCTGGGGGTTATTCCTTGTGTTACTTGTTTTGGGAACTCATGTGTGATTGACTGTTTCCTTTGCAGCTGCCTGGGTACCTCTGTTCCTGCTTCCATCACCTGTGGCCTCAATAACTGGCTAGGGAGTGGGTATGGTTCCTCCCTGGCCGGTGCTTGGGGACGGAGGTATACATAGTAATTGTGGAGTTTTTCCTTGACACCGGGCCTGATCCCATGACCATCAGCCTACTCAATGTTGTCTGCCTTGAGCTGACCTTCAGTTCTTAATAGTGGCTTGGAAACCACAAAAACTGGTGGTGGACAGAGCATCTGAGTGGCAGGGCCTGATCAAGTGACCAGCAGCTTATTCAATGCTGTGTGCCTGGAGATGGCCTTCAGTCCTTAAGTAGAGGCTTCGAGTCGCAAAAACAAGTGGTGGGGGGGGGGGGGCAACTGAATGGCAGGGCCTGGTCACATGACCAGCAGCCTACTTAATACTGTCTGCCTGGAGCTGGCCTGCAGACCTAATGCTGATGCCAGGAATGTGCGATAACCGATGATGGGCAGGTGAGATCCAGAGATAAAGAGCACCTTCACAGTGACTAAGGTTACATGACCTCAATTTTCTAATTAGGTGTGGCAAGATGGCCTCCTACCCTCTCCTAGACCAAGATGGCAGTGCAAAGCATTACAAAACAAGGCTGTGGGAGGGAGAATGGCCTCACAGGGACCAGGTGAGTTGCAGTTCAAGAATCTCTGGATGATAGAAGGTCCACATAGCAGCAGGCAGATTTTAATGTATGTAAAGGAAAATCAGTGTTCAAATAATAAAGGAAGCTAAATCAGCTCTCCTCCCCACGTGAGAACACACAGAATAAGGCGGTCCTTGTAGGCAGGATGACACACTCTGGTTCGAACTTTCAGTATTCTAAAAAGTTCCAAAACGTGGTTCGAGGCCCGCCTGGCCTTCCATGTCTCTTGTTCAGACCTCCAAATAATATTTCAACACAAAGTTCACATAGGTCCCCCTCTGTTGGGCTCAGACCTCTTCAAACACAGTTCACATGGGTCCCCCTCTATTGGGCTCAGACCTCTTCAAACACCACGTTCACATAGGTCTCCTTCTGTTTGGGCCAGATCTTTTCAAGCACAAAGTTCACGGAGGTCCCCCTTTGTCAGGCTCAGACCTCTTCAAGCACAAAGTTCACGGAGGTCCCCTTCTGTCATGTTCAGACCTCTTTACACAAAGTTCAGCAAAACTTAGAAAGGGGCTCCCTTCCCCAAGTTTATTACACTGGATCTCCCTCAGCTGGGCTCAGACCACTTTCGTGTGTCAAAGACTTTCAAATGTGCGTGGCTACAGACTTCCCCAGGACCACTTCGACTAAAGGTTCAAGATTTCAACTTCCACTCTCCCCTTCTCTAAGAGGTAATTCTGCTTACTTGGCTTTTTCACGTCATTCGCTTTATCCTTACAAACAATGCAGCCTTCACAGAGACTTTTGAGTGGGCTACTTCCTTTCACCAGACAACTCTGTTAATCAATATAGCTGATTTCACAGTTGTCTTTTACTTCAAAGTTAATTCACAGGTCTGCCTTTCCTTGCGTCTCATCCACACGCCTGCAGCCTTCACTTGAAATATAATGTTGCCACTTCAAACTTTCTTTAACACACACCGGTCTCTCAGGTTGCTTGCCAACTCACCAGGTATGTGCGTTTCGTTCTTAGTTTTACGATTCCCAATTCCTGAGTCAAGGTTAGTACTACACGCTTGGCCTCGCCTCCCCAACTCTACGATGCAGCTAAGAGGGTTGCTGGCATCCTTGAAATACAACGCAGTCTTCACTTACAGGATCTGGCCTTCTCTGCGTGTCTTTCGCAGCCTGTCAGAGGCAACCACCTCCAGTAGGGAACTCTTGTAGTTTTTGACATGCTGCTCTTATCCCTTGACCCGTCGCTCTGCTCCACTAGGTTTGCCTTCGCCCCCGAAGTCCTGCTCGTACTCGTGTTCCGCCTTGGGTGTGTCTTTAGGTATTGCCTTTAATCCATGTGAGGAGAGATAATTGGTATCAGGTGTATGCACTTGAGGTCAAGTTCCTGACTTCGCCTGGCTTCGTCTGACCCGATTAACGGGACATGTCCAGTGCGATGTATGAAAGTTCGTTTTGTTACTCTCAGTCACCCTCTTCCTCAGCCCAGTGTTTGTGTAAAAAGGGGGGGTTGGGACCTCGGATAATCCTAAAAAATAGGATGGGGTAGGTGAACAAAAAAGGGGGGAATACCGCGTCTCACGATTGGCTGTCTCACCCCCACTACCTGAGACCCTTTACCCAGGTGATCCTCCTGCACTGGTCCACCATCAGGAACTTGATCCATAAGCGATGGCCTTGTCCTGGCCACCTAGATGACAGCCCCAGAGGAGTAGCAGGTGAGACACCCTTTGGTTTCTCACAGTCCACACAGCAGCAAGTACATTGAAAACATTCAGATGAGATGTAGAGATAAAGAGTTCCTTAGCAGACCTGGTAATGTGACTAAGCTCACGGGACCCAAAACATTCTAATTAGGTGAGTCAATATGCCCTCTGCAGTCTCCCGGGCCAAGATGGCAGCACAGAGTTCAAATCACAAAAGAAGCAAGGCTGTTGACGGTGATCTGAAATCCAGATGTCTCTTTGATGATGGAAGTTTGACACAATAGCAGGTAGATTTGCCAAATTCTGGTACTACCAATTGGCCAATCTAGGTAAGGTGAGCTGGCCTCTTCCCCAGTCCCATATCAAGATGGCAGCACAGAGTGCAATACAGTAAAAAGCAATGCTGCGGGGGTCGACTCATGGGCCAGACAAGATTTAATTCACTGGTCCCCTTGAAGATGGAAAGTCCACACAACAGCCAGCAGAACGGTTTTACAAATGCTGGTGAGATTCAGAGATAAAGAGCTCCTTTCAAGTCCTGACAGGTACAACGGTAAAACCATGTATAATTAAATTAATCATGTCTAAAAAAAGGGTCACAATATGATGCAGAACACATTGACAATAAACAGAAACATGTGCGTTGGAAATGGGATGAGCTATAAGGTGGTTCTGCACATGCATGCATGTGTGCAGGTTGCTGTTGTGTCCTGTTTCAGAAAAGGGCATGCAATAACACCTGGGCGGGGAAGAGTTTGGGAGACATGAGACTGTGACTGAAAACAATAACAATCATTCTCAGACTTACCTCCTGTGTTGACAACCACCACCAATAGTTCCACATGCTACTCATGCCAACAATTCAGTTTCCAAGAAGGGAAGTAAATAGACACAGCAGTGAATGAACTCCACCAATGCTGCTCCCCCACAAAGCTTGCTGGACTGCTTTTCTTTATTAAGTACATGGTTTATTACAAACATTATACATTTAGATTATACAAATACAACACAATACATATTTAATTCATAATCCATAGTCATTCAATTTAAGAGCAGATAAAATAAATTCTTTAAAATCATTTACATCAATAATCCAAACAGTGTTTAACCTTTAAATTCATCAATCAACTTTTAAATTCAACAATCAACTTTACATCCTTTAAAAAGGTCACCACCCTAATTAGTAACAATGTTGGTTTCTTTGCCAGAATATGTTACCAAAAATAATTAATATTCAAGTACACCACGTTGTGTACGTAACCTTGCACATCTCTTCCCTTTTTGCCTGTAAAAAATGTGAGAAACCAAAGCATGTCTCACTTACTAGTTCCCGGGGATGCCTCTCTCAGGTGGCCAAGGCACAGCCATCACCTTTGCATCCAGACCCTGGGAGTGGACCAGTGCGGAAGGATCACCTGGGTGAGGGATCTTCAGGGAGTGCGGGTGAGGCATCCGATGGTGGGATGAGGTATCCCCCCTTTCTCGTGCCCATACTATTTTATAGGATTCTCCGATGTTCCAAGTCCCCCCCTTTCTACACAAACACTGGGCTGAGAAAGAAGAGGACTGAGAATAAAAAGGCTAACACTTGCATATCTCATTGGACATGTTCCATTAATAAGGTCAGGCAAAGTCTAGCATTTGGCCTTAATCACATACATCTGATACTCATTAGCTCCCCCCACACGGATAAAAGGCAGAACATTGAGACACACTCTGAACAAGGTGAGTTACGAGAAAGAGCAGATCTTCTGGGTTGAAGGTAAACCACTGGAGCAAGGCGCCCGATCGAGGGACTAGAGCAAGGGATAGAGAGACCCTGAAGATCCCTGCAGGAGGTCATTGCCTCAGGGAAACCGGGAAGGATATGCAGAGTAAGTAAAATCCCAGAAGAAAAGAAGACTGCGTTGTGTTTCAAGGATTCCAGCGACCCTCCTGTGTGAATGGCAGAGTTGGGGTGGTAAGGCCAAACCTGTGGTATCATCCTTGACTCGTGAATCAAACCCGCAAATAAAAGAAAGCAATACACACAACCATTGAGTTAGTGAAAGACATGAAAGGCCGGTTTGTGTCAAGGAAAGATTGAAGCCGCAACTGTGTATCTTACAATTGAAACGGGTGCGTGTGTTGATGAGACGCGAAAGAAAGCAAATCAGTAATGAACTTTAACGATTCTGATAAATGTGAAGCCAGTGATACAAAGCAACAGAGTAGTCTGGCAAAAGGAAGTAGCCCACTCGAAAGTCTCTGCGAAATGTTTGATGTCTTGGTAAAAAGCAGCAAGTGAACAAACTCTGAAATGTGCAATGGTCAAGAATAATCCCGTAGAAAGTGGAAGTTAAAAGGTGATTGCCTTAAGAGAAAGATCTCTTTGAACTTTGCTGATTGTGTTATGGAACTCCCAAGACCAAGAGACAATGGGGCAAATACCATAAGGGAGAGATAAAGTGAAAGTCAAAGTGGACCTGCGGAGGTCTATGGAAAAAGCCTCTCACATTCGAAAGACTTCAAAATCAGTGAAAGGTCCGAGCACGACCGGAGAGACCTGGAATATGAAATAAGTTAGGGGAAGGGAACCCCTAACGAATGTGAATAAAGCTTGGGAAGGGACCACCTGCAAGTGCAGTGATTGATTGTGAGGTCCGAGCCCGACGGAGGGAGACCTAAATGTTGTTGAATCAGGTACTTTTTGTTTTGAGAGGTCCGAGCCCGACAGAGGGAGACTTATGTGCAATTTTGTTGAACTGTAAAAGAACCTTTGGAAAACTGGAATAAGTGACTTTAACAAGGAAGGCCAAGCGGGCCTCGACGCAGGTTTTGAACTGCCTTTTTTTTAATAACCTGAGCCAGAGTGTGTCATCCTGTTTACGGGGGCCACCTTACTCCATGCTGTCCAACGTGAGGAGGAGAGCTGACTCAGCCACCTTGATACTTTATATTATAAAACAGACTTTCCTTTGCATACACATCCCCCTTTACATATTTTTTGTATAAGAGATAGAGCAAGCATAAGGTTTTGTTAGTATAGGCCATTTTGATTTGACATAGACTGACTAGGTCTGTGTTTTCTTTATTATTTGATGGTAGAGACTACTCCCATCATAGTCATAGGGCAAAGTAGGAGTTTTTCCAAACCCCAAGAATGTAATAAAGGTTTTGAAACGTGTAGCTCTTGTGTCAGTGTCATACCTGTGATACCATGCCTCCCTTACAAAAAGGACACATTATTAAAATGTTTCAGATTTTGCAAATCAGTTTTACAATACCTGCATTGATTATTCAGACATAAACCTCTCACTTATAGAATCTCACAAGTAGGTATGAGGTTGAGCCTAATTCTTAAGACGATTTTCATCACTCTCCCATCAGGACATTGTAAAATGTAGGGCAGTAAAATACTTATTTTCTTGTTTTCTCTACTCAGCTCTTTAAACAGCTTATATGAGCTTATAGCATCACAGTGGTTATCCAGTCCTGTTCATAGATCTTTTTTTGCTACACAAGGATAATTAATAAGAAACCCACGAGTAACACCATCATACTCTAATAATACCTCAAAGCTGACTGGCCTCCCCCAAAATAGCTTTAGGGACAGAGCATAGGTTGTGTGAGGTACACGAGATGGACATGCCATCTGCAACCAGTACTGTATGCCACACACATCAACCTTCACAGAGAGAGCACCTAACTCACCACTAACACTTGAAATATACTCCCTCAAACCCCTGCCTTCATAGCTCATACGTGCCCTGCCTTCCTGATTTTGTCCACAGTCTCCACCCTGCCTCCCTGACATCTTCTACAGTCTCCCAGCATTCCTCTTAAAGGCTTCCACAGTCTCCAGCCCTGCCTTTCTCATCTCCTTCCTCACTGTCCCCGCATGGAACACAGCAACTGATACAAACAGTCCCGACCAGGTTACTTCACACAGTGTAAGTCGTGGCCCAGGGTTCAGGGACATGCCCCTGAACTGTGATGGTGTTGGTTGCACAGGGGTAGATTTTGCCTCCAGCACCCAGCAGAGAGCTGGAGCAGATCATCTTACCAAAGTCAACTTACTAAAGTAAGATTGGTCTCAGCTATCAGCTGGACCAGAATAGCGAAGTGTGGGTGTTGTGTGATGTCTGGGAAAGCAACAAGAGATGCACGAAAAAGGGGCAAAACAGAGATTTAAGTTTCAAAAAAAGGAAAACAAGTATAAGGGCATTGGAAATCTCTCTCATGGTAAGTTGACACTGATCCGCCAGGACTAACGGGAAGGCTTGATTCTGTCATGTGGGCAAGAGCACTCCTGCATGGAGTTGTCATTACAGGTACTGATCATGTGTCATCAGCATGAGGAAAATGTGGCTCAGCAGTATTCTCTAACAATGAGGTGTGTGCAGACTGGATAAGAAAGTCCACACAGCGAGGAGGTGGGGCAAAGATCAACTATATCAGAGCAACCGCTTTCCAGGTGGCAGCGTTGGCCAGACACACAGAGGAAGACATGTTGAGAGGAGCAGAAGTAGCTCCTTCAGCACTCTCCACAACTGGCACACACGTTGCATTAGTCAGGAGTGACTGTGCGGATTAAAGCTGCAGAAGCCCATCCATGGTTCTCAGGTTCTGGTAAGGGCCCTTTCATCAGTATACTCCATTCCCTTTGCCCCTCCTCAGATAATATCTGGGCTCAGGTGTAGGCTCATGCAGATCCGGGGGTCTCAGCACCACCTGGACAGTCGACAAGAACTCTTTTATAGTTGCAATCAAATTCAACTAGTCATGTTGACTGATCCCCCCCATTGTGACAGACACATCACAGGCATGGAGCCCTGTATCACCAGTACATCATCAAAGGAAAACATGTAACGTCTACATGCACTGCAATACAGAGTCGCCATTTAGACACATATCACCTGTTACGCCATACCATTGCACATGTTTTGCAGAGTGCCACATCATGACAGGGTGCCACATTCAGCACTCTTCATCTGGATCACCTATGTTGCAAATGACCAATTATTGTCTGGGAACAGAAATATTTCCATTTATATAGAAAGATGTCTACATCTACCCAGAATACTGAAAGGCATAAGCCTGCACCCCATTTATATAAAGTTCATTCCCGTAGACTGACTGTGCATATGAAAGCAAATTCAGATATCTGACAGCTCCTCTGAGTGATGGTTGTGGCTTAATTAACCCTTCAACCCCTGTCAGGAGGGTGGACATCAACACATGGCTTCCTTGCCAAGATTACTCAAGCACATTAACTACAATAATATCTGCATTTTTATTTATTTTTATGGGTATTCATAATGTGCTTATACACCGGGGTGTTTCAAGGCGCATTGTCAGATCACTTGTTCATATGGGTCTGCTGATCCCGAGGGACATTCCATGCAGTCACATTATCATTGCAGATAAATGTGTATGTCGTGCATGTGGTAGCCACCTGTTCAGATGAGCCCCAAATAGTGCTGCTCTGAAAGAATCTGACATTTCCTACAAGTGCTCATATCGGAATCGGGATAAGCGGTTTCACCGTTACTGCATAGAGCAACCTGAGATGCCCATTTATGCAAAGGCGTTAGCATGAGCAGGACTCTGCGCTTAGTCACAGGAAGGAGAGTGAGACACCAGTAATACAGTGTCAGAACTCGGGTATTACTTTGGATACCAGATGCAACTCACAACTCATCGGCAAACAAAAAATAAGCCATTGCTAGCCACAGATTTGGCTTTTGGAACAAACTTTGCAATGGAACTTTGGTGTTATAAGCATAGACTCTATAACGTAACCCTACCAGGAATTGGTATCTTCGGAGTAAACTGATGTTGTGTTACTTTTTCGAGGTTGTGTAAAGGCAGCCTCTAGTCCTGCGGGCTAGATCACCCCTAGTGATGTCTCGACGTGACGTCGACAGAACCACAAGTTTCTCTGCTTAAGGAGTTTGACAAACGCTAGCCACACATCTAGACCTCACGGAACTGAAGCAACAAGGGGAAGACATCTGTAGTAGATCTACCTACTTTCTTTCAAGGATTGAAGACTTGAAAGGCTGATTACAATAGTAAATTTGAAACCTACTGGTGGCCAAGATGGCCAATGCAATGATGACATATATCATGTGCAATACTGTTTTTTAGCCCCCTGATGAATTTCCTTTGATTGATACCTAGAAACTATTAGGAAAGAAACATGTTGGGCCTGTTTTTGTTGGTACAAACTTTTTATGTATTGAGTATGAATATGAGAAAATGAGAATGAGAATGGTATGAATGAGATGCAAGTGGAAGAGTGCAGAATGAGGTATGTCCAGTGTGATGATGCACAGCACAAGTCACTTTGAAGAGCAAATTACTGGATGAGCCTGCTCTGGAATTTTATGTGTATTGTACCTTGGACCCAGTGTGTTTGCTGGCTTGATGAGATGCCGGTTTAATTTGTAGCATTTTTTGTATGTTTTTTATTGTATTTTGAAAAATTAATTATTAAAATATGTATGTTTGTACTATGTGGATTTATGCTCTGGTTAATTGTGTCTAAAATGTGACAAATTCTGTGAATGTCTTCCCCGTAACAACAAACAGCCTTAAACCACAAGCCTGTTTTGTTTGATGTTCCCTTTTATTGAGGGTTCGCGTGTTGGTTTTGAAACTACCCTCAACCTCCTAGTGTGGTTGTTTTGTTTATTTCCTACAAGTGCACCATGTCGCAAACACGGGTTGCTGCCCTCACAAGAATGCTGACTAATTCAGAGGGCCTCAATGAGCTGGCAACATGATCCTCCCTATCAAACCTGCATACAAGTTTGCCAGTGTTAACTGTCAAGGGCAGCAACTGCACTACTTTGCCTTAATACATAAGGAAATCATTTGATAGCCTCTTAAGGCATCCACCCTGACTGTCACAGATTGCCACAGATTGTCTGAATTACATGTCTGCATCAACCAGACCTGAGGCTCTGTGTCCTGCAAGCAACCCATGGGAACAACAATGTTTAGGCCACGTGTACATTGAGGACACATGGGAATGATATGTACTAGAATGAACAAGTTATTTGATACAGGTAATTGCAATTGAAGGCATAGAATCTTGTTGTATGTGTTTAGAGCCATGTTGTTGATAACCTCAAGCTTCACATGTGTAAGTCAAGTTCTTAAACATCCCTGCATAGGTCTTGTCTGCTTTAAGATAATAGGTAATACCTAGCCTTTGTATTGATGGACCCCAATCGCGCAGACCTTCTTGGCAATAGCTAGCCAGGCGTTCGCCCTTGTTTCAACCTCTGTGGGTCCTTTGCTCCCTTCCTAAGGAGCACATATTTTGTTTTCACCTCACTCTAAATGAGATCTAGTGCGAGGTAGATGAAGTTGGATTTGCGTACCATGAAAGCTGGGATATGTGTAGCTCTTGGAAACAAAAATGTTGTATGTTTTCACTACTTCCAAGTGCTTGGTGTTAAGACAGCAGCTGATCAGTCTTGGGAAAGGGTAGCAGCCTGAGCCATCTCCTATTGCTCTGAGTATCACTGCCATTGACACATGCGTTGTGTCCTGCAATTCACCTCTCCAACCTGCACATTCTCAGCACCCAGCATGGCCCTGCTGGTAAGGCTCTCTGGGGCCTTGTGTGCTACAAGTCTCTGACCTCTGCTGGTATGCGCCTTCTCCAAGGCAACTCTGTGTGTGAGCAGGTGCCCTTTGCTGGTTTTTGGATGTATGTTGTAGCTCTTCGCTGTTGCTGTGTGATCCACGATGCATCTCCAGAATGGTCAGTGTCCACCTGGAGTTGTTGATGCTCTTATTATTGTGTGACTGGACCTCAGTGTTGGACTATCCGCAGCCACACAGATCTGCAGAGAATGTCAGCTGAAAGGAAAGTGTTCCATAACGTGCGACACACATAAAAAAGAGAAGGAATTGCAGTGATCATCAGCATTAAGCAAAACAAAATGATAACACCCCTGTGAAACAAACAAAAAGGGCAGTGCGGCATACAAAGTAGGTTGACCAAGCAAAAACCATGACCACACAAAAAAAGTGAGGGTGTGATAACAACCACTACAAGGTCATCAACAGCACCACATCATGCAGAATGTCACTCCTCCATGCTCCTTTCTTGCTACCCCTGGTGAACACCCAATCCCTTGGGAAAAATTGACAGATTAATTTCAAGTGTACTTGAGAGCAATAGGGGGAGCAACATTTAATGATGACCTTAAAGTAGCATCCCTGTTGAATTGCCTGGGAAGTGAGGGCATGCACATTTTCCGTACTCTACCTGATACAACACTACAAGATGGGAGTGGGGGTGATACAGCCACCTCATCGCCCAAGAGGTACGATGTAGCTATGGCAAAATTAGAATGCAACTTTGGCAATAAGACTAATGTTGTTCTCGAGCGTTACTTCTTCTTCACAAGGAAACAAAAAAAAAGTGTTGCACACAGCTGACCCACACACCCAACAACGCCTGTGGCAAGCAAAGACCCCACCCTTGAACAAGCAATAGAAATTGCCAGAATGATAGAATTGGGGAAGAAATGCATCAAATCAATTTAACAATCATCTTTGACGGAGAAGGTACAACTAGTAACAGATGATCAAGAGAATGAGAGTACTGAAGTGGCTATAAGAAGGGTCCCAAGCTCCACAAAAGGAAAAGAGAATTAGTTTGAAAACCCCAACAAGCAAACAACCATCCGAATTCCAGATGTTATCGTTGTGGTCGCTACATACATATTAATGGCAAAGAGTGTCCCGCCAGTGCCGTGGAATGTTATAAATGTGGCTTAATAGGACATTATGGAAGGGTTTGCAAAAACCCACGTGGAAAAAAAGCAAGGAAAGGAACTGTCAAATCACTAGAAGAGATAGGTGGCATGAATAGCCTTCTCACTATTGTACAAGAGAGAGAAATACCCACGGTTATTTCGTCGATCAATGTTGGTAAAAAAAAAGGGACCATGAGAACGCTTAGAAATAAATAGCCACACCCTGGAAATGATGATCGACACAGGTTCTCTGCACATGATGATGGATTGCGATGTATTCACTAACATCCTGGGTGAAGATTTGAGAAAACAAAAAGCTACAAGTGTTAGGGCTGTTGGCTACGGCAAAAGCCCCATCTGCATCCTAGGCTACATATGGACTAATCTCAAATTTAAAGAGAGGTGCACATATTGCAAACTATGTAGTAAAAATCGGATCTTCCATTGTAGGGTGGGAAGAAGAATCCACTTTATTTATGAAGATATACCCAGGTGAAGCCCTGCCAATTAATATGCATCTCTCGCTCAAGAAAGTATATTAAGTAAGTTGCAGAAGTCTTCACCCACACCATTGGAGAACTTAAAGCATTCCAACATTGCATAATACTAAAATGCCAAACCTGTTGTGTACAAAGTATGTAACATACCAGTTGGCACGAAAGATGCCCTATGAAGGGAGTTTAGAAGACTGTGTGACGAACAAATCATCGAACCAATTGAATCCTCTGAATGGCTGGCCCCCATTGTTATTGTTGGGAAACCAGAAAACAATATCAGAATGTACGTAGACTTGAGGGATCTCAACTCCAACATATGGATTGACAGATATCCACTCCCCAACATCAACAAGAAGCTGTTAATGATGAAACCGGACAAGATATTCACAACCCTCGACTTGTCATCGGCTTATCATAAGATTGGGCTAGAAGAAGGGTCTAAACACCTCATATCTTTTGTGACACCCTTAGGAGCCTTCAGATTTCAGCACAGAGTGTTTGGTTTAGCATCAGTGGCCGCCATTTTCCAGAGATTGATGCAACCGTTTTTCTAGGGCCTCAAGGGAGTGCACTGTTTCCAAGATGACATACTGATGGGAGCCATGTCTTAGGAAGAACATGATACAAAGTTTTTAGGATTTCTACAAACTATTTGCAATAGAGGACTCACCCTAAAGTTAAAAAAGTGTAAAGTTATGGTAACAGAAGTGACGTATCTGGGGCACGTCATCACTCATGATGGAATAAAACCCAAGGGTAAACTAGTAGAAACCATTAAAAAAATGTATGCACCTATGAACAAGGACCAACTGTGCTCATTCTTAGGTATGGCAGAAGACTACTCAAAGTTTGTTCCAAATTTCGCTGACAGAACAGAAAATATGAGAGCACTCATGAAGAGGAATGCTGCATTTGTGTGGTCTGAGCAATGCACAGGGCATTCACTGATGTTAAAGAAAGAGTAAGAGAAGCACCCACACTCAAAATGTTCTCTCCATCAGCCACCAGCATATTGACAGTCGATGTATGCAGCATTGGATTGGGTGGGTACTAAAACAAATACAAGATGGAGATGATGTGGTGATAGCGTTTGCCTCACGTGTATTAAATAAGGCTGAAAGAAACTACTCTACAATTGAAAGAGAGGCCTTAGGAATCCATTGGGCACTTAGACACTTCAAAACACTGTTATGGGGCTTACTAGTGACAATTAAGACGGATCACAAACCTCTTGTCCATATTATGCCCTCATCTAAATCTCTTTCTTCTTCGCCAAGAATAAACAGATGGTTGGTAGACAAAATGCAGTAACACATCAAAGTGGCATACCTTCCAGGTCATGAGAATGTGGTAGCGGATTGCCTATCAAGAATGCCTTGTAACGATACAGATAAGGAAAAAGGAGATGAGGATGTGGAAGAATGTATCATAGCAACAATTCAACCAGCCATTTCCAGAAAAGAATGGGAAGAAGCGGTGAAAGCAGATGAAGAAATTATGTGGCTGGAACGCATGGTTCATGAAGCATGGAGAGAGAAAGTACACGGATTTCAAGCATATGCCCAGATAAATAATGAGATATGTGTCGACTGAGAATGCCTATTCAGTGGGTAATGCCTGATTCCTCCACAATGCCTTTGTGGAAAAGTTCTACAGTTAGCACATGAAGGACATTTAGGAAAAAACCTTACAAAAAGACGACTACGAGAATGGCACTGGTGGCCAGAAATGACGAAAGAGGCCAAAAAACCTGTAAGAACATGTCAATATTGTGCCAATAGCGACAAGTGCAAAAAAACACATACTGCACTATTTATCCCAGTAGAGATACCAGATAAAGTGTGGTGCAAGTTAACAATGGATATAACTAGCCCATTTGTAACTCTAGGAAGTTACAAGATCTTCATTATTTCTTTAGTAGACTACATATCTAAATGGGTAGAATGGGGAGTTAAAGAGGGCTCCATCAACACTGGGAAAGTTATCAAGTTCCTGGAAGAAGTATTCAATAGAGAGGGAGACCCAGAGGAGATAGTGACTGATAATGGAGCTCAGTTCGCAACTCACACTTTAGAATTATCCAATGGTGCAGTCTCATTCTGCATGCATCTACTTTCACATACAACTCAAATGACACTCTGCACAACACTGCTGTCGTAAGAATGTAGCTACCTTTCATGACCTAAATTCGAACCGCAGCTACACACATAATTGACTATCCTCTTACACCCCCGCATATTTCCCTAGTGTACTTCTATCCATCCATACACATGCCAATTAGACACAGGTGGCTAGCAGGGACTCAGCCAAGCCCACATAACATTTAAGGGCCATTATGCACACACACATACTAGCACCTCCTAACCTTCCCATACTTCAGTCCCTCCTAGGGTGTTCAATCTACAGCACGTTGGGACCATACCAGTTGCTATAGTAAGGATGAAATTAAATTAATGGGGCACGCACAATTCTGCATGGGTGAAGTACAGCGTTAAGTCGGCCGAAGAGAGGGGTGACATTCTTGAGCACAGTAGGCATGATGAGCCAAAGAAATGTTTGTTGACTGGGCATTCTACACTGGACAAGGCCATCATGCAGGTAGTGACAGCCAGGCCAACAGTGGCCTCGAAAATAATGCTGTCTATGTATCACAAGTGTGGTAATATGCAACTGTGTGTGCTTTGGAATTAGCACATATGGCTGTGAAAAATGCAATACCTGCTCTGCCACCATGTTTCTTCATACACATTGACACACATCCACACTGTGATTAGCGGATCTATTTCGGCCATAGTGGTGTGATGTACACTTCTATTGAGAAGTGTGGGGCCCTCACACATATTGGGCCTCATTACGAGACCGGCGGTAGCTGTGCCTGAAAAACCGGCAGGCTGCCGCCGGACGGTTAATACCATTCCGCCTCCATGATTGCCGGAATCACCGGGGCATTACAACCCTGGTGACCCGGTAATTCTGGAGGCGGAATTCTGTAAATCCCCATTCCCATGGAGTCCCATAGGACTCCTTGGGGATGGGGACCATGGAAACACTGGTTCCGTCTATGACAGAGCCGGTGTTTCCATGTCCGCCTGCAGGCGGGTGGTGTTACTCCCGCCAGGTCAGACCTGGTGGGAGTGACATCTCCCACCTGCAGGTCTCGGAATCAGCCGGTCCGGAAACAACGGTGGCGGGGGATTTACACAATACTGCATTACTTTTCTCTGGGGACGATGTGAAAGTGTACGTTTGTCTTCTTGATGCTGAGCTGTCACTTATGACTGACAGTTCTGCACAGCTTTCATTGCTATCTAGACAATGAGGTGGGGGTACAAACTTGTTTGTCCAAAAGGGTATGCTCAGAACCTGTGTGCTGCTTCAGTTCTACACAAGGACGTGAATGTCCCCATACTGAGAAGAGGCACCTGTGCTATATGGACACAAGGCATGTATAGTGCATGGCACACTCTGTAGTCAAGACCTAGCAAAAATCCAGTATCATCAGTGGTCCAGAATTTTCTTCCTTTCACCCTCGTCCACATCAACTGAGCATACCACCTCAGTCTGAGATCCGGCATAAAATACAAAGCGTGCGATTAGTGCAAGGTGTGGACATTTCTTTTCTACTGGATTATGTGTAGTGACAAACAATACCCTATTTTCATGAGGCAAGGCTTCTGGGAGGCTTGTCCATGATGACTCATTGATCCTTTTTTGCTTGCCAAATTCCTGCTTGAACAAGGGCTGAGTGTAGACAGGACATTTTCCTTCATGGTGAAATACCATAATGTATAAGTACAGCATAAGCATATGGAATGACCACGCAATGCTGGGAGAAACATCTCAAGAGCAGTTATGGTGTGCACTTATTTATTTACATCAGGGCAGAATTGTGAGAGCGATGGTGAGGGGGGATGCAGGGTGCTCAAAAATTATGGTAAATATTACAAATGGTTGAATTGGGATATACAGGGGGTAATTCATGGAAATTCGCACAAAAGTGGCGCACGCGGCTGGCGCACAGTGTTCCCGTGCGATAGACTGCGCCAGCCGCGTGCGATAAAATCCATTTCATCGCACAGCGTATTCATGGATTTTAGCCTCCAAAACCAGCCGTGGCGCAGAGTGGCGCAGCGACCCTGCAGCAGCGCCAGTTACGCCCCCAAGAACGCCCTCGCGCAAGGAAAATCCATCAAAAGTCCCAATTCAGCGCAAAGGGCTGCGCTAACCCTGGACGAGTTTACAGGGCTGCCAAACAGCAAACGCCAAGCGGGGAACGTGTATTTCAGGGGTGCGCGGGAAGTTCCACATGCGATTGGGCTGGGTACGTGTATTTCAGGGGTGCGCGGGAAGTTCCACACGGGATTGGGATGGGTATGTGTATTTCAGGGGTGCGTGGGAAGTTTCACACGCGATTGTGCTGGGTATGTGTATTTCAGGAGTGCACGGGAAGTTTCACACGCGATTGTGCCGTGTACGTGTATTTCAGGGGTGCGCGGGAAGTTTCACATGCGAAGGTGCTGGGTACGTGTATTTCAGGGGTGCGCGGGAAGTGCCACATGCGATTGGGCTGGGTATGTGTATTTCAGGGGTGCGCGGGAAGTTTCACACGCGATTGTGCTGGGTACGTGTATTTCAGGGGTGCGCGGGAAGTTTCACACGCGATTGTGCCGGGTACGTGTATTTCAGGGGTTTTCGGGAAGTTTCACACGCGATTGTGCTGGGTACATGTATTTCAGGGGTGCGCGGGAAGTGCCACACGCGATTTCAGCCGGGTACGTGCATTTTTGGGTGCGCGGGAAGTTCCACACGCGATTGGGCTGGGTACGTGTATTTCAGGGGTGTCGCGGGAAGTTTCACACGCGATTGTGCTGGGTACGTGTATTTCAGGGGTGCGCGGGAAATTACACACGCGATTGTGCTGGGTACGTGTATTTCAGGGGTGCGCGGGAAGTTTCACACGTGATTCCAGCAGGGTAAGTGTATTTCGGGGTGCACGGGAAGTTTCACACGCGATTGGGCTGGGTACGTGTATTTCAGGGGTGCGCAGGAAGTTCCACACGCGACTGGGCCTGGGAGAGCGGGCTACGTGTATTCCTGTGGTGGGCGGGAAGATTTACACGGTCGCCTACAACGCGCCAAAAAAGACGGTCCAATCCGGAAACACGTACGCCAGCATGAAGCCGGCGTACGTCGACTCGCAGGAAGCAGGCGTACATCGACACGCGCAGCATAAAAGTGCGCGCAAACAACAAACAAGCTCATACGCCAGGATGAATATACCGTTCCTAGCAGCAGTGGCCGTGGGATACCGCAGGAGGAGAAGGAGGATAGTCAGGGCCAGAATCTTCACACCCAGAACCAGCCTTTTTGGGATGCCTGATGACCAGGTGTATGGGAGGTACAGGTTTCCACCTCACATAATACTCGACCTGGTCAGTGAGTGGGAGGATGACCTCACATCACCCACCCTCTGCTCCCAAGCACTCACCCACCTGGAGAAGGTCCTCAATGTCCTGCACTTCTTGGCTACCGGATCATTTCAGCGGACAAGTGCCATAGTGGGGGGGGGGGTGTCACAGGCCACGCAGTCACAGTGCCTACACCAGGTGTTGGCCATCATCACTGCACGCCCATCAGTCCGCAGGCACATATACCTGCCCAGAACACCTGCAGAAAGGCAGGCTGCCGCCCAGGATTTCTATGGGGTGGCACAATTCCCCAAAGTGCTAGGTGCCATTGATTGCACCCATGTGGCTCTACGTCCCCCCAGGGCATCTGAGCACATCTATAGAAACCGCAAGCACTGGCATTCCATCAACGTCCAGGTAGTATGTGATGCCAAGGGAATCATCACCTCAGTATATGCCAACTATCCAGGGTCCACCAACAACAGCTTCATTTACAGAATGTCAACCCTAAACCGGGACATGGAAGCTGGGCGGCATGGTGATGCATGGCTGCTTGGTGAGTATAAATGCCACTGCACATGCATGCATGTCAGATACAGAGTAATGTCACTACCCCACTAATGATACCCATCACCACCTCCCCAGGGGACAGTGCCTACCCTCTGAGCACCCACACGATGACGCCAATTCGGAACCCCATCACGCCTCCCGAGGTAAGATACAACACAGCCCATATTGCAACCCGGGGCATAGTGGAGCGCACATTCGGAGTGCTCAAGTCACGCTTTCGCTCCCTTGACCGTTCTGGCGGGCAGCTGTTATACGCTCCCCCAGTAGTGTGCTGGATCATAGTGGCAGCATGTGTCCTGCACAATGTTGCAACACGCCGGGGCCTGGCTGTGGACATGGTGGTGCCCCCACATCCCCAACCACATGCACGCCCGCTGCGCATGGGAGGGGAAAGGGCACGGGGTGAGGCAGCCCGTACGCAGCTGGTGGCTAATTACTTCACATAGAAATCACACCCCTGTGGAGTGCACACAGCCCTGGCACATACCATCTGACAATCAATGATGCCTCAATCAGACAATGATGATGAATGAAGGGACAGTCAACTGTCACAACCATAGCAGCCTGAGATTGTTCACCTGCAAGTGTTACAATGTGTGCATCCCTACCTACACAAACACCAGCAATGCAGCTTCATCAAAACACACACTTCTATGCAGCAAAAATGAATACCCACTTACAAAATACAACATGAGAACAATGCCATGTCACCCAACCCCTCCCCGGCACCGCCACACAACACACCATGGCATGTCATGCAATGTGTGATCAAACAAAGTAATCCCCACAACATGACACAAGTGTCAGGAAGTTCAGTGTCCCTAATGGAAACTGGCCACACATGAAATGCTCACAGTAATGCAGGACCAACAACACGCATGAGCAAATATTTAGCAATAATACAAATCAGCTACACAACCTCAAGCCTACCATAAACATGACAGTACGAATTTAAAAAAATGTGTAGTCTCACTACCTGATAATGCCAGCACTTCAACGACTTCCAACTTTACAGTGTTGGCGCCACGCAAAAGTGTAGGTGCACTACTTACAACATGGACTCCATCTCCAAAGTAGACGGCCTTGTGAAGAAATGAGGAATAGACCTGCAAATCAGGAGGATGAGATGGATGCAGAGGCACATATCAATACACCATGCAGTGTACAATACAACAACAATATGCACTAGGAATGTATACACAGTATTGACTACAGACTGACCACACAGCACATGGGAGTCCAACGTCACTGTGTAAGTCAATGTCACTTGGGCACACCCTTTGCAAGCCCATGGAAACGGGAAGCAGGAGGGATGTGTGTCTCACAAACCCAAGCATCTAACCCAAATTCAGGACAAGCCTGCATGTGCCCAGCCACAATACAGCGGATGCCCACGGGAGCCACACAAGGCAACACACTGAAAAAAAATTCAAAAATCAAAAATCAAAAATCAAAAATGGCCATGTATGGGCCGGGGGGGAGGCCACCCAGCAGGTCTGAGGACAGGGTGCACACCAAAACCCACCTGTGTGGATTCTGCGAGAAAAAAACACCTCCATGGGCTCATGGCCTGCACGGCTACCCTATTGTGGGAGAATCGCTGCTGTCGCTCTCCCCACCCTCTGCAGCTGCATCAGGAGGTGGTGGCACTATGGGAGGCAGCCCACGCAAAGCCCTAGTCTGGTCCTCCATGGCAGCAAGCATGCGGGTGTGGAAGGTCTGGTTCTGGAGGATAATCGTGCGGAGGTCCCCATGCAACAACTCACGGGATGCCCGGACCTCCTCCCGAGTTGCCTGCATCTCAGCTGAGAGCGTACGTGTGAGACGCCCCAGCTGCTGTTCTGTCCTCGTGTCAGTTGAAGCCTCAAGCTCAACAAGAGTCACCCTGAGGTGACGGAGTTCCACCCTCAGGGCTTTCCTGTGGCCCTGGGACTCTATAGAAATGGCTTCCCGCAGAGTCTCCAGTGCCGCCTGTCTGTCCCTGTTGGACGCCAACATGTCCTCCCTGTGTGACTGGCAAATGGAGTCTGTTGCCTGCTGTAGTTGCTCCATCAGCCTTTCTTGGGGGACAATGGAAGTGGCCACCCTATCCATGGCCTGAGCCATCATCTCAGCTGATGCTGCCTGTTGGTTTGCCATACCGTATATGGATTGCTCCCATGCGGTATTGCCAGGTGGCGTATGGCCACCACGTCGGCGGGCACCACACCTGTCTGGGGCAAGGCGAACTGCGCCTTGCTGTGCCGGCACTGCCTAAGGCTGCAGGACTGCATTCCCCCTCTGATCTGCTGGCCCAGGAACAGATGTTGTGGAGTGTGACCCTGCATCCGTAACCACCAAAGGCGGACCTACCAACACTGACATCCCCATTGAGGGTTCTACCCCTGGTGCAGGTGGGTCGGACAGAACAGAATCCCTCACAGAAACACTTACCTGTGACCGCACATAGGTCTCATCATCTGAATCGACACCTGAATAGAGCTCGGGGGAGTTGCACCCAGAGTCACCCCTTGAGAGAATGGTCTGCAGCAAGTGTGGGTTCTCACCAACCACCACACCACGTCCCTCACTGGTGCCCGGTCGGCCCTGAGACCCCTCCTGGGTCTGCACCATCTCCACAACCCCAGCAGTATCAAGTGCGTCATCCCCTGCAAAGACATGAAAGAAAATAAATGGGAACAGGCATTAGCACCATGGCACACAATTAGGGCTGAGAAGCAACAGAACCAGTACTTCATTGACACATGTCCCACATGACTATAACCCTCCCATGCATGCACCGTCACTGCGTATGAAGGGGAGGCAAATGGCACACATTGATGACACCAAGATGGAAGATCAACACATTTGCTGCATGCTGGCTAGCAGTGCCATCACACATTGGCCTGTGATTGGCATGTCCAATACACATACATGACACATGCCATCACACAGATGGCATGTACCATAGCCATGTCACACATGTGACAATAGGCCTGAGAAATGCCTAGTGAAAGTGGTGGAATGCAAACAATCAGCCTGAATGAACACAGAAAAATATGCAACAATGGTGTGGCAAGATGACAATTCAAGGGCAACTGGCGTGATGTTGGGCTAAATGTCTACTGTTGCCAGAAGGGATACTGCAATACCCAAATCCTGGTGCGCAGAATGTATTGGATGAAGCACATGGGTGACCCAAACCACTCAGGCACACACACCCTCACCTGGCACTCAATCAGAAGCCCTCACACACACACCATGCACATGGATGACACACACATGCATGTGCACTCACCGGACAATGCCTCGTAATCTGGCAGGTCTCCCACGCCTTGGATCTGTTCCTCCGTGACGTAGGTCCCAGGAACATACTCATGTGGAGTGAGTTCAATGTCCTCTGCTGGAGACCCACCTGCAGTCACTAGAGTAGCGGCATGACTTGAGGCCAGCTTTTTCTTTGCCCTGCGGTTCAGGTCATTCCAGCGCTTGTAGCAATCATTAGCTGTGCGCCTCACGATTCCAAGGGCACTTATGATGTCCGCGATCGTCTGCCAGTGTGCCTGACGTTGAGCAGGTGTCGTCTTGCACCCTGCAGTAATCAACATTTCCCGGTCATGTGTGGACACATACTCCACAAGTGCATCACGTTCTGCCTCACTGAAGCTAGGCTTCCTCGAGGTGCCGGACTGTGTAGCCGTGTCTGGGGCATCAGCCTGTACTGGACGAGCACTCTTCCTCTTCTGCTTGGAAGGTGGTGGGGATCCTGAGTGTCCTACGCCACTCTGGACACTAGGGGCAGGAGCCCCGGTGGACTGTGTACTAGGAGTGTGGGAATGAACACTGAGCATGGGACTTGGTGCAGGCATTAGCTGAAGTGTGATGTAGTCAGGGGGAACGTCAGCAGGATGGAATGGGACTGACACTGTCCTGGCTGGGTGAGTGAGAGCTGGGGTGGATGGAGCCGCAGCTGCCCCTGCAGCCTCCACACCCTGCCTACTTGGGGCAGCAGATGACATAGCTGCCCCTGATCCACGTGGCCTGGTGATACCAACGTGCACCGCCACACGTGGCCTAGACCTGCTGACCTGGAAGTCAGCCTGGGAGTCACCCTGTGCCAGGTCTGGTGCCACAATGGGCTGGTCCAACAAGGGCTGAGTAGGGATGGTGTCAGCCACGTTACCCTGAATCAGGGGGGGGCATGGGTGTCCCTGACTGGTCCTCCACACATGGGGGGCTAGGGGCACCCTGCAAGTCCCGGCCACATCCCCTACCGTATCCACCACGCCCACCTCTTGAGGCTCGGCCACCTCTGCCACCCTTACCGCGTGCTCGCCTCCCAACCATGGCACTGATGTTGTTGTGCGTATGGGAGTTGCAGTAAACTATTGTCCTGGGCAATTGAGGGTCAAAGGGGTAGGGTAATAGATGGAATTCGTACCCCAGTGCTCTAGCAAGGCTGTATGTGACCCCTGGGGAAAGATGACCGGTCACGCAACGCACAGGCACCCCAAAAAAGGGAGATAATGTGCACGCAACCCCTCCTAGACCACGTGCGTGGAAAAATAAACCTGCACTACGCTGTGGCACCCAGAAACACAAAAATGAACATATGCGTGTCACACGCAGCCTAGAATGACCTCTGAAGGGGTCTGCGACACACGGGGCAAGCATAGATGTTAAATACGTGCGCGACTCACCGTCTGCCTGGAAAAATAGCGTGAAAAAGACCCGCCAAAAGAAGAATTGTACGCTGTCTGAGGAGACAGGCCAACAGAAGAAGTGTACGCTGTTTGAGGAAACAGTACAGAACTTGAAACGCCGTGAAGTAAATCGCGTGTGAACCGACAAGAAGTACAGATTTCACCCACTCGCTCTCCACGAAAAGCACGTACAAGGAAATGGCGTCCTACACGTGCCTTTTAAACATGCCCACACATACAGCGTCACTTCCGCGTGTACGCGCTAAGGCCATATCCTCCAATTACACGAGCTGACATTCTGACGTGCAGTCATTGGATGTGTAACATGCACCCGTGTACAGGGTAACGCCCGAGCACGCACGTCACAGACGCGCATACGAGCTGAGGCCCTTTCCACCAATTACACGCTTTGACACTCGGATGTGCTTATTTTTTCCTCACACCATGGAAAACGCCCGTGCGCGTAACGTCATAGACGCGCCTACACCCTGGGGGCCTTTGGGCCAATGAATTCGCGTACGTGTGCTGATGCGCTTACGCGCTAAGGGCCTTTCCTCGAATTACACGCAGACGTGCTGGATGTTCACGTGCCAAATCACTCTGTATCAAGCGGGCCACGCGTAAGCACACGGAAGAACACGCTCCTGCCCAGAAGGCCGAATCACTGCCCCCCAGAGCCCCGAGCACGCTCCCACCTGCCATCTGCTGCTGCCTGACTGCCTGCTGCCCACGTGCCCTGCCATTTGCTGCATGCACATCAGCCAGGGGTGCTGTTGCTGTGACCACCCCTGCTGGAACCGAAGACTCCCGACTGGGATTCCATCGATCCACAGCCCAGCCCCAGGACCCAGTTGCCCACCCACTCCTGCCTCTGGGGTTGCCATGTCGGGCACTACACCATCTGGCACCACTGGCAACCCCCAGCCAGAGAGGCAGAGGGGCACCAGCTTCACTGCCACCGAAGTTGGTGTCCTGGTGGAGCTAGTCCTGGGGCAGTATGATGCCCTCTTCGGAAGTTTGCGCACCGACAAGGAAGGACGGACTCGGATCTGGACGGACATTGTGACTGCCATCAACGCGGAGGGCGTGGCAGTACGACAATTCCATCATGTTAAGAAGCGCTGGGAGGACTTCAGGTCCAGGACCCTGAACAAGGCCCGGCGCCTCTTGAGGGCAGCGGATGCTAAGGGGCGCCGGGGCCACTTGTCGAAAGATCAGATGAGGGTCCTGGAACGCATATCCCCAGCGCTCCATGTCCAGGTCCTTGAGAGGCAGACCCGTCTGGAGTCGAGCGGTAAGTGTACATGCATACTGATTGTAAGCTGCGCGTGTGGTGGTGTGCCAGTAGTGTGCAGGTTGCACATGTGGTTTTATGGGGCCAAGTATGGGGGTGTGTGTACAAGGCCGTGAGGCTAACACATGCGAGGGCTCTCATGTGTGAGACATGGATGGTGCTTGTGTGTGTAGCCTTGCATGCCAAATGCAGATGTGTGTGCACACATGTTTGAATGAATGTGTATGTAAGTAGGCATGGTTGTGATGTCACACATGGATGTTGGTTTCAGCTGCATGTATCTGCACCGTGTACATGTGCATGTGTGTGTATTTGACAAGGGTGCAACAGTGATGCAACATGGATGCATGTGACACTGGGATGTGGAAGACTGATTGGCAGATGTGACATGGATGCCGATCGCAACACTGCGACAGTTGGCGGAGGTGTACACATGCATGCAAGTGTGGTGGTGTGTGTGCATGTGTAGTCCACTCCCTGTGTTGCATGTGATGTCTGGCTCACCTATGCCTGCTCATGCTGTTGTATGTGTATGGATGGTGCTGGCTGTTGCGATATGGCTGTGGTATAGCTCATGTGTGCGAGTTGAAATGACATGTGTGTTGGTGATTGTGATGCCATGTCTGAGGTTTGCCAATGCCACTCATGTACCACTGTCATGTTTGTATGAATCCATTGTACAGTGCCCTGATGCCTGTGTTTTATTTCTCCCTGTCTGCAGCGTCAACTGATGAAGAGGGTGGAGAAGGTGCTGTGGAGCACAGCGGCAGGGATCGCACCGCCAGCCGGAGACGCAAGGCCCGGCTCCCCTCCCAGGTTGTCATCTCGTCAGGGAGTGAGGAGTCCGGTGCCGCGTCCCAGGCTGCAGCTGCCGAGGGGAGGTCCAAGAGGTGGAGGTCGGAGTTGGACTCCTCGGCAGCAGAAGGGGCAGCTGGGACCCCACAGGGCCCAACGGGGGAAGATGGCACGGAGTCATCCAGGTTGGTGGGGGGTTTGGTGGAGGAGGAGGCCGTGCAAGGGACAGAGACGGGGTCTGGAGGTGGGGATTCCACTGGTGCTAGTGGTGCAGTGCAGGACCAGGGACAGGAGGCAGCATAGGCCGCCGCGGAGGTGCGTGTGTGCAATCCTGTCCCTGATCCTGTCACTGCATCATCTTGCACCAGCAGGGATGCCTACGTCCAGACCCGTTTTCAGGCAGGGGATGAGCTTACAACTACTGGCCTTCCTCTGCCTGCGGACGTGGCTATCCAGGTACGGGTTTAGCCTGTCTTGACTGGTGTGGCGTAGCGTCAACGGGCCATGCGAGGTGACCTGCAGTCTTTTCGTGAGGAGACTGCACGTCATCTCGAATGGCTTGTTGACCGTGTTGGCCTACTGCGACGGGTCACCCAGACCGGATTCCACCGTTTGCTGGAACTTGTTCCGACCCCCTCCTCAACTGAACACCCTATGCGCCAGTCGTCCTCCGTGCCATCTTTCCACCCATTTGTCACCTGGGTGCCCTGTGGAGCTGCCTCTGACCGTGCAGCCAGGCTGGTGGAGGACACATCCCTGGCACAGTCGGGAGTCGGACGTCCAGCAGGGGTGGCCACATCATTGACTGCACCCCAGCCGGAGGAGGATGTGCACGCAGCAGGAGCACGGGCACGGGCACGTGCACAGCAGCAGCAGCAGCAACGAGGTGGGAGCCATGATGGCTCGGGGCCTTCGACATCGGAGGGACAGGCATCGGCCGGAGGGTAGGAGGACCCAGGACGGGAAGTGTCTTCCGTGTGGCAGCGGTTGGGCCATGCCATAGATACGGAGCGGCAGCGGGTGGAAGAGGCACGGCTTACGATGGTCAGGGCAGAGAACTCCATGCGGAGGGCCCTGAGGTGGGCCGAGTGCCTCGAGGCAATCCGCAGGGAGTTGGAGGAGAACATGTCGTCGTCCCTGCGGACCCTCGGGGCCATGGAAGAGGACCGCCTCCGGGACATTGAGCAGGAGTTTGATGATGTCCTGGCCCGGAACATCCAGAAATGAGCAGTCGGACTAGCCCGCTGCCCTTGTAAATAGTTCTTTAGGGTTAAGTTTCCTTTTGTTTTGTTTTTTTGGGGCGGTTGGACAATGCCCAAACTTCTTGTATATAGTTCTTCATTAGGTAGGGTTTCATTTTAAGGATTGGGCACATGACCCTGGATGTTCACTTTGTAAATAGTTTGACAATGGATTTGGATTATTAATTTTTTTTTATTATTTTTTTTTTCCCATGGATCAATGGTTTTTTATTATTTTTGCACCTTGGATTTATTTTCTCAGACTAACACTTTGGAGACTTGCTTTTGGATTGCTTTTCCTTTGGATTTCATGCATCTTTTGCATTTATTGGACATGCAGGATTTCATTTCTTATTTCCATTTTCTTCTGTTCCATTTCATTCCCTTGTTTTTCTGTTTAACACATTATCATTTGGTACTTCAATGTGTGGTATTCTCTCTTTGGTTTCATGCATGTCACAATGTGTGTTTTATCTCATTGTGTGGGTTTGACGGATATATGTGGTTGTGCAGACTAGCCATTTGGGATGCATCATGTGGTGGTGATTTCTTGGTGGGGTGGATGTCATACCTGGTGGTGTGTTCGGACTGGGGTGGCGTGGGGGGTGTATTGAGGGGGCATGGGGACCATGATTGTGGATCATCATGAGGTGTTGAGGGGACATGTGTGGGGGCCTGCTGGCAGGTGCCCTGCACTGCTGGGGGGTGGGGGTGCAGGGGGACATGAGTGGGGGCCTGCTGGCAGGTGCCCTGCACTGCTGGGGGGTGGGGGTGCAAGGGGACATGTGTGGGACATGAGTGGGGGCCTGCTGGCAGGTGCCCTGCACTGCTGGGGGGTGGGGGTGCAGGGGGACATGTGTGGGACATGAGTGGGGGCCTGCTGGCAGGTGCCCTGCACTGCTGGGAGGTGGGGGTGCAGGGGGACATGTGTGGGACATGAGTAGGGGCCTGGTGGAGGGTGCCCCTGACTGCTAGGGGGTGGGGGTGCAGGGGGACATGTGTGGGGCATGAGTGGGGGCCTGGTGGAGGGTACCCCTGACTGCTGGGGGGTGGGGGTGCAGGGGGACATGAGTGGGGGCTTGCTGTCAGGTGTCCCTGACTTGCTGGGGGTTTGGGGTGTTGGGAGACATGAGTGGGGGCCTAGTGGAGGGTGCCCTGCACTGCTGGGGGGTGGGGGTGCAGGGGGACATGTGTGGGACATGAGTGGGGGCCTGGTGGAGGGTGCCCCTGACTGCTGGGGGTGGGGTGCAGGGGGACATGAGTGGGGGCCTGGTGGAGGGTGCCCCTGACTGCTGGGGGTGGGGGTGCAGGGGGACATGAGTGGGGGCCTGGCGGCAGGTGCCCTGCACTGCTGGGGGGTGGGGGTGCAAGGGGACATGTGTGGGACATGAGTGGGGGCCTGGTGGAGGGTGCCCTGCACTGCTGGGGGGTGGGGGTGCAAGGGGACATGTGTGGGACATGAGTGGGGGCCTGCTGGCAGGTGCCCTGCACTGCTGGGGGGTGGGGGTGCAGGGGGACATGTGTGGGACATGAGTGGGGGCCTGGTGGAGGGTGCCTCTGACTGCTGGGGGTGGGGGTGCTGGGGGACATGTGTGGGGGCCTGCTGGCAGGTGTTCCTGACTGCTGGGGGTTTGGGGTGCTGGGAGACATGAGTGGGGGCCTGGCGGCAGGTGCCCTGCACTGCTGGGGGGTGGGGGTGCAAGGGGACATGTGTGGGACATGAGTGGGGGCCTGGTGGAGGGTGCCCTGCACTGCTGGGGGGTGGGGGTGCTGGGAGACATGCGTTGGTGATCAGTAGTGCAAGGTGACATGTGGGTTGGCTGGGGGGCATGGCCATGGTGGATTTGATGCCTGCGGGACATGACCAGGGGTGCAGGGTAGTCCCCTGTGGTGTGGGCTGCCTGCAGGGGCCGTGGAGGGTGTAGAGGGAACACCTGGGAGGACCCACATGGCCAATTCACGTGTAGTACTCCCCGGCACCCCCGAAATACACGTACCCTGTTGAAATCGCGTGTGGAACTTCCCGCGCACCCCGGAATACACGTAGCCTGCTGTATTCGCATGTGGAACTTCCCGCTCACCCCGGAATACACGTACCCTGCTGAAATTGCGTGTGGAACTTCCCGCGCACCCCGGAATACACGTAGCCTGCTGTATTCGCCTGTGGAACTTCCCACGCACCCCGGAATACACGTACCCTGCTGAAATTGCGGGTGGAACTTCCCACGCACCCCGGAATACACGTAGCATGCTGTATTCGCGTGTGGAACTTCCCGCGCACCCCGGAATACACGTACCCTGCTGAAATCGCGTGTAGAACTTCCCACGCACCCCGGAATACACGTAGCCTGCTGTATTTGTGTGTGGAACTTCCCGCGCACCACGAAATACACGTACCCTGCTGAATTCGCGTGTGGAACTTCCCGCGCACCCTGAATTACACGTACCCTGCTGTGATCGTGTGTACTTTTTCAGCGCACATCCAATATTTTTCTCGCGCACGGACTTCCATGAATCGATGTGCGCTGGTTTCCCTGCGATTTTCGCACTTGCACTTCGATTTTCGCTCTTTCACTGTGAATCGCACGTTTTCGCACACTTGCGCCAAAATTTTCAGCGCACATTAATTCCATAAATCGGCCTGACAGGGTTTTGCTGATTAATATGGAACTCTCCTCAAAGGGGGGATATGGTGATAAAGGAGGGAAATGTTCAGGAGATGTATGTGGTCATCTATGGGATGAGGGTTGTGGCTGTTTTCTCGGCCAGCCACATCAAAGTTTCTGTGACCTCTGTACCTGGGACGGTTCAGCGTCTTCCTCCTTTAAATGGTCTTGTATCTGTGGCAGGGAGGCACTGAGTCTTTGGCCATCTGCAAGGAACTGGCCAATCCTGCCGCGGCCTCGACCTCTCCTGTCCCTTCCCAGGCCCTCTGCATGGCACTGGCTTCTCACTTCATCTCTAAAACTCAGGACATTCTGTCCTCACTCTCCTCCTATCCCTTCCCTCCCTCTATTATCTGCTCTTCCTCTGACCCTTCTACAGCCATCTCTCCTCACTCCTTCTCTGCCTTTCCCCTGTTCTCCGCAGACAAGGTTTCGAGACAAGTCTGATCTATGAAAGTCTCGTCGAAACAGGTTCACCCCTGTTCCTCCAAAACTATCAAGGACCACATCGACTCCCTGGCTCCTGCCCTGGTGGATTTCTGAAATCACTCCTTCACCACTGGAGTCTTCCCATCCCCCCTGAAGCACTCCCTTGTGACCCTCTTCTTAAGAAACCCTCTGCTGACCCCTTGTGCCCGGCTAACTATCGCCCAATCTCCATTACTCCCTTCCTGGGCATGCTTCTGGAGAAACTGGCTATCTCCCAGCTTAATCTCCACACTGAATCTGTTGGTTGTCTTCATGATCCTCAGTCTGGCTTCAGAGCTGCCAGAAGCACGGAAACTGCTCTCCTGAACATCCGTGAAGACCTGCTCTCCAACCTTGACACCAACACCCCCTGAGTCCTCATCCTGCTTGACCTCTCTTCTGCCTTTGACACTGTCAACCATGCCATCCTGCTCAACCGTCTCCATGAGAACCTGAGTATCACTGGTCAGGCTCTGGCGTGGCAGACTTCTTTCCTTTCTGACTGACCCTCCCAGGTGCAACTTGAGTCCTTCCTCTCTGCTATCATTTTCTCTACCTGTGGTGTCCCCCAGGGATCGAACCTCTCTTCCTGGCTGTTCAACCAATACCTGGCACTCCTTGCCTACCGCATCGCCGCTCTCTGCCCCAACATTCAGTGCTATGCGGATGACACCCAGTTCATCTTCAGGCTACCCTCGGCCTCCTCCTCTCCTTCCCTCATCTCTGCTTGTCTGTCTGCTATCCAGGAGTGGTGTGCCACCAATGACCTCTGCGTTAATGCCAGTAAGACTGAGATTCTCCTAATCGGCACACCCACTCCCTCCTTTCCTGCAGCTCTCTGGCTGGCCTCTCTTGGCCCACTTCCAGCTCTCACCTGCAAGGCAAAAAACCTCGGGGTCATCTTTGACTCCACACTCTCCTTCTCTCTCCACATCTCTGACGTATCTAAGAAGTCACACTATCAGCTGCACCTCCTCAGAGGTATTCTTCCTTTCCTCTCCTTCCCCCAGAAGCTCACTGTCTCCAGAGCTCTGGTTCTCTCTAGGCTGGACTATTGCAACAGCCTCTTTCTAAATCTGCCTGCTTCTACTCTCCGCCCTCTGCAACTTATCCAGAACAGGACTGCGAGACTTGTGCTTGGCCTCAAGCCCAGGGATCGTATCTCTCCAGGACTGAAATCTCTGCACTGGCTCCCAGTGGCTGCGAGGATTAAGTTCAAAACCCTCTACATCGTCCACAAGGTCTTCTGGGGCCTGGGGCCTCAATACCTTCAACTCTCTCTCCCTAAATATCTTCCTTCTCGAGCTCTCTGCTCATCCACCTCCAACTCCCTCAAGGTCAGTCACTTCTCCAAGCAGCGAGTTGGTGGTAGATCTCTTTCTTCGGCTGGTGCCTCCCTCTGGAACAGCCTCCCTGTCTCCCTTAAACTTGAGGAAAACCATCTCCGGTTCCGGAAGCACCTCAAAACCTTTCTCTTGGCTTCTGCTTTTTCTCCTCCTCTCCTCTGCTGACCTCCTGGCTGTAACCAGAACTGCACTGGCTACCTGGACACCATCTGATCTCAGGTCCAGGCACCCCGCCCTGCCAGTGTCACACACCTGCACTGCCCTCCCAGCAGCCCCCACACTTGGGGACTGTTTCTATATCCCTACAGTCCCCCTACCAGCCCTTGACACCTGATGTCTGCACTTACCCATGCACTTGCCACATGCTGGCCGTTACTTACTTACTGTTTATCTATTCCCATGTACTGCACTGTCCCTGCCCCCTTCCCATGCACTTGCACGATCTGAATGACACCTGGCCTAGTAGGATCGTTGTCTGTCCTCCCTCTGGTCCCCTCCCTTGCTGCGTCGCGCCTTGAAACACTTGTGTATAGGCGCGTTATAAATGCCATATCATATTATATCATTGCCGGGGCTTGCTGTCCCTCAAGAGACAGGCCCAACAACACTGATCCAACAGAGCAGACAAACAGATACCATTGATGAAAGATGTCTATGTGGCAGCTAAGATGGTGATCAATTACATTATTTGCGAAACAGTGTCTTTACTTTGGCTACTTCCTGTTTGAGCCGCCCAGTCTCGGTGCATGTCTGTCGAGCCTTGTCAACCTGGCTATGCAAAGTCCTACTGACCTCCCACTGTTGCTTCAGGAAAAGGTAAAATCAGTCTGGCAGTGGCTTCCCTGGCCATCCCATGGACTTTGGTGGTGGTTGGCCTGCTGGTAGGCAGTGTACTGCAGCAGCTTCCATTGGCCATTGTAGGGTTCTATGCTAGTCCCTTCACCTGCAAGGACATTCTCGAGAGTCCCATGTAATTTGTGTGGGCCCGCCAGAACAGTCATCATTGTCCACCTATTCCTGTTCCTGTTATGGAGACAGCTATCCTCTGCCAGGATCTCTGTAAAGTCATCAGTTTATAGTGGTGTGATTTGCAGACACATGTACATTGAGGTGGAGACTACAGTCTTGCCCTCTGATTGGGTCAACCAGAAAGACTTCTACGTCATCCTTTCTAGCCACCTGAATGGTGGGCTGTTCAAATCCTTCTGCTGGAATGCTGGGACACATCAGGTGATATTTCGGATGACTCCTCCTGACCTCTCTTCTTGCTGATGACCACTTCTGCATGGGAAGAAAAAAGAAACCATGTTATACTGGAGGTGTAGTTACTGTTCTTTCTAAAATATCTGAAACCTTACAGGTATTTGCTAGTTTTTGTGACTACTTCCACTCTAAAATGTGTGATATTATTAATAAAGGAAATGTTTAAGGCAGTGGAACAAACTTTATTTCTGGAAATGGATTTAGGCTGTGTCGAACTACTTCCAGGAGTTCATGGGAATGAGTATTGGCCTGATTTATAGTGTCATAGTAAAAGGTCAATTTCGCTGCTTTTATATCCAACTTCAATATGTACACACGTCCCTTTGTAAATCAAGATCTCAACACCATTGACTATGTGGGGGTTTGGTATGGTGCATGATTTGGCGTCACACCATCTGTCCTCCTCTGGGTGCATGTTTTGGGTGCAGATAGATAAGGACAAGTGGTGTGCCCTTTGAAAAGGTGTCTGCTGTCTGCTTGCATGGCATTTAGCCCTTGCATCGAGACATACAGTTTATGTTCAGCTGTATAGGATGTGGAGGCAACATGTGTGATGCTGTTGTCAGGTCTCTGTGGTGTACATTCAGTTGTCCTTCCCAGTTTCCCTATTTGTGAGCATAGTACTTGTAAGTACACTATTAGGTGATATAGCTACACATACTGTGTAGCATTTTTGTTGATGCTACCTCTAAATTGATTTCTGCATGTGTTCCTAGAATCCCCATTTGTCATTCGTCAGGCATGATGGCCAAGATGTCCTGCTTCCTGGGAGAGAGCATATTTGGAGTGCTGTGAGAGGGGCCACTGTGTCCTTCAGCTGTGGGTATCCATCTGCGATTGAAGCTCAAGTGCATCCTATTTGATGAATACTGTGGAGTCATCACTAATTCCCTAGCTATGGCCTCCTCCGATGCGGTTAGGGGACAGCAGCCATTGCCTGATCCTGAGCCTGGGGGTGGTAATATGAGGGAGGATCATATGGGAGGAGACGACCAGGGGAGGGGATGGTGCAATTGGAAGGGATGCAGTATTCCCCCTTTCTTCTGGAGAAAACCAGATGACACTTAAACTTCTAATGGCACCCTGCCATTATAGTCAAAATCCCCTTCCTACCTCCAACATACACCACACACGCATAACATCTCCTGTTACTGGTGTTTATTTTCTGTATACAACTCCTAAACAACCCCATAAACTCTAGAGACTTCATCTCCGATAAAGCCTCAAGTACTGAGGCGAGGAAGAGGAGTGGATGCTGTGGAAAACCTGAGGATCTTTCCGTCCCTACTCCCGGGGGATCTTCTACACAGGTGAGCATGGGAGAGCCATCGCAATTGGATCCCGACCCTGGGGGCGGTGAGCGAGGGAGGATTACTTGGGTGGAGGGTCAGTTGGGATTGGAGAGGGATTGCCCGAAGGCGAGACATGGTACCCCCCTTTTTCTAATAACCTCCTACCTGACATTCCCTCCTATTGCATGACCACAGACTGTCCCCTTTTCCCTTTGACAAAACCTCTGCGCTCTCCTAAAACAAGGCGAAAACCGACAGAGGCACTTTTTCATTTCTATCAATGTCCGATTAACAAGGACAGGCAAAGTCAGGCACTGAATCCAAAACAAAGACACCTGAAGACTGTTAGCCCACCACAGGTGTATAAAAGGAGTGAGCCAAAGAAACAGAATGAACAAGTTGGAGCCCGAGGAGGTCCATGAGTCGGAGTACGAGAGCACAGGCCAACTGGGCTGCCCAGAGAACCCGATACATGCTGGGAGAGAACGGAGGGCCGAGATGCTGAGAGCCTATGGTGTAAAAGAGCTAACGAAAGTGTGGCGAGGGAGCTGTGTGTCTCCAAGGACCCAATAGGGGCTTATGTGCAAAGCTGTTCTCCAGAGTGAAGTCTGTGGACGGGTGTTCCTTACCCTGGGCTAGCGAAGCTACCCTGTAGAGTTGGAGGGGTTGGCAAGGAGCCCATGGTCTTCAGTCGATGAGACCGCAACAGTGATGTTAAAGAAATCACAACCAGTGAGTTCAAAGCCAGAAGGGAGCCTGGTTGATGATAGCGGCAAAACGCAGGGATAAAATGTTGCAAGAAGTAAGATAACTTCAAGGACGAGCGTAGGATAAGAAGCACACTGAAGAGGAAAGCTTTGATTGTTCGTTGTGAACGTTGAAAGATGAGAGAAAAAAAAGTAGCGAACGCTCGCGTGTACTTTAACACTTGGTGAAAGGATCTCTAGTGAACAGAGACATTGTGTACAGGAGTGAAGTTCACGGAGAGAGCGAATATGGAAGCAAGTGAAGGGGAGCAATGCTTGAGGGAAAAGGCACAATGAGACCCCATGAAAACATGGTGATGAACTGTAAAAAGTTGCTGTGTGCACGATATTGAGAAAAGCTGAAGTTGAACTGTAAAAAGGTGCCGGGGGCCCGCTGATGAAAGTGAGCCAGAATTTAAGTGTAAGAAGGTGCTGGGGGCATGATGAGAAGAGAAAAGTGAAATATAGGCCTAAGTATCAGACTGGTCCCACACAGGGCCGGAAGTGCTGTGTGTTCATCGAAAGTCTCTAATACGTTGAACTGCTGAATAATTGTGTGAGTAGAGCAAAGGTGTCAGAGTGGTCCTGTCTGGGGCTGAAGAATACTGGGCGTTGTCGAAAGGCTCTGATACCCCAATACACCAACCTGTTGTAAACTGTGAAAGTCTTGTGAATTAATGATAAGTAGCAGACTTCCTGAAGAGAGGTGACACAGAGGAATTGTTACCTAAAGGAACTTTTAACTTGTGTGCGACCAGAACTGTTTAAACTTTGTAAAAGGAACTTTATGCAGTAACTTTGAAAGCTAAGGAACGCATGCTGAATCCCAAGTGACTCAAGACTTGGGGAAACTCCAATACTATCCTGACCTTTACTTTGAAGCACCCTTTTTATTTAGTCCAATCCCATGCACATTATTATATTAGAGATTGTGAGGGCAAGTATGTCCCTAAGTGCAAAGGTTACCAAGGGGGCAGTGCAGGTGTGCAACTGGCGAGGGTACCTGGGCCCGGGATCAGAGGGTAGCTAGGTAACCACTGCAATTACAGATTCAGCCAGGAGATCAGCAGGGGAGAGGAGGAGAGAAAGCAGAAGCAAAGAGGAAGGTCTCGAGGTGCTTTCGGAACCAGAGATGGTTCTCCTCAAGTTTCAGAGAGGCAGGGAGGCTGTTCCAAAGGGAGGCCCCGGCAGAAGAAAGAGCTCTAACACCAACTCACTGCTTGGAGAAGCGACTAACCCTTAGAGAGTTGGAGGCAGATGAGGGAAGAGCTCAAGAAGGAAGATATTTAGGAAGAGAGAGTTGACGGTGTTGAGGTAGCAGGCACCAGAAGGTCTTGTGGACAATGCTGAGGGTTGTGAACTTAATCCTCGCTGCCACTGGGAGCCAATGCAGATATTTCAGTCCTGGAGGGATACTATCCCTGGGCTTGAGGCCAAAGACAAGTCTTGCAGACCTGTTTTAGATAAGTTGCAGAGGGCGGAGAGTAGAGGAAGGCAGATTAAGAAAGAGGCTGTTGCAGTAGTCCAGCCTAGAGAAAACCAGAGCTCTGGAGACAGTGAGCTTCTGGGGGAAGGAGAGGAAGGGAAGAATACCTCTGAGGAGGTGAAGCTGGTAGTGTGACTTCTTAGAGATGTCAGAGATGTGAGGAGAGAAGGAAAGTGTGGAGTCGAAGATGACCCCAAGGTTTTTAGCCTCACAGGTGGGAGCAGGAAGAGGGCCAAGAGAGGCCGGCCAGAGAGTGACAGGAAAGGAGGGAGCAGGTGTGCCGATGAGGAGAATCTCAGTCTTACAGGCATTAAGGCAGAGATCACCACTCCTGGATGACGGACAGACAGTCAGAGATGAGAGAAGGAGAAGAGGTGGCAGAAGGGAGCCTGAAAATTAGTTGAGTGTCATCCGCATGGCACTGAAAGTTGGGTCATGGAGCGGCAATGCGGTGGGCAAGAAGAGCCAGGTATTTGTTGAACAGCCAAGGAGAGAGGTTAGACCCCTCGGGAACACCACAGGTAGAGATGGAGATAGAGGAGAGGAAGGCCCCAAGTTGGACCTTGGAGGGTCGATCGGAGAGGAAGGAGGTCAGCCAAGCCAGTGCCTGATCCGTGATACCTAGGTTATCACAGAGACAGTTAAGCAGGATGGCATAGTTGACCGTGTCAAAGGCAGAAGAGAGATCAAGTAAGATGAGGACACAGGGGGTGTTGGAATCGAGGTTGGAGAGCAGTTTCCGTGCTTCTGGCAGCTCTGAAGCCAGACTGATGGTCATGGAGATAGCCAACAGATTCAGAGTGGAGATAGAGCTGGGAGATGGCCAGCTTTTCCAGGAGTTTGCCCAGGAAAGGAGTGATGGAGATTAGACGATAGTTAGCCGGGCAGGAAGGGTCGGCAAAGGGTTTCTTAAGAAGAGGGTTCACAAGGGAGTGCTTCACGGGGGAGGGAAAGGAGTTGTTGCAGAAATCAGCCAGAGCAGGAGGCAGAGTGTCAATGTGGTCTGATGGTTTTGGAGGAACAGGGATGAACCTGTTTTGACAAGACTTTCATAGATTGTACTTGTCTAGAAACCTCATCTGAGGAGAACAGGGGAAAGGCAGAGAAGGAGGGAGGAGAGGTGGCCGAAGAAGGGCCAGAAGGAAGAGCAGGGAGTAGAGGGAGGTGGGGGAGAGGAAGAGAGATAGGTCAGGATGTCCTGAGTTTTTAGAGATGAAATGAGAAGCCAGGGCCGTGCAGAGGGCCTGAGAAGGGACAGAAGAGGTAGAGCCTGCAGCAGGATTGGCCAGCGCCTTGCAGATTTTAAAGAGTTCGGCCGAGTTGTTAGATGCCGCTGAGATGCGGGCTTGGATGAGGGCTCTCTTCTTGGTGTGGACGGAGAGCCGGTGTAGCCTTTGGAGCAGGCAGCTGGCTAGTTTGTCAGAGGATGTACTGGAAGCACGCCATTTCCTCTCGGCCACCCTGCACTTGTGTTTCAGGGTGACGAAGGTCTGAGTCGTACCAAGAGTTGCACTTGGCTTTGGACTTCAAGTGGATCCTCATGACAGGGGCAAGAACATCAAGAGTATCAGATATAGCAGAGTGGAGCATGGAAAGGGCTGTGTCAGGGTGTGAGTCAGCCAAGAGAGGAGGGGGAGGTTAGAAAGTGGCAGCGAAAGCCTCAACTGACACACGCTTCATGGGTCAGATAACTGAGAAGGTAGGTGGCAGTGCTGGAGTTGGCTTGGCCTAAGGGGTAGAGAGGGTGAGATGGGAGGAAAGGAGAAAGTGATCACTCCAGGAGAGAGGAGTAGAGAGGAGTGGTGAGAGGGATTGAAAGGGGAAGGTGTTGTATCCTGCATATGTATGAATGAGGTCTGAGTCTGTGTAAGAGCTGTATTGAAATGCTAGGGGAGCTTGGAGTGTTGGGGCACCTGGGGATTCCAGGAGAGACGGTTAGGGACTTGGAGCTGGGCAGGCAATCAGGAAAGAAGCTACTGATGATCTCTCTCTCCTATATTCAATACTGAACCTGTAACAAAGAGAATAAAGCGTGTTTCCTTTTTCTACATACCTGAGTCAGCCTGGTTCCTGCTCCTTGTTATTACTGGCTCAGGTAGATCCTGCAGGAGGCAGGATACATCAGAAGGTCTGAAGAGATCAGAACATCTAGAGTGTGCCCTGCAGAGTGAGTTGGGCCAGAGGGGAGAATAGAGTAAGAAAGAGTTGCAAAGGTCACGAAAGAGTCCATTGGAAGGACAGGAAGCATCCAGGTGGATGTTGAAGTCTCCAAGAAGTAAGAGTTGAGTGATGGAGACCAGGAGGGAAGAGGAGAGGTCCGCCCACTCAGAGAGGAAGGAGGAGATCTGACCAGGTGGCTGATAGATGGCAGCCACAGTAAGGGAATGGCCAGGAGAGAGAGAGACCCTGCAGACGAGGCATTCAAAAGAGGAGTAGGCCTGCGCAGAAATGACAGAGGCAGGAATCCACTCAGGGAAGATCAGGGCTACACCCCCTCCGGCACAGTTGGATCTGGGCGCGGAGAGGATCTTGTAGCCATCAGGGGAGGAGAGTGTCAAAGCTTGTGACAGAGCTGGCCCTAAATCATGTCTCAGTGAGACCGAGGACATTGAGGTCAAGTTCCTTCAGGAGGTGGGAGATGTAAGAAGAGTGTTTAATAGCTGAGCGAGAGTTTAGAGTGGCAATATGGAGAAGGTTGCCATCCTTGAAAGACTTCCTGGGAGGGGTACAAATCAGAAGTACGCCCTGCGGAGGTGTAGAAGAAGCCCGAGGGGGGGCAGATGAGGAAGGAGGAGAGAGCAAGGTAGCCACGCTGGAGACAGCAGGGGAAGGCAAGAAAGCTGTGGAGGGGACAGAGGGGACAGCAGGAGAAGAAAGGATATTGATGAGGCACAGGAATCGTCTATCAATGAGAAGAAGGTTGGCTTGGAGGCCTTGGACCAAGACAGTACCATTCAAGTAAACATTAATGATGACCTTACAGGAGTGGAAGGAGGCCAGGAGGGCCTCCCAACGGGTGCCACCATTAATGGGAGAGGAAAAAAAGGGAGAGAGCACAGAGACCCTATGTAGAGTCCATAGATCTGGCGAGGGAACGACAAAGAGGATGTCGGTGAAAGTTTGCCTGGAGGAGGCACTGGTATAGGTGACTGCGATAGGGAGGCCTGGGTTGGAGACCAGGATGTCCTTTTTACACTTTCTCCTACCAGATTTAGTGAGGAGAGCAGGATAGTCGATAGAGAAGCAGTTAGAAAAGTTAGGAGAGACAGAGAGCACCATAGAGTAGGTAGGGAGAGGAGAGAAGAGGAAGGGAGAGGGAAGGGGAGAACACTAGGGAAGGACACAGGGCAGGGTTCAAGCAGATGAGATAGAGGGAGACGAGACAAGTTGACGATTGGACAAGGTGACCGACACTTAGATTTTTAAGACTTTCTCAATGCAATTTTAAAAACAGGAGAAGACACACCTAAGTTTGAGAGTCCTGAACAGTGGGAAAAAGGCCTTGGCTTCACAATGCAATTTTAAATACTTTCAACAATGCAATTTTTAAAACAGGAGAAGACGCACCTATGGTTGAGAGTGGGGGCGTGTCTACAGGCCATGTAGAAGGAGGGGATTCCTGAGGCGCTCCTGCCGATCCATACAAGATCCGAGAAATTACTATGCCAACTGTTACCTAAATTGGCTGTAACTGCAGGCACGGACGTATGAACATATACTGTCCAACTGAAGCCCCTCGGATTGAACGGAAGATGAGGAACTCCGTGTAAAATCAGCTCGAAGAAACCGCTGCGGCTGGGAGGAGGAGGAACCAAGATGGCGGCCCGAACACAACAAAGGGCTAGGATGCGGCGATGAGATTGGGAACGCAGGCATCGGAGGGGATGTTTCCAGAAACGGAAAAAAGCAGCTAGAAGACCTTGTAAAGCTAAGGGACAAAGAGGGCGCAGCTCCCCTGCTGCTGCACCGCAACTCGTGCCCAGAGTGAGCTGACACGAGGCACGCCCGGGGAACGGGAGCAGAGACGCGTTCGCCCAGAGATAAAGGGCTAGAAACAGGGCGGTCCACGAGATACGCCTCGGAGCACCCCGCTGGATGCTAGACGGTGCAGCAAGGAACGAAAAGCAGCGGAAGGGGGCCTGTGCAATACAAGTACTGCTTGTCGCACACAGGCGCATTTGGAACGGAGCCCATCTGCACCACCGCACGCACACCCACTGCCTCCACCTGAGCTTCCGTGCGGGAGACCTGCGCCAACGCCCAGTGAGAACCCCCAAGAGAGGGGCCAAACACACGATACGGAGCCGCACATTGTGCGAGAGACCCTGTTAACCGCGGATCGAACAATTGGAAGGTCTCCCCACAGCTGAGCAGGTACTTACGTATGCCGGGGCAACTTTGGACAATGAAGCAGCCATTGGGCAATGTGATGGTATTGGACAATGCACTGTGGGCATCACAGCTCGAATGCTGGGTGGTAAGGTGCACAGATCTCTTGCTCGAGCTGGAAAAGTGAGGGGACAAACACCAAAGGTGGCCAAGCAAGAGAAGGAGTAAAAGAAGACTGGCAGAGCAAAGAGACCCATGACAACAGACGCGTTGCCAACATTGTACCTACCTTTGGAAAGAAGAAGGGACCCAATGCCAACTACCGCTGAGGCTGTGGAATGACACACCAGAAGCTTGCACAAGTTGGAAAGAAGCCTGCGTTATCCAACGTGCTGGGGCGCACCTGGATCACTGAACCCTACGCCCAGACACATGATTACCCACAGACCGATTGTAATTGCCACAACCAGGGACTGTGAGGACCCGAGCCCAAAACGCACAACGCTGCCCAGAAAATACCCCACAGGGGGGGGAGGCAAACAACAGAAAATGGAGTAGCGGTCCTTTAAACAGGTGGACATACTCTGTAAACCTCAGAGTGGAGATCAGAACCCCCTGATCAGCAAACACGGCACCCCCGGATCAGTAAGTAAGATACTGAATGATGGGCCCAAGAGCCTAACACACACCTGTACTGAGGACCGCAGGAACATACAGAAGGTGCGAATGGACACTGGCCTTGGCGCCCCATAACCCATGAGCAGGGGCACAACAAAGCAGTACTCCACGAAAGCGGGGCCACTGGAAACCACAAGGCACAGTACGATGTGCGAAAACAATGGGTAGCAGGTTGAGTGCAACACACCCCATTAGGAGACAAAGCGAAGGGCTGAGAAGCGTGTCAAGCCCTCTGCGTCTAGCATACTGCAGAGGTAGGCAACACAAACCACTGATAGCGCAAGGAAGAGCCAAGCCATACAGGCCATAATCGATGGTTATAGCCCACCGGGACATCCATCCAAGCATATATACATAAACATCCGTGCAGGGACCCACCTGAAAAAAGTGATTGTCAGCCAGTAACTGGGGTCTGCCGTAGACAATGGAGTAGCGCACGGCTACGGGGGGACCCCGCTGACAGAGAGCCACAGGGGAAACCAAACTGCTGGCCGCCATGGCTGAACTCAAGGTACCGCTCGAACTCAAAGTGGGCACGGTGCAGGAAGAAGTCAATCTACTCAGACAGGATGTACGGAAAATAGCGCAACGCACAGATGAACGAAAGAATCAGCCAGAAATACGGCAGCAAATACATCGCACACCTCTGAAATACACATATTAAAGCAACAAGTAAACAACCTGGAGACCAGAGCAGAAGAGGCCGAAGGGCGTGCCCGGAGGAACAATGCGCGCATATTAGGGCTCCCAGAAGGGGAAGAAGGACCCAACCCCACAGACTACATCGAGACCATGCTCCTGCAAGAAATAGGAGGTGGAGCGCTCAACCAGGGGTTCGCGGTGGAGAGAGCACACAGGGCCCTGACTAGGACACCCCCTCCTGGGGCCACTCCAAGGCCTATAATTGCCAAAATTCTGAATTACCGGGATAGGGAGAAGATCCTGGAACATTTCCGGAAGGGGGGCACAATACAAAGGGCCTCCGCCTCCATCACTGCTTACCAGGATTATACCCTGCTGATCCAGAGGCGACGACTCAACTATGGGACGGTGAAGAGGAGACTATGAGAGGCGGGCTACAGGTACATGCTAATGGACCCGGCCAAACTGAAAGAGCTCCATAAGAACAGAGCCCTGTTCTTTGAAACCCCTGAGGATGTGACGGAATGGCTGGATGCTCAGAACTGCCCACAAGAAACAGATGGCCTCAAGGAGGGCGGAACAGACAAATGAGGCGGTGGCTCCGGAACCGAGGTGCAGTATGTAACATGACATTGGGACTTGATTATAAGATAGAGAGATGATGACCCATAAAACATAGCCATAAGTTAAACAGTAACATTTGCGCAAGCATAACACACCGGTGCGCGATAGCAGGAAGCGCAAAGGACTCACCCTTGCACCCCCAGAGCTAGACTAGTTGGGTTGCCAGTAGTGAGGGAACCCCCTGCTGTGACCATAGCACCGGCGTAGCTGTGCAGGGACTAAATGCGGGAGGGCCTGAGATCCAGGGATGGAGCTGGGCAACAGTTGGGAAAGGGAAGGGAAGGGGGAGGCAGGGTAGTTGGGGGGGAGTTGGGGAGTTTGTAGTGGTAGTTGTTAGGGAACGAGCTTGCAGTCACGCACTTCGGCGCTTGATCCACCCCAAGCATAATTGGAGGGGGGAACAAGAAGGGAGGAGGGAGGGACGAAACGTGGACGATAATGGGAGACCTTAGAATAATAACCTGGAATGTCAGAGGACTCAACAGCTACCTGAAGAGAAATAAAGTAATGATGTACCTGAGGAGGCAAAAAGTGGACATAGCCCTACTGCAAGAAACCCACCTCACTAAAGAGAAACAAGAGGTGGTTAAAAAGAAGCGGAGAGGGACCACCATAAGGGTTACGTATTCGGCATACGCCAGGGGAGTAATCATTTGGGTGGTGTCACATGTACCATTACAGATGCTACAGGCTATGGTGGAGCCGGATGGAAGGATGGTAGTGATTTGGGGACTGCTAGAGAACAGAGAACTGTGTATCACATATGCCCCCATCCAAGATACAGCGGCTTATTTCAAGACATTATACGGCAAAATTAGCCCTCACATAGGAGGCGCACTCATATGGGGCGGGGATTTCAACTGTACTCTGAACCCTAAAATGGACAGATCAGACACGAAATTAGACAAGCCCACCCCAGCAGCGAAAATGCTACAAGCTCTGCTTAGAGACTTTGGGCTGGAGGACATGTGGAGGCAGCAACACCCGAATGATAGACACTACTCACAATATGTCGCCCCACACAACCTGCATACGAGACTGGATTACATGTTCGCTACTCCGGAACTCGTGGGGGAAATGACAAGCTCAGAATACAAGGCGAGAATATTATCAGACCACTCCCCTCTGGTCCTGGCGTAGCAACATCAGCCTCCCAGAGCCAAGATTCCAACATGGAGGCTTACAGCCTAGACACTGAAGGATACTGCTTTCCGAGAGTATCTAAGGGAGGAGATAAATGAGTACTTCGAAAATAATACTGGAAGCGTGGAGTCAGAGAGTACCCTATGGGAGGCCTTCAAGGTGGTATTTAGGGGGGGCCATATCTAAATTTAGAGGACTCCAGGGGGGTATAGCACGAGAATTGCAGGAGACAGAAAAGAACCTAGAAGCAATTATGAAAAGAGGGGGCACCTCACTGGAGGACGCCGAACAAATGAGCCAATTACAACAGGAATGCGCCTGGCTCAGGGAGAGGGTGTGCAACCTAAATTATAAAAAGTACATCGAAAGACAACATGCAGGGGGAGACAAACCAGGGAGACTGCTCGCATGGCTATACAAGAACGAGACACCAAGATCAGCAATTAGAGAGATAAAGGGATAAGCGGGCAAGGTCTGGAAAACCCAGGAGAGTGTGAACGAGGGATTCCTTAGATTCTACAAACACCTCTATAAAGATGCAGGAGAGACATTAGAGCAGGAGATGCAGGAGACGCTAGAAGACATAGGATTACTCAAATTGAGTGAGGAAGACAGGGAGCACCTGGATGCCCCAATCACAATAGAGGAATTAGAGAGTGTGGTAATACATCTGTCCACGAGCAAAGCCCCTGGGACAGATGGGCTCCCCAGCAAATTGTATAAAACGTACAGCCAAGAAGTGCTCCCCCCGCTATTGGCAATGTTAAACGAGGCCTTTGAGAAAGGGAGACTACCGGAATCACTGAGGAAGGTGGTAATCATCCCACTCCTCAAACCTGATAAGCCAAGCACAGTCTGTGGGTCGTATAGACTACTATCCATGCTAAACCAGGACAGTAAAATTCTCATGCCTGTGCTGGCGAATAGACTTAAGCGGGTAATAAACAAACTCATACACCCTGATCAAACCGGATACGTCCCAGGCAGAAGCATATCCGATAACCACAGAAGGCTCCACCATATTATGGAACAGGCAGAGGGCGACCCATGCGAAATAGCAGCAGTCTCGCTAGATGCAGTCAAAGCGTTCGACTCTGTAAGGTAGCCTTGGATGTTGGCGGCCCTGAAAGAATATGGGATGGGGCCAGGGTACCTGCGGTGGGTGAAAATGGTGTATAGCTCCCCAACAGCCAGGGTCAAAACGGGAGCAATAATCTCAGAAAAATAGCAACTTAGCAGAGGCATGAGGCAGGGCTGTCCTTGGTCCCCGATGCTGTACATCCTTGCTCTAGAACCACTAGCGATTTGTCTGAGACAGCAGTACGAAGAAATAGGGGTGTACACTAGGGGGGGGGACCACACTTGATATCATTGTACGCGGATGACATGCTGTTATACCTGCGGCACCCAGAGGAAAACTTGCAACACATTTTAGAGGTGATGGAGTGCTAACAGATAACATGCAAATGTATGCTGAGACGCGTGTAACTGAAAATGTCGGGTGTGTTGGTTATGTTTTGTTTGTTGTAAAAACCAATAAAAATCTATTTTTAAAAAACTATGGTTGAGAGTCCTGAATAGTGGGAAAAGGCCTAGGTTTCACAGTGCAATTTTAAATACTTTCAACAATGCACATTTTAAAACAGGAGAAGACACGCCTAAGTTTGAGAGTTTGCTATATGGGCAGGTTTGCAGGGTAGAGTGAGGTACTATACTTAGTCCGGGCCACCTTGCTAAGTCGCTGCTGGTTGACGGCTGGCACTGGCTTCCTCTGCAGACACTAGTTGGAGCCGCCTATGTTGGAGCCGCTCTTTGCCTTGGGGCCCTTAGCCATAGGGGCTGCCGGGCAGAGGGCTGCCCAGAGAGGGTCAGTAATGACCAGCAAGGCCGCCAATCAGGGGAGGTGGCCAGGCAGGGAGGCGGGAGGGAAGGCTATGAGGCAGTGGATGCAGGGGAGGGAGGGAAGTGGGAGAGGGAGGCGAACGGCGCTCGAAGCGGAAGGTCCGCTGTGCACATGAGTCCATCCCAGAGAGGAAGCTTCCTCACAGAGACACGCCATAGGTCGGGAACTTTGCAAAGTACCGGTTAGACTGCACAGAGGCATTGGGGAACCTGGGGATTACCGACAGGCATGTATACAAGTAAATGAATTAAGAACATTTGAATACCGACAAGATAAAGTGCAAAAACACTTTGTCCCCATGCATGAGATGTCAATATGGGTAAATTTGGAGCAAGTGTTACCCTAAGCAAATAAATGCCATTGAGATCAAAACAGCAACAAAACTTGACAAGTCCCCATGTATGAGATGTCAATGTGGGGGGAAGATGGAACACATATTACCGGTATCAGGTAATAATATCGCCATATATATGGTCGGCGTAAATAATATTGCCGCGAAAATGTCGTGGCAATATTATTTGGGTGACCATATATATGGGGACATGGGCCAAAAAAAAAGAATTTTACAAAAAAAAAACAAATTTGGGGGTTGCGGGGGTGTCCCCCGCATGTTCCATGCAATAATGTCGCCACAAAAAACTGCCATTTTTCAGCAATATTTTTGCATGGCGAGATTTTTGTGGCAACACTATTACATGGAACCATATTACCTTGAGCAAGCAAATAGAAACACAGCAAAGTGATACAATTGTGGCATACTTAAGGGACAGTGCAATTTAAAAGAAACGCTTGTGAAAGAAGTACACCAGGCAGTAGACATTTGGGGGAAGATACCTGGCAGAGAAGTATACCAGGGTATCTGTAGGATCCCAGAGAAGGATACCTGGCAGGGGAGTATACCAGGCAATCCACCAAAAAAGACATTGTGATAAGATACTTGGCAGGGGAGTATACCAGGGGATCTGAGAAGTCCATAAAGGAAGTCCTGGCAACCAAATATACCAGCCAGTTTGGAACTGAATACAACCTTTAAAATTGTGGAAGATGCCTGGAAGGGGATCTGAAGAGCCCACCAAAAGATTCCTGGCAGGGGAGTATACCAGGTGGTCCAATCACGTTGTAAAAAGGAAATGTACCCATGTTGCAAAAAACCTGGCAGAGAAGTAAACACACGAAGGAGGTCATGGTGAGTAGAGGCATGGAGCGTTTGAAGTTATGAAGTTGAATAAAGATTTTTTGGGACAGGATACCTGGCAGGGGAGTGCACCAGGCAATCTGAAGAGCTCATAAGAGGATTCATGGTGAAGAAGCACATCAAGTAATCCGCCAAAGCACAGAAGAAGTTAAACAAACTCTTGTGTGTAATTTCTCACCTGAAATAAGCACTTTTATAACTCCTGTATAAAGAAACCAAGGAGTAGCTGAATGTTATGAAAACCCTTTTGTGAATCCAGTGGAAAGAAACCAAGAACGAGTTGAATGTTATGGAATGTATTCTTTGCACAAAAAGCTTTTTAACCTATTTTAAAGAGCCAAAGAAACTATTGTTTGAAAGAGACACTTTTGCCATCCAACCTGAACATCAAGAACTGTTGTTTGAAGGAGACACTTTTGCCATCCTACCTGAACATCAAGAACTGTTGTTTGAAGGAGACACTTTTGGCATTCTGCCTAAAAATCCAAGGGAAGGGAACCATCCTCTGGATCCAAGGGTTTCTCCGTGGAAAATACTTTTCTGTTGGATTTATTAATTTACTTTTGTTTATGAACACTTTTTTGCCAACTCAAAGTCAAAGAGATTTCCTTACACTTTTAGTTGTTCATGTCTAGTGTGAGGGCCAGATTAGAATGTTTTGAACACAGGGACAGTTTTATAGGTTTATTGACTTGACACATACTAATCTTTACTTTTAGTTTCCAAGGTAGGGAAACTCTCTTTAGGATAGGGACAGGCAGGCATTCATCCAACCCATTTCTGTTAAATAAATATGTCGGAAACAGAAAACTATACCTTTGTGTCCACCTCTCAATTTTGAATCCTCACACCTCTCATCATTCCACATTTTCAGATTTCGTCCAATGTCCAGCGCTCAAAGCCAGGCCCACTCCCCTTTCTTGGTGAGCCTCTCTTGGAGGGCGCACCTTTGGCTGACAGTGGTAGCATTGCCTGGCAGATACTGCATTGCGCACAAGACAAAACTGCACCAGGATTACCGTTTCCATGTCCATAAATGTGTGATGGCTCTAGGCGGATTTTTGGTACATTTTCCACTGCCCATTAATCAATTACAAATCAGTCACCCCCTGTGGCTTAAGTCATGTTGGAGTGATAAAGTAGCTTGAGTCATTGTTGCGGATTGTAATTGCTCATGATTGGCGGCTGGTTGGACGATGCCTGTGTTTAATTAATTGTGGTTACTGAGTGTTTTGTTAATCATTTGTTGACCAATTAGCTTGCTGCTGTGTAAAAGTGACAAATCAATTGCTTTTTTTTACAGCATAGGTCCGGGATGGGTGTGGCAGAAGATGTGGTGGAAATTTAGGCTGAGTCCTGGGGTGTGATGTAGAAGTTCTGGGAGTGTTGCGCAGTCTGTGCACGAAATTGGGGGCCTGTTAGGGGAGTCTATGGTGGTTTGTATGTTGTGGGTGACATTGAAAAGTATCGTCACACTCTACCGGTGTAAGTCTGTTGTGATCCATTAAAAGTCTTAAGTATCTGCCAAAGGCTTTCTTCAGTGTCTGAAGCCTGCAAAATGGTGGTTTAATTGTGTTGCGAGAAGTGTGGAAGTGCATGATTTATTGCAAAATCAAGAGGGAGGTGTGTAGTGGGTGGAGGAATTTCTCATGAAACTGTTTAAATGTTTTGAAATGTCTTCTTTGCTTGTTTTGAAAGTGATTTCTTTCTTCCTCGTAGTGGACGGGGTCATCATATACACCTAGAGCTGTTGAAAAGGTATTTATGAGGTCTATGTTTCGTTTCTTCGTGAATCCGGTACGCCTGGTTCCATGTGTTAATATCCCTGCAAAAATATCGCCATAAAAAAATATCGCCATATTTTTGCGGTGATATTAAGGCATGGACAACCCCGCAACCCCCACATTATTTTTAAAGGAGCAGGGGACACCCCCTGCAACCCTGCTCCTAAAACCCCCAAAAATGATCCACCCAAGAATATCGCCTATGGCCGTTCCAAACGACCATATATACGGCGATATTTTTGGTGGGGATAGTATGTAGTGATACCGTACGCCTCTCATGAAATGTTGCACCTGGTGTCAGTTTCCCCTGGATTCACTACTTGCCTTGGTGAATATGCTTTTTTCATGTAAGTTAGGTTTTGAACTGGTGTAACTTAGGCAAAGAAATGCTTTAGTTGGTGAATCTGACCTGCTAGCTAGAACGTGTGTTAGGTGGATTATAGCGTTGGTGCTGATGAAAGAATCAACACAAAACATTTCAAAACAAATACAGACCAGAATATTTGCTTTTTGTGGTTTCAATAAGGATGGGCAAAGTTATAGGGATTGTCCCAAACCTGTTGAAATTCCAATCGACTTTCATTGAAAAAAACATTTGTCGGCTCTGCAGGCTGAACAGATGATCGCATCTTCAACAAACACACACGGGGAGTCTGGTCCCAACAGAGTGATTTTGCTCATTTGCTGTTGTATTTGTAACAATGCACAAGAGGTAGGTAAAAACAAGCATTGACAATGTCAATAGTTTTGGCGTTTGCTGATGTTTTTTGCATCTTGCATTGATAGCCACCAGGATGCGATGAGGGGTGCGGAATGAGGAGGGGAATAGAGCAAGGGAGGAAGCCATTGATAGAGGGTGCCATTGATGATGAGCAAGAGGAAATATGAGTGAGAATGGGTCAGAGTCAGAGGGCAAGAAATAAAGAGAGAGTACGGGAGGAAGGATGAGAGGGGATAGAGAGAGGGGGTAATGTGGATGGAGGAATAGAGGGGGTATAGTGGGGTTGGTGCGTGGGGGAATATGGATGTTCTGTGCACACTCCCTAGCTTTAGGTAAATATGCCATATATGTGATCACCAGCCCCTGTACAAACTCTACGCTACCCTGTGTGTTATGAGGGATTTGTACAGTGAACCTTTGCCATGTCCATGACCGTGTGGCACTGTGTGTTCACACAAGTCCCATACATGCATGTACAGCTCACTGCAACGTGTGTGAGCTCACCAGCCCGAGTCCACTTTCACCAGCCCATCATGACCCAGGCGGTAAGGGATTACCGGAACCGGTAATCCCTTACCGCCCTATTACGAGGTCCCTTTGGTTTTACCAGCCGTTAAGTACTGGACCCGCAAAGGGACTTTGAAGGTAATTACCTTCTAAGGTAATTGAGCCCTATGGGGGCAAAAATGGGAATGGGAAAGTGCCATGGTGAATGGGGAATTACCGCCCCCGCACACCTTGGAATGGGGCGGTAATTCCGCCATTCACCATGGCGGAATCGGTAAAATGGCGCAACCAGTACCATGGTTACCGTACGGGTCGTAATGAGGCCCATTCTCTTTGTGCAATCACCGGTCCCCTACTGTACATTTTGCAAGCACAGAACACCCACCCCTTTTACCCTATGTGCCCGCTCTATGCAGCAGTCAAATTGCACAAAAAAGTCGAAAAGCTATGCTCCCTGCCTGCCCCCAACCCTATACCTGCCATGGCTCTCCCCCAATAGAAGCCCCATACCTGCGTCCTGCCTTTTCCTCTACTCCACTCCCTGACACTGAGTTTTAGATCTGCACTATCAACACTGAAATAAGCAGTGAAAGAAAATGGCCTCCATGCCATTTAGTCATTTCACCTACTTAAGGGACATGCCAAGGACTATAGCCACCCTCTCCAACCATGACATGCACACACTGTTGAGCCTGCGGAAATTTCACATCAATCGTGCTTAATTGCAGAAGACAAACGCGGATCATGGCTCGGGAATGGGCTTAATGTCCCAAACAGGCTATTCAAATAAACAAAAGCACAGCAAGAAAGGTCAGCAAGAGGTGACACTAGAGCATTTCCAGCAGGCTCTAGGATCGAATCCCCTTTAGGACCTGTAGGGGGGAAACGAGAAACAAAGGTGCCCTTCTCTCCCATCCAGGAACAGTGCTCCGGTTGACAAAATGGTGGTTTTTCCAAAACGCGGAGCTACATCATACCCTTCAGCCTTGATTGAGGGGCAGGAGGGGACAGACCAAGCTGTTTTCAAGCAGGAATAAGTAGAGAATCCTAAAGCAGAATGCTTTAAATGCAGTTCAGCAAGTTAGGCGACTGTTGCTGAAATGTTACATGTTTAGGCCTGCCTGTATATTGTAGGACTTTTTTCCCCATTCCTGCTGCGAATGGGTTGTTTTTCGACCTGGGCACGGGTACAGTATGGGTGCCTCGCTTTGCTCGGTGTGGGAATTTCTGCTCCCGTGGGCAAAAACAAAAGTTGGCACACGTGCCCGTACCTATGTGCTGTGTGTGCTTCATCCACCAACAGCAACTTTCCTTTGCAACTGTGACCCAAGCGTAGTTCTGCCCCAAGTGTAGGCACTAGCCATCCTCCTCAATATGCGCACGAGGCGCACTTTTGCTCCCGCTGAGAATACGCCATGTGCTTTTGCGAGATGAACTCATCAAAATCCAAGTCTAAAAAAGTGGACGTCAGTCAATTTTTTGGACATGAAAATATCACTACGCTTAAAGTACTGAAAGTAAATGACTTCAGTGACAAATATGTAAGCAAATAGTTTTCTAAGAAGGGGGACAAATTCGCCTGCTTTTTCCTTTGTCAAAGATGAGAATAAAATGAAAAACAAACGTATAAATGTCACAGCTCCTCAATGTGGCTTGGGTGTAAACATGAGAAATTAAGCTGTAATACTCCCCCGAGTAAACATCCCTGCAGAGAATCCTTTGCCAATATCCACTACCAGGCATGCTGATTCATTGTTATAGATGCAGAAATTCAAAGGATGTGTTCTTGACACACTTCGGTGCAGTGTTCGGGCTTCATAAGTCACCCACATACAACGCAGCACCCTTGTTGTAGTTCAAACGTGTTAGGTAAGAATTGATGGAGTAACACTGTCTGAGACTACACAACACTTATCTGCTTGGTATTAAGTAACTCACCTTTTGGTATAGGTCTGTACTACACACGTTGGAAGTGTTACTGAGCAGTCCGGCCTATCTCAAGAGGGGTAAATGTGTGCTGTAGAGCTGTAGCAATGAAATTCGCAAATACAAGTAGCCAAGTAACACTTGAGGTTTTAGTTATAAATAGTTATTTATTTATTTAACATCAATTTTTAAAGAAGCGTTTTTTTAAAAGGGCAAGATATGTACCAATGAAATATACTTTACAACACTTTTCAGAATCAGCATAAGTTAGTGGATACTCTTTAGATATGCTTCTTACATACTTCCTACAGCCAGAGGTGACTTCATTCACAAGGACAGAAATGGCATTTATATATCACTAGTTAAACTAGTGATATATAAAAAAAATAGATTTTAAGTAGGTAAAATCGAGTCTGGGCAGTTTATTCAATAGCTCATAAGTGCTTAGATGAAAGTGTAATTATAAAATTAATACACAACATCAAGGTTATGGTGATTTTGTACTCTTGAGAAACAACGCTCAACATCCTTTTCGAATGTGCCACACAACTTCAAAAATGCTGCTAAAAGGCGCAATATTCAATGTGTTGCCCTTCTGCCACTCATTTTATTTAGTCCGAGAGATACATCAGTGTCATTTCCTGGTATTGCATGACCACAGTTCCAGTGTTCCTAAGCCTCCCTCTGGAATCGCCTCCCTGCCGCCCTCCGGCTTGAGCCTTATCTTCTTAAGTTCCGGAAACTCCTCAAGACATTCTTCCTCTCCTCTTCATTCTCTATCCCTCTACCCTGTAAACCTAGCTCTCTTCTCTTTCCCTCTCTCCCTCCTCTTCCATACAGCTTGCTAACTGGCCGCCTGGTGTACCGCAGAATCTCACCGGTCCCGGGCACCCCCACCGCCAGTTCTCTCTCACACTTGCCTCAGGGCCCTGCACTCACCCCACCCTCGCTGTACTTGAGAAATTACCCAAAAGAGTGGCTTTCTCTGCACTTACCCAAGTCTCCACAGACTTGGTGCACTTGGACCTCCCCCTCCCTGTAACCGTCTGTGTACTTGCACGATCCGAATGCACCGTGCCTGAAGATTGTTTGTCTGTTCTCCCTTGTCTTCATCCCTTGATTGCACTGATAAAATTTCAGAATCGTTGTCAGACCTATTTGCTGTGTCTCAGCTGTTAATTGTATTATATGCACTTACCCCCGCCTGTTGCAGACTATTACCGTCTCAGATTTCAAGGACTCTGATTCGACTGTTGTTTTCCCCATGTTCCCACCCTCCTTGGCGCTTTGAAACACTTGCCTTGTGTATAGGTACTTTATAAATAAACATTACCATACTATACCATACTTTGCAGATTCTGCGGTTGCAGACAGGAAAGGTTAAATGAAGGAAAAAGGTTAAACAGGTTCTCAATATTTGTGAGGACAACTAAATCTTCCAGTGACATCTAGGCAAGTCTTTTCCAGCAATAACAGTCTAAAACAAGTTACCACCTATGAGGGACAGAAATATCAAAGAGTCCGCAGGGACCCAGGACCGCCAAAGTCAATCGGAGCACAGTCTAGGTAGCTGAGGCACTTCTAAGATAGTAAAAAGTCTTGCACAAAGTTAGAGAGTCTTGTAGAAATCACTTTGTCAGGAAACCCCAGTCTTCATCAACTCCCAGTACTAACCCACTTGATCCTCGGGTATGGACTACTGCATGTCCGCTAGCCATGCCAGGTGAACTAAAGTTGTGCGTAGTTCCAGGACAGCAAAACAATCACCTTTGTGGTCCGCTTCTTGGTTTTCAACTAAGTCCTACGCCCGAAGGGCAGTGGTCGAAGTGTACGAAAAGAAGTAGTGGAACTATGTTCCCTGCATGCCTGCACCCACTCCCCACAAACCCCATTGCCATGACCCCTTCCACACACAATAAACCCCCCCAAACACGTGCACCTGCTGTTTAAGTGAAGGTTTCAACTTCTTCCTAAACTTTTATTTTAAAACGAAACCATTCCGGAACGGTTTCTTTTTAAAATAAAAGTATAGGATCTGTAGAAGGTAATTTAAAAAAGTAGAGGAGCACCGCTCCCGACCGCTCCCGCTCACTTCGACCACTGCCGAAGGGTTGCGTTGCGTTCCAGATCGGGGCTGCTGTGGAAACGCTGGAGCGCAGGACGCCGGACGCGGCATGGCCGAAGCTGCGCGCTGCAGCGTCAGCTGACTCAGACGGGTTAAGAACCGCCCTTTCCAGGGGTTCGCCGCTTCTGATTATTCTCAAGTAGATACTCTGTATCTTGTGTGTTTTGATTCCTGTGTACTGACTTTGTGCTTGCCTCCGGACCTCGCCTTGCTGACCCCTTGCTTACTTTGACCTCCTGGCTACGGCCATGCTTCACGCTTTGCAGGCTTCTCATTACCTTGCGTTTGGTTCCATTTGCCTGCTTTAATACTGACTCGGACTGCTTCACCGTATCCTCTGTATCTCGTCGTTCTGCACATTAACTGCACTATCTTTGTGACTGCCTCGGACCAGTTACTTAATGGTTCCTTCCTTCTCTCGGATATTACACAGACTAGAGCCATTTTCCTGGCACGGATCTAATTGGAGAGGCGTACTCGTTCCGTCGGGAATAGGAGGATTGTTACAGTATAACGCAGACTTTTCAGGCTTCCTCGTGCCAGCGGGTACAGGCTTCCTGGAGTTCAACTGAATTTTGTGGATTATTGCTGACTCTCAAACACCAACGTTATCCAAACCGGATATCCTGCAGTGGTGAGACATATGCCCTCTCGTCTGCTGTTGTGTCTTTAATCTCCTCTTTCATTCTGAGTATTACTTACCTGGGTTTTTGTTACGTTTAGGAGGAGACATTTTGTGTCTATCGACTTTCATTAACTTTCTGCTGCTCGTCTGCTTACAAAGCAAGGTGAGCTACTCCTGCCTATTTCGAGTGTTCACTGTATTTGTCCAAATTGATGTGTGTATTTATTTATAACCTTTTCTTGCAGCCAGCGGTGTTCCAGGTTGTGTCCTCCACGTCTTTCCAATAATTGATTTCTCTACTGTTGTTTGCAGAACCATTAGAGGGATACATTATTAGGAGGAATTCTACTTCTACATGACGTGCTGTTACACAGTACCACAAATACTATCCTCTGGTGTGGTAGGGGCGATTCTGACAAAATCAGAAGCCTTTTTCTCAATATGGACACAACCAACCCTCTGGCAGCTCTAGCTCAGTTGGTGGCTGACCTTCGTACTGACATGGCAGCTGCCAATGCGGCCACGCAGCGTTAAATCACTGAACTCTAGTCTGGCTTTGGGCCCACAGGTGCACAGGCATCTGCCTTAGCTCCCGACACGGGACCCAGTTCAGCCATGCTACGGCAGGACATGGTACCAGTATACATGGCTGCTCAATTCCCTTTAGCTCCGCTGGAGTGGTTTACTGGGGATCCGAAGAGCTTTCGAAAATTTATTAATCAGTTTCGTTACAATTTTTGGGCCGACCAACGTCCTTCCCTGATTCCACAACTAAGACGGCATTTGTACTCTCGTACTTTGGTGGTACCGCTGCTGTATGGGCTAATCCTCTGTTAGAGCAGGGCAGTCACTTACTGTACGAAAGCGATGCTCTGATAACTGCATTGGGACGTGTCTTTGATACTCGTCACAGAACACAGACTACGGATCTCGAACTCTTGAATCTACAGCAGGGGAAGACATCACTGTTGTCCTATGTGGCAAAGTTCCATCAGCTGGTGGCTGAGACTGGCTGGCCGGAGGAAAAGCAAGCTGCTTTGTTTTATAAAGGGCTTTCGGACAAACTGAAGGATACCCTGTCTACTGTACCGATCGTCCCTGCCACCTTTCCAGAACTTCTGGATTTGGTGTTACAGATCGATGCCCGTAAAACAGAGCAGAAGGGCCTGCCTCCTGTTGTGCCCTTAACTCAAGCCCCGGCTTCAGGCAATGGGGAGCCCATGCAGATTGAGGCCCTACGGGGTCCATTATCTTCTGATGAAAGAGAACACAGAAGGAAGAACAACCTGTGTTTCTACTGCCGACCATTTTCTACGTTCATGCCCCAAAAAACCAATGAAGAAACAGGGAAACACCAACGCCCGGCAATAAAAGGAGTCCAGTTGCCGGGCGGTCCATTTCCTGACTCCAGGTTTTCATGTCCTTTCTCAATACCAGTACGTTTCTCTGTTTCTTTGGGTGAAGAATGGTCTGCAGAGGCCACCATTGACTCTGGAGCCACTAGTAATTATGTAGATTCCATGTTTGCTCTTGAAAAGGGACTCCAGTTGGTCCCAAAACCTTGCCCTGAGTTGGTTAATGTGGTAGACGGCACCACATTGCTTTCAGGACTGCTCACAGAACAAACTGTCGACTTGTTGATGTCTATTGAAGGTGTACATACAGAATCTATGTGATTACGGCTCCCCAGTTCAGACTTATATTGGGCTTGCCCTTGCTCCGGTTACACAATCCTTTGGTGGACTGGCAGTCGGGATTGGTAGAATTTCATTCTACTTATTGTAAGGCACAATGTTTGACCTCTAACTTCATGGAACAAAGCCTGTGCCAGGCGCTTTTGGATACAGCGATTACGATTGGGGCAGTCATAGCGGTATCTTGACCTGAGGAATACACTGAATTCCAGGATGTATTTGACAAGGGAGGAGCTGACATCCTACCCCCACACCGTCCATATATCTGTCCTATAGATCTGGTGCAGAGAGCCAAGATACCTTCTGGACCGAAGAAAGAGAGAGACCTACGACCGTGCATTGACTACCAGACACTCAATGCAGTTACTGTTCAAAATCAATACCCTATTCCCCTTATCTCAGTTCTTCTGGATCAGTTGGGAACCTCAGTCGTGTTCACCAAGTTGGACCTGCGAGGGGCCTACAATCTTGTCCAAGTACGCAAGTGAGTTGAGTGGAAAATGGCATTCAAAACCAAGTATGGGCTGTTTGAGTATCGAGTTATGCGGTTCGGATTATGCAACACCCTCGCTACCTTTCAAAGTTTTATGAACGATACGTTCCGGGACATGCTGAATCAGTTTGTTATAGTCTATTTAGACGACATCTTGATATAGTCACCATCTTACGAAACCCATGTGCAGCATGTCAGTGCTGTGTTGCAAAGGTTGAGGGAGAATGATCTCTTGACAAAGCTGGAAAAGTGTATCTTTCACACCAAGCAGATGGAGTTCCTTGGTTATGAAATCACAGACCATGGTGTGAAAATGAGTCAAAACAAGGTACACGCTGTTTTGGATTGGCCGGTTCCCACAGATCGAAAAGCCTTACAATCGTTCCTAGGGTTCGTAAATTTTTATAGGCGATTTATTCAGTCATTTTCTGCCATAGTTGCTCCGCTTACAGCCCTCACCAGCAGTAAGCGTGATTTCCTATGGAACGATGAAGCACAACAGACTTTTGACTGTCTTAAAGCGGATTTCACGTCAGCTCCAGTATCGCAGCACCCTGATCCGGTCTTACAGTTTTTGTTGAAGCTGACGCTTCTGACACTGCGGTAGGCACAATATTGTCTCAACAATGTAAAGATTCCGGGTTGCTGCACCCCATCGCTTACCTCTCATGGAAATCAACGCCATACGAAAGAATTTACACCATAACCCAACGTGAGTTGCTCGCGGTGTGCGATGCATTCATGGTTTGGCAACATCATTTATGGGTACTGTTATTCCATTCCAGGTCTATACCGATCATAGAAATCTTTTGGCCTTGCAATCAGTCAAGTGCACCACGGCCCGCCATGCTAGGTGGCACAAATGTATTTCCATGTTCAACTTTACCATCACCTACCGTCCAGGGCATTTGCATTCCAAATCTGATGCACTGTCTCGTGTACATGGCAGTTCGGATCTGCGTCCTGTAGACGGAACCTTGTTATTACCACATCAGGTTGTTTGTGCTTGCACTTTGCAACCATCATCAAGACTATGATTCAGGAGTGGGTGCTTACAAAACCACCTTAACTAACAGAATACAACATGGAAGTGATCCAGAATCTGCCTTATGTACAAGGAAGGGTTTATATACCGAATGCATGCACTAGGAGGATTGCTTTGCAATGGTGTCACAACTCCATGATAGCTGCACATCCTTGTCGACGGAAAACACTCAACCTCCTTTGACGCTGGTGTTGGTGGCCGTCAATGCACAAGGATGTGTAACTATATCTGACCAAGTGTGCATCTGTGCTCAGAGTAAGTCTACCGCTGCAAAACCAATGGGACTACTACAATCACTACCCGTTCCTAAACGTCCCTGGGCCATACTCTCCATAGATTTTATAGTTGACCTACCGGCAGTGAATGGTTTTGATACTATATGGGTGGTCATTGACTACTTTACAAAAGTGGCCTCTTTGTCCACTGCCAAGGTTTGCCCTCTGCCCCACAATTGGCAGACCTGTTTCAACGCAATTTGTTTAGGTTTTTTGGACTACCTGAGATTATCATTATGGATCGGGGTCACAATTTACATCCTGTTTTTGGAGGGCTTCTCACTTCAGCTCTAGGCATTGACGAAAGATATTCCAGTGCCTACCATCCACAAACGCATGGGCAGGCAGAGAAACTAAATGCCACATTGGAACAGTACTTACGCTGCTTGATTTTACAACATCAGGAAACTTGGTTTTCTGTCCTGACAATGGCAGAATTTGCCCACAATATTTCTTTGCATACCTCTACCGCTTCAACCCTGTTTTTGCTCTGTACGGTCAACATCTGCATTCTCTCCCCTTGGAACAGATGGTTTCTTCTAGTAGTCCGTCGGCCCAGTCCTGCCTTCGTGACTTGGTCGGTCTCCACCAGTCAGTGCAAAAATGACTAACGGAGGCGCAAGACCGTGCCAAGTTCTTTGCAGACAAACACCGGAATCCAGTGCCAGCCTACATGACCAGTATGAAGGTTTGGCTGTCATCACGGAATCTCTTCCTGTCAGGTCACCGCTCTCTTCTGCCAAAGTTTGTTGGTCCCTATTCTGTCACTGAACTAATTGGCTCTTTGGCTCTCCGCCTGGATATTCCTACTCATTGGAGGGTCCATCCCGTATTTCACCCTTGTGATCCTGATACCAGAATTCCTTCTCGTCCATGCTCATTGTCAGTGTAAGGATCGGACGAGTATGAAGTCAGTGCCATTCTTGATACTAGAATCAGGAGGGGTGTACGTCAATACTTGGTCGACTGGAAGGGTTACGGGCCGGAAGATCGCACCTGGGAACCTGCTGATAACATCCATGCCCCTGTTCTCTTGTCTTGTTTTTTGGCTACCTCGGAGTGTGGGGGAGTCTTTGGGGGAGGAATCTGTCAGGAAACCCCAGTCTTCATCAACTCCCAGTACCAACCCACTCGTTCCTGGGGTATAGACTACTGCACGTCCCACTAGCCATGCCAGGAGAACTAAAGTTGTGCGTAGTTCCAGGTCAGCAAAACGTTCCGTTTTGCCACCTTTGTGCTCTGCTTCTTGGTTTCCAACTAAGTCCTTCGCCCGAAAAGTTGCGTTGCGTTCCAGCTGGGGGTTGCCGTGGAAATGCTGGAACGCAGGACACCGGACGCGGCATGGTCAAAGCTGCACGCTGCAGCAACAACTGACTCGGACGGGTAAAGAACCGCCCTTTCCAGGAGTTCGTCGCTTCTGATTATTCTCAAGTAGCTACTCTGTATCTTGTTTGTTTTGATTCCTGTGTACCGACTTTGTGCTTGCCCCCGGACCTCGCCTTGCCTGAACCCTTGCTTACCTTGACCTCCTGGCTACAACCTTGCTTCTTGCTTTACGGACTTCTCATTGCCTTGCGTTTGGTTCCATCTGCCCGCTCTGATACTGACTCGGACTGCTTCACCATATCCTCTGTATCTCGTTGTTCTGCACATTAACTGGACTATCCTTGGGACTGGATCGGACTGGTTACTTAATGGTTCCTTCCTATTCTCGGATATTACACGGACTAGCGACATTTTTCTGGCACGGATCTAATTGGAGAAGCGTACTCATGCCGTCGGGAATAGGAGGATTGTTACAGTATAACGCAGACTTTTCAGGCGTCCTTGTGCCGGTGGGTACAGGCTTCCTGGATTTCTACTGACTTTTGTGGATTATTGCTGACTCTCAAACACCAACGTTACCCAAACCGGATATTCTGCAGTGGTAAGACATATGCCCTCTCCTGTGTTGTTGTGCCTTTAATCTCCTCTTTCATTCTGAGTATTACTTACCTGGGTTTTTGTTACATTTAGGAGGAGACATCTTGTGTCTATTGACTTTCATTAACTTTCTGCTGCTCCTCTGCTTACAAAGTAAGGTGAGCTACTCCTGTCTATTTTGAGTGTTCACTGTATTTGGCCAAATTCATGTGTGTATTGATTTATAACCTTTTCATGCAGCCAAGGGTGTTCTGGGTTGTGTCCTCCACGTCTTTCCATTAATTGATTTCTCTACTGTTGTTTGCAAAACCAGTAGAGGGATACATTATTAGGAAGAATTCTAGTCCTACACGACATGCTCAGTTACCAGTACCATGAATACTATCCTCTAGTGTGGTAGGGGCGATTCCGACACACTTGTAGTCTCACAAGCTTTTAAGCTTGTGTAAGCATGTCCCTAATTATGCTCACACAAGAATCAATACACGCCTCTAGGGAAATAAGGCAAAAAGGTGATCTTGTAAGGATAACAAGTTTACTCTTACAAATGATGATGGTAGCAAAGGACTCTGCTGCTGTCCCTCTCCCTGTTCCTTCCTGCCAAAGTGGTTTCAAGCAGGGGTTTATATAGGTCTGGCTTGCCACGGTGATGTCACCGGAGCTGGATCATGACTTCAGCCAAATCTGTCCTTTTCCATAATAGGGATGCTCTATAGCCTTCTTTCTTCATTGTCAGCAGTTTTGTCAGGGCATGCTATTCTACATTTTGCTAGCTATGCAAAAACACATTGTAGCTCATACTTTCCTCCATTTTGCTAACTATGCAAAAACACACTGCAGCTCTGCAGACTTTCACAAACCTTGAGGCCTAACCCAAACTAAACAATGTTATCTATGTACAAACAATTTGTATTAATTCTATCCATATTTCACTCATCTTGCTCACGTTATCTGGGTCCTATAGTTTCCTCCACACATTTATCCCATTCTGCATTTTGCCGCACAAAACATGTGAGTCCTATTTTTAACCCGCATGCACCCTTGACGGACAGTGGACACCTGGTGAGTCAGTTCACGCTGGCCATAGTGAAGAACACTGCACACTAAGCGTGTGGTCTATTTCGATCCCACACGCCACATTCCTTCTGGAAAGGAGGGGGAGTTTAACTTCTCTACAGCACTAGCTAAGCTTTTAAAATGCCTGGGATCTGACATTACAAATCTATCCAACTTATAGTTAAATGCGCCTTATATTAGACAATAACTACCTTCTTCAGTGCTTGCCTATATCTATGTGTATATGATTATGTTTGCATGAGAGAGCCTTCCCAGTGCCTCTCCTCCCCCATAGTCCATTATAGTGCCTTAAAGATGTCCTGCCTAACTCTAAAGCGCTTGGGGGTTCGAGAGGACCCTGGTTCCTTCACAACATTCCCCCCTTTCATTTATTCTACAGTAACAAACTCATCCCCACCCGACATACCTACAACCCCAAAAGTATCCGTTTGAGTTTTGCTGTTTATTGTATGGAAAGATGCATTAGAACCCCCAATTGATACCATCATCTTTTCACTACTAAGTACTACATTGACAAAACATTGGAGACCCAATTGCCATGTGCAGAAGAGAGCCAAGAACAACACGATAACAGGCACCAGTATTTTTACTGCTTCCCCCAGCCATGACAGGACCCAATCAAAGTTCATTGATAGCCAAACCGTGTTCTGAACTCCACCTTCTTTCTTCATTTGAACACCTAGATTATGCACTGCTTCAATGATCTGGGATAGTGTGTGACCCATTCTCTGCATCCTCCAGTGGTACAAAAGGGCAGCAGCTGCTTCCCAACTATTTACACACTCCTCCTTCTATGGCTGTTAACAGATACAGCATATAGCGGTTCTGCATCGTCATGAGTCTCAATGCACGGAACTCTACTTTGATGGCGTTGAACCTATTCTCTGTATCATTGACGAGCTGCACTAGCTCCCATCGAATAATCTGAACCCACTTGGCGTTAGCAGCTGCTTGTACCCCAGGACCCAAAAAAGATAAAAAGAAAGATTCTGCTGAGCTAAAACGTCGATACTCGTCAGGTATCCCACTGAGCAGTGTGGAAGAGTCTTTTGAGATATAGTTCGATCTCTTCTTTTTTTTCAGCTGTTGAACTTGTTGTTTTTCTGGCAGCATATGACATTTTGTGTGATCTGCAAGTCTCTCTCTGCTTCTTTTGGTGGCTGTTGGCACCTTGAGAGGCAGTTATTTTCCCTTCCGGTGTTCTTCCGGGATTGCTAGTAGTACTGAGTGCAGGGTGGCCAGTGAACACTTGCCCCTCCAGGATGATGGGAGGTGCAAGTAGGCTTGTCGGCCACAAACCCAGTAGCAATCCATCACTGCTGCTGTACCATTCGTCATATCAGGGATCACAAGAGTGTGGTTGCACTGTGTGTTTGCGTCAACAGGAACTGTTCCTTCATTGCTAAAATAAAGTTCATATCCCATGTATCTATGTATTAGCACTGGTTTCTCCACTGTTGCAATCCATGTAAGCCTTGTGATGTATTGGGACATATTTGCCCACACCTAGTCTCTACTCGGGCTAAATAGTGCAAGATGTACCAAGCATTGTGCCTCTGTAATTGGGACTGGTCGTAGAACTAAAACCTTTGGAGACCCTGACGCATGCGGGATGAGTGCACACACGTAACAGCTTTCATTCATCACATTCCTTCCCACAGTACCCATATCGGAGTACCAGCTATTAGACAACTCAGAATGCTAAATGTCAGAAATGGCGTCAAAGCCCAACCCCTTATTTAAATCATACGTCATTCGTACTTCCCGCCTTATTCGTCTAAGAAAATCTGTGGGGGTGGCTTGCAAAAAGTGAGACATTGTTTGATTCTTATTTATCATAGACATATTCATACCATTGTTCATAAATCTACTAACATTATTTTCCTTTATATGTAACTGTCCACCCCCCCCTTTATATGGCCACCCCATATAACAGACAAACCTTTATACACTCCGACAACCACGACCAGTGTCACACAAAACAATATAATTATCGGTCTACCTAGAAAAGTATAATGCAGAATTTCTAGAATGAATTACATTCAGTTTATCATTATCACTACATAACAGGGAGGTTTGAACACGTCGGTAAGGCATTCTTGCTTATCCTGGAGAGGAGAAAAAAGGTTACCAAGAAAGAGAGAAAGAGGAAGAGAGAGAGAGAAAGAGAGAGAAAGAGAGAGAGAGAGATAGGGAGAGAGAGAGAGAGAGAGAGAGAGAGAGAGAGAGAGAAGGGGGGGGGGAGAGGGAGAGAGAGAGAGATGGAGAGAGATAGGGGGAGAGAAAGAGACCCTTTTCCCACCAGGGCCGACCGGCTTATAGATGTCCAAAAATTGAAAAAATCAAAAAATGTAAAAATGATAAAAAAATAAAAGAACAACTTTTTTATGTTTTATTATTTTTTTTGGTTGATTGTCTCAACCTTTCAAATTTACATATATGTTTTACAAAGTACATGTCACCAATTATCAAATACAATCTAAAAAGCAGCAATATATGCCCAATTCATTTGATAAAACTTTCCTTCTAAAATCAATTATTTTACTAAGATTCTTTAAAATCAAACTAGTATATTTATACAACTTAGATTCATATTTCATATTTGCATCAGATAACTAACTTATGTAACCAAAAATTGATATATAAAATTCATATTTCAAAAGTCAACCAAAGGGTGGGGAGTGCAAGGTGAGCAAACAGTTCATGCAACAATCAATGCTCTCAGTGTACACCATTGTTTTCGAACTAATCATAGCAGCAATCCAATGAAGTCAGTGCAAGTGAGATTTCAGAGTAAAGGTAATTAAGAATATTAAATTTACATGAAAAATTCATTTCTATTAGAATTATACAACATATGTTCATGTTTTTGCCTCAGATGACTATGAATACGTAACCCACTAACGGACAAAGAATTAATACTTCAGGAACAATCAAGAGATAAAAAGTACACACCTTGCTCTCAATCGACCACATTACATTTTAGCCAATTTGAACAAGGATCATGTATTTTCACTGCCGGACGAAACTTAACAATAGCAATAATCAAAGATGTTGCATTTGCATTGAAAATCATATTCCACATTTCCTCCTCATCAATGATGAGAAATTGATTAAAACATTTAAAAAAGGAGTCTTTTCTTAATTAGCCAAAGTTCGACATTCTACAAGAAGATGTTTCAAGGTTTCATGTTGATTTTTGTCATCACAAAATGTACAGCAGATGTTAGCATCCTTGATTTTATTATTATTGGCAATTTGTACTTTTGTTGGCCACAAGTTCAGCCTCAAACGCATTATAATTCTGGCATACATTACATCAGGACATTTTTGCAGGTACGCAGGGATCATGTGTAATTGTTTTCCTAAGAATTTGCCACTTTTAAATACTGAGTATGTGTTGCATTTGTCCCATGTGGCACTCCTATCCTATTGCCATAGTCTGAGCTTTGCTTTATCAGGGAAGTCTAACAATACTTGTTGGGGAATGTCTGCATATTTCAAGATCTCTTGACATTTTAGATTCCACGCATCAGCAGGGTTTTTATTATTTACAAATGCCTTATTTAACACAGGAATTAAAGTCTGTATGTTCTGTTGTGATAATAGACATTTACTCCAAAGACTCAGAGTTTGCCATGCCACAATAGCTTCTAAAGACAATAGGCCCAGTTCAAAGCGCACAATTGGCATAGGTAATGATTATGGGAAGAGTTGACACTTTCTTCCAAAAAAGGCCTTCTAAGTGGTCCCAATTTGGGTAGCTTTTCGGATGTATTGCTTGAGCTCCATACACAATAACTGGGGCAACATTTAGCTTGTAAAATTGCATAAGGAGCTTGTGGGTAAATTTGCCAAACTTGACCTGTATAATTCTTCCCTGCGATGCTAAAGTCTGCATTTTTCTTTTCAATTCCTGTTTATATGGGTTATTAGATATTTTGTTGTTGATGTTCTGGCCTAAATATTTATACTCATTCACAAGGGTGAGTGGCAACGAGTTTAATGTCCACAGAAATTCTGATTTATTTGGTCTCGCTTTATGATGTACTATCAAAATATTCAATTTTTGTGAACTTACCATCAAACCATTGCTGACAGCATACTCATTCAGGGCTTTCAATTTCCTTTGCAGACCAACTTGTGTCTGGGCACTCATTCACAAGGGTGAGTGGCAACGAGTTTAATGTCCACAGAAATTCTGATTTATTTGGTCTCGCTTTATGATGTACTATCAAAATATTCAATTTTTGTGAACTTACCATCAAACCATTGCTGACAGCATACTCATTCAGGGCTTTCAATTTCCTTTGCAGACCAACTTGTGTCTGGGCAATTATAGTGAGATCATCTGCGTATAAAAGTGATGGTATTGTCGTGTTGCTGATCTTCGGCGGAAAAGACTGTGAACCTTTAAGATGGGTGTTTACATCTTTAATATAGAAATTGAATAAAATCGAAGCTAAAATGCAGCCTTGCTTGAGTCCAGTATCAGTTGGAATTTAATCTGTGAGAAGGCCCTCTCGATTGAGTTTTATTTTTATTGATGTACCTGAGTAACATTCATGTATCCAGTATACTATATATACAGGGTGAAGTCTGCATTTAACAACTTTTCGATTAGGCTGTTCCTTGACACAGAATCAAAAGCTTGCTTAAAATCAATGAAAGCTATAAATATGGGTAGTTTGGTTAAAATAGCTTGCTGTTTTAAAATGGCTCGTATAAATACCTTCATTGATGTTCCTAAACCTTTAATAAAACCAGATTGGTAGATGTCTAGCATGTTAGCTTCCTTTAGCCAATGATTTAACTCTCTGATCAGTAACCGGGATCTCGAGAAGGGCTATTGGTCTGTAATTTATTGGATTATTCCTCTTACCTTTTTTAAATATCGGAATTATTGTTGATTGTAGATTTTTTCCAGGAACTAGGAACCCAACCTGTCTTGATTATTAGAAGAAAAATGTTTTCTAGGATTTTTACCCATTGGTCAGGATGTTCTTTTATTGTTACATTTCATAAGCCATCTGGCCTCAGGGCTCTTGAAGAGCTTATTTTTTTAATAATCATAAGAATATCAGTTTGATTGAACTGTAGGTTACTGTTCTCCTTTTGGGAGATTACTGGCATTTTGGATTTAGCGGATTCTTTGCAAAATAGTTTCAGATAGTGATCAATCCATGTATTTTCGGTTACCATATTCAACAATACTGAGTTTGAGGCATTTGAGAAGTTATTGTTTATCAAGTTCCATGTTTGGGCACTTGATTTCTGGACTATGCTAGGTGCATCCCCGCACCATCTATTTGTTTTTGCATTGTCCTTTATTGTTTTATTGCATTTTTGTATTGCCTGTGTAAGCAGATTTTTTTACGCTCTCTTTCACTTGTTGGGAGATTCTTGATTCTTTTTGCATTTGACGGAAACCTGTTTTAAACTTGTGAATATGGGGATTGTACGCTTGTGTATGTTTGAAGATTGGACATCTATGGGTTACCTTTTTCTCTGAGATAAATAAAAGTGAATCTGTGTATTCATAGTTTGTCGATAGTGACAGATTGTGTTTTTGATGGTGCAGTTGTTTATTTAGTAAATTGAATTCTTTTTCGGTCCATATAATTCTATTGCGGCTCTGATTCACAGAGCTTAGTCCTTTACTATAGATTTTTAGAGAAGGTTTTTAACTTTTAATTGTCAACTGCAGAATGTTATGATCACTACCATCAGACGGAAAAACAATTAAAGCTTGAATGCTATTTAAAGCCTATTATGATATGAAAACATAATCAATAATTGAATTATCTCTCCCCCTTTTCCATGTAGGCACGGGAGGGATATCTCCCAGGACTGAGCCATTAAACATGATAATATGTCTTTCTTGCATTAGGACCAACCAGATCATTGCTCTCTTAGAGAGAGTTTGGGAATCTTGTTGAATGCACCTCTTGTTCAAATGCCCTACTCCCATAATTGTGTAGTCATGATCTTGCTCTGCAATCAAATCCAACATTTGTATTATTAGTTCTATGAATTTTTTAACCTCAGTAGCAACCGGATTCCAATATATGTTTAGAAGAGCTAGTCTCGAACCGAAAAAGGACTGTTGATTCTCAAAAGTTAGTTTAGTTAGCTGGATCCCCGAGAGGGGGGACGCCCATGGTTCTAGGGACAGGCCTCTGCCAACCTTTATTGCTGTTAGTAATCCGGCCGGTGTGTTCGTTTTTTTACTGCCAGGATCCATAATAGGCCATATAGGGTGACTAGTTATCCACGTTTCTTGGAAAATCGCAATGTCAGCCGAGGCTATAGGATGATTCTGCTCTAAATTGTGTAAATGTGAGAAACCCCTCGTGTTCCACACAGATATCGTTAACGGATGAGGGGGTTTCAATAGCTGGCATTATTAGTAATTGTTATGATTTGTCTCTTGCTTAGCTTTCATTAGCCATGCCCAGTTCCTAGTGTTTGGTTGAGTTGGCTCATTGTTATAGACCTCTCGCAGTAGATTTCCTTTCACCCTGTCACATGTGATGTATAGTGGTTCAAGGGGCTTTTGAAATGAATATTTTTGTTTTGTTATTCCCAGTTCACTTGATTTGGTTCTCTGTGCCTCTTGCTGTTTTTGTTTAGAGGAGTCATTCCTGGGCTTGCTTGTATATGATGGACGTTTATTTTGTGGTCTTGAAAAAGATCAAAGAAAAGAACAATACAAAATGAAAACAAGGAAAAAAGAAAAGAAAAAAAAGGAAAATCAAGTGTGTGCCATTGCACACCACCTTTGCATGGATCAATTAGTAAACGTCTTCTTCATCAGTTATGTCCTTGATCTGTCAATTGAGCTTTGCAATGCATTTTGTTTCAGGTGCTCTTCGGACATCCAAGATATGTACCCAATATCGTAACTCCTCCACACAGACAGCGAGAGGCATACAGAACACCACCTCGTATGGACCTTGAAACCTGGGACTGTTCCATCGACGAGCAACTTTTTTCACGTAAATCAGCTCCCCAGGTAATAATGGTCCAGTTGTGGCAGATATGTTTGCAGTTGCTGTCCCTTCTGATGTGTCCTGTCCTTCGGTCCTGGGTGGCGCAATCTGTCGGGAGATATATTTGATAGCATGTGTTAGTGCTGTTAAATATTCCCTAAATTCCTCTCCTTAAACTGCGCTGCTTGATGTGCATATGACGCTTTCCTCACAGGGAATATGGGGGTTTGCATGTGCCTGCCTGTGACCATTTTGTGCGGTGTCAAATGGTGGTCCTTACTATGCTATGTGAGTAAACTGAAGAGGGCCAAGGTGTTTCTTCAACATGGAACAAAATTTTGACAGTTTACTTTTCAAAAGCCCATTGATCCTCTCCACAACGGCATTATTCTGAGGATGGTAAATTGAGCACATTCTATGTTTTATGCCCAATCGCACTGCGACATGCAGAAATTGCGCATTAAAGAAATGTGTGCCATTATCCGATCTCAATACTTTGCACATGCCCCATCATGGAAACACCTCCGTGCTGCACATTTCCAATCTCGGTGTGCACATGGTCCTGCTTCCAGGCACCTTGAAAAGGGGCACACCACCACAATAAGGTACCTATATCCATAGCACATTTCCCCCAAAGCTGCATAATCTATATGCAATTCACGGAACGGCCCGTAGGGTAAGGCAATGTACTTCTTAATGTCTGTAATGTCATCCCTGAGCTGAAACCTTGGCATGTCAGACAGTGTATTACTTTTTCTGAAATGCTCTCCTGGAGGTTTGGCACAAACCAGTTCTCCTGGATATCTGCCACAATATGTTGTCTGGAGCAGTGGGAGGGGAAATGTAGTTGCTCAAATGCCACAAAGAGTAATTCTTGGGGCATCACCACCTTCCCAGAACTCTCCTGCCTCCACAATAAATCAGTGGGAGACTGTTTGCATCACCTCTGCAACCATAGCTCCTTTTCCTCCCCAGGCACTTTCCCTTGCAACTCTATGATCTGTGATATGGGCAATGCTGTGTACAAACTGTGGAATGGCTTTCTACAGAGGTGGTCACTATACACTCTGTTAACATTGTATCTGCGAGATAGGCTGCCAACTTGGCCACCTGGTCTGCAGCCGCGTTTCCGTTAGAGATTTCATCCATGGCATTATTATGGGCAGCGCATTTGACGACTGCCACAGCGCAGGGCCATTAATCAGTTCTTCCAACAGCCTTGCATGGTGCACTGGAGAGCCATCTGCCCTCTGAAACCGTCTCCTCTTCCACCGAGACAGAGCTGCATGCACTGTTGTTGTTACATATGCCAAGTCTGAGTAGATGGTGAAACTTTGCCCTTGAGAGGCTCTCAATGCCTCAATGAGAGCAACAAGTTCTGCTGGCTGAGCTGAATAGTGCATAGGTAATCTTTTCATGATCAGAAGATCATGCTCTCCCCTTTTACTGCGCACCACTGCCGCCCCTGTGTGCCTCCCTCCTGTCTCCTGGCCAGTTGCTGATGACCCATCAACATATAGTATATCTCCTTGTGTCAATGCACTGTCTCTAGCTTTAGATTTACACTCCTCTTCACCCTCACATGTAGTACAGTCACACGATTTCAGGTCATCATCAGTGGATTCCTCTGCCAAAAATGAGGTGGGATTTACCGTCCTACACCTTACTATATGAATATGAGGTTTGGATATTATAATCTCATAAGCAGAGGATCTCTGAGTCACCAAGGTCAATTTAGACCTTTCCAAAATGGCAAATACCGAATGTTCCAGAGCACCCCATGACAATCGTGGCACTTTTCCCTATTGCAAATGGAGCCGCTGCGAGTGCTTGTTTGCACGCGAACTGTCCCTGCATGACTGAGTCGAGAGTCCCACTATAATAAGCCAATGGCTTGTGGTCCATTGTGCTCTTTTGAGTCAATTCTGCAGTCATGATCCGTCTAGTGGAAAAATAAAAAAACTCCTGTGTATAATCCAGAGTTGCTAAAACAGGTGCCGTGAAAATAGGCTCACAAAATGCATTTATAACGCGCCTAAACACAAGTGTTTAATTTCTTCAGTCCATTCCAATTTACATTTTTTGTCTTCTGTCCTTCTCTGAGACTTTGTGTAAGAGCGGCCTAGTGTAGGCTGCGTAGTCTAGGATCCATACCCTACAATAATTACATAAGCCCAAAAACTGCTGCATTTCCCTGGGCCTAGGGGTGGAGCGTACAGCCACTGCCCTATCTGGTAGTATTTTTTTCCCCGTTTGCAGAGATGAGTTCCCCCAAATATTGTACCTCCTGTTGGCAGTATTGTAGCTTCTTTTTATCTGCCTTGTACCCTTTGTGAGCCAGCAATTGCAATAATGCAATAGAATCCCTCCTGCACTGCTGTTCATTTTCACTACATACCAGGAGATCATCAATATACTCAGTGATCATGCTAGGCACCTGAATATTTCCCAAGTCGGCATACAGCACTCTATTGAAAATACTCAGACTCTCACAGTACTCTTGAGGCAATCTTGTGTGCTCAAAGCGCCGTTGACCATGCATAAACACAATGAGATACCATGAATCAGGATGGAGTGGGATTGAGAAGAATGCATTCTTCAGATCCACCACTGTGAAGTACGTCACTGTCTTGAGAATGCTACATAGGATCATTGCAGGATTTGGAACTACCAAAAACTCCTTCTGCACCACATCATTAAGAGGATGTAGATCCTGGATCATCCTCCAATTACCCCTGTTGCTTTCTTGACTAGGTATATGGCCGTATTGCATGGGACGTGGATGGCACGACGATCCCTTGCTCTAAGAGAACCTGAATAGTGCCTTTTATCCCTTGCTCCGCTTCCCTTGACAATGGGTACTGCATCACCCTCGGGTGTACTGCTCCTGAATTCAATGTTATTTGTACTGCGGTCACATCTCTCAGTAACCCAGAATCATGTGGATTAACAGTCCATAATTGTGCTGGCACATATAGAATATCTTCATCAAAAAATAAAGACAGGGTCACCACTGCCCTCAGGGGGCACTGTACCTTCCTATACTGCATAATGATATCACAGGGAGTGTAGATTTCCCAAATTATCTCCCCATTTTTCTCACTGGCCTCCAATAACTCCTCATCAGTCATTCCCTTCAATTTTACTGTCGGATCTACACATAGTAACGTGCTCCACTCGCACCAGTCCTGATCTCTTTCAATTAGAACTACTCTTTTGTCTGACAATACTAGTCCTTGCAAATCTAATGACAATATCGTCCCCACCACCACCTCGGGTGGCACCATGGGTCAGAAAATAAAATCTGTGGGCACTCGCCAATTTTTTTTCGCTATTTGAGGCACTGCTTTTGCTAGTACCTTGATGCCATAGACAAATATGTCTGGACACAGGAACTCTACGGACTACTGACTCCCTTGGCATTGCATTGATTATTACCATTGCTCGAGCTACACCCATCCCCAGAGTGGAACACACTACCCCATGATCTGTAAATGATATAGTTACATTTAGTTTACTGAGCAGATCCCTACCCAACAAGTTAACAGGGGAACTCTCTGAATATAACAAGGGGGCTCGTACTACCTTTCCTCCCACTTTTATATCCAGCTCCTCCTGTAGAAATAGCCCCAGAGAATACCTGTGTGTCAAGAGTTTGGCCTGATAATGGAAAGTTCCTTTCCATAATGTATGATTTAGTTGCACCTGAATCTACCATAAATACAAATTGCTTGTTTCCTATTGCCGCCTCCACTAAGGGCTCCTCTTCAGGGTGTGAGGTTGTCACTAGGATTGGACACGCAGTGCTCCCTGTGGGCTGTCCTAATCAGAATATGTATTTGTCCCAGGGAATGGAAAAGGCATGCCCCGCCATCATAACTCCTTGGAACGGGGCACCCGTTCGCCCTGCCAGCCTGTTAAACTGTGCTCCCTCACCCTGCTGCGGTTGTTGCTTATGTTGGCCTTGCCTGTCAGCCCCATAAGGGAACTGATTTTGACCCCCTCGCCCAAATTGCGGGGGTCCCATTCCTCTAGATCCTTGGAATCCCTGCCCTGGAGGTGATGGTCCATAATTAAATCCCATCCCAGGCCTGTTCCTACATTACCTTCCGAAATGCCCCCACCTCTAGCAATATCAGCACTGTGATGTTCCCAATCCTCCTCCCCGGGAACCTATCACCCCAAAGCCTCCTACCCTTGCTCCTCAAAATCCCCCTCTTCGACTTGGTGCTTCTCCATACTGCCACTGAATGCCCCCACCTCTAGCAATATCAGCACTGTGATGTTCCCAATCCTCCTCCCCGGGAACCTATCACCCCAAAGCCTCCTACCCTTGCTCCACAAAATCCCCCTCTTCGACTTGGTGCTTCTCCATACTGCCACTGTGGGTTGGGGTATTGTCCCCCCCACCCCATTGTCCCCGTCCTTCTTCATCCCATAGTGCCGCAATTGTGGCATCCACAATCTGTTGTGTTTCTCCTGTCCTCTTCCCCTGAGCAGGTGTCGTCACTGGTGCTTGGACGACAACCTTATTTAGTTTCTTTTCCACTAGTTTTGCCTTATCCATTTGCCGCTTCTGGGCAGTCTCCCTGTCCCGCTCCTTGATTCTCTTACAATGGTGGACTATTATACTTTGTATCTCAGCCCATCCTTTGGCTTCAAATCCCACAATTTTTTCGAGTGCCTTCTGGACCTCTTTTGGTAATCCCCTCTTTATGATAAAGTAGAAAAATGGTACCGAAGGGTCCCATTGCCCTCCTGTCTCAACTCTCCACATTTACTGTAACTTAAAATAAACCTAACTGTACCCATTGTGCACTGCATTAAAGAATTTAAGTCAGGGGTATCTGGGTACATCTTTCGTAGGGCATCCCATACCCTTGCCTTTACTTTATTAAAGGCTGCTCCATCATGTTCGTTATTTGCAAGAATTATCCCAGGGTACCAAGCCCTTACCCATATGTTCCCAGCCTTGTCTCCAACTATGGCGACCAGTAAACTCTTAAGGTCTCCTAGTTGGGGAGTGGCCTGAGCTAATGCCGTGAGGTCGCATTCACCCGGGGCTCCTGCCTAGACCTTGGAAAGATCCTGCGTACAGATAAAGAAAATGAAGTGCGGACGGGGAGGAAAACGTCGGCAAAGTTGAGACCCCCCGGAACCAAGATGGGCGGCGTGGCATCGGCCCCGCGGTGAGGGGGAGGAGCAGCGGGGACACGCGACAACGAGAAATGCGCGCCAGCGCTGTGTGCTCTGGCACACCAAGACGGTGACTGAAGAGGATGCTAAGATCTGCTGCTGTGGCTGCCCGGACCACCTCACGCGCCAAAACGGGACTGCAGCGGAACCGGTGGAGGGTGCCTGGATCTCCAGGCGACGGTGCGGAGGGGGCACTGACAACACCGAAACACACGCACTGGGCTGCCATCGACCAGCACAAGGGGGCAGATCATCTGCAGCTCCAGACGGCCTGGGGCGTCAACGAAACACGCCTGCTATCCTGAGGGCACAGCAACGCGACTCCACCGGCGGCCGTGAATAGGGAGTGCCTCGCCCTGGTTGCTGGTCGGCTGGTGCGGGCTGAGGGAACGCCGGCACCCCCTGCACCCGGGAGACGAGCAGGAGAAACACTGCAGAGACCGCGGGTGGCAGCAAGGTACGTGGGACATGCCGGATGCAGGTGGACTGTGCTGCTGAATTCATACCGAGTGCAGGGGCCAGGACCGCGAAAAACCACACACTACGGCCCCTCACAGATCATAGGAGGAAGCTGGCCATAGTGCGGGCAGAGGCGCACAGCAATGGGCGACCCAGGACTGGGGCACCGTTCCCGGGGCCACGCACACGTTGTGGAAGTGCCGGGCGGGCCAGGAACACAGTGCTGGACAGGGTAATGGAAAACTCTGCCCACAACACTGCGCTGGGAGCAACTCACCTTCAGCTTGGCTGGGGGCACCAAAGCTAGACCTCTGGGGCAATAGGCCTAAACTCCCACAGGCCGCGGAAGGCCAAGCAAGCTGAGAACAGTAGTAATGCACATCACGACAAGGAGTGGCGTGTGGCCTAACAATCTGAGGGACCCCCCACACGCGAGGGTTGGCGGCACACAGACGGCGCGGAGTGCTCCGAACCCGTCAAGCTGCCTGTAGCTAGTAGCACAGACCGCTACACCCTGGGGAGCACACCATAACCAGATCTGGAGACAGATCACCACTAAACGAGGTCCTGGGCCAACATACAATGGTGCCGAAACTCACCGGGTGGCGCCTGGCACAAGGAGACATCAGCCAAGTGCGAGAACACTGATCCTGGGGGGCACACGACAGGGCTGACCTGCAGGGCCCCACGTGGAGGTGACAACACGGCACAAAAAACGCTGGGCAGACCCAGAGCGCTGCACTGATCAAACTAAGGGACATATGGCCTGCGTTGCAGCAGAGAACGCAGCACCGCCAATATAATACCAGGGCAACAAACAATGTTACCACACCCTTGCCGGCCACGCATGGCCCAAAGGAAACTTAAATCCCAGGACACAAACTGCGATAAGGGAAGTCACCTGACGGAACTAATCTGGGGACCTCCTAACGGGCGATACGACAGCGCATAAGCAGCAAAGTGCATGCCTGTAGAGAAGAACCGATATCCCCTGCGCGACCAACCACCACCGGGGACATGCCCTCCACAAAACAGAAGAAGGACCCAACAATCATGGACTCCTTTAATGTCGCCAGACAGAAGGGGCAACCACACACCGCCCCAGACACACAGGCTGTGCAGCCTGTAGAGGACACTGCTACCAAAGGACAACCAGGTGCTCGAAGCAATTGCAGCCCTACGAACTTTCATTGATATAGAGATCGAGGAGGTCAAGTCGGATGTACAATTGATGAGGCAAGACATGAGAAACCTCACGGGAAGAGTCACAACGGCCGAAACAACCATAAAGGAGACAGCAGAAACCACTGGTGACCTGGGGAGGCGGCTGACGAAGATAGAAAGGAAGAATGCAACGCGTCCTGGGAGTCCCAGAGGGGATGGAAGGGTCCAACCCAACAGACTTTGTTGAGAACATGATACTGCAAGAGATCGGAGCTGGGGCTCTGTCACAGGGGTTCACAGTGGAACGGGCCCATAGATCATTGCAAAAAAGGCCGCCCCTGCGCTCACATCCCCGCCCCATGATAGCTAAAATATTGGACTTTCGCGACAGAGAAACGATCCTGAAATTCTCCAGAGAAGGAGGCGTGATCTGCCGGGATAATGCCAACATAGCCATATACCCAGACTACACCCCAGCGGTAAAGAGGGCCCGGAACTCTTTCGTACCGGTCAAGCTGAAACTCAGGAAATTGAATCTCAAGTACATGCTGACGTACCCGTCCCGGCTCAAGGTCCTCTATCAAGGGTGTGCTGTTTTTCTAGAAATGCCAGCTGCGGCCAACATGTGGCTGGAGCACAACAACTTGGATGATGGCAAGGAAGCGGTCACATGAAGAACAGCTGTACAGACCAATATGAGGGGGGTGGGCAGGATGCAGCCACGGAAGCCCCCACGGGCACAAGTAAAGAACTAAGAAGATTGCCACAGTTTGTCATAAGGCAGGAGCGAGGCGAGTGCCCCCGACGGGGCGAAAGAACACACACCACGAATCATTCAGTGTCGGCCGGTTGCTGACACATCACAGCCTGCACGCCTTGACCCTGGAGGGCTCGGCAGTTGCCGGGGCGCTTGAGCACCACGGACGAAAGGTGGCTGCTGAGCGTAGTTACCTAATTCTGGTTTGGTTACAAGTTTGTTTGGTTTTTGTTTGTTTTGAATTCGTAAGCAGTGAGATTCCTACACAAAATGGGATATGTAACATGAAGAGCGGGTGTGCTGCAGAATGTTATTGGGTGGGGGGGAGGCCCAACTGGAGTGGTGGACCAGCTCAACTGCTGGGACGAGATCAATGGCTGGAAGACCCTGAAGTCAGGGGGTGGGGACACATACACTGGAATGGCCAATTACATTAAAATCTTAACATGGGACATCCGGGGACTGGGCACTTACATGCGCAGGAATAGAGTTAAGTCCTTCATCAATAGCAAGAGGGTGTCCATCGCACTGCTCCAAGAGACCCACCTGACGCAGCAAACCATGGGCGTGGTGAGAGATCACTGGGACGGGCAGTGCTATGGGGCTTTCTATTCCAAGTACGCCCGGGGGGTGCTCATCTGGATAAGCCCAATGGTCCCATTCAAAGTACTGAGCTGGGAGGCGGACCCGGGCGGACGATATCTGGTGGTGAGGGGCTGGATCGAACAGACTGAAGTCTGCATAATAAACGATTTCCCAACTATGGGATCCCAAAGCACTTGGACACACCGGGGCCCAAACTAGCTAGCCACCAAGACAGTCTCTGCATCTGGGGGGCGATCTTAACTGCGTCAGGGACTGGGAACTGGATAGGTCTAAATCATCAGCAACCAGGAACGATGAGGCGACTGGTGCGCTAAATGCGCTGATAGAAGCCCTAGACCTGGTCGACGTGTGGCGGGAACTCCACCCAGCGGACAGAGGCTACTCGTACTTCTCCGCGCTGCACGCCCTGCACAGCAGAATCAACTATCTATTTGTACCCAAACATCACCAGTCACAAATAGACTCCGCTCAATACTTGAGCAGGTCAATCTCGGACCACTCCCCGCTGCAGGTGATGTGGAAAGTGAGGGGCTGTAGGCCACCCATACCACTATGGCGCATGTCACCAGACGCCCTGACAGACCAGGCCTTTGCAAAAGGGCTACGGACAAACTAGAAGAGTACATGGAGGTAAATGTGGGCAGCGTTGAACAATGGGGAACAGTATGGGAAGCAATGAAAGTAGTAGTGAGAGGGGAGGCCATCACAGGAGCGGGAGGCATAAGAAAAACATTAAGGGCAGAACTAGAAAAAATGGAGGAGGAAATAAAACATAAGGAATCTAACACAAAGGGGACACGGGAGGAGGAGGAAGAACTAGCACTGCTGCGATGAAATTGCATGGAAGCATGGGGCAGGCTCTCCAAATTTGATTATGCAGTAAAAAATGCCAAAACACCTGCTGAAGGAGATAGACCAAGCAGACTGATATCATGGTTATGCAGAAGGGAACACCCACAACATCAAATAACCAAAATTAAAGACGAAACGGGCACACCACACAAAACACAACAGGAAATAAACAATACATTCCGGGACTTCTACTCCCGCTTATACAGCCACGACCATCAAGTGGTGCACTCAGACATCTTAGATACACTGGAGGAAATAGGCCCCCCCAAAATAGAGGTGACACATAAAGAGGCCCTAGATGCTGAAATAACGGGAGAGGACATTGCCGAGGCAATTAGGTCCCTCGCCTCTGGTAAAACACCTGGTAGCGACGGACTCCCCCGGAGTTTTGCAAAACATATGACACTGTCATCACACCGGCATTACTTGAGGTCTATCAAGAAGCATTCACCAATGGGGAGCTACCGGGGTCCATGAGAGAAACATTAATCGTGCCGATACCCAAGCCTGGGAAACCAGCAGAAGACTGCGACTCCTACTGCCCACTGGCGATGCTAAACTACGATGTCAAAATCCTCACCACAATACTTGCTAAACGCCTGAATAGAATAATAGGGGTCCTAATACACAACGATCAAACAGGTTTCATACCTGGGCGTAGTACTACTTTAAACCTGCGCAGACTGCAACACATTCTGGCGCAGACTGAGGGATCCCAAAAGGAATACGCTATACTCTCCTTAGACGCTATTAAAGCGTTTGACTCAATCTACTGGGAGTGGTTGCTAGCGGCGCTGAGGGAGTTTGGATTCGGGTAGGTGTTCATCCGTTGGGTCCATATCTGATACACTAACCCCAAGGCCAGGGTAAAAACAAGGAGGTTGGTGTCTGCAATCTGGGATATAAAGAGGGGGACTAGGCAGGGCTGCCGGCTATCCCCAATGCTGTACATCCTGGGCCTCGAGCCAATAGCAATATATCTTAGGAAACAGTACCTAGATGCTAGTCACTGGGTTCAGGGAGCGGGGCACCTACTGTCACTCTACGCAGATGACGTGCTTTTATACGTAAGGAACCCACACCTAAACGTCCCAGTTATCCTAGACATACTGGACAACTATGCCAAGGTGTCCGGTATCAGCTTTAGTAGATCCAAATCCTGCATATTTCCAATAGCCGGACTAAAAGGGAGGGACCCCAGCACACTACCTGTGGTAGGACTCTGATGGGAAACGGGCTCGTTTAAATACCTAGGGGTCAACATCAAACATACACCTGAACAACTACATGAACATAACAAGGGTAGAGTGTTGCATGGCATGAAGAACTCCATGAAGTTCTGGTCCAAGCTACTGTTGTCTCTACTAGGTAGAGTGGCCATCACCAAGATGATCATCCTGCCGAGATTTTTATATAATAATGTGCACTATTACATCAAAGCCTCCTCTTTTCGAGTACTGGAGAAACTGATCTGGGGGTTCCTGTGGGGCGCCGCTTGCCACAAACTCTCACTAAAATTATTACACTTGCATATGACCAGGGAGGTGTGAAACTGCCAAATCTGGAAAAGTACTATCTAGCAGCCCAACTCAGCCACGTTGTTAAATGGCTGGCGGATGAGTCCACCTCAGAAACTAACTTGCTACAACAGCTGGTGGTGCCCACCATGTTGACAGAAGTACTCTGGGTAACACTTGGGGCGGCGGAGCACACTCCAATGGTGGTAACACTAGGAAGGAAAATATGGAAGAGGACTCAAGCTCTATTAAAACTCACGCACCCGTACTCCCCAGAAGTACCAATAGCGGCAGGCACATGTCAGGACAGCACAGACATGGCGGTGCTAAGAAGATGGGAGGGGAACGCGATATACACATAGGGGGACAGGTATGACGAGGGGGCCTTCAGGGAGTTCAGCTCAATACAGGAACGGGAAGGGGTCCCGGGCGGACAGTTCCTCTGGTACCAACGGGTTTGAAAGGTGGCCACAGATAGCTGGGTGGGCTGGCCAGATGAGCCGCAGATGGAACCAATTCTCACTCTGATGTACAACCTCAGCGACGGCTGGCATCCAGTCTCAAGACTGTATAGCATGCTCGTAGACACACCCAACCCCAAGAGCACAGAGCTAAAAGAACAGTGGGAGGAAGACTTGGGCACAAAATTAACGGAACAGGACTGGGAGACGGCACTGAGCTACCCCAAAGCAGTGTCACGAAACCACCGCTTTAAACTGATACAGCTGAATGTGCTGTGTCGCACTTACATGACCCCAGACAAGATAGCCACCTTCAACAAGAGCGCTAGCTTGCGATGCCCATGGTGCGGAAGCGAGGGAGCTGACATGATAAATATGTTCTGGGGCTGTGAGCGTGTGAGGGGTTTTTGGTCACGGATAGAACAAGCCTGCAGAGCGGCCGGCGTAGTCAGGTATGAGTGGTCACCGAAGGAGTACCTGCTCAGAGCCTACCCCACGATTAGTAAACATAAACATGTGCTCTGATTCATGGACCTCGCATGCATCCTGGCCAAAAGGACCATCGCCATGTTGTGGAAAAGGGTCGGGGGCCACAATACCAAAACTGGCACAGGGAATTTGAGAGATGCCAGAGGCTGAAACCAAGGTGTGGATGGAAGTGGTCAGCGGATCAGGGCTGGATGGGAACGACAAATGGGTTGCATGGAAAACACTGGTGTGGGACATGTTTCACCCATCTGATGATAGACCCCCCTGAATGAACCACATATGTGTGGAACACGCCTCCCCATGCCTATGCGGCTATCTGCCTGTACCTAATGAACAATAGTAGCTGAGGGCGATGCCATGTGAAAAGGGTCAAGAACTGCACCCCGGACGACGGGACGCCCACACGGTCTCATAATGCCACACACTAGGACTGTCGTAGGAAACTGCTTGTTTTGTTTTGTATGTTTGAAGGTTATTATTAAAACTTGGCATAACTACATGATCTTCACTGAATGTGTGCAATGCAAAACTGTCTTTAACTGAATGCCAATAAAAACATTTTAAAATAAATTAAGCTCTCCTAGTGCTTAGGCTACTCCTGCTGTTTGTTTCTCAAATTCATAGATCTATTTAATGGCTCCGGCTGTAAGCTGGGGGAGAGCTTTAATCAAATTTATTGAGTCCATTTGAGGCCATGGCACATACTGCGTTATCGCTACTCCTTTATGGATAAGAAGCATCTGCATGCCTATTTTGTTTTCAACCCTTTTTTTAGTATTTTTCTGATCTTTTACTACCACCATTAAATCTGGTTGATTTCTCTGTCTATCCCTTCCATCTGCCTCTTGTGACGGGGATGGGTTTCTCCCCGCCGCCTCTCCTCTATCTCTTTCTTCCCCTGCCTCTTCATTATTTCTGCCACCTTGATCTTCCCATTCATTTTCCTTCGCTGGTTCGACTTCTTGTCCCAGAACCGTCCATACACTCTCCCCATCATCCTTTTCGATACAAACATTTCTTATCAACCCAGTGTTGAATCTATCCAAAAAAAAGTCTCTTGACTTCAAATCCCCTATTTTCTGAACCAATACTCTTATTTCTAGTGGTACTTCTCTAGGTTCTTTTAACCTGACCAACCTTTCCTGCAACGCTCTTAACTCATTGTTCATACCTGCTTGTGAACCCCCTAGGTACACTGATGCTACGGGCATGTCAGCGCTTGTGGATGGGTTACCTGGAGGTGGAGGTGCAGAAGCTCTTGACTCCACCCCCACCCTCAGTTGCTGATCCTGATGATACTGCTGTGGACAATTTCTCTACCACTGGAGGCTTATAGACAGGATTCGTATACCCTATTGCAGGTTTAGGCGTTACAGGGTATATCCCCTTAAATTGGATCTCTTTTTTATCTTCCTGATCTTCCGTATCCTGGAATAACCACCAGAGATCTAACATCTCTTTTCATTTTTGTAACTTCTTTCCTTTATATTTTGCTACTAAAAAGATGGACATTTTTTATAGCGTGTTTCTGTTATGGAAGCCCTGCTCTGGCCAATAGCAGGACATACCCCCTTCCTTTGATATTTTGCTATCCGGTCACAGTATAGTGGCAGAGCCCCATACTAATATAGCGTGTGTGTCCCTGAGGCTTTACTTAGAACTTACTGCTATGCTGCTGCTTGTTACGCAGAAATACAAATCAACCCACTTTTTCCCCCACCCCTTTTTTTCCCACTTTTTCTCACACACACACACACACACGCACACGCACACACACACACACGCACACACACACACACACACAGCGACTCATCCACCTTTCTTCTTTTTTTACCACAAAAGACAGCCAGAGAAAATATACTAAAACAATTGACTAAAATCCAGGCCCATTCCTTATAACGAGCCACTACTTTTCCCTGTATCCTCGTAGTACCACCTTCTCAGCTTTTTTTACATGCTGAGGATCCCTTGCTTTTATCATCATAAATGAATTCCACGTGGCACTACCTTCTCAGCCTATTATGGCTGAGGATCCCTTACCTCCCAGTCTTTATAAACTGAGGCTCCTTTTTTCACAGTCTTTACACGCGGGGGCTCCCTTTTTCCATTATAAAAAGTAGAAAAACAGAAATACGCGACAATTTCAATAGATAACCCACCTTCTATCCAATCTATACCTTACCACATCACCTGAAATCCTATCCAATCTATACCTTAACACATCACCCAAAATCCTATTCAATCTATACCTTAACACATCACCAAAAGTCCTATCCACTCTATGCCATTGACATTGTACTCCATCCATTCACACCTCACATACTGTCATACACATATGCCCCCTTCTTGTTATCTCTTACTAGAGTCTACTTCCATGTGTGTGTTCACCCGAGTTTCTCTGTTATGTGGTCCAATACCGGCCTGTCGTTCTCTCTGGAGCCATGCCCCACTTCAGAGAGCAGAGAGGATTTCTATTAAAATGGCTCCTTCTAAAACCGCTCAGGAAACATGTGTTTTTTAATTTGGGGGACCAGTCACTGTAGCTGGCCGTGGCTTTTTCCTGGAGAAGTGGCCTGGAGCCTCTGCAAGGTACAGGGAAAGCTGGGATCACATGGGGATAGTCACCACTTGTAAGGGTGTCCCTAATTACGCTCACACCAGAATCAATACACCCCTCTAGGGAAATAAGGCAAAAAGGTGATCTTGAAAGGATAACAAGTTTAATCTTACAAATGAGGATGGGAGCAAAGGACTCTTCTGTCTGAGCGGTCTTCTCCTGTCCCTGTTCCCATTCCTTCCTGCTAAAGTGGTTTCAAGCAGGGGTTTATATAGGTCTGGCTTGCCATGGTGATATCACTGGAGCTGGATCATGACTTCAACTGAATCCGTCCTTTTTCCATAATAGGGATGCTCCAAAGTCTTCTTTGTTCGTTGTCAGCAGTTTTGTCAGGGAATGCTGCTCTACATTTTGCTAGGTATGCAAAAACATATTGTAGCTCATGCTTTCCTCCATTTTGCTAACTATGCAAAAAACACACTGCAGCTCTACAGACTTTTACAAACCTTGAGGCCTAGCCCAAACTAAACATGGTTATCTATGTACAAACAATATTCATTAATTGTATCCATATTTCACTCATCCTGCTCATGTTATCTTGGTCCTGTAGTTCCCTCCACATTTTATACGTATAATTTATGCCTTTCTGTATTTTGCTGCACAAAACACGTGAGTCCTATTTTTAACCCGCATGGACTGTTGACGGACAGTGGACACCTAGTGAGTCAGTTTGCGCTGGCCATAGTGAAGAACACTGCACACTAAGTGTGTGGTCTATTTGGATCCCACAGGCCACATTCCTTCTGGGAAGGAGGGGGAGTTTGACTCCTCCACAGCACTAGCTAAGTTTTTAAAATGCATGGGGTCTGGCATTACACATCTATCCAACTAATAGTTAATTGCGCCTTATATTTAGACAATAACTATCTTTTTCAGTGCTTGCCTATGTCTATGTGTATGTGATTATGTTTGCATGAGAGAGCCTTCCCAGTGCCCCTCATCCTCCTAGTCCTTATAGTGCTTTAAAGATGTCTTGCCTTACTCTAAAGCGCTTGGGGGTTCGGGAGGACCCAGGTTCCTTCCCAACAACTCTAAAAAGCAGAGATGGAATCAACGCTAAGGTAATCCACTGCAAGTCTCAACTGAGAAAAGCACAGCTCAACAAGACACTGAGGTAAGTACTGCAAGTCTAAACAGTATCTCTGGTTTGAAGAAGAGTGGGACAGCTGGATTCTGTCCTGTTGCAGCGGTGCAGACCCTTGGTTCCTGAGCCTCAGTCATGTGGACAAAAGGGAGGACGTTTGGAGGGCACCTGCGGCAGCAATTTGGAGGTCGTCAGCAGCTACAGGCTCTTTTCGGATCAACTTCACGGTTTCAGCGCAGGGTAAACAGCACCACTGCGGGTCTCAGATACCGACTGGGCTTCCTTCACTCCTTGGTTCCTGGACTCTGGTGAGCAGACTCGAGCTCTGGACATCCTGCTTCTGGAGGCTCCTAGGAGACTCCTGGAGCTTCTGGCCAGATTTCGGATGTTGCACTCAACTACGGATTTCTCGACCCCTTGCACTCAGTTTTTGCAGCAGTGAAGAAGTACAGCGAATCAGGGAAGATGGTCCAGTGGAGTTTGTGTTGGGGTTAGTTGGTCCCACTAACACAAGGGGAGAAGTTGTCCCTTCCAGAGCTTCTCTTGTCAATCAGAAAAAGGAGTTTCATCACAGCAGCAGGGCTTCAACAGGCAATTGAAAGGTCCAGGAGGACGCAGCAAGCTACGTTCACGGTTTCTTCATCAGCGGTTTCTTCCAGTGGTCGACTCTGACTCTAGTCCCAAAACCCTCGCCTGTTCAGCAGGTTTCTCCCATTCATGCACAGCACAGGCTGTCAATCACACAGCAGGGTGGGGACTGGTTGCATTCAGGCATTCCTAGAGACAAAGGACTGGGGAGTTTCGGGAACCTCCCTCACATCCTGCCTTTCCAGGCACACTAGAGCCAGAGGTAGGTTTCAGGGCTGAAGCCCGCCAAAGGCAAAATGAACAAAGGGCTCAACTCAGCCTTGACGCACAGAGTAAAACCCAAGAAAGACCTCACAAACAGAAAATGGGGAAAAAAGAACACCGGGCCATTTTGACAAAAATGGACACCCATGGGTGCTGTATTACTGCAGTTGAGGATTCAGCCTGCAGCAGAAAGACACAATGGTAGGAAAATTAAACTACTGCCACCAGCCATTTAAAGTAGTGAGGGTAACTTAAAAAATATTACATGATAATGTAGGATAAGGGGCTCCTGGGTAACCCCCCAGCACTCCCCATAAGATGGGGTGTGCTGGACCTACAAAGAGAAAAGGTAAGTAAAGTCAATTTCACTTTACTATTCTTTGGAACAGTAGTTCACACAAGAAAAAGGTATTTAAACCTCATGAGAAATCTGAAGGATTTCTCAGTGACACTGCACTGAAGGTGCTGTGTGTCACCATACAAAAAGTAGGCCTATGGAGTTTGTCAGACTCCAAAAACACCGAAAATATATAATCCAAACCAGGTCAAAACACATGAGGGAGTGAGAAAAAGGTCTCACTCACTCCAGGGTTAAAATAAAAAGGCCTAAATCCAGCAAAAGAGCTCGGGGGCTTGAAGGTGGAGGAATTGGGCACTAAAGTGAAAATTCGTTCTAACAAAACACAGCTACTTGCCATTCATGCGAGGGCACAATCTTAACAGAACATTTATGGACGTCTCGAACTGATTGTGATGTTCATTTTCTGCTTTCTCTCTCTTCAGGCAATTCATGTGTATAACAGTATTGTACAGCTTTTCGTGTACTTTATGCAAACTAGAACATGAGTATGTCACGTTCTCTTAGCCGCTTTACCTTTGCCGTTTTCACAACATAGGCTCGCGGCAACACAAAGAGAGGCTATGTAGGCTCGTGCCGGTTGCGTGGGTGCTGGATGTTTTCATGTTTCCACGCTAGAAAAATATGTTTGTGTGGGGAAGGGGGTGTCCTGAGCCACGTCCAAATACAGCAATATAGCGACCTGAGGAGTGCCATGGCCAGAAATACATATTAAAATAACCTTTTTATTGTTTACTGTGTGTGACCCGTGTGTTGCGCGCGAGGGGGTATGTTAACCCTGCACATTTATGGCATCGAACATGCATGGCAAATACAGCGTAACACCCAGCACTTCAGGATTGAAATGTTTCATAGTTGGAAATTGAAGGCTTGCTTACAAGTGACACATTTTACTTTCCGATCACCTCCTCAGCCATGGGTCCAAGTGGGGCACTCACTGAGCTCAGTAAGTCGACTGCTCCTCGCCACACGATCCCTCATTGTCAGCCCTGGACGCAGCATCTCAGAGTCCACAGCGCGAGACAGTACATGGCAGCAGATGAAGATCCAGAGGCAGAGCGCGAACTACTCAGCTCCTGGACTTTATAGTATGTCCCAGCTCACTTCTTTACGATGCGCTTAGTCACCCCTCAGGTTGCCGTTCCCACACTCGGGCAGTACCTTTCACTGCCTCACTGGCAGGCAGCAGTTGTAAGAAATGGCACTGGGACAAACTGTAATCTCACTCTGTGCTGTTTGGCTGCCTCGTGGAAATCTCCCCTCTCACCAATACAGAGCTTCGGTGGAGGAAGTAAAAACAGATCACTCCACAGGTCACACAGACACGTGACATTTCTCCTGATTGGTAGAAAACAAGCCAACCTAGGGGGGGTGCTCTGAGAGTTGGTCATACCTGTCAGATTGCAGACAGCAAGCTGGTCATAATACTGAGAAGAGAGCATTATAATAGTCATATGCTCAGAATATTGTCAGGGAGTGTGAGGAGTGGTCATGATGGTATGGTAGAGGTGGGTAAGATGAAAAACAAGTCGCTTTTTACATGGAATGTGCAATCATTATTGCTGTTCTTGCACATTTTGGGGGGTAAAGGGACATTTCTGAAGGGAGCACAGGCTTTGTGCCACTTTAAGCCCTTGGGCTTGCAGTGTTGTACATTTCTTTTTATCATTTGTAGGTGTTGGTATTGTCAGGCCCATTGTAAAATGGAATGCGGCTGGTCTCAGGGTAGGCTCCATACTGACTTTTTCCTTGCATCGATTATATACTGCTTGTAGTATTGTAAACGTAGTGTCTGTAGATTGTTAGCTGCAGAGTAGGTTGGTTGGTAGTTTTGGACCCAGGCTTTGTGTTCAGTTTCCCTCATAGCATGGGCCGCATACCCACTTTTTCATGGTGATATACTGCTTTTAGTGTTGTAAAGTGTCTATGAAATATTGGCTGCCTAGTAGGCTGGTTGGTAGTTTTGTAAAGTGGTTCGTGGGTCTTGTCATTAACCCCGACACACTTTTTCTTGATACTGACGAAACACTGATTGTAGTGTTTGCCAAGTGTTCACCCCCATGGTAAAGTGGGCACGGGTGTGGTCACATGACAGGCCCTTCTCCATTTTTTCCTGGCACTGATTATGCCCTGCTTGTAGTGTTGAAAAAGTGTCTTCAGAATGTTGGGTATGTAGTAGAGGGTTGGTAGTTTTGTAAATATGTCTGTATGTCTTGTCATCATCAGTGCCCAGGAAAATCAGGATAAGCCCCTTGATCCTTTTCCCTGGCACTGACCATGCAATATTTGCAGTGTTGTAAAGAGGCAGTATTGTAGAGTATTGGCTATATTGACGTTTGCATAGAAGTGTTTATGGAATGTTTGGAGTGATGTAGGTCAGTAAAAAAGGAAATGTTTTGCAAAGAAGAACATACTTTGTGTTCACTTTTTCTTGGCACTGTTGAGGCACTTGTCGTGTTGTAAAACATTTGTGGTGTGTGTGCGGGGAAGGGGTGGGAGGGTCTCGTTATCACCAGTCCAATGCTTATAATGTTATATAAACGTCTATGGAATGTTGGGCACTTAGTACTTTGGGAGATGAATAACCCTGTAAAATATTTATGTACATTTGCATGTGAAGTATGTTTGATGGCACAACAGGGTTATTTTAAATGTTCACACTGGGTTGTTGTATTGCTCTCCTCTGAAAAGTGCACGGAACTACCATAAATCACCAATGCAATTATAGAGCAAATACTTCAACCCAAAAACAGACACAATAATTCACAGCCACGCACGCTTTAGAAGATAATCAGCTCTTTACGGCTATTTATTCAAAGCTCACAGGTACATAGAAATAACTCATACAACTAACATGGACATAGATCACAGAAAACATAAAGAAGTCAAAGAAAGAATACATCACCGTGAGCGTATTATCATTCTTCATCTCGCCCATTCACGGCTGGAAGACCCCGAGGACAGCCAGGACGAGAGTGCCACAGCTCACAGGAAGGCCAGACGGAGCGTCCTTCTCTGACTGAAGTCTCACCTGAAACCCCCCCCCCCCAGATCCTACTTTATAGGCACTCCAAAAAAAGGAGTTAATTCTCGAATCTTCTGGAATTGCGCCTGCGCAGTTGAGGAACAGCCTTCGGTTGCCAGCTGGGTCAACCGATAGCCCCCCCCCAGGAATGCAGGGCCTCCCTGCTCTAAAACTCAGAAAAAACATGCTCCATGGAGAACAGTAGCAAATCATAACAACGTTAGCTTTTCCCAGCAGAAATGGCCTTGACTGCATACCAAGTTTGAAAAAAAGCATGTTTGTCTCAGCACTGTGAATCTAACATTTCAGCAAACTGTGTGCAGCCTTTCACTGTGGAGTGAAGTAAATATCCAACATGGCTCCGAGCACTCCCAGAATGCATTGTGCCTGCGCCATTTTGAACAAAGCATAAATTGAGCAGAACATCTCCACCCTCTGGATATTTATCTTCCGTAGCCATATGGCACTAAAACTGGTCTTTAAAACCTACGAAATGTTAAAACTAAATTGGGAACACATTGAAGGCAACAACAACAAGCAATTATAATAGTCAATATAATAAAAATGCAAGCAAAAATATAACGTAGTGTACTCCCAATATCAGGTATCCATGAAAATAATCAATCCCACCAGCTTCTGTTCTGCTCTTGGGATACTTGAGAAAATGAGATTCCTCAAACCTATAATATGACTTTCAATAGATCGTGAGTGGTCACTCAAATCGAAACAACACATACCTTCAAAGGCATTACACCCTAAATTATGTTTCAGCAATAAGTAATCAACAGCAGCTCTGTTCTGCAAAGTAGCTCTTCTAATAACTTGACTATCAAGGAACAACTCTTCTAAAGCTTGCGAAATATGATTAAGACTCTTAACTACTAAACACGCTAATTTCATCAAAGATTTGTAACCTCCAGCAGTTAAACCCCAAACACCTAATAAGGAAAGGGTTAATGCTAAAACCTCAACTTCTGATAGCAAATGTACATGTGAATCACAGTCAGGAGATAATCCCATAGATTCAAAAGTTAACCTTTTACCTCGAGTTATCACTGAGTGTAAAGGAAACCTCATTAGTCCTAATCGAGTCAACGCACATGGACCTCCAGAAATGTTAGCTGGAATATAAGTGTATGTAATGTTACCACATGAAAAGAGCCATCCTGTTTCAAATGCTACCATCTCTAATTAGAGCTCACACACTTGGCAGCATTACTACAAATCAAAGACCTTAACATACGCACAGCTAACTTTGGTGTGCGCATTCCTTTTATCTCAAAATATATTATGCTCCTGCTCGCCCAACCCTGCTGCCCCAACAATTCATAGATCATTTTTCTGGCTACATGCAATGTAGTAATTTTGGAAAAGGCAAAACATCAACATCTCTGGATAAGGCAATTCAGTGGGAAGGGCAAAACATTTCATTTTTTCACAGATTAATCTCAAAATGCAATTAAGAATCAGGTTTCAACATGTTGGCATTCAAGTGCTGTTTCACACAGCTGTTTGTGGTGCATGATGTCACAGTCCACAACCCATTGTCCACAGTCCTTTAGACAAGAAAGGCAAAACATATCAATAAGGTCATTACAACCGTCGACTGAATCATTTGAATATGCAACATCAAATATTTGATAACTAGCCAAGTCCGCACCGTAACAGTTCTGGAAAAGTTATTACTTTGTTGAACACTTCTCGCAGGTTGCAGAACAAATGTCCTCACGCTTCACGCACGTAGGTAGCATTGAGTGCGGTGCAGGACAGGTTCAAAGTTCACATATCATCTCGCAGTGACTCGCTTTCTCTGAGAATGCGTCTGCTTGACTGATCAGTGTTACCCGGCAATTGCACACGTCTACCCCCCAATCATGGCAGCTACTTTCTTGGTTATTTGCCTAGGCAAAATACAAACAGAAAGGTTAAGATTTCCTCAAACGGTACACTATCAGTGTTATCCACATTAGGATGTCATCAAAGCTTCAATATCAGCGTTGTCCACCCCTTCCCTTAACACCACCCCCGCCTTCAGAAGTCTCATCACCCTTCTGCATGTTACTGGGGGCTTATTTGCACTCAGCCATACGGGGTGTAACTGCCTAATCACAAACTCATTTGTGCAATGCGATCATAGTTGGTCAATGGTACATCTGACTGATCTGTGATTTTACAATAGCCATATAATAAGTACCCAGGTCGCACTTCTCAATGGATCAATGCTTTTCTTTGTCACCAAAGCGATCACGAATGCCAGGTGTCAGGCGCCAACTTGCTGCCAGTGTTTCATGATCTTGATTTAGGTTGCCCTGCTGGCATCATTCCATTTTTCATAGGTAAAGTCCTTTAGTCCAATACCGCCTGCAGTTGCACAAGCAGCTTTGTTTATCTTTTCTCCAGTTCTCCATACAGGCAGTGTCTTTAAAGCCTCTGGTTTTCCACTTAATAGTTTCCCAAAGGGTGTCTGCTGATTTCTTGGGCCACCCCTTTGAGAGCGATAGTCTAAGTCAGTTCCTGTAGTTGCTTCAACAAATCATTCATTCTTGCACTAAGCCGTGAGGCTTCTGGATCATGGCTAATGTGCAGTGTTCATGTTATACTCAGTTCTGCATGTTGTTTCTTGCAAAACGGATACCTTTATCAGTTTTGCTTCCATCTGGAACGCCATAATGTCTTTGTCAGTTACTCCAGCCCTGGCAATGTAGCTTGCACTATTGCCACCTGTGTATTTTCACTTCTCAAAGCGCCTAGAGGTTTCTTCTCCAGTGCACAGCACTTTACTTCAGTTCACATCACATGGGGCACTGGGCTGCAGCTTGCACGGCAATGTCTCTTGGAATGGGCAGCTGTCTTTTCTTAGCCCATTCACAGATGCACAGTTTTCCCAAATGTTCAGATGCGTGATGCGCCAGGTCTGCCATTTGATACTGGGCGAATTCCTTGCTTCTGATCAGCTCTGTTATCGCATGCCAGTGTCAGAAAGCATGCGTACATCAGCATGTGTAAGGTAGATTGCGCTCTTTTTCATCTTCTCACTCACGCCAATTATTGCCTTTAGTTCAGTTTCAGCATTCTGGCTTTGCACCCCCCCTCCTCAGTCTTTGCTCACACTGATGGTGTCTCTCACAGGGGATGGAATGCAGGAATGTCATTGTTTATCTTTCCTGTGCACATGGCAGCGCCATACACACGCAGCAAGCTTATCTCTTTGCCTATAACTCATAAGCTGGGGCGGCTTCAATGGAAGGCACTCGTTTCAGACAGTTCATCCAGATTAACTGTTTTCTGCACTGCTCCAGCAACTCATAAAAAGCTCCCATATCTGCCAGCTTCTGTAAACACCATTTCACTGAACAGGAGCGCGGCATTCTGCTTTCCTGCCTTCCTCCAACAGTTTTTATTTCCGCGCACCTCGCCTAAGACAGTGCAAGTTATCTTCAAGCCACAAGCTCTGCACAGCAACATCATTGTAGATAACAATTTCCAGTTCAAAAGTATCAGTTTTCATCATGGGGCCCAGTGTGATGTAATTCGGCAAAGCGTCTTTTAGCCTGTTTAAACTGATCAATGTCCCATTTAAAGGCATACATTTTTCTTTTTCCTCGTAACCTTGTAGTTTGGCTTCACAAACTCACTCCAATGCAATGTGCGATCTTTAAAAAGAACCCGCAACCCACTAAATCTTTGTGCTGTCTTATCACACACAGATTTTCCATTATGTTGTACCATTGCCAGAATATAACCACTTATTTCAGTGCATTTAAAACATGTCATGTGTAGTGCAGCTCCCTGCACGTCTGCAAAAGCAACCCACACTCTATATTGCTTGTGGGCTGTTAATTTGTCAACAACATTATCACTATGTATAACAATCAACTTGTCCTTGTCTCGTATAAAACATACATCCCTTAATAACAACAGTACTTTTGCCATTGGCACCAATCCCATGGCATAGTATGCGAACAATCAAAATACTCTAGGGGCAATTTAGAAAATATAAATTGTCTTTTCCCCCCAAACCATTGCAAACTGTTTCCGCAATTCCAAATCAACACACAAAAATCGAAAATTCAAATGCCATTCACTCACTTTTTTTTACGTGAGTCTCACCCCTTGCAAACATGGCACAGCAAAAATGCAATGTAGCCATTTTAGTGTGTTTCCTTAAACAGAATGCACCACCAGCACATGGAATTTACAGTTGCCAAAAACAAACCCTTTAGGCTTTCAACACTGATTTCTCCTAAACACGGCTCATTCCCACGTTATCTTCAGGAATGTGAACACTTCAAAAGCATACATTATAAGAAAGGCGCACCTTCGCCTCCTTATATTACAGCCCCCCACTCGCTAGCACACTGGGGCTGAGTCACAATGTTTAAACACTAGTCACAATTTGCCTGTCAAATACTTGCAATTTTTTCTTTCTCTCATGCCAAAATAGAGCAAGCTTTCACTTTGCAACTTTGTCAAGGGAAACCGCATGAAAAAATTATTTCCTAATTGAACCTAAATCTTTCTTCACCATTCATCGGAGCACTGTGAACATAGCCATTTTTCCACTTTGCTCACTGCTTTTCGGCTCCCTGGTTTCATTTCCAAGCAGTAAGTCAGCCACGACTGGTTTACTGAAGGGGAAAGATCTCAACCACACATGCTATGGGCCACGCCAGGCCAACACAAAAGGTGCTGTCTATTGGCTGTCTCAGAGATGCAGTGAGACGACCAAGGAAAGGCGACAGCCTGCTCTGCATTCTCTCACACTATCGTCATTTCACAGCAAGGGAAAAGGAAAAAAAACAACTTAACACAGTTCAACACTCATTGCCCAATTACTCTCGTTTGCAAGATAACCAAAGCCTATCTACGTTTAAACAGATTATTTGGAACACTTCATCACAAATAATCCTGCTTACAGCGCCATAATGTATTGCTCTCCTCTGAAAAGTGCACGGAACTACCATAAATCACCAATGCAATTATAGAGCAAATACTTCAACCCAAAAACAGACACAATAATTCACAGCCACACATGCTTTAGAAGATAATCAGCTCTTTACGGCTATTTATTCAAAGCTCACAGGTACATAGAAATAACTCATACAACTAACATGGACATAGATCACAGAAAACATAAAGAAGTCAAAGAAAGAATACATCACCGTGAGCGTATTATCATTCTTCATCTCGCCCATTCACGGCTGGAAGACCCCAAGGACAGCCAGGACGAGAGTGCCACAGCTCACAGGAAGGCCAGACGGAGCGTCCTTCTCTGGCTGAAGTCTCACCTGAACCCCCCCCCCAGATCCTCCTTTATAGGCACTCCAAAAAAAGGAGTTAATTCTCAAATCTTCTGGAATTGCGCCTGCGCAGTTGAGGAACAGCCGTCGGTTGCCAGCTGGGTCAACCGATAGCCACCCCCCAAGGAATGCAGGGCCTCCCTGCTCTAAAACTCAGAAAAAACATGCTCCATGGAAAACAGTAGCAAATCATAACAACGTTAGCTTTTCCCAGCAGAAATGGCCTTGACTGCATACCAAGTTTGAAAAAAAGCATGTTTGTCTCAGCACTGTGAATCTAACATTTCAGCAAAATGTGTGCAGCCTTTCACTGCGGAGTGAAGTAAATATCCAACATGGCTCCGAGCACTCCCAGAATGCATTGTGCCTGCGCCATTTTGAACTAAGCATGAATTGAGCAGAACAGTTGTGAGTGTTGTGGTAATGTAGTCATTGGTAGTGGGTGTGGTTGTAGTTTTGTAGCTTTGGTTATATGTAGCCCCAGGATAAAGTGTCTATATGCCAATATGTCTGCAAAGAAAAGAAAACATTATTAGAACTGGAATATTTTTTGAAGAACATTAGAAACATCTTTTTTCCTCATTGATAGTAAATTATGGGTACTGTGTTTTATACAATAGATTATGTTTAGCACATTTGTGTTGGATTTGCATACTTCTATTCATTGGGTCATGAGTAAAAATCATGTATTTTCAGTTGATGAGGGAATTGCTACTTTCAATTATATGCAAACTAGTAAGCTTACAACACTGTTAGAGGTCCAGTACATTTGTGACATGTTGGGAAAATGGGTGTCAGGAATAGGGGCTGGGGCAGACGTGGGGTGCTGCAGTTTACTCGGTAAAGTGATTGCGAGCTACAGGGGTTGGAACTACAATTCCAAGCAGCCTTGAGTACAAACTGCAGTTTTCAGATTACGTGCGCATTGCGAGCTGACCGTGATTGAGGACAGCTTATCAGCCAGCAACGGCGCAGTGCAGGTGCTGCTTATTTTGTGTGATATGTTACGGTCGGCTGGAAGAAGACAGAGTTCCCTACACGCCGCTTGAAACGAATTTGCGGCGAACTGCAGGAAGGAGAACCATGGACCTGGAAGCGGCGATCCCGCCGGGGCTATCATTCCGCACATCCTTCTTCGTCCAGCTAGTCCCGTGGGGCTACCGGACTTAAAATAAGTTTGGGGAACCCTAACATGGCGGACAACGCTGTGTGGTGTTTACTGTGAAAGAACTGTAGTGTGATTTATGGGGTTTACACTGCGCTTGTGGGATACCTGGTCTTTGCTATGGGCTTCCTCGAACATTTCACAGACTAAGAGGGAGAGTGTGTTTCAGGAATTAAAATACAGACATTAAGGTGCTAAGAGCAAAAGAGTCGTATGCAAGGAAAGACAAGTAATCCTCAATCATGGTGACATGTGTGCTGAGATAACACGTGTCTTGTGTTTAAAGCAAAACTAATGCTAATTATAGTGCTGGTTACAGATTCCTGTTTGTTTTCATATATGTTTGATTATGCCTGCCCAAGGGGCCATGTGTTTTTGTCATCTCATGTTGGGAAGTTACCCATTTGTCTGTTCCATCTCGCTTACTGCATATTGTCCTTCATGTATTCATGTTTACCTTGCATATGTATTAAGTGGGGCTTGACTATGTATGATTAGGCGACAGGTATCTCAGTGTGATTTTGTTTCACTTTGGGGCGTGCAGACACGCAAGTTTGGGGTTGTATGAGGTTGTATAAACATACTCAGGCAGGTTAGGTTTTACCCTGTGCTTCCCCACTTCCTGACCAATCTAGGTGTTCCCTTACCCTCTTTCCGGTGTTCCTAACTTCCCCACCCTATCCACAATCTCTCCCTAATCCCTCTTCCCCCCATTGGCTGCCATGTGGTGACCTGTGTGGTATAATCAGGTGCCTGTGCCAACCACAGTGGGAGGGTCGATTCATTCGGCTTCTGTGGTTCGGGCGAGAGTGTCGAACTCTCTTCCCTTACAAGTAGTGATTGTGACAATGGGTGCTTATTTCCAGTGAAAAGTGGAGATTCCTGTTTTTGAAGTAGTGTATCTGACTGATTCAAGACTCAGGTTTCTGTGGAAATTAGGAAGACGATATATCATTGTTATTAATGAACTTAAGAAAAATATATTATAGCTATATTTGTTTGATGCATATATATATATGGTAGTCACACAGCAGCAGTTGTCTTGCAAAGGTTGCACTTAAGGTATGTGAGAATAGTTGGGGCTATCTTGGTATGTGTTGTGTATAACTGTTTGCTGTTTCTGAAGAATTGTGATAAACAATTTTTCACTTATATTTTAGTTCATGTAATGTTTTAGTCGCATGTAGATTTTGATATCTGCAAACATGTACATGAATTTTGAATGTGAAATTGTGTAAGAAGGGTATTTGAATGCATGTATTTATAATGTGTATTATATTATTGTATTTAGCAATTCTCATTGGTACTTACATTTTATTTTTGGGATGTCAAGAGAAGAGATGTGCCGCTGCATTTAAAGATTGCACTGTTTTCACCATTTGCAAATATTGGAATTGGTAGTATGCATGCACTTTAATCTCAGTATATGCAAAAGGTGAAAAGTCTTCAATTGTTGCATGGAGAAGCATATTTTATGACTTAACGCTCTAAATATAGAAATCAAATATAAATGGCAATGTACGTATGCACATAAGGTATGCAGGCATTGACATTTCCTTTCTATATGATTTTCCATTTGAAAAATTATGTAAATTTCACCACATTTTAAAGTACCAAATACACTTCAATAAGAACAGAACAATCTTTCCGTGCACATGTTTGGAAGTGGCATTGAGCTGAACAGAAAACACAGGAAGGACATTTTCCCAGCTTGTATTTCTTAAAAGTGTACAGTATGAATTCCACTGGATGGAAATGTTCAAAATAATGCAATGGGTTTATGTGGTAGCACATTTCATCTGCTGCCCTCCAAATTATATTTCTTTTTACATTTAAAATGAATGTACATTTATGCAAATTTCAAACTGTTGAAACTGTTGAACTGAAACACAATACAGTTAAAACATGTAAGAAGAAAATGTCATTGCTTTGTGCATATTGGGAATGAGAGCTCTGCACAAGATATACACGGGTGATATAAGGGTGATTGCTAACCTTGTAAATTATTTAAAGTGTTACATGGATTAGCACTTTCATTTATCACTTATCAGTAAGTAACCACCATTTACATAATTTTAAATAAAGTGTTAAAGAAAAACACAAAGTCAACTCCTAATGAGATTTATGTTGTCTAAAGCAAATATGTGCTCTGATCTTCTAAGATGTCTTCTGAGAGGTAACTACTATGTTCTGTTAGGAAGCTGGATTCACTTTTTTAAATTGGTAATAGTTACAAAAACTTTCAGGAAGTCTTCGTCCATATTGTTTCGAGCTGTTGGGACAGTGAAGTTTCTACAGAAAGTGCATTATAGACCAGCATCCCATTCAAAGCTTAAATACTGTGTGTGTCTGCTTGAATTCTGCCAAACAGACTGACTTGGATATAACAGAGTGGACAAAGAAGAAGGAAGCCTGTCTGTCCCTCATGCAATCTCTGCAAACAACTGCAGGTGCTAGCTGACATTGCACGTGCCATCCATGAACCCTGACATGCCCTTTAGACACTTTGCAATGGGAAAGGACACGTGTGATGTCCTCAAACAGTGCAGCCATTCGCTGACAGTTAAAAGCATGTTTGTGGTACAGTGTGTTTGGTAGAAGTGTGGTGAGATCTTTGCGGCACTAGCCAATTAAGTGTTCTGTTTGTGGAGGGAGAGTTGGACTTGAAAAAAGCAACAGCCACATTCCATTTTCTTCATTGATGAAGACATGGAGCTCAACAGCAGGATTGTGTTATATTGGCAACTCGGGAGTTTGTTTCTTGGAGGTATATGCAAAGGAGTTGTTGTTGTACAATGGTGTATTTGTTAAGGGGGCGCTATAGTTAAGCTGCCACACAGAAACCTGTGAAATTCAGTTAAAAGGATATGTTGTCAAAGGCATGTTATGGTTAGGTTGCTCTAATAAAAGCAAGTGAAATTCAGTGAAAAGACGGTTAAATGGACAATATGTCTGCAGTTATGTCATCAGTGATGTCACTGATGATGCAATTTGTGAAGTTATTTGTGATGTAATATGTGTCGGTATGGGCAGTGCATGATGGAGCACGAGTTAGGGTTCTGTAGCTTGTCAAAACCGATGAATGCGTATGTTTTTAATTTTGCAATGCAACATAGTGTCTTTTTAACACAGTTTGTCTACTCAATTTCACAGGTTTTTATTAGGGCAACTTAACAATAACGTCCCTTTAACACATTCTTTTCACTCAGAATAAGACTGAGTTGCATGCTTGATTCCATCCCCCATTATTTTCTCCTTACATCAACATTTTTGAGGCAGCCCTACAAGATGTTTCCTTCAATGTGGAAGTGATTGGGCATATGCACTTCCCGTTTCTGCTCTACTCGGATGTAGCAGTATTAATAGATCACAGTCTGTTAGCCTTGCCTCTAGGTAATAAAAAAACGTTCATAGAAGCCAGGAAATTGTCTCCTAACATCACCAAGTAGGCTGTGATGTGGGTAGGAAAAGCTGCAATAGATGTTCTTTTTAACTGAGACAATTTAGGAGAAATATAACATTTTGTTTATTTGTAGTTAAGATTTGAAGAAAATCTCACATGGAAAAAAGCACTAAATAAACCCCCACACCAATCAAGTAAATGGAGGAATCCTTTATTTGCAAATGCGAGTAGAGGAACATAGTCCAGGCATTGCATTGTCAGTACATAAGGTTCAAGGCTCAGAGAGTGATTAAACCCTTAAGTGCCAGACTATTATGCAAGTCTATGCAAAAAGGACGAGCATACTCGTCCTTGGCACTTAATGGTGGAAGCAGGGTTTGGTGTTATTAACCATGTAAGGCAATCAAATCAGGGGAGCTCTGTTAGGATGTGCATATAATGTTTTATCTGCCAGTGTTTCTGCCAGCTTTCAAGTGTTCAGCAATCACTCCACTGTGTATGCTGTCACCTTAGTTACCATAGAACATACAAATGCATTATATGTATAGCGTTCTAGAGTGGAGGGGATTGAAGAGGCAAGGCTGAAGAGGACGGTTGTGAGCCTCCTGCTGGGGGTCGTCCTATGTATCTACTTAACCTTTTAATAAAGGTCTTTATTATAAATGACTGGGAGTTTGAAGCCTTCCTTCTATCATAACATTTGGCAACGAGGTCAACTTGGAGCGTACTCCTGTGGACGACCCCCGGCGCAACTGAAGGGTCTGCCGCGGCATGGTGCCATTTTGGACCAGTTCTTTATGAGGCGGTAGCTGAACACGGACCCTGTGGAGGTGTCAAACACTCGCAAGACAGACTGTACAGGTGCTTGTGTGGACTACGGAACGAAGGTACCCGCCCTGTTTTTTTTTTTTTTTCTTTGCTGTTCCGGAGACTTTGGGGAAAGGAGTGATAGCAACGTTCTCGCCACTATAAACTATTTTGTCCCACGTCCGTAGACTACGTGAGTGGGATTACTGGGCGGCGGTTGGCCCTCTAACAGAATTACTTTGGTTTGATAGTAAACACGCAGAGCGTTCGCTTGCAGAGCACTTGCCCTCCGTGTGCGTGTGCCAGCTCCCTCGCGTCACTGCTCAGTACGCCATGTCGGCCGGTCCCTGTGCGAGTCTGGGTCTCCCAAGTGACGTCATCACGCACTAGAGGAGAGAACCCAAAGACGCGGCGGCCATCTTTGTTGACCGTTGTTGCCAAGATGATTGGAGCCACGACGGAGAGCCACAATCAGCTGATTTGTAGCACGGCAGCTCACACGGCACGATTCGTGGAGTGGCAGCAACGGCCTTGTACATTTGAGGAGAGGGAGTGAAGCGTGGAGCTGCTACTTGTCTCTGGCAAACAGGTGACGTATGGTAAGTGGGTGAAATTCCACTGACAACCGAACTGCAGGTAGATTTTATAACTTCAGTTTGCCCCTGCAATGCTTAGAGTGAGACATGGCAAATGTCCCTGCACCTGTGTTTTTTCTTCCTGTGCCAGGTAAGCCAAGGGTACGATGGGTGGACTGGAAAGAGGGCTTCAACAAATATGCATTGGCAGTGTTTGGTGCCAATTACTCCAATGAGCGCAAGGAGGCATTGCTATTCCACTGTTTGGTAACTGCAGGCCAAGAGGTCTTGAAGAGATTGCCAGAGCCCTCTGATATTTTGGATGCTGGTCCCTATGAGAAAACACTAGCAAAATTGGACAGGCATTTTAGAGTGGAGGAGAATATCATATTGGAAAGATATAAATTTGCCACGAGGGAGCAGAAGAGTGGTGAAAGTATTGAGGATTTTGTCACGGCTCTGAGAGGTTTAGCGGTGAAATGCAAGTTTACTCACTGTCAGGATGAGCACTTAAGAGACCAGCTAATGATCAAATGCTCCAATGACAGTATCAGGAAAGAACTATGGAAAGAGAGGAACCCCACTTTGGATCGAGCAATCGAGATAGCGAAAATGGTGGAACACACCGATAAATGCATTAATGTTCTTCAGTTAGATACTGTGAACAATGGTAAACCCAAGTTAGACGAGAGTGAAGAAACAGTGCAAAAGGTGTCAAAAGTGGTTCAGAGACAGAGTACAGGGAATCCAAGGCGCTCCTTGCAGTATGGAAAAGCAAATGAGGAGAATAAGCCGGCAACTGGCAGAGGGTGGCGACAATGGGTTCCTGCAAAGGGCAGCAGAGGAATGCCCAGAGACATAAGTTCATTTAGGATGGCTAAGGATTCTGGGCCTTCGAGGGGTCTCCCAGGGAGACTCTGCTTTAGATGTGGAAGTTTGTCGCATATAGCGTCAGATAAGGAATGTTTTGCTGTTCATATCATATGCAATGAGTGTGGTGTGAGAGGGCACATTGCCCGGTGTTGTAGAAACTTTAATGCTGGGTCAAACCAGGTGCATGAAATAAGTGCGAGTTATGAAGATGAATCATATTATGAGGATGGCAGGGAAGTTGTATTGCCTAGCATTTCGGTGCTGGACTGCCCCGGGGCAGGACAAAGACTGATATGTTTGGGATATTTCGTCTCTGTGAAAGATAGTGAGCTAAAGACTCTGGGTAAGTCTCTCGTAACCAGGACTAATGTCTGGCAGAGGGACTCCCAGGACCCCCCTTGTTAATTTGCATATTTAAGTAACTTTGGGTCTCACTCTAAGTTACTAGGGGAATCCAGACGTGGACCCCTTGCTCACTATTCTTAGAGAGGCACAGATCCACCCTACTGATGAGGTCCAACCAGACCGAAACACGTGTCTGGGGTTTCTGTTGGTACTCTTGTTCAGAGGAGAATTGCCTAGCATTTCGGTGCTGGACTGCCCCGGGGTAGGACAAAGACTGATATGTTTGGGATATTTCTTCTCTGTGAATGATAGTGAGCTAAAGACTCTGGGTAAGTCTCTCGTAACCAGGACTAATGTCTGGCAGAGGGACTCCCAGGACCCCCCTTGTTAATTTGCATATTTAAGTAACTTTGGGTCTCACTCTAAGTTACTAGGGGAATCCAGACGTGGACCCCTTGCTCACTATTCTTAGAGAGGCACAGATCCACCCTACTGATGAGGTCCAACCAGACCGAAACACGTGTCTGGGGTTTCTGTTGGTACTCTTGTTCAGAGGAGAATTGCCTAGCATTTCGGTGCTGGACTGCCCCGGGGCAGGACAAAGACTGATATGTTTGGGATATTTCTTCTCTGTGAAAGATAGTGAGCTAAAGACTCTGGGTAAGTCTCTCGTAACCAGGACTAATGTCTGGCAGAGGGACTCCCAGGACCCCCCTTGTTAATTTGCATATTTAAGTAACTTTGGGTCTCACTCTAAGTTACTAGGGGAATCCAGACGTGGACCCCTTGCTCACTATTCTTAGAGAGGCACAGATCCACCCTACTGATGAGGTCCAACCAGACCGAAACACGTGTCTGGGGTTTCTGTTGGTACTCTTGTTCAGAGGAGAATTGCCTAGCATTTCGGTGCTGGACTGCCCCGGGGCAGGACAAAGACTGATATGTTTGGGATATTTCTTCTCTGTGAAAGATAGTGAGCTAAAGACTCTGGGTAAGTCTCTCGTAACCAGGACTAATGTCTGGCAGAGGGACTCCCAGGACCCCCCTTGTTAATTTGCATATTTAAGTAACTTTGGGTCTCACTCTAAGTTACTAGGGGAATCCAGACGTGGACCCCTTGCTCACTATTCTTAGAGAGGCACAGATCCACCCTACTGATGAGGTCCAACCAGACCGAAACACGTGTCTGGGGTTTCTGTTGGTACTCTTGTTCAGAGGAGAATTGCCTAGCATTTCGGTGCTGGACTGCCCCGGGGCAGGACAAAGACTGATATGTTTGGGATATTTCTTCTCTGTGAAAGATAGTGAGCTAAAGACTCTGGGTAAGTCTCTCGTAACCAGGACTAATGTCTGGCAGAGGGACTCCCAGGACCCCCCTTGTTAATTTGCATATTTAAGTAACTTTGGGTCTCACTCTAAGTTACTAGGGGAATCCAGACGTGGACCCCTTGCTCACTATTCTTAGAGAGGCACAGATCCACCCTACTGATGAGGTCCAACCAGACCGAAACACGTGTCTGGGGTTTCTGTTGGTACTCTTGTTCAGAGGAGAATTGCCTAGCATTTCGGTGCTGGACTGCCCCGGGGCAAGACAAAGACTGATATGTTTGGGATATTTCTTCTCTGTGAAAGATAGTGAGCTAAAGACTCTGGGTAAGTCTCTCGTAACCAGGACTAATGTCTGGCAGAGGGACTCCCAGGACCCCCCTTGTTAATTTGCATATTTAAGTAACTTTGGGTCTCACTTTTCAGTAAATGCCATCAATGACAGGGTGAAAAAGCAAAACCTTATGCAGAGGTTGTAATTCGAGGAGTACCCATACACATGCCTATGCTTATGGATAGTGGTGCTGATTACACCTTGATAAGTGTGGAAGTGTGGAGGGACAAATGTGATTGTTGTACTTTGTGGGAGAATACTGTCAAAGCAAATGCTTAGGAGATATTCCCATAGACATTATAGGTTGCTTTGATGCTGAACTACAATTTAAGGACAGGAAGGCCAAAGGTTACGTGTATGTTACCAACAAAGGGGGAGAGTTGTTATCGTGGAGTGATCAGGCTGAATTGAAGATAAGGCTTGAGGCAAGTCATCCCGAGCAGGTATTGGCAGTGTACAAGCAAGCCCTTCTGGGAAACTGGGGTGTCTGAAGGGCTTTGTTCATGTGATTCGCCTAAAAAAGGTGCTGTTCCAAAAATTGCAAAACTGCGAACTATTCCTCTTGCGCTTAAGAAAGGTGTAGATGAGGAACTCAAGAGAATTGAAATTGATGGGGTCATTGAGAGGATAGATGCATCTGAGTGGGTAGTCCCATAGTGGTGGTCAGAAAAAATAATGGGTCTTTGAGGCTTTCTATTGATCTTAGGCATTTGAACAGCATGGTTGTGGCAGACAGGTTTCCTCTTCCCAGAATAGATTATTTGATGGTGGGAGTATCTGGCTCAAAGGTGTTCTCTATACTAGATCTGAAGTCGGCCTACCATCAAGTTGAATTACATCCCAATTCCAGGGACCTTACTGCCTTCATAACTCCAATTGGTTTATTCAGGTGTGATCGTATGCCATTTGGATTGGTCTCAGCTGCAAGTGTGTTTAAGAGCATTATGCACAGATTACTTGGAGGTGAGAAAGGGGTGATGTGTTATCAGGATGATGTTCTTGTGTGTGGGAGTGACGAGAAGGAGCATGATAATCGGTTGAAGAGAGTTTTAGACATTTTGAAGGAAGCAGGTCTCACGGTTGCCTTGGAAAAATGTACCTTCAAAGCCAACAAGGTGGTGTATCTGGGCCATGAGATCACTGGAGAGGGAGTCAAGCCCAAAGAGGAAGCCATTGAGGCCATAAAAAGAATGGAGGATCCCAAGTCTAAAGGGGACATACTATAATTTTTGGGCCTGGTTGAGTTTTATGGCAAATTTGTCAAAGGCTTGTCAGAAATGTCAAGGAACATGAGATTTCTTACCCGCAAGGGAGTAACTTTCAAATGGAATGACCATTGTAAGAAAGAATTTTTGATGATAAAAGAGGCCATTGTCAATGCTCCTATTTTGAAGATATTTGAGGAAGGTAGACCTACTTTGCTCTTCGTTGACGCAAGTGATTATGGTGTTGGTGCTGTTCTGATGCAAGAGGATCAGACAGGTTTACAGACCGTGGCTTTTGCATCCAGGTCTTTGAAGGGACCAGAATCTAGATACTCTGTTGTTGAGAAGGAGGCCCTGGCATGTGTTTGGGGAGTTGAGAAGTTTAAAAGGTTTTTGTGGGGGAGGAAATTCACCATTTGCACAGACCATAAACCCCCGGTTGGAATTTTCACAAAAGGTGGTTTGGAGGGAGTGTCAAGGCGCATAATGAAATGGGTCACGGCATTGCAAGGTTTACAGTATACCATGCTCCATGTCAAGGGGGAGGTTAATGTAGTTGCAGATGCATTATCTAGATCTGTCCAGAGAGAATTGTCGAGTGGTGATGATGATTTTCTAAATTCAGGGGAGAGTGCAGAGATATTCCAGGTACATGATACTTTAAGGAAGAGTGAGTGGGACATGTCTTGCACTGAGGATGATGTCTATCAAAAATTACTTACACTGGTTGTGGAAGGTAAAATTAGGAGTCATAAAGGTGAGATGAGTGGTTTCTCCAAGGTAAAGGAGGAGCTATGGGTTCAGGATAGCTATTTGTACAAAGGTCATCAGATGGTTGTTCCAGTTGGTATGAGGAAATCTGTTTTGGAGTTAGCCCATGTTGGGCATCTAGGCCTTGCCAGAACGAAGGGTTTGATAAGATCTGAATTTTGGTGGCCTGGTATCGACAAAGACATTGAGGAACAAGTCAAAGATTGTGTGGAATGTGTTGAGGGGAACAAAGGGTTGAAGGTGCAGAAGGTTCCCATGATAGTGATGGAGTGTCCGTGTGTCCCTTGGGATGAAATTGCTTTGGATCTCTTAGGTCCTTTTAACATTGGTGGTGGAAGGGATAGCTACTTATTAGTAGTGATGGATTTATTGTCGAAATGGCCAGAAGTATGTGTACTTAAAGACATATCTAGCAGTAGCATAATGAGATTTTTGGAACAACTATTCTGGAGAGAAGGGTTTCCTAGGAGGTATTTGTCCGACAATGGACCTCAACTTGTTTCCAAGGAGTTCAAAGAATTCTTGGATAAGCATGGAATTGAGCAAGTGAATACTTCTTTATATCACCCTCAGAGCAATGAATGTGTAGAAAGGTTTAACAGGACTTTAATGGAGGCTATCAGGATAGCGGTAGCTACTGGAGGAGATTGGGTAAGAACGGTGATGGAACAAACTTTCCAGTATAGGTTAACTCCCCACAGCGTCACAGGTGTCACTCCATTCGAAATCTTGAGAGGTAGAAAACCGAATACCCATTTGTGTCCAGGGTGGATGGGTAAATCAAAAATGGTGGGTGTGGATCTAGAGAGTGTGAAAAGGAACATTTTTGAGTCTGGAATTAGATCCAAGGAGAGGTATGATCAGAGGAATTGTTGTAGGGAACTCAAGGTTGAAGAGGGTGATTGGATTAAAGGTAAACTCCCTACCAAGGTTCGCAAAGGAGCCTCGTTGTTTTCTGAACCCAAACAAGTCATGAAAGATTTGGGTTTGTCAGTGTTAGTCAAGGGAGGAGGCATTTGGAACAAAGAAAGGGTGGCTCTTTTCAATCAAGAAAGGGCGACTCTTTTCAATCAACCGTAATTCATCTCCAATTGCATGCTAGAATTTTTCTTTGTCTTTCATTTATGGTATTTCATATAATGTTTTATCTGCCAGTGTTTCTGCCAGCTTTCAAGTGTTTAACAATTAATTAAAGTTTTAATTTATTGGAGCTTCATCAACATTGTTACTTGTTTAGGTTTAAGGAGGAGAGGTGTTAGGATGTGCATATAATGTTTTATCTGCCAGTGTTTCTGCCAGCTTTCAAGTGTTCAACAAACACTCCACTTTGCATGCTGTCACCTTAGTTACCATAGAACATACAAATGCATTATATGTATAGAGTTCTAGAGTGGAGGGGATTGAAGAGGCAAGGCTGAAGAGGACGGTTGTGAGCCTCCTGCTGGGGGTCGTCCTATGTATCTACTTAACCTTTTAATAAAGGTCTTTATTATAAATGACTGGGAGTTTGAAGCCTTCCTTCTATCATAACAAGCTCTAATTTCCAAAATACATTATAACCAGTGATACAGTGGTGGTGTTTTTTTGCCTCCATTAATTTAGGTAGGCCATTTGGGCAGTTAAGCCACTCTGTCTCACTTTTAAGTGATGCCATTATTCATGATGTGAGCTCTAAAATAAGTTGCATAGTTGTGCAAGGATATCATTATCTGTTTGAGGGCAGGCACCTTATTCTCACCAATGATAAGCAGTCCATTAAAAAAGTCCTTAGCCAGTGGTTAATTGGTACCCCCTCCTCTGAAGTGAGGAATTCACATGTAGTCAATAAGTGTCTTCCGCTGCAACATGAATGGGGGGCGAGACATACTTGAAGTACTTGAAAGTAAGTAACATGAAAAGAATGATTACCAGGGCTAGATTTGGGAAGCTATAGAAGGTGTAATACTGAATAAAATGTATTTGATTGAATTCCATTTGGAGCACCAAATCTCACCTATCATCCAGTGCGTCTTCAGTGGGCCTTGCCCAGCTTAAGTCAGCCCTCACTGTTATTCCATGACAACACTTCTAAAATTCATTGCAGTTGTTTGAAACTGTTTTTCAAATGATCCCCTCAATAGCGATTTAGTGAATGACCTCCATCAGTCATACGTTAATAAAAGGATGGGAAGCTCAAGAAAGAAGATCAAACCTCTTGCCATATTTCCTCCGGCTAAATAATATGAAGGATCTTCATCCTCTGCAAACTCATGATAGTTAATACGCTGTGACACTTTTGCATTTTCAGGACCTCTTTTGTCAAAAAAGCACATAATGTTTAAAAAGACTTTCCCAGCATAATTTTTTTAGGCCATTTTTGACATCTTTGTTCCGAAGGCTATAGAGAAGTGGATTTAGAAGTGGAATCAGTGCTGTGTAAAGTACAGCCAACGATTTGCCCATATTAGGAAACACACTTGACTTAGGCTGCAGATAGGCAAAAAACAGGGTCCCATAGTACATAACCACAATGGTGATGTGGGCAGCACATGTGGAGAAGGCCTTCTTTTTGCCTTCAGTAGAATGAATCTTCAGGATGGACACAAGTATGAAACAATATGAGGTCAAGATGAAAATGAAGCAAATAATACCTACGATGACATCAGTGGTGATAATCATGACCTCGTTAACAGTGGTGTCGGTGCAGGAGAGCTTTAGCAATGGCTGGGCTTCACAGAAAAAATGATTGATCTTGTGAGAGGCACAGAAGGACAACTGGAAGGTGACTGAAGTGTGTGCTGTGGAGCTCATTGCTCCCAGGATCCAGACAGTGCCAGCTAGACGCCAGCAGACGTTCCAGTTTATGATGATCATGTAGCGCAGCGGCTGGCAGATTGCCACATATCGGTCGAATGCCATTGATGTCAGGAGGAGGAGCTCTGTTATGACCACCCAGGTAAAGACAAAGAGTTGCACTATACACCCACTTAATGAAATGGTTTTCGCTTCTGACATTAGGTTGATAAGCATCTTGGGGATAGTTGTGGTAGAACAACATATGTCCAAGAAGGATAGGTTGCTTAAGAAGAAGTACATCGGATTGTGAAGTTGTGGCTGGAAATATATTGTTAGAATGATAGCAAAGTTTCCTATTAGGGCAAGGAGGTAAAGAGCACCAAACACCAGGAAGAGAACAACATCCAGTTTGGATTCAGTGGTGAGTCCCAGAAGAATGAATTCCAAAGAAAGAGAAGCATTTCTTGTCTCCATGTAGTTACACAGCTGTTCCTTAAATTGTGCAAAACAACAAAGCAGAAGAGTTTAAGAGAGCATAAAGAAGGGCCCTAAAGTAAAACAATAGTTGACTAAATTAATGGTTATCTTAGCATGGTTTCATATCCTCACAAACACACTAAAATAAACAATATGAGCATCAAATCATGATTAAAGACATGTATCATTTTCACTTTGTAAATATTTTAAAAGGCATTTTTCACATAATACAAGCTACTTGGCCTGATTCAGCTCTGAAACAACAAGACAACACAAATATTAAACATTTGAATTGGCGTTTAATAGCAAATAATTAATGGTTAATTTCTTTAAAAAGTAGGTGTAATTTGTGGACAAGGTGTTACAGAGATGATAGTTATTGCCACAGCCTGTTTCTTCATTTTTAATAAATAATGTTTACAATAAAGAAATTGAAAGTACCTAATCACAATGATCCTATTCAAACTCCGATACATAAATGTGTGAGGGAGATATATCCTGCGGATCATTTTTTGGTCCTGTTCTTCATAGCTGGCATTAAACAGCAGCACTGCATAGTCCTCTGGCCAGCCTAATTTTTGTTCTGCCTTAATACCAGTTTGTATCTGTTGTAGTACTTTGAAGAATGTGAGGCACTGTTGGCCTTCCTGTGTCTGAGCTACATGACAACATTTAATCTCTGATTCTTTTCAAATTGTAGGTACAAAGTGAAGGCGGATTTAGAAGGAGAGCCTGTTTTCTAAAAGACACCCATTTCCACATATGCTTTTTAATTTACAAAATCGTGTCAGAGGTGTGTGAAACCTGAGTGTCCTCAATTCTTTTTTCACAGCATCCTCCTCTCAGGTGGCCAGGGAAAGGCCATTGCTTTTGGATCCCTCCCTGGGGGTGGATATGCGTGGGAGGATCACCTGGGTTGAGGGAACCTGGGGAGCAGGGAGAGGATCTCCTTAGGTGAGACACGGTATCCCCCTTTCCCTTTTCACTATGAGCCCTCTATCCCTAAAGCCATTGTGTCAACCCTTTTCCTCCTTCCAAACTGTCCCCCAGAAACAGCACCTCAAAATTAGGACGAGGGAGAGACCAACTAGGAGGACACATCCTCATTTACTGATACACACATATCAGAGACAACACAGAGTTATAAATGCTCCTTTTGTTAAATCAGACAGTTCCAAACATGACTCTGGTACTGATACGAAGAAGAGGGCTGTGGAGGCATACCAGTGGAGCAACTAAAAACAGCCTCCCTGACACATAAGGCATTGAACAACGCTGCCCCTAGTTACCTTGTAAATAGAGTCCAAAGAAGAACCTCCACGAGACCCACAAGACTTACCAATGCTGCATTAACATTCCTAGATTTAGACTAACTAAGATTGGGGGGAACAGCTTCCAGGTCAAAGCAGCCCAACTTTGGAACTCCCTACCACACCATCTCACGGTGGATCAATCCTACCCCAGGTTTAAAGTTAGTTATATCAACTGGCTCAAGGAAAATGATAACTAATTAAGAACATACCTGTGTATATTTTTCTCTGTATATTCGCCATGTCTACCTATCTTCGTCGAACACACCTATGTACCCAGCTATACTATTTCTAAGCACTACTTTGTAATTACTTTCTCTGTGTATAACTATGTAACTTGTTAATTAAGCTTTGCATTGCCTGTACTGCTTGCGCCCTGATACCCCTTGGTCCGGTGCGCATCATATAAATGAATAAACTAAACTAAACTAAACTATACATGTCCTAATGGAGTTCTCCATAGTCAGGCAATAGAACTCAATGACCCCCACCCGGGGTCACTTAACACAGCTGGTGAATATAAAAATGCCAGCCTCATTGAGAGGAGGGGAACGGGCTGGAGGAAAGGAAGCTGGAGACCCAGGTGCCGGGAGCAGTGTTGTGCAGGAGAAAGAGACACCGGGGCCGTGATCGGCTGTGCAAGGGTCAGTTGGTCCTGTTACCCTCCGGAGCGGGTCTGCTTCGTGGAGGCTGTGACACTCCCATTGGCCCAAGCCGCTGTTGCAGGAAGCCAGGACAGCGAGCAGTGCTCTCTGCTGAGGCAGCGAGGGAGAGGTGGAGTCAGGGGAAGCTGGGAAGCGGAAGAAGCTTGGAGATGCCTGTTGCGATGGACGCTGAACAGAAGAATGCTGCCGTGTGCGACTGATGAGTGAATACTCATAAATGGAGTAAAAGCAAAATATTCCATGAGACTGAAAGCAAGGCTTGTGTTGTGTGAAACAAGAATTGGCAAAGTCAAGAGAATACCAAGAAGGGTATGAAATTGAGAAACTAAGTAATGGCCCAAAGCCAAGAGGGGCCCATGAATTTCAGGCTAAGAGGAAACCTGTGTTGGCAAGAGCCAGGTGAATACAGAAAAGCATAACGAAGTGCATAATTGTTGATGGAAACACTAAGAAGGGGTATCGGTTGCGTAACCTGGAATGGGGGGACCGCATGGTCTGACAACTAAGCCTAGACTGAGTGCCCTACATGGAAGAGTCCAATGAAAGTATGCCTAAAGAAGTTTGTTTTGCAACAGCCTGAAATGGTAAAGTTAAGAAACAGAACTGTCTAAGTGAACTGTTACAAGGTATTGATCATAAAGGACCTGGAAAAGTCCCAAGCAACGGTATACCTTTGAAAGCGTTAAGATTTCAATTCTTGGGGAAGGGAACCCGAACTGGGAAGTGTCCCAAGAAAATGTGTTATTTTTGAAAGCTGGAAGATTTAAACTCCTTGGGAAGGGAACCCCAAAATGTTATGAACTACTTTGAACTTGGGGAAGGGGAAGCTGATCGTAAACCCAGAGCTGGAAGGAGCTCTGAACTTTCTTTTGAACACTAGTCTTTTTATTTTAAAAGTTAAATGTTAAATGGTAAAGGTATTTGTACCGCGCACCGTCACCAACGGAATTGGTCCCCAGGCGCTCAGGCGGATCTGCAAACGATAAAGGTGGGATGGGTTAGTAGGTTGAAGAAGGGAGTAGGATAGTGAGAGAAGTGGTGTGCTATTGGCAGCTTCAACTCAGTATACACCGGGTGCTGAGCTTTGGTGCAGGTATCGGATTGGAGTCAGTCCACGTGTGCTGTTGTTCCGGTTTATGTGTTGTTGCAGTGTTGTGAAGTGCGTGCGGTTTATTGTGCGAGAGATGGTTGTGTGAGTTTTTGAGTGAGATAAGTATGCAGAGTTTGAGCTTATTGGTTAGTGGGTTACCTGACCTTTACCAATGCCAGTACTCGCGGTTCTGGGGAGAGTGGTACTTCTTTGCCCTCGCATTCCCATCTAGGCGCGGCGCAGGCCAATGATTGGGGCTCCATACTGGTGTGATCATGCCAACATTCACACTTTTATCTGGTCGCGGCGCAGGCTAGTGTTTAGAGATCGGTCCAGGAGTGGGCAAGCTAGCGTTCACAACTCCATCCGAAAGCCACACAGGTTGGTGTTCACGGCTTTGATTGTGGCATAAGCTAGCATTCACGTTTCCTAGGCGCGGGCGTGTTATCCTTCGAACAGTCCTATCCACATTCGACGCAGGCCAACGTCTATCTAGATGCGTCTGCCAGTCTGGCTGTGTTCGTCCAGTGCGTAAGAGCGGGAGAGTGTAGGTCTAGGTTTCGTCTGGGTCTAGTTAGGTGGTCAGTCTCTGTAGCCTTCCTTTGCGGCTGTCTTCCATGATGTCTATGCTCTGTCGAGTGGTTGGTTCTTTGGCTTGAGCGTTTGTTCAATTTGAGAGCGGCTGAAGTTGGGGTTATTTTCATCATTGTTTTAGTGTATGGGCATTCCGGTGCGTCTCCGTAGTGGTTACGCTTTGAAGAGCCATGATTTGAGGAGTTTCCTGAATGCTAGGTGGTTTGTTGTATTCCGTATATTCTTAGGTAGGTCGTTCCAAGTTTTGGGTGCCTGGTGAGAGAAAGACGATCCTTCGAATTTTTTCCTGTTGTAGGGTTTTGGTTCCAGGCATATGTCTGTGCTTGATCTTAGTGTTCTTGTCGGTTGATGTAGGTGCAGTTTTGCGCTTAGGAATTCTGCACCTTGTTTGTGTATTGCTCTGTGCGTGATGCACATGGCTTTGAACTTTATTCGCTGTTTCAGCGGTAGCCAGTGTAGTATTTTTAGCGTGGGTGTGATGTGTTCTCTTCTGGGTAGCTTGAGGAGAAGTCTGGCTGCTACATTTTGTATGCGTTGCAGTTTTTTTAGAAGTCGTTCGGGCATGCCCATGTATAAGCTATTGGCATAGTCTACTCTGGACATGATCAGAGCGATGATGATAAGTGTTTTGTTGGCGAACGACAGGAACGGTAGGATCCTTTTTGCTGCTCGCAGGAGGAAGAAACATTTCTTGATTACTGAGTTTACTTGTGGCTCCAGGGTGAGGTTGTTATCCATCAGGACCCCCAGGTTTTTTACCGTAGATGAAGGTTCTGGTGTGGTGCCGAGCTCTCTTGGCCATGGGATGTAGTTGATGTCTCCTCCCTTTTTTGAAACGATCATTATCTCTGTTTTACCTGGGTTGATTTTGAGATGGTTGAGGTTCATCCAGTTGAATATGTCTCGAAGGCAATTCTCTAGTGGGGTGCTTTCTTCTCGGGTGTCTTGTATGTTGAAGATTATTTGCGTATCGTCAGCGTAGTTGTAGCATGTGAGGCCGTGTTTTTTGATGAGTTTGATTAATAGGTACATGTAGATGTTGAATAGAAGTGGGGAGAAGGATGATCCTTGTGGTACTCCGCACGTGGAGACTCTGGGTTTGGATTTACAAGGTTTCATCCATATTGTTTCTGTTCTGTTTGCTAGGAAGGATTTGATCCATAGTAGGGCAGTGTCCGTTATCCCTAGTCCTTCTAATCTCTTTATGAGGATGGCGTGGTTGACGGTGTCGAAGGCTGCAGACAGATCAAGGAGAATCAGGGCGGTGCTGTTGTTTGAGTCTGCGTTTGTTTTTACGTCGTCCCATATTGAGAGGAGAGACTATTCTGTTCCTCTCATGGGTCTAAAGCCAACTTGTGCCTGGTCTAGTAGGCAGTGCTCTTCTATGAATTCTTGGGTTATTTGGTAGACGTACGTTTCTAGCAGTTTGGCTGTGTAGGGTATGTTGGAGATGGGTCTGTAGTTAGATGGGTACTCCACGTTTCCTGTTGTGTCTTTAAGTAGTGGCTTGATGTAAGCCGTTTTGAAAGCCTGCGGTACTTTGCCTGTTGAGATTGAGAGGTTGAGGTTATGCTGATATCCCTACACTTTGTATAGTGTTAGTTGTGAAATATAGGTTTTGGACAGAGACAGACATTTGATTTGGACATCCTGACAGAGACTATCCTTAGTTTTCTCCATGTAGGGAAATCCCACCTTAGCATAGGGCAAGTTAGGCCTTACTAAATCCTACATTTTAAGTTAAATAAAACGTATGAAACTGAATTTGAATCTGTTGTCTGTGTCTACTCCATGATGCCTTCACAAATGGTGTCAGAGTGGAATGCGGCTCAACCAGTGCAAGTTGGGGGACCATAAAATTAGAAAATCTAAGTCCTAGAGCATCAGACCCCTCAGTAGTCACTGAGGGCTCTACTGGGTTTCATATCTGCGGCAGTAGGGAGAAGATAATTCCTCTTGATTTGGATTCCACTCCCTGATACCTACATCTGATTGGCTCCCAAATCAGGACTACCTGGAGGGTTGGAATTGATGTGCTAGCTGGGGTCATAGATCCAGACTTCAGAGGTAACATCCAAGTGTTATTACAGAATCATGGAAAGGATCCCTTCCAAGTCTATCAGGTGTATAAAATCGTACATGGGGTGCTCAAGAGAGCAGTGTTCCCTATGATAAAGGAAGAGGCCGGGAAGGAGATAACAGATTCAGGTACTCAAGGCTTTGGGGAGGCTCCTCAAGACCCAGAGACCAAACAAGTCAGAGAAGAAGACACAGACACTCTTTCTGACCTGGCCTTTGCCCAAAGGAACAACCCATAGTTGGCTGAAGCCTTTTTGCAAATTACACCTGAGCAAGAGGGTCATGAGAGAGGAGGGCCTTTTTTCTTTTTGAGACATGGGCTAATGTACCAGAGAGACACTACTCCAGAGGGCCTAGTAAAAACCCAACTAGTTGTCCCCAAAAGTCATAAGCAAGTAGTCCTGGAAATAGCTCATTCCCATCTGACAGGAGGTCATCTAGGATAGACGAAAACACAGGCCCAGATCCTCAATAGGTTTCTACTGGCCAGGAATTCACACTGATATTAAGAACTTTGTCCAGTCTTGTGCAATTTGCTAAAAGACCAGTAAACCCATACAACCACCAGTTCATTTACAGCCGCTGCCAATCACTGAAATCTCTTTTTCAAGAATTAGTATGGACATTGTCAGCACCTTGGAAACATCAAAATTAGGGAATAAGTGCATCTTGGTAATAGTGGACTATGCCACTCGCTATCCAGAAGCCTTTCCCCTGAGAGCCATTACTACCCAACAGATCCTGAAACACCTACTCCCTTTCTTTTTACAAGTAGGGCTTCCAAAATAAATACTCACAGATTAGGGCTCTACCTTCATGAGCAAACTCATGGGGGCAGTGAAACAACTATTGCATATTACCAGTTTAAGGACCTCTGCATATCACCCACAGACGAGGTTTAACAAGACCCTGAAAACCATATTGAGGAAGTTGGTGGAGGAGGATGGCTGGAACTGGGACCACATGATCCAATGGTCTTTATTTATTGTTACTAAGAGCCCCCAGGCTTCTACAGGGTTCTTCCCATTCGAATTACTATATGGGAGCCTCAAGATATTCTGGATATGTTGCGGCAGACCTCGGAAGAATGGGAGGAAGCCCCAATCCCACTTTCCCAAACTGCCAACTGACTAAAAGAAAGCATGACAGTAGTTAGGTCTTTGGTACAAAGTGTCACGCCACTTTTGGGGAGACCGGGGTCTGTTGCACCCGCTCCCTCTCCCACCTCCTGGCGGATCTACCCGCGCTTTCGCGCTTGGGCGTTCGCCGGGGGAAGAGGTGCTAGGGCCGGTGCTAGAGGGCTGCCGTGCATGTGCGGGAAACCACTGTCTTGGTTCCGCGCATGCGCCGTAGATTGGGCCGCCGCGCTGGGAAGGGCTTGCCATCCAAGCCTCGTTCTGGGTCCGCCGGCGCTCGGAGACGAAACGGCTTGCGTTCCAGGCCTCGCGAGTGCCGGCGGCCCATAAGAGGAACCGCGAGCAGTAGCAAATCGCGTCTCAACGCGGTTGCTACAGTCGTGTTGCTCGCTCCTGCTTCTTATGGTTCCTGTTCCCTGTGCCTGGTCTTGCTTCAGCTCCAGCCTTCTCTTTGGTCTCCCTGCCTTGCTGGTCCCCAGCCTGCCTGGTTCCCAGTCTCCTGTTACCTGCTTGGGTTCTCCTTGGCTCCTGTCTGTTCCACTAGCCTCCCTGGGGTCCAGTTCCCAGTCCCCTTCTTTTCCCTGGGGACCCCTGCTCCTTGTCCTGGGTTCTCCCTGGGTCTTTCTGGGCTTAGCCTCTCCTCCAGCTTTCCTGGGGCCCTCGTTCACTGTCCTTGGATTTACCTTAGGGATCCCAACTCGTGGTGGTCTCCCCTCGCAATCTGGTTCCCTCTTCCTGTCTGGACCTGCCTGGTGGCTCATCCTTTGGACCTACTGTACCTCGAGCAGATCAGTCATTCCAGACCAGTTACGTGAAGCTGCTTGAACTTGTCTCCCTGTGGACTGGGGGCCTTACCTTGTATTCATCTGAGAGGTTCCTGGACTATCTTACTTCATCACCGGATCACGTACCTTTGGAATAAACTCTTTTGGACTTCACCCGTATCCAGTAACTTTCCATCAGACTGTGGCCTCTCCTGCCTGTGCTTGCACAGTCCCTTCGTCACGTTAATCAGGAGAGTGCTTTCCGTGACGCTGGGAGTTGGTCCATTCACCACCCTGTGTCATTAGGGTGGTGGAGAGGCTGGTTCCCCGAGTCACATGCTCGTCATTTCACTGGATGCAGCCTGGCGGTCCCAACTAGATCCACTGTCAAGAAAACAGGTACACAGTTCTCACGCACTTCTCTGCTTGACAGATTGAGACGCCTGCCTTCAGACCCAGAGATGGAGGATTCGCAAGAGATGCGGAACGAATTACAAGCGCTCAGGGCGGAGATGACCGCCTTACGCCAGGAAAATCAGAATCTACGCCAAATGATAACCCAAGGGGCTATGAGTACCTCGCAGGTTGAAGGATCCTTGGCACATACAACACCAATCAAGTTGGATGGAGATCCACGTCGAGTGGCTGAATTTTGTAACCACTGTCGAATCCATTTTCTTTTCAGGTCGACACATTTCAACAACGATAAAGCCAAGATTGGCTACATCTTGGAGAATTTAACCGGGAATGCTCTGGCCTGGGCGACTCCGTTTGTAGTAACAAACAGTCCGATTCTGAATGACTTTGCAGCTTTTGAAAAAGCATTCCTCAAGGTTTTCCAGACGCCAAACCTGGCCTCCGCTGCGCAGAATCAACTGATGGATTTAAAACAGGGGAGTGTCGACATGATAACATACATCAGTCGCTTCCGCTATTGGCAACCGATTCCCAATGGCCTGAAATCACACAAAAAACTCTGTTTCGTCGTGGGCTGAGAGAGGAGTACAAGGATGAGCTACTCCACATTCCTGAACCAGAGTCTCTTCAACATCTAATCGATCAGGTGCTCCGAATTGATCAGAGACTGGCAGAACGAAAGGCCGAGAGACGTCGGCTTGAGAGAAGTTCTCCCAGAACGACCAGTTTACCTGCCGGATCGTTTGGTTCTACCGAGTCTGGGCCAGAGCCAATGCAATTGGGTGCCATGAGGGGTCCGTTATCTCAGGAAGAGAGAAGACGGAGAAGAACGTTTCGGTTATGTCTCTATTGTGGAGCTTCCGGGCATTATCTGGGTACGTGCCCCTTTCGACCCCAGAAGAAGAAAGCGGGAAACTAGAGGACCTGTTGCGTATTGGGAAGGCAGCGACAGGTCCCATTTCCTCCTCAGACCTTTCCCCGTTTTGCTTAAAACTTTACCCCATGAAACCCGCAGTGTTACAGACTTTGAAGATTCAGATCAAGTTGCCTGACAGAACCCTGGAAGTGTTTGGCCTGTTGGATAGCGGGGCTTCCGTCAATTACATTGATGAGACCTTTGCTTCTGTAAACCGGATTCCACTCCTGCCCAGACCCACTGCTCTGCCCGTGGAAGTCATCAACGGAACCCCTTTGTCTTCCAGACCCGTCCGTCAATGTACAGTGGGATTACTTCTTCAGATTGCCGACCATTTTGAAAACCTCGCTTTGGATGTTATCAAGTCCCCTACCTACAAGGTGGTTTTGGGGTTACCCTGGCTGCAACATCATAATCCGGCAATTGATTGGAGAACGCACACTTTGACCTTCTCCTCTGCAGTTTGTGCCCAGAAGTGCGGTTTGTCCGCTCCGATCCGAGCTTCTTCGACCCCCTTGGAATCTATTGGCAAAGGGGTCAGTGTGTGTTCCACCTCTCAAGTTCCACTGGTATATGCTGATTTTGGACAAGTGTTTTCTGAACCAGGCGATATACTTCTACCACCACATCGCTTGTTTGATTGTTCAATCGAGTTGTTACCGGACTGCGTGATTCCTCATGGGAAACTGTACGCTTTGACACGGGACGAGAGACAAGTGCTTCAAGACTACTTGTCGGATTGTTTACAGAAAGGATACATAGTTCCGTCCAAGTCGCCCGCAGGGTTTCCCCTGTTTTTTGTGAAGAAGAAAGAGGGCACTTTGAGACCTTGTGTGGACTATCGACAACTAAACGACATAACTATCAAAGACCGGTACCCACTTCCATTGATTCGCAGTATCCTGGAAACTCTACACACAGCCCGGATCTTTACCAAACTAGACTTACGTGGAGCCTATCACCTTGTGCGCATCAAGAGTGGAGATGAATGGAAGACTGCATTTAAGACACCTTTTGGGCATTTCGAGTATAGAGTCATGCCATTCGGTCTGTGTAACGCCCCAGCTATCTTTCAACGGTTCATGGACAACATCTTTGGTGATCTTATTGGCTTGTCAGTCTGGGTATATCTGGACGATATCCTGTTTTTTTCCAGAACCATCGAAGAACATGTGGGACATGTACGTGAGGTCCTTCGCCGTCTCTCTCAATCATTTATTCGCAAAGGAGGAGAAATGCTGCTTTCACCTGCCCAGTATAGAATTCTTGGGGTTTGTGATCAATCAGGACGGGGTAGAGATGGATCCCAAGAAAGTTCGAGCTATTCAGGAGTGGAAACAACCCCATGACATAAAATCTTTACAACGCTTCTTGGGATTCGCTAATTTCTATAGGCGCTTTATTCCACGGTTTTCTCAAATCTCAGCGCCCCTCACCAGGCTGACCAGCAGCAAGATCATTTTCAAGTGGGATTCCCTTGCGTCTCAGGCATTCGACACCTTGAAGTCGGCCTTCATGGCCGCCCCGATTTTGCGTCACCCACAGGATGACTTACCTTATATTGTGGAAGCAGACGCTTCGAATTTCGCAGTTGGGGCGGTTCTCCTGCAAAGAGATCCGGTTACGTCTGTTGAACATCCAGTGGCCTACTTCTCACCCAAGTTGAATCCCAGCGAAAGAAATTATGCGGTCATCGAGAAGGAACTGTTGGCCATCAAAACCGCATTTGAGGAATGGAGGCATCACCTACTTCGAGCCCGTTTTTCGGTAGAGGTTCGTACCGATCATCGTAACCTGCAGTACCTGCGCTCCCTGCAATGTCGAACGCCCCGTCAGGCTAGGTGGGCCTTCTTTTTCTCCCCATTCGTGTTTCATGTCACATATGTCCCAGGAGCCTCCAACTTGAAGGCGGATGCCCTCTCCCGATCACTGGAAAGAGTGGAAGAAACGTCCAGTTCGGATCAGCTGCTGATTTCCCCTCACCATTTCCTGTTGACGTTGTCTCCTCATCTACAGTCAATTGCGGATGCCACCCGGACGGATCCTGAAAGATCGGCCCTTCTTCGGCGAATGTCAGTATCTGAGCATGACGGGCTCCTGTTTTGCCGGAAGAGGCTTTACATCCCCAAGGGTACGATTCGAGATGGCATATTGCATGGGGTTCATGATTCACCTATTGGGGGTCATCGAGGGGTGAGAGCTACACGTGAGCTGATATCCCGACAGTTTTGGTGGCCTAGGTGGGCTACCGACGTCCAGAAATACATTGAGAGTTGTCCCGTTTGTGCCCAATGTAAGGTTTCTAGAAGACGGCCTTTGGGACTGCTAGTACCCACAGAATTAGCACCATACCCATGGCATACCATCGCTACGGATTTTGTGGTTGATCTACCTCCTTCTAACGGGTTTACTTGTATAATGGTCGTGGTGGATAGCTTCACTAAATATGCTCATTTCATCCCGTTTAACAGGATCCCTACAGCTACTCAGATGGCTTCAGCTTTTTTCCATGAGATCTATCGACTGCATGGTCTTCCTGAAAAGATTATCTCGGATCGTGGTTCTCAATTTCTCTCTGCTTTCTGGAACAAGGTGTGTGGTCATCTGGGAATTCGTAAAGCTTTGAGCTCTGGCTATCACCCGCAGACCAACGGGCTCACGAAAGGACAAATCAGTCTCTGGAGGAGTACCTCCGTTGTTTTGCTAACGCAAATCAGTCCAACTGGAAGGCGTACCTAGATCTTGCAGAAGTATCCTACAACAATACTGTCCACGCTTATATTGGAGTTAGTCCGTTCTTCTGATCAGCGGGTCAACATCCCAAGTTGGTGCCATTTCATCCTGTGCCCACCAGTACAGTTCCATCTGCTGATGTCCTGGTCTCTACCATTCAACGACAACAGGAATTGGCTTGCAGGATCCTGAAGGAAGCCAAGGAGCGATGAAGGCCCAGGCTGACAGGAAAAGGAGTGTGGAACCAGACTTTCGGGTTGGGGATAGGGTTTGGTTGTCGTCCAAGAACCTGCCACTTCGCAATTTACCGGTCAAATTAGCTCCCCGGTATTTTGGTCCGTTCAAAATCACCAAACAGTTGTCTTCTGTGGCCTTTCGCCTTCAGCTACCTCCTCCTTGGCATGTACACCCTGTTTTCCATGTCTCCCTATTGAAGCCCTATGTGGTCGATCCCTATGGCCGATCCTGTCCTCGCCCAGCCTCTGTCCTTGTGCAAGGGGTCCCAGAATTCGAGGTTCAGGAGATTTGCGATGCCCGCTATCGCAGGGGGTACTTCATTTTTTGGTTGATTGGAAGGGGTACCCGGCTTGTGATCGTACTTGGGAACCACGTCGGCATGTGCATGCTCCCCGCTTGGTTCGCGAGTTCTATGATCGATTTCCTTGGAAGCCTGGGGCCCCGGGCCGTTCTGGGAGGGGGCATAGTGTCACGCCACTTTTGGGGAGACCGGGGTCTGTTGCACCCGCTCCCTCTCCCACCTCCTGGTGGATCTACCCGCGCTTTCGCGCTTGGGCGTTCGCCGGGGGAAGAGGTGATAGGGCCGGTGCTAGAGGGCTGCGGGAATGCGCGGGAAACCACTGTCTCGGTTCCGCGCATGCGCTGTAGATTGGGCCTCTGCGCTGGGAAGGGCTTGCCTTCCAAGCCTTGTTCTGGGTCCGCCGGCGCTCGGAGACGAAACGGCTTGCGTTCCAGGCCTCGCGAGTGCCGGCGGCCCATAAGAGGAACCGCGAGCAGTAGCAAATCACGTCTCAACGCGGTTGCTACGGTCGTGTTGCTCGCTCCTGCTTCTTATGGTTCCTGTTCCCTGTGCCTGGTCTTGCTTCAGCTCCAGCCTTCTCTTTGGTCTCCCTGCCTTGCTGGTCCCCAGCCTGTTTGGTTCCCAGTCTCCTGTTACCTGCTTGGGTTCTCCTTGGCTCCTGTCTGTTCCACGAGCCTCCCTGGGGTCCAGTTCCCAGTCCCCTTCTTTTCCCTGGGGACCCCTGCTCCTTGTCCTGGGTTCTCCCTGGGTCTTTCTGGGCTTAGCCTCTCCTCCAGCTTTCCTGGGGCCCTCGTTCACTGTCCTTGGATTTACCTTAGGGATCCCAACTCGTGGTGGTCTCCCCTCCCAATCTGGTTCCCTCTTCCTGTCTGGATCTGCCTGGTGCCTCATCCTTTGGACCTACTGTACCTCGAGCAGATCAGTCATTCCAGACCAGTTATGTGAAGCTGCTTGAACTTGTCTCCCTGTGGACTGGGGGCCTTACCTTGTATTCATCTGAGAGGTTCCTGGACTATCTTGCTTCATCACCGGATCACGTACCTTTGGAATAAACTCTTTTGGACTTCACCCGTATCCAGTAACTTTCCATCAGACTGTGGCCTCTCCTGCCTGTGCTTGCACAGTCCCTTCGTCACGTTAATCAGGAGAGTGCTTTCCGTGACGCTGGGAGTTGGTCCAATCACCACCCTGTGTCATTAGGGTGGTGGAGAGGCTGGTTCCCCGAGTCACACGCTCGTCATTTCACTGGATGCAGCCTGGCGGTCCCAACTAGATCCACTGTCAAGAAAACAGGTACACAGTTCTCACGCACTTCTCTGCTTGACACAAACCCATATGGCCAAGGCACAGGAACATCAGAAGGCCTTGTATGATAGAAAAGTTGCTTTAAGGTCTTTTTCAGTAGGCCAAAAGGTATTGGTACTGTTGTCACTTCCGAAGACAAATTAATATCAAAATGGTATGGACCATATGAGCTGTTAGAACAGACAGGACCCTGTAACTACAAAATTTCCGAACCTGACCGCCGATTAAAAACTCAATTATGTTTTGTGTTGTTATGTAACAGCATTACTATGACATCACTTCAGGTATGGAATAGAATATGGAGTGTTAGTGGGGTAGAATGTAGAGAGTTCTATGAGGGGCAGTTGGAGAGTAGCTATCAGATATGTAGCACGAATTGTGGGGCATGTTAATGTGATGCACCTTACAATAAACGGTGTGTTACATCTACTTACCTGTCCATGTGGAACACTTCAGATGGCGACGAGGATGGGATGTGGTCAACGCCGCTCTGCACCAATAACAATCCCTCAGCTCAGTGAAGTCAGGCCCCACAGTGCTAGCGCTGGTATGTTAATTTCGATTTCCTTCTGGGCACTTGCTGACCGGAAAGCTAACAGTAGTGGACCAGCGATGCCTTGTGTGGAAAGTGACTTGCCCCAAAATTTTATTTCTCGCTGTTTGTCCCTTGCATTATATGAAGCACTATGCACGTGTAGGAGAAAAACGAAGTCTCCATTGAGCAAGCTGTCGCTGACACGCGTTCACGGAAAGGACCCTCGAACGTGGCATTGCGGGCCAACAGAGATACCGGAACGTTATATACAAAGGATTATGCATTCCTAAAGATACAATTGTATCACCCAAGTACTTTAGATACAGTGAAAGCATTACCGCACGCGGTAAACTGTTTGAGACTCTAGCAGCCTACCAACAATTGCATCTGCCAACATTATTAAAGAAAATTACCGGCATCCACAAGAATATCCGGGTGCATTATTGAAGAAGTTATCCAAGAGATAATGAAGAAAGCTCAAGGATTAAGCAGTAGTAACACAATCCTACCTGCACAACCAGAAGTTGAATCTAATACTTAAGAAATCACATTTCCCTGCACAATTTAAGGACCATTTTATGCGACAGTTTGAGGCATCTGCCAGCCATCCATGGCCAGTGGAAATTTGTATGATTATGCAAGGCGTAACTATCCATCCACCTCAGCCATTTTTAGCAATGGCAGGTGAACCCCCTATTCCGTGGAAGGAATGGAAGGAGTATTGGGGGAACTATATGGATGCCATCGACAATGATAGCTTCATGGCCAAAAAGAAGAAAAAATTGTTTTTACACTCTTTGGGTTCTGAAGGGTACAGGATTTAACGAGAATTGCCGCCAAGAAGGCCGAGTGAGGGTGGAGCAGGATGGATGATTACGAACAAGTGTTAAGGGCATTAGATGAATACTACCAGCCCAAAACCAATGTAGCTGTCAACAGGTATTATTTCTATAGGAGAAAACAGGACAACAATAAACAGTGGATGAGTATGTGAACGCTCTTAAGAAATTGGCGGTGTCATGCAACTTTGGCAGAGGAGTAACGCAAGAGGAATTAATTTGGGACCAGATAATCATCCATACTAATAGCAACATAGTTCAAGAGAAACTATGGATTTGTGGGGATCCCTCCCTAGATGAAACAATGGCAATAGCTAAGAAAGTTGAACATACTATGACTTGCAGTAGCGTGATAATGGAACAAGAAAAGGATTTGGCGGCCAAAGTGACTAAGGTGAATGTAGTAAGACCTAAGGAAAATTTTAAGGAAGTGACCACAATCAGAAATAAATAATGGCAAGGCAAAGAAGCGATGAAGGTGACGGTGGATACCAATGGAGAAGATAGCAGCAGAAAGAGTTTCCTACGGAAGTGTTTCCGATGTGGAAAGAGGGGACATTATGCAACTTCCCAAGTTTGTCCTGCACTGAACATGAAGTGCTCAAATTGTGGCATGAAAGGTCATTTTAGCATTGTGTGTAGAAACAAGAAAGAAAATCAAAAGATAAAATGTTGTTACCATGATGAGAAATAAGAGTATGTTTTTCATTGATGGCCTTGCTTCCGAACTCACTGTAGATTATGGTTCACCATATACTATAATTACCAAGGAAAAATGGGAAGAGCTGTGTAAGAAGGTATATTATCCAGTATTGAATAAGCCAGACATTAGGAATCCAGGTGCATTCGAGGGTTAGATGATAAAGATTTTGGGTTATAAACTTGCCCTTATTGAATTCAAAGGAGGATTGGCTGAGGTTAAAGTTTATGTAGTATCCAAGTGAGTAGATGTTTTAGGTTGGGGGGACAAAACGAAACTCCAGATTAAACTTACTTCAGGGAGTATAGAACCATAGAATCTCAATTGTTGTGGATAATTGCGAGAAGAAAGACATTGAATATGTTAAAGGAATGGAGAAGGAGCTGTTCCCTAATGTATTTAATGAGAACATTGGAAAATTACATGGATATAGGCATAAGATACCGTTGAAGGAGGGAGTTCTACCTATTTTGCATGCTGTAAGGCACATACCAATAGCATTGAGAGAGGATGTTAAAAAGGAATTACACAGATTGAAAAGTGAGGGAGTAATTGAGGAGGTGGATACGTCTGAGTGGGTGTTTCCTATTGTAGTAGCTAGGAAGCCTGATGGGAAAATAAGAATATGCATGGATTTGAGGGAATTGAATAAGGCCATAATTGTTGAAAAATATCATCTAGCAGTGATATCGGAAATGTTAAATTTAATTGCAGATGCAGACATATTTTCTACAATCGATTTGTCAGCTGCGTATCATCGGATACAATTGCACCAAGATTCCAAGAAGTATACCACTTTTATCACGCCATTTGGCATGTACAGATTGTAAGGAACTCATGGTGGCAACAGTAAAGACAGACACAAGTGAGTTCATGGGTGTTTATTAAACTGTATGCAGGGGTGAGAAAAATGCCTAATCTAAACCTAAAGCTAAGATGGGAGCAAGCTACGACCATCAAATAATAATAAGGCAGTCCTAGTAGCATCTTGTCAAATAAAAAGGGCCTATACTAAAAAAACTATTGCCAATCCTTACCGCTAAGTTACAAAAACAGTGTGTGAAAATGTTCACCATAAACAAAAGAAGCATTCTGAAAATGATAAGTCAGGATGGTATGGCTGGGTCTCCCTTCCCCACGTTTCAAGCAAGGGACAAGGCGGTACTCCCGAGCACAGCACACTCCTGACCCTCTCCAGCACGAGGCTCACAATTTCAGTTCAACGATACCAGAACCTTCAAGGGCTAAGTCTCATTCCCCAAAGTCTGTTGCCTTAGAAGGACTGCTGGTTCAAAACAACAAACAAACAAACAAAAGTTCCTTTGGTGGTCTTGCACCTAAGCAATTGCTATTTGCCCCTACAATCTCCCTCCACCGGGCTTAGATCCACCATGCAAAGTGGACCTCCCTCTATTGGGTTCACTACAGTCTTGTTAAATACAGTTCAAGATTTGCTTATTTTCATCAGAAAGCGTGGGTTCCCTTTTCCTAGCTTTCTTTCAGCATCCCTCTGTCGGCACAATTGCCTTATTTCACAGTTCACAATCTTATCAGAAAGCGCAGTTCCCTTTCTTTAGCTTTCTATCAACCATGAGTCAGAGACCTTCGATTGTACAAAGGATCTGACGTGACCTTTGTAGGACCATCCTGACATCTCATGTCGCCCTTTCCTAGGGCCTTCTGGTACTTGCAGTTTTCAACACAAAAGGGGCCAGCGAGAGTCCTTTGACTGAGCACTTCTGCAGCGCCTGACCACTCTGCAGCTTGCCCTTCTCTGGGTTTTCACAAAAGTTCAAACACACAGAAGTTCTTTGTTTCAAGTTTCTGCATTCATCTAATGTGGCCACTTACAACTTTGGGCTCAACATACGTCAGTTTGCTATCAGCTTCCTTCGACTCACCGGCTGTGTTGAACCCGTTGGTTTGTCTTGCCTCTGGAGTCAAGGACAGTACCACGGTAGCCAGCACGCCTCACCACCTGTGCTATCAATGCGGGAGGCCCCTGTGCACCGTTGACATCTGCTTCTCCACATGCCAGCTGTAACTCCCGGTCTTATGATTTCACTCTCGGAGGCTTCGCAGGTCTGAGTTAAAAAGGGCAAGGGCAGTTACCCCTTTGTTGTCCTTCCAGGTCTCACCGACTTTCTCCTCTGTTTGAACTTACGGTTCGGTATAGTTGTGTCCTTGTGCGTTCGGCCTTGCTCGTCATGTGCTTTCGGGCTCCGCTTTTTATCCCTGTGGGGAAGGTAAAGGGCCATCAGGTGTGCGTGGTTATTGTCAATTGCCTGACTCTGCGTGACCTGTGTGTTGGGACATGTCAGGTAAACGGCTCTGGTGTTAGTCCGAAGTCTGTAACGGTGTAAGAAAGTGTTTGTGTCGGAAAAGGGGGTTAGAGCTTCTAAATATCCTACTGTCATGATGCCTACCTCCAAGGAGCCTGGTCCGACCCAGCAACCCCAGAGGCAGGCATCATTTCCCCCAGGGGAGGGCCAGCGGGCCCAAGCTGGGGCCCTTTGGACGCAGTCCTGGCGCCTTAGGCGTCAGGATCATGTTGGACCTCTGTCCTGGCGCCTTAGGCGCCAGGCTCATAAAGCTAGACATGTGTTCAAGTGTTTTAATGTGCACTTACCTGATGCAGACCATGCTGCCACATCCAGGCCCACTTGAGGCCTGAATAGGAACCTCTTTACCTGTGGGACTACTTTCCACCCGGGTGTGGTCGGGGAAGGATACATACCTGATCGGAGGAAGGATACACACTTGGAACTTCTTCCAAAGCTGTTTAAACCACACCCGATCAGCAACTCACGCTTCGCGTTGTTCTGCTCCTCGCAGCTGGACGCTCACCGTGTCAGCTCCTGCACCTGGACTTCAGCCACGCCTGTCAGCATCCTGGGTCACCTGCAAAGGGAGACAAGAGAACTACCAGCTAATCTGCACCACGGAGACATCACCGACGATCCTGAAAGGGAAGACATCATTTTTAAAAGCATTTCGTTACGATCGCTGCAGCGCTGCATTTCACTCACCTTTCCTGGGTTCCTCCATCTTCAGCAGCGATCATCCGGATACACAGCCACTTCCCAGAGCCTAGAGAGAAAGACAAGAATAAGAGGTGAGAGAAGGAAGGGAATAGGAAAAGCCCAGTTTCCTTCTAAGACTTACCTGTTGGGTCATTCCCATTTCATTTCGGGTCTTGCTGCTTCCAAGCAGGACCCCGGCCCCTATGGGGAAAAAAGACAAAGACATTAGATGAGCGAATGCAAAAACATCACCTGAGCGCTCATCTAGGACTTACCAGATCTTTACTGGAACTGCACGTTTCACTTCGGGTCGGCGCCATATTTCTGGCATTCCGAACCCCGGCCCCTATGGGGAAAAGACATCAACATCATCGCTTTGTTGCAAGGAGTTTCCAAAGGAATCTTCATTCATCACCTGAAAAAATTCAATGAACATTATTAATTAAAGCTTGAAATTTTGAACTTGCAACAGAACTTTTACAGTGCCTTACCAGTATAATCAAGCTTACCTGAACTCCCATCCAACCTCAATCCAGTGAAGTAACTGGGTTCAACGCGCCCCTGCGTCAGAATCAGGATGGAGAGCTCGTCCTTTCAGACCCTAAGGTGAGACTTCACGGGGAATCGTGGAAGGGTATCGTGGAGGGTTCGAAGAAAGTGGGAGGCTTGAGCATAACTCAGTCAGTAGGTAATACTCCCTTTTCACGCACAGGGGAATATTCCTGCGAGCCGGAGAAGCCAGAGTAGAGGGCCCTTCCTGTCCATCTTCAGAGTCCTGCGCTTCACCATTGAAGAAGCATCAGCACTCGAAGCCAGACCTGCGCCTCCGTGGGAATCAGGTGAGTGTTACACCTACAGGGTAGGATGAGGAAAAGGTGTTACAAGGAAGGGGGTACCACATCTCAACTTTGGGTGTCCCAATTCCACTCCCAGAAGACCCCTCGCTCAGGTGATCCTTCCCCACTGGTCCACCCCCAGGAACTGGATCCAATAGCGATGGCCATGTCCTGGCCACCTGGACGACAGATCTCTGGTGGCTAGCTGGTGAGTGTCACAACTTGAGTCGGAATCGTCCAACCCGTCCCACCTCCGTCTCCTCACCTGACGAACTTGATTCTGTAGAATAGCTGGAGGACTCCCGGTAGGTGTGCGCAGCTGAAGAATGGAACCTTCCACGGTGGGAAGCCACAGCGGCCCCAAGAAACTGTGTCCGCGGCGGCCCCGTCACCGCAAAAAGGCGTTCTTTGGGGAAAAAGCCACAGGCATAAAAAAACCCTCGTAGAATCCGGAACGTCCAGGTGGAATGGAGATTTGCACAGCTCCAAGTGGAATGGAGAGGAGAACAACGGATGAAGCAACTTCCGCAGAACCGGAGTTCACTGTGCAAGCAAGTGGGCTGGAAGCAGGAGACGGGACCAGGACTGTCCAGGTAAGGAAATAGAGAGAGCGAGAGCAAAGCGAAGGTGAGAGGGGGGTTCCCGCCGACAAGCGGGAACCGGGAAAATAAAGAGAGAGAAATGCAGAACCGAAAGTTCCGCGAAGGGGGAGAAAAGGAAGCAGAAGGGATCAGTGAGAGTAACCACTGAACAGGGAAAGGAGAAAAACACAGCGTACAGGAACAAGGCAGCGAGAGACGCTAAGACGTTGTAACGCGCCGACAGTCCGACAACCCGGAAGTAAATACTTCTCGGCTGTCGACGGTCACAACCAGAACGTGAAAAAGACTACACCGATACCCAAGAATAGTGCCTGACGTGTTGGAACGTCTAATGGCCGCTCCATCGAAACCGCCGCCATAACCTCCATGCGTTCGGGCGCATGACAGTGAGACACCTTCAGGTTTCTCACAAGATATATTAGGTTGCCGTTTGGATTAGCTTCGGCTGCCACAGGTTTTCAAAGGATTATGACAAATTTGTTGGAAGGTATGCCAGGTGTGTATGTCGAAAGATTGATTAAGGTGTTAGAAAAATTAGATGAGAGAGGTCTAACGGCAGAACACAGTAAGTGTACATTTGGCAGCAATGAAGTAGATTATATGGGGCACATGTTGTCAGGAGGGGGTTATACACCAAAATTCAAGGCAATGGAGGCTATCGAAAATGCACCGTATCCAGATAAGGAGGAATTGTGCTCCTTATTGGGGTTAGCTGAATATTATCATAAGTTTGTGGAAAACTTTGCTGAAACTACCCAACCTTTGAGAATGCTTATGAAGAATGGCGTATTTCGCGGAGGTGTGCTGGGGGACGCACCGCACCGGGGGGACCTGCAGTGGGGCGCATACGGACGCGACCCCCACGAACACAGTGAATCCGAAGAGAGCCGAGGACCAAGGAGGACATGGCCCGGGCTTCCCGTCCGCTATCAGCGCATCCGAACGGGTGCAGCACAGAGGGGCGCCCCAATATACCGGGGCCTTGAGCTAATTTTTGGCCCACACCCAGCGCACAGAGGCCCCTGCGACCGGCATCGGTTGCGTGGACTCCCCGGAAGCGCCTTAGCCTACCCGGCGGAGCCCGGCACAGTGACGGGAGCAGTTGGAGGTGAGGAGGTGAGGAGAACGTGGAGGGGCAGGGACAATAGAGTGGACAAGCCACCTAGGGGCAGCCCCCCCCAGGGCCTTCTCCCTGGTTACATGCAGGTACGCCACCCGAACGGGGCGCGACGAAAAGAGCCCGGGCCCGCCTGAATTCAACGGATTCCAGTAGGCCCATTATCCCTGAGACTCTTCTTAGACCAACAGGCCCCACCTAGGGCACAGCGCCACTCACTGATCCTAGTGCCCTCATCGTCTGAGTATCCAGTGGTCCGGCCACTGTGGGGGCCCTGGACCGTCGACCCTGACACCGGCCCTCATAAGGGGTATAGCGGCACCGCTCTGAGGTGCGCCAGAAGTCTCGGACCCTGGCGCGACCCTAGTACCCAGGGTGATCTCATCCCTCCAGCACTTCCGCCGACCCCTAGTGGCCACGGGTGTGGCCCCCAGGGACGCCATAAGCACCATGCCAGCGGGTGGCGAGCCCCCTCCCACAGCACTCACCAAAGAGGATCTCAAGGACATTCTCCAAGAGATTAAGGCGATTCGCACGGACATTCAAGCCTCCATAGTGGATCTCAAGGGGAGGGTGGAGACCTTGGAGGATAAAATTGAAGGCATGGAAAATAATCACCTCCAGGCAGACCTGCTTGACATGAAATACGAGGCTAGGCTAACGGACTTGGAAATGAGGGAGGAGGACATAATTTTGAAGATGGACGATCTTGAAAACAGAGAACGCCGAAACAACCTGCGCAGCATGGGTGTGTCTCAAGAGAGAGGTGAAACTGCGGCGGACGTGGGGAGGAAGGTCCAGGGCCTGATAAATCAGCTTTTTACTCTGGGGGGCGGCAAGGAAGTCCAGCTGGAAAGAGCGCATCGAGGTGGATGGGGTGCGGGCGGAGGACCGAGGTCCATTGTGGTGCGGTTCCTCCGTTATAGAGAGAAAATGGAGGTCTTGGAGAAGGCGAAAAGACTGGGGAGCTTTATCTTTGAAGGCAACACAATTAAGATATTCCAGGACCTATCCTCCCTCACGCTCACCCGCAGAAGAGATTGTCGTCCACTCACCCAGTGGCTCACAAGCCAAGACATCAGATATAGATGGTCCTTCCCCTTCGCCCCTTTCCTTTGAACGGGCCGGGGTAGACTTATCGAGTGATTAGTGGCAAAGAAGCCTCACAAGTACTACAAGTGCTCAAGGGGGACGGCCCGGAAGGGGGAAATATGATGGAGACCCAAGAACCAGGCGAAACTGTGAGAGAACCGGCGGGTCCCTGGTCCACGAAGAAGAAAACAAAGGGGAGGAGAAAATTCGGGAAACCTAACACACCGACGTCAGAGGCTGAAGGGGACTAGGAGTGTAAAGATAGTTTAACGAAAAGATTAAGTCTGGCTCGTAGGCGACCCCGGCTGGGGACACAGAGCTTATCAAGAGAACTGCGGTGCAGGAACATGCACATTACCTGGTGGCTTGCCCGTTGGCAGGCGTCTTGGACAAAGGAGGGAGGAGGAAGGGAGGAGGGGGGGAATTGATGTTCAGGGGCTCGGGACACGATATCCACCACACTTCAAATGGGCTCAGGGCAGTCCCGACATGACCGGGAGGACAGGTTACTTAAGAAGGGAAATCAATGGCAGTCGATGAAAAAAGGGGCCGGGTCGAGTCACTCAGGGTGGGCTCGCTCAACGTCAAGGGGCTCAACTCGCTGACGAAGCGCTCCCTTCTCGGGAGGGAAATGAAAAATGGAAAGGTGGATATCCTGTTTGTTCAAGAAACCAGAACAGTGAGGGGGGGAGGAGAGTGCCATCCCAGGATCTCACGGTGGTCAGACCTTTTGGGCATCAGGTCATGTAAAGAAAGGCAGAGTGGGCATCCTACTCCAAAGGAACCAGAAACTGACAGAGGTGTCCCGGTGGGAAAAGGAGGATGGAAGAGCCTTGGTAGTGTCCGGCAACCTACATAACTCCAGAGTCAGCCTAGCAGTGATATACTGCCCTAACGTGGGCCAGTGGGAATTTGCTCAAGTGGCCTTGGAGGAGGTGATGGCTAAACGGAAGGGCTCTTGATCCTGGGCGGGGATTTCAATATGTGGGCAGATCGAGAGCTGGACCATAGCGGGAGTTCGGCCACATCAGGCAACAGAGGAGCTGATCCTCGTGGCGGGTTGCGGGAATTAATGTGGGAGCAGGGATTGGTAGACATGTGGAGGGAGCTGCACCCTAGACGTAGGGGATACACCTTCTACTCCGCAGTCCATGGCACCAGGACCAGGATAGATTACCTTTTCATGGGGTGTCAGCACATGAGCAGAATAGAGGCCTGTGACATCCGCCCGGTCAGCTGGACGGACCACGACATGGTCTGGTCAGATGTCAGCATAGCGGGGCTGAAACCCAGAGAGTCTCTTTGGAGGTGCAATGACTTCCTGCTGAGGGACTCGGACTTCAAGGAAGAAATGTCCGCCGCAATTAAAGAATTCTTTGAGCTAAATGACACAGGAGAGGTGAGCCGGGAGATGGTGTGAGAGGTGGCTAAAGTGACTTGGAGGGGAAGGTTGATCAGCGAAGGGGCATCCAAAAAAAGAATTAGGACCCTCTTGACCCACAGGTTGAGATCTGAAATAATCCGCCTAGAAAGCCCGGAGGGGAAGGCGGAGACGGAGAAAGAGAGGGACCTGAGCATAGCGAGGGAGAAGAGACTAGAATTGAGGGAAATGGAGATGGGGAAAATTGTAGCGGGGCTCCAACATCTACATCAGAAATACTATGAGAAGGGGGACAAGGCTGATGCTATGCTGTCAGCAAAATTGCGAGGCCAAAGGGCCGATAGATGCATGGCAAGAGTGGTTAGCGCTGAAGAGGGGGAAAGATCTGATCCGGAAGGGATAGTCGAGAGTTTTGCTTCTTTCTATGAGAAGCTCTATGGGAGGGAAGGGGAGACAGAGAAGGAAGAGAGAGAAGTACACCTCAATGGGGTCACCTCCCCTCCCTTGATCCCTTAGAAGCGTCGGCCCTAGACGCCCCCATAACTGAGGAGGAGGTCCTTAGAGCCATATCGGGACTTAAATTGGGCAGGGCCCCGGGGGAGGACGGGTTCACGGCAGGTTTCTATAAGGCTTTTTCAGGCCTCCTGGCGGGGTTCCTTGCGGACCTTTTCTCTAATATTATGAGAACAGGGAGGGCACCCCCTTCCTTTGGCAAAGCGCTGATCAGGGTTATTCCGAAGGAGGAGAAAGGACCTGCGGATTGCCGCTCCTATAGACCCATCTCCCTCCTTTATGTAGATACAAAGCTATTTACCAGGATTATCGCCTCGAGACTGGACAGCTACATGCCGAGGATAATTCACTCAGATCAGGTGGGGTTTATACGGGGAAGGCAAGGTGCAGATACACTGCGCAAGACGTTGCACCTGATGAGAGAGGCAGCACCGAAGGGTGGGAACCCCGCCCTGGTGTCCATTGATGCTGAGAAGGCGTTTGATCAAGGTCGACTGGGGGTTCCTTCAGGGGGTACTCGCGAAGCTGGGCTTTGGGGCAGGGATTAAACAAGCAGTCAAGGCCATATATGTGTCACCAACCGCCAGAGTTACGGTCAATGGGCGCCTGTCACGAGTCTTTCACCTCCAGAGAGGTACGAGGCAGGGTTGCCCCCTTTCCCCTCTCCTCTTCGCCATGACAATGGAGATTCTGGCGGAGTACCTCCGGGGGGCCTCAATGGTGAGAGGAATTGAGGTGGGCGAACGCACCTTCAAATTAGGTCTCTATGCAGACGACATCGTGCTCCACCTGCGGGATCCGGCAAGGTCGGTCCCAGCCGCTATGCAGGTGATTCAACAGTTTGGCCACTTCTCCGGGTTCAAGGTAAACGTAAGCAAATCCATGATCTTTTCCTTCGCACCTGATGCGGATAGGGACCTGGCGGAACTCGTCCCACTGGACCTCTGAATCTGTTCGGAGGAGATAAAATACTTGGGGGATCAACATAGTCCGTCCCGACGGGGATCTAGGCCAGGCAAACTACCCCCCACTCTTTGACAAACTATTCAGGGACATGGAGGGTTGGGGGAAGGGCAGATCTCCTGGATGGGAAGAATAAACACCATACAAATGAATTTGCTCCCCAGGGTGTTGTACGTCTTCCAAATGCTCCCCTTGGAGGCTCCTGAATCATACCTTAGAGAAGCCAAGAGGCGTACAGTGAAGTTCATATGGCAGGGCCAGAGACATAGGATTGGGTACGAGACTCTCACCCTCCCCAAGGATAGAGGAGGGGTCGCCCTCCCGGACCTTAATGCCTACCATAGAGCAGCCCAATTTAGGGCCCTGGCTCCCCACCTTAGAGAGGACACCATTAAACAATGGGTATACATTGAAAAGTTCTACCTACGCCCAGTTACGGTGGGGGAATGGCTATGGGTCCCACTGAAAAAGCTCCCCAAAAGAATTAGGGACCACCCAATACTGGGCACAATGTGGAAAGCACTAGCAGGGAAAGGCGCTAGCGAGAAAGTCACCACATGGCCCTCTCCTCTGAGCCACATCTGGTCAACGCCAGTCCTGGAAGAAATCCCGGGCCACGAACACTATCAGTCATGGTTTGACGCGGGCCTGTGTAGGGTAGGCCAATTGGTAAGGGAAGACACTTTCATAAGTATCCAGGAACTCGAAGCGGCTCTGGGAATCGGCAGGCTCTCCCCGCTTCTATACCTGCGCCTTAAGGGCGTCCTGATGAAACCTAAACTGAAATCATGCTTACAAAGAGGGCTGACCCCGGTTGAGAAAATCTTAGACTCCCACACGGAAATGAAAGGCCTCATCTCCCTCCTTTACAGAGCACTGTTAACCTCCCGCGAGGGAACGACTAAGAGCCTCAGAGGGAAATGGGAAAGGGACATGGGCTGTACCATCAGGGATGGGCTCTGGGGGAGGCTATGTAGCAGGGCACTTAAGACTTCTATCTCATGCCAGTACAAGTCCCACGCCATCAAGCTTCTCCATAGGTGGCAGTACGACCCGATCTCCCTCTCTAGGATGTTCCCAGACACCTTCCCGTTGTGCTGGCGCGGATGTCTGGAAAGAGCCGACTACTGGCATATGTGGTGGTCCTGCAGGAAAGTACAAGTCTATTGGTCAGAAGTGCCCAGCTGGCTCGAGGAGGCGGGAGAGGGGTTTACCCATCAGACCCATTGTTATTAATATTTGGTCTCCGGTACAGGGACGACCACAGGGAGAAACTCCCAGACCTGACACACTTCCTGCTATTGGCTGCCAGAGCTGTACGGGCCAGGACTTGGAAGAGAGCATCTCTCCCCTCGAAGAGGGAATGGGTGATGGTGGCCAAAGACATTTATTTCATGGAGAGACTAACATCAGCAATACACGGCTCCTGCACGCAGGTTGAGACTGATTGGCTGCAATTTATGGAAGCGTTCGCCAATGTTGTGGACGATACAGGAGCTTAACTGATGTACCCCACCCTGCCTCGAAAACTGGTTGTGGTAGGAGACTCATTGCACTTCCTCAAGTAAAGTCCATTTATGTTTATTCGTCGTATGCCCGGTTGGAGCTGCCCAAAACATTTACTCATGGAGATGTGGATCGTGTGCCCCATCATTAGGGGTCTTGTGCGGGAGGGTGTATACAGCAGAGTTGTACGTTTTTCTATTCGAAGTTGGCTCGGGCCGGTGCCCGGTTGCCATTGTTTGTATTAATGCTTTGTTGCCTTGAAAAACCAATAAAATTGAATAAAAAAAAAAGGACATTTGGACTGAGGAGCACAACAAAGTGTTGGATGTGATAAAGGATTGTATCATGAAAGCACCATTATTGGGAGGATTCGTACCAGGTAGGAGATCTATTATCACTGTGGATGCTAGTGGTAAAGGATTGGGTGCTATTTGGTCTCAAATGGAAGGGAACCGAAAGAAGATAATTATGTTTGCATCTAGAGCTGTGAGTGATGTAGAGGCATGCTATTCGGTGATAGAGAGAGAAATGCTAGCATGTTGTTGGAGTGTAGAGCATTTTAAACAATATGTTTGGGGTGAAAGATTCACCATTAAAACAGACCACAAACCATTGGTTGAAGTGTTGACTGTGAAAGGTATGTCAAAGGCCACACTTAGAATTGCCAGATTAAGTCTTAAATTGTTGGAGTACAATTGTGACATAGGCTATTTTCCAGGGAAGAGGAATTGTGTAGCAGATTTTGTGTCCTGTATGCCGTGTAGCAATTATAATGAAGATATGAACTGTGGCATTAACGGGAATGTGGATGAACAAGAACATGTGTGGGGAATGCTACATGCGTTAAGTCAAGAGAAAAGGAGTGAGAGTAATACAGAAGATGAAATTCTTAACCAAATGAAGAAATGGATAGTGGATGGATGGATGGATGGATGGATGGATGGATGGTCAGAGAGAGAGCTAGTGGAAGATAAATATAAAGCTTCTTTCATGGTCAGGGATGAGTTAGGGATTAGTTGACGATTGAGGGAGATTCAATGTTGAGAGGTACGAAGGCGATACCTCCGGAAAGAGTGAAGGAGGAAATTATGTTAGCACATGAAGGACAACCTGGTGTAACTATAACAAAAAGGAAGATTAGAGAAAGATTTTGATGGCCTGCCATGGATAAACAAATTGAAAGGGAAGTGAGATCATGTGCTGCGTGTAATAATTCTGACCAAAACAAAGTAGTTAAGATGTCACTGATGGCCCCTATACCGGTTCCTGAAGGTCCATGGATGGAATTAGCAATTGATGTGTTAGGGCCTCATGAAGGTCTGGGAAGGGGCAATAGATTTTTACTAGTATTGATCGACATGTACACTAAGTGGCCTGAAGTTGCCGTTCCTGATTGTGTCACTTCAGGTAAAGTAATTGATTTTCTGGACAAGATGTTTAGGAAGGAAGGTCTACCTAATGTGATATTGAATTGCAATGGTCCGTAGTTTAGGAGCAAGGAGATGAGTGAGTTTGCTACGAAGATTGGTTTCCAGTGGCAATGTTCTTCGGTGTACCACCCAGAGATCAATGGAATGGTAGAGAGACTGAACAGGGCCATTGGAGATTGTGTACAGTTGGTTTTGGCTAATAGATTGAATTGGAAGGATAATCTTAGTGATTTGTTGTGCAGTTTGAGAGTAACGCCACATAGTACTACTGGTGTACCACCGTTCAAGCTGATGAGGGGACGAGAAACAAACAGTAAGTTATGTCCTGTTTGGTTGAATAAGATGTTGGATGTGCCGGTGGTAGATAAAAACGTTGTGGCTGATGGGTTGTGGAAGAGTCAGAAGAAGTGTAAGGAATATCATGATAAGAAGTATAAAGGTAGCATTGTGGGGAAGCGTGAACAATTCCAGGTGGTTGATGTGGTAAAAGTGCATAAAGGAAGAATAAGTAGGAAAGGAGTTTCTAAGTTTTCCAATCCCATGAGAGTAAGAGAGTGTTTTGAGAAAGCTGCCAGAGTTTAAGGTGGAGCAGTTTGGAATCATAACAAGGTGTTTACATTTTTGGGTGACAGGGCGAAGAAAGACAATGACATTGCCGTGAGAGAATGGGATTATTGGGACTATTCTCCTGTTTTGAGTGACAATGGTCGTTTAGGTATGAGTGACAATGTGGAATTGGAGAGTAGTTCCACAAGAATGAAAGTTAAGAGAAGTAACAGAGTGCGTAGGTTACCGAACAGATTTCAAGAATTCATGATGTATAACTAATCCTGTTGTTCCAGTTAGGTAACCTTGAAGGAATATTGGTTATGTGATATGTATACTGTCTCTAGCAGTGTGAGATACACCTCACAAGGTACTGTATTAGGTGTAATATGCGTTTCTATTTTTCTTCGTTAAGAGTTCTTAGTATATTGTTTTTATTGTTTCCTCAATTGTATATAATGAAAATCTGTTTTTGTTGCTTTTGGGGGAGGAGGATGTGTTGTGTTTTTATGTCATAGCATTACTATTACACCACTGCAGGTATGGAATAGAATATAGAGTGTTAGTGTGGTAGAATGTAGAGAGTTCTATGAGGGGCAGTTGGAGAGTAGCTGTCAGATATATAGCACATATTGTGGGGCCTGTTAATGTGGTGCACCTTACAATAAACTGTGTGTTATAGCTACTTAGCTGTGCATGTGGAATACTTCAGTATGTCACATCAACCTCTTAAAGGAGCGGAGGGAAAATCCTTCAGAGTCTAATGCCACTATTCTGTCCTGTTTGTTACCTGAGGATTCTAATAACAAAGTTCTGATTCCACCCAAACTTAGTTATAACCAGAAGCAAGATCTATATGGCCTCATAATACAGCTTACTGATGTATTAAGAGAGGAACCGGGAGAGTAAAGTATATCTACCATCATATCCACAAGGCAAAAGTAGTACATTTAAAGCTGTATAGATTATCTGAGTCCAAAAAGGAAACCATCAACCAGGTAGTCAAGCAAATGCTTGAGGCTAATATTATTGAACCATCTACTAGCCCCTGGTCTTCCTCCATCATGTTGGTGGCAAAAACCAATGGGAATTGGAGGTTTTGTATCAACTTTAGGAAAGTCAATGCTATCTCTGCCTTTGACTCTTACCCAATGCCACGTATTAAAGACCGTATTGACTGGCTGGGTAATGCTGTCTATCTCTCTACCATAGGCCTCACGAAAGGCTATTGGCAGGTCCCGGTATACAGTCCTGACAAAGAAAAAAACTCCTTTGCAGCCCCTATAGATCTGTTCCACTTTAAAGTACTACCATTTGGTCTACATGGGGCCCCCGCAACATTTCAGAGATTAATGGACAAGATTTTACAGCCCTACTCTGACTTCTGCGGGCCTATATAGATGATATTGTGGTACACAGTAAAACTTGGGAAGATCATTTATATCAGCTTTACACAGTCATGTCAGTGTTGAGAAAGACAGGCTTAACATCGAACCCAAAGAAATGCAAGTTGGCTCAAACTGCAGTCAAATATTTGGGTTTTATTATTGTGGGTAATGGCACTGTACAGCCCCAACAGCACAAGGTTAAGTCTGTCCTTGATAACCCCACACCAAAAACCAAGAAAGATCTTAGAGCCTTTTTGGGATGGATCGGCTACTACTGCAGATTCATCCCGAACTTCTCAGGTAAAACTGAAAGACTCCCAAAAGATCAGGTGGGATGAAGAAGATGACATCTATTGTACTACATTAAAGCAGGCTCTCTATCAGAGCCCCATGTTAAAGGTAGCAGACTTCTCTAAAGAGTTAATTTTACAAACAGATGCCTCTTCAATGGGACAGGGAGCCGTTCTCTCTCAAGATCATGGTGGACTTGAACACCCCATACTCTACATCAGTAGGAAGTTGTTCCCCAGGTAGAAGAATTAATCATTTATTGAGCTTGAGGCCCTGGCACTCAAGTGGGCCATACTCCATCTCAAATATTACCTACTGGGTCACACATTCGGATTAATTACCCATCATTCCCCTTAGTATGGATCAGCCAAAGAAAAAAGTCCAACCCGAGAGTTATGCACTGGTTCTTGTCCTTCAACCATATTGTCTCACAGCAGAACATTGGAGGGTCGCGATCAGGGCAATGTCGACTTTCTCTCCCGGTTTCCCTCTCAAACATCTAGGTTCAAAACGCATAGGGTTAGGGTATGTGAGGAACGTGAGGGCATCCTCACTTCTTTTTCGACAGGATACTCCTCTCAGGTGGCCAGGAAAAGGCTTTTGGATCCCGACCCTGGAGGTGGATATGCAAGGGAGAATCACCTGGGTGGAGGAAACTTGTGGAGCGGGGAGAGGACATCCTTAGGTGAGACACAGTATCCTCCTTTCCCTTTTCTCAATGAGCCCTCTATCCCTTAAGCATTTCTGGGGTATTGTCAACCCTTTCCCTTTTCTTCCTTCCAAACTGTCCCCCAAAAACAACACCTTAGTACTGGGATGAGGAAGAGACACACTAGGAGGACACATCCTCATTTTACTGGTACACACACATATACGAGACAAAACAGAGTTATAAATGTTAATATTATTAAATCAGGCAGTTCCAAACACCACTCTGCTACTGAGACCAAAACGAGGTCTATGGGGGCATGCCAGTGGAGCAACCAGGCATGTCCGCCTAATGGAGTTCTCCATAGTCAGGCAACAGAACTCAATGACCCACACCTGAGGTCACTTAACAAAACTGGTGGGTATAAAAATGCCTGCCACATTGAGAGGGGGGAATGGGCTGGAGGAAAAGAAGCTGAAGACCCAGGTGCCAGGAGCGGTGTTGTGCAGGAGAAAGAGACACCAGGGCCGTTATCGGCTGTGCGAGGGTGCAGAGGTCCTGTTACCCTCCGGAGCGGGTCTGCTTCGTGGAAGCTGTGAAACTTCCATTTACCCCAGCCACCGCCACGGGAAGCCAGGAGAGCGAGCAGTGCTCTCTGCTGAGGCAGCAAGGGATAGTGGAGTCGGGGGAAGTTGGGAACCTGAAGAAACCTGGAGAAGCCTGTTGCGAAGAACGCCGAATCAAAGAACGCTGGTGTGTGCGACCGGTGAGTGTAAAGCAGTTACACACTCATACCGGAGCGCTCTGGTAACACGTAACAAAGTCCTTTGCGAATGTCAAAAGAACTGAAAGTAACTAAAAGTACTTTTAAGATACCTGCTCCTGGTTGCACTTTCTGCTGATCCCAGCGCCTTCTGCCGCATTTGCATCTAACTTTTGACAACTTCCGATTGCCTCTGCCCTTGATTCACTGCCGATTGTTCTCTTCTGTGCCACTTACTGTATTATGCTCCGCAAAGCACTGCTACTAGACTGTGCTGTCATCCTAGACATGTATAACCTTCTGTTGGTGTTGCCTCATACTCATGTGGTGTTGCTATCCCACGTTTGCACTGCACCTATCATATTGCTGATATCTTGCCTTTGTCGCCTTGCATATTATGTTCCCTGTTTAAATGATGAGGCCTGCCTTTATTTGCACCTGGCTCTTTCAGCCGCTTATACTTTATTCCCTTGACTCTGCCTATTTCCCAGCCTTGGGCTGCTTCTCTTCTCTAGTACCGTTGGCCGCCGATCTTGACACCTTCCTGCATGTACTGTCTTCTGCATGACTGATGTAGCCCCTCATTCATAGTCGTGGCTTTTCCAGTCTGCAGCCACTCATACCTGATTGTTATAATGCTTGTCTGCATGACTGATGTTGCCCCTCATTCATAGTCGTGGCTTTTCCAGTCTGCAGCCACTCATACCTGATTGTTATAATGCTTGTCTGCATGACTGATGTTGCCCCTCATTCATAGTCGTGGCTTTTCCAGTCTGCAACCACTCATAGCTGATTCTTATAATGCTTGTCTGCATGACTGATGTTGCCCCTCATTCATAGTCGTGGCTTTTCCAGTCTGCAGCCACTCATACCTGATTGCTATAATGCTTGTCTGTATGACTGATGTAGCCCCTCATTCATGAGGCGTGGCTTTTCCAGTCTGCCACCACTCATACCTGATTGTCATATTCCATATCTGGTTTCTTTAGATGCAATTTACCTGCTTGTTCCTGCACGTTCTTTGTAACTTGTTAATGTACCTCCCACCTGTCCCGCTCCTGCATGCATTCCCCTTCCGCCCCACTCTACCCACTTTTTTCATGTTTCAGCATTTGCACATTCTAAATCGTCTAAAGACCTAGTCATAATGTATTGTCTGTTCTTCTTCACTCTTCCCCCTTCCTGCACTTCCCCTCCATCCCTTCTTCCCTATATTCATGCCATAGCACTTGCACATTCCGAATGTCTTGAGACCTTTTAAGAATGTTTTATACCTTTTTCCTCATCCCTTGTCTTGATGCACATTACAAATGTTATGTTACTTTGCATTTATATAGCGCCTTATGTACCATTGGTATGGTCTGAAGGTGCTGGTAGGTTGAACGCCCTCGGGATCCGACGTTCAAGTCAGTAGAGAGAGTAGAGGGAGTCAAAGGTGCTTGTGAGCACCGGATATGTGTGCAGCTGGTGTGGCATTCCTGTAATAGCTGCTTCATAGCGGTATGTGTGGTGGTTGAGAGATCAGGGGTATGTGTTCGTTCGGGCAGGTTTTATCCAGACAGGTTCTGGCTGTGTTAGGCCTGAGGAGAATGCCTGGCTGGGGGGGGGGTGGGTGGGTTGAAACCAGCAGTGATTAGTTAGTGATGCGGAGTATGAGGCAGATGTTGGCATGAGAACAGCTATACCGAATGGTGTCATAGTATCTCTGTGTTCTAGTTGAGTGGTGGTGTAAAGAGGAGAGTAAGCATGGTGATGTGATAAGATGGTTTACATGCTCTTTCAAATGTTACATGCATTCCAAACCATTCATGTATGTCGCGCACTTCTATGCACTCCAGTCAGTTCCACGCACTCCGAAACCCGTTCCACGCACTCCGAAACCCGTTCCACGCACTTCGAAGCCAGTTCCACGCACTCCGAAACCCGTTCCACGCACTCCGAAACCTGTTCCACGCACTCCGAAACCTGTTCCACGCACTCGGATCTATTCATGTAAGCCGATCATTTCCATGAATTCTAAGTTGTTTTATGCACAATTCTAAGTTGTTTTATGCACGCCGTCCACATTTCATCTGTACCTCCACATATTTCACCCGTACCTTTCACATGTAACATCAGTACCTTCCACTTACTTAATCCGTTCAATCCACATACGTCCCCATTCCATCCACATACTTCACCCATTCCATCCACTTTACACACTTGTCTGTTCTGCGCACTCATTCATCCACATACGTCACTCTTTCCATCCATATACGTCACCCATTCCATCCACATACTTCACCCGTTCCATCCACTTTACGCACTCAGCAGCTCTACGTACTCATCCGCTCTACGCAACTCATCCGCTCTACATGCACTCGGCACTCATCCGCTCTACGCAACTCATAAGCAAAAAATAAAATAAATTAATACTTAATTAATTGAAACGGATTGAAAGCACTTTTGAATTCCGCACAGCATACAAAGTAAATTCAATGTTCATAAATTGAGTGAAAGCAAAGTATTACATGAGACTGACATCAGAGAATGTCTTGTTTCGTACCGAAATTGAGAAACTAAGTAATGTCCAAAGCCAAGAAGGGCCCAAGAATTGTAGGCTAAGAGAAAACCGGTGTTGGCAAGAGCCAGAGGAATACAGAAAAATATAAGTAAGTGCATAATTGTTGATGGAAGCAATAAGAAGGGGTATCAGTTGCATGACCTGTAATGGGTGGACCGTGTGGTCTGACAAATGCCCCTAGACCGAGTGCCCTACATTGAATAATCCAATGAAAGTATGTCTAAAGAAGTTTGTTTTGCAACAGTCTCAAATGGGAAATTAAAGTTAAGAAACAGAACTGTCTAAGTGAACTGGTACAAGGTATTGATCTTAAAGGAACTGGTAAGTGTCCCAAGGAACGGTATTCTTTTGAAAGCAGGAAGATTAAAACTTTTGGAGAAGGAAAACCTGAACTGGGAAGTATCCACAGGAACTGTGTTATTTTTGAAAGCTGGAAGATTTGAATTCTCAGGGAAGGGAACCCCAATGTTTTGTGAACTACATTAAACTTGGGGAAGGGGAAGCTGATCCTAAGCCAAGAGCCGGAAGGAGCTGTGAACTTTCTTTTGAACACAATTCGTTTTATGCCGGCATCCCTACACTTTATATATACTGTTAGTTGTGAGGGCAAGTATAGGCTTTGGACACAGACGGACATTAGATTTGGACATTCTGACACGGAGTATCCTTAGTTTTCATTAGGTAGAGAAATCCCTCCTTAGCATAGGGTAAGTTAGGCCTTACTCCAGCCTACATTTTAAGTTAAATAAAACATTTGAAACCGAATTTGAATCGGTTGTCTGTGTCTACTCCATGATGCCTTCAGAGAGGGCATTGATTATATTTTTGTGGACCTTCCTCACTGGTTCTGGGTAACAGACTTCCTGGTCGATATACATCTGGAGAGTGATCATGATCCCTTAACATTTACTCCTGATTTTGATAGAGAAACTGACACTGTACTGATGCCCACATTGAAGATGCATTAATTGGCCAAATTTAAATATGATGGCTTGTTAGCATTATGATATATAATTCCCATTTCCCATTGCTACATCATGTGTTAATTGATGCACGGATAAACAACTGCAAGGTCATTGATATTTATGATACCTTGATCAATGAAGTTACCCTGCATGTCTCCAGGTCCTCTATTAGCAGTAGGCTGGTATTAAGTGTTGGCTGGCAAGTGTTGCCATAATGCCAAGAGGGACCTACTGTAAACTTTAAAATTGGTTAGTTTTGGGAATCGTGGACCTTCATTAGTGCTTACTGAGGCTAGATGTAAGCATATGGTGTTAATGAAAGCCAATAACTAAAACGTGGTGGCACAAAAAGAGAAAGCTTTGCACACTGCTATAGCCTCTAAAAATGCACTGGAAATGTGCATGGTGGCCAGCCATGGAATTATTGAGCCTCAATTTCTGTATTCTATGACCACTTTCATGGCTTGGTAAGACCACTTCGGTGAGTTATTTATGGTTGTGGAATATCTTGGGTCACCTACCAAACCCCAGTGTGTTGAAGTTTTGGTCCTCTAGTACTTTCTGAGATTGTGGGGAATCACCTTGGAATCACAGCAGGTTGTAAAGCCCTTGGTCCAGACAAAATATTCTTGGATTTTTTCAAGAATGAGGTGTTAATATAGGAACCTTCCTTTACATAAGTGCTTTATGTTTTAAGTTCTGCCGCATAGGGCACCTGGAATTAACAAGGATTCCAAAATTCAGCATGTATAAGCCTTTGGTGTAGTAAAACAGTACCCACCCCCAAGGAGCTAGCAAGACCATCCTCCACAAGGGACATCCTGGGTACTAGGACCAACCCTTGGGATGAAAAGCCAGGTGAAACTGCAGGAGGAATACTGCACGGTTCTCTCCAAGACTGTTAGGACATTGGTGAGTAATTCACAACTGTGGTAAATCCAGGTCAATCCCTCTTTCCCACTACCACCACGCTTTTGTACTTTACAATACCTTCGAGAGAGTAGTGGTAACTGTGGTGAATCCTGCAGAGTCATCACCAATCCCCAGCCTAAAGGCTCCTCCTATGTGGCCTGGGGAAGACAGCCGCTACCTGATCATGACCTTGTAGGGGATATGATGCGGAAAGATCACATGGGAGGAGATGGCTGTCAGGGAGAAGAGGTGACTCCCTTGGGAGAGAAGCTCTATTCTTCTTTCTGTGAAGATGAAGATCCTATAATCCTCAAATACTTGATGACATGTTGTCACTGTGAAAGTCCCTTCCATGTTAAAACCCAAAGAAAATTGTATGAAAGACCCCATAAACAGAATAAGCTTGACACTTCAGGAACACATGGGACACATTTAACATCCCTTGATTATAATGGCTCTGTCCTTGGTAAGAGTGTTGAACACAATATTACTACACATAAGGTTCACAGAACAACTCCTGTTTTTGACAAACTCAAATCCAACACACATTTAAATCGGTATAGCTTTGGAAAACTTAAAAACAACATGGACTTCAATGTCCATAATACCTATTGCACTGGGACGAATAAGAGGAGTGAAGAGTCAATGTGCAATAGTAACACCCTTAAGCCAAAGATGCAGACTAGTTGTTCAACAAATCGTTAGCTGTGCATTAGATTTAGAAATGGTGCATCTGGCTATGCCCTGTGAAGTAGCAGGCGAGGAGGTGGTTGCAGTTCAGAGGAAGAGGAAGGAGCGGAAAGCCACGGAGGACTTGAAGCAGGATACAATCTCCGAAGCAGAGTCACAGTAACAAGCTGTGCTGAAGAAGGAAGATGCTCAAAGGCACCCACCTGGAGGTGTCGCATACCGGAGGAGAAGGACTCTGGGCAAAGTCAGAGGCTGCAGGACCGGGTGAGATGCAGTTATGCAGAACAGCAAAGGTTCCATTTCCAGAGACACGAGAGACTGTCGCGGGAACCCAGCAACTCTCTGTGAGCGGGAAAACCGCCCCGACAACTGTTCTTCATTAAAGACACATAGTAAACAGGTGAGACAGCCATAAGAAGTTGGGGGCCTCGGAACGTGTTATAAAGTTAAAGGACACTGAGCAGGCAATTTGAATACCGGCCATGTCAGTTTGTGGAAACCTGCAACCTGTATTGCCATCAGCCAAGAGCCTTTAAGGAGGAGAAAGAAGGGCAAAAAGGGTACAATTCTCCTCACATGGGATGTCACTTTGGGGAAACCCGGAACCAACATTGCCACCAGCCAAACGACTTTAAAAGAAGAGATAAAAGGGAGAAAAGGGTACAATTCCCCTCACATGGGATTGAAGTTTGGGGAAACATGTAACCCACATTGCCACCAGACAAAAGTCTTAGAAGAAGAGAATGAAAGGCAAAATGAGTGCAATTCTCACCACGTGAGACATCAGTTTGGGGAAATCTGGAACCCACATTGCCATTAGCCAAAATCCTTTAAAGAATAGAAAGAAGGGCAAAGAGTGTACAATTCTCCTCACACGGGATGAGTATGAGCAGTTTGGAGAAACCTGTAATCCGCATGGCCACCAGCTAAAAGACTTAGAAGAAGAGAAAGAAAGGCAAACAGGGTGCAACTCTCCTCATGTTAGATATCAATTTGGGGAAACCTGGAACCCACATTGCCATAAGCAAAGTACAGGGCAAACATTGTGCAATTCTCCTCATACGGGATGATGTGGAGAAACCTGGAACAAAGATTGCCACAAGCAGAGAGAGACATTAACAGTTGTGTGAAGTAGAAACCATTCCTGGCAGGCGAGTAAACCAGGAACTAAACAGTGTTGTGGAAATAAAACATTTACTTTATCATCCTGACAAACTATTGTACAACAAGAGACATTTGCTATGCCATTCTGACAAAAGTATTCAATGAGGAAAACACTTTCTTTGACCACCTAAGAAAAACCTTCTATAAACGAAACACTTGTGTTAACATCTTAAGAAACGCATTCTATGAAAAAGACTGTTGTTACATCCTCCTAAGTAATCATCTTTGACGTACGGATAAGAATATTTCATAAGAGAAGCAGTTGTGTTGGTTTTAAACAAGTGTTCTCTGGAAGATACATTTACTTTGGCCATCTGAGGGAAGTGTTGGATGAAAGAGCCATTTGTCATTGAGTTGAATAGAATATTGTTGTAACAGAACTCTTTCAAAAGTCTTCCTGAATTGATTCAGGGGACGGGAGTCAACCCCTGGATGCAAGGATTGGTTTGTTGGAGTCATACTTGTGAACATTTGCACATTTTTGCTGAACTGAAAACAGACACATTTACCTTACACATTTTGGTTGTATATGTTAGTGTGAGGGTCAGATATATTTGGACACAAGGTCCATTTTCTTTAGCTTTAATTTGATAGGCAGGTACATTCTTGATAGGATAGGGACAGATAGGCCTTTATCCCATCCCCCTTTTCATTTTAATAAGCATGACAAATATTGAGAAAATTACAACTTTGTGTCAGTCTCTCATTTCAGACCCCTCACATAACTTTGAAACCTAAGAGGGCATTGCCTCAATAAGAATACATAGGTCAGGGTTGACTGCCCTTGCGCATTTTGACTAACGAAAGACTGTGCGTAATAAGTGAATAAACAAACAAACAAACAAACAAAAACAAAATCTGCACTGATCTTATTCATATGGCACAACAGTGTCCCTGAAGGACAATAAACTTTGGATACACCAATTCCAAAGCATCAGTCAATCCCAAGGAAATGTGCAAGTTCCCAAGTTCACAAGAATGTTTCGACGAATACCAGAAGTACAAGTGAGTGGGAACTAATGGAAACTGAATTCCACTACTTTTATTTGTTTTATTTATAATTCCACTACTTTTTACAACCATTTTGTGAGTATGTCGAAGATTGTTTAATTATAATTGTGAGCGCTGGGGCGCTCACAATCAAAAGTAAGTCAAAAGTAAACACTGGCTGGTATGCACGCATGTCAGCCAGTGTTTACTTACTTTTCACAGTGGAATGCAAAAGTGTAGGGCAAAAGGCAGCATACTGACCTGTATGCCAGCTTTTGCCCTGCCCATTTGCACCCCATAGTGCAAATGGTGAAAATTTGACAGTGGGCAACCGCATAGGTTAAAGTGTTAATGTAACAGCTCCTCGCCGTCAAATTACATTAATTAGCAAAATGAGCTCCTCTTTCTCTCTCTCTATCTGCAGCTCATTCTGCTCACTGCAAAATGTGACCACGGGGAGACGCTATGTTAACACTTTAACGTAGGCGGCTTCCCACCACCAGAATTCGTCATTTGCACAACGACGTGAAAATAATCACAGCAAAAGGCGGCGTACACACATGCGTTTAATTTTCAGTTGTGAACACTGCTTACCATGTGCGTGCATGGGACCTTCAGCATTTGCACCGGCATGAAAATCCATGCCGGCTCAAATGCTGGAGCATTTGTATGGTGGAGAGAAAGGAGGTGGCAGAAACACAAGTTGCGCTTCCCCCTCCTGCCTCACCGCCATACAAATGGTTGAAAATGAGCTGTGGCTTGAATGGCAGCGTTAAAGCCTTAATCAATGCTTGTACACCTTGCATTCTCGTTACAGCTCTGATGCACATGAGCTCCTCTCTGTCCCTCTCTGTCCCTCTCTGTCCCTCTCTGTCCCTCTCTGTCCCTCTCTCTCCATCTCTCTTTCTTGCTCCGTCTCTGTATCTTTCAATTTGGGTTGGTAGGCCTTCAGGCCCTGGTGGCAATAGTTTTAGTCCATACAGGTTACGTGAATTACCCCAGTCATTCCAGTGTTAAAGGTGACCCAAACCATTTTATTCAGACTAGGTTTAAGTACCCACCTGTAACTATTGTTCTCCAGCATGAGTCTGGCATGGATTCACATGCTCATGAATATTCCCTGTCGTCAGGCTGGGAATCCTCTATAAAAGAAAAAAGTTTCACTTTCACTTTAAAACTGAATTTCTCCTCTAAACCAATGATTGTCCTGTGGGTCATACTGCCCCCATGCAATGACATTCATCTTCAGATTTGGTAAGCACGCAAAGTGGCGGTACGACCAAGAAGAGCCGCAGAGGGGCCGGAGGGAGGGTTCACATGTGAATCCATCCCAGACCCATGCTGGAGAACAATAGTTACAGGTAAGCAACTTAAACCTTCTCCAGCATGGGGTCTGGCTGGATTTACATGCTCATGAATAACGAATACACAGCAGTACACATTACATAACTACAGGAGGGGTGGCAAGGCTCAACAGAAGCAATGAACACTTACCGCTGGAACAGACTCACCTCTAGGGAACAGGTTGCATAGCACTGCTGGTCAACTCTGGACTCCTCCCTGGAATCCCTGTTGATGCAGTAGAACTTCGTGAAGGTATGAGTGGACCTCCACATTGCAGCCTTGCAGATGTCGAGCAGGGGCACACCAGAAAGGAACACCGTCGTCACAGCTAGCTCTCGGACGGCCCAGCAGAGGGCGGTTAGCCATCCGATGACAGTGCATGATGCAGCCGTAGAGCCATCTTGAGATGGAAGCCTTGGACAAGACCTTCCCATGATTAACAGGTCCAAAGTTCACAAACAATTGAGAAGTCTTCCGAAAACTCTTTGTGCGTGCCACGTAGAACTTCAAGGCATGAGCAACATCCAGCGAATGCAAGGCCCTCTCCGCCGGCGACGAAGGGTTTGGGAAGAAAACAGGTAACACCAGAGGCTTGTTGAGGTGGAATTCCAACGGGACCTTGGGCATGAATGAGGGGTGCATACACAGCACCACCCTCGATTTGTGGAAAGTCAGATATGGCTGCTTGCAGGATAGGGATCTGGATCTCACCCACTAGTCTGGCTGAGGTGATGGCCACAGGGAATGCTGTCTTCCACGACAGAAACTTGAGTGGGGCTTGATGCATAGGTTCAAAAGGTGCCCCCATGAGTCTTGTCAGGACCATGTTGAGTTGCCATGCCGGGGCAGGCGCCTTTACTGGCGGGAAAGATCGAAAAAGCCCTTTAAGAAACTCCTTGATGAGTCTGTCGGACTACAGCAAGGATCTTCCCGGGGATCTGGTGTAGCGTGAGATGGCTGCCAGGTGTACCTTGATGGATGCATGAGCCAGCCCAGCCTTGGCCAAGGAAAGCAAGTATAGAAGAATCTGTGAGGCTGTGACCCTCAGAGGAGTAATCTTCTGCGACCTGCATCACGTAGCGAAATGCTTCCACTTATGGTGATAGCATTTTAGAGCCGACGATGCCCTGGCTTTGGCGAGGACCTCCCTGCAGTTTGCTGACAGCTGATAACCTCCAAACTCTAAGGCTGCAGGAGGCATGCCTTCAGGTTCAGAGATCCTGGGTAGTGATGAAGGATTGCGCCTCTCTCTCTGGTGAGCAGATCCGGAAGTACCGGCAACATGACTAGAGGCAACACTGACAGGCTGAGTAGGTCCAGATACCAAATCTGCCTCTGTCACCCTGGGGCGATGAGTATCCTCTTGCACCGACACTGTCTGAGTGTGTTGATCACACGCAGCAGGAGAGGAAACGGAGGAAAAGTGTAGAAACAGACCTTCCCATGGGAAGGAGAACACGTACCCCATGCTCCTCGGTTGGTGGAATCTGCTGGCAAACTTCTGGCATCTTGAGTTTGTCACCGTGGCAAAAAGATCGATCTAAGATCTGCCCCATTTGACAAACAGACAGTCCACCTGGTCCTGACGAAGTTCCCACTTGTGGCAGGAGCACAGTTCCCTGATTAGGGAGTCAGCAATGGTGTTCTTGATGCCTGCTAGGTTGAAAGGGATGTGGAACATCCCCTGTCCGATGGCCCAATGCCAGAAGTCCTGAGCTTCCTTGGAGAGTGCTGGGGATCGAGTGCCCCCTTGCTTCCTGATTTAGAACATGCTGGTGGTGTTGTCCATGAAGATCCTCACCACCTTGCCTCTCAGAGACAGTAGGAAAGACTTGAGGGCCCAGAAGACTGCCCGTAACTCCAAGATGTTGATGTGCATATCCTTCTCTGGAAGCCACAGACCTTTGGCGTGTAGACGTCCGGCGTGAGCTCCCCAACCTTGCAGAGAGGCATCCGTGGTGACCGTCTCCTGGTATGGCGGGGTCTGAAATCCTGTCCCCTGGGCAATGTGGGAGCGTACCCCTCACCACTCTGTCGCCCGCCAGAACTCTTCGTTGAGGGTGAACTTGTCCGCAAAATTCCTTGACACTGTTTCCAACGTGCATCCAATAATTCCTGGAAGGGTCACATCTGCAACCTGCAGGGACGGACGAGATAGATGCAGGATGACGTCATGCGCTGCAAAGACTTGATGGCCAAACTGTGGCTGTCTTCGCTGACAACAGTCGCTGTACCTTCCGTTGAATGGCCGCTAGCCTCTCCTCCGATGAGGATGCCAGGCAAGCCACTGTGTTGAGTCTGGCGCAGAGGAACAGCGCGTTCTGCGATGGTGTTAAGCAGGACTTCGGATAGTTCACGAGAACCCCAGCTCCATCAGTAGCTGGACGGTCTCCTTTGTGTGCTCATCAGCCAGTTCCCGGGAGTGGGCTCTTATCAGCCAATCATCGAGGTACAGGTATACCTGTACACCCTGCAGACACAGGCGGGCCGCCACCGGGGCCAGGCGTTTTGTGTACACCATTGAGGCCGACTTTAAGTCGAAAGGCAGGGCCTTGAACTGGCAATGGTGTCCTTGTACCACAAACCGTAGGAATTTGGAATGTTTCCTGTGGATGGGGACATGGAAGTACGCATCCTCTAGGTATAAAGACATCAAGAAATCTGCTTCCTCCATTGGACCGAGCATGTGTTGCAATGTGACCATCCTGAAATTTAGGGATTTCAAGTACTTGTTTAGATGGATTAGGTCCAGGATGAGTCTCCAACCCCTGTCTTCTTTCTGACCAGAAAGTATCTGGAATAGAGTCTGGAGCCCTGTAGCCACTGGGGAACGAGCTCTATCGCCCCTTTCCGTAGCATGGCTTGGACTTTTTCCAGGAGCTGATGGATGTGCTGCTTCAGAAGGGGAACTGCTGGAATATGAGAGCACCTGCATTTGAACTCCAAGGTGTGCCCCTGGGCGAACCTTGTCAGCCGGCCTCCCACAGGGGTGCACGTGTGGGGGGCCCGACATCTTGACCATTTCAGGCTTGCTTGGGTGCCAGCGCCCTGCCCGTTGGGCAACAGTGACGCTGACCTCTGCTACCGTAGGCCTGGAAGCGGCCCCTGTAGGCTTCCTGCATGGAGGATGGGGGAGGTTGCCTGTACGACGTGGAGTATTCCTTGGATGATCTGCACGATTTTCCCCTGGAGGAGCGAAAAGACGATGAGCGATGCTTCTGCCTCTATAAGGGGTGTGTGAAGTCCTCATCGTCGTCGGTTCCCATGGCTGTCTCCGTACCAGTGTCTGTGTGTGTATCCAGGTCTGCTGGTGGAGTCGTGTCTCGACATGGTGGATGAGGCTGATGCGGCGGCATCGGGTGATGCTTCCCCTTCTTACGTGGAGGCTGGTCAGGGGCCAGGGGCTTGCGGTACAACAGGTGCCGGTGTTGGAGGCAACCTTCGTCGGTTCCTGTGGCTGTCTCCGTATCAGTGTCCATGTGTGTATCCGGGTCTGCTGGTGGAGTTGTGTCCCGACATGGTGGAGGAGGCTGATGCAGCGGCATCAGGCGACGCTTCCCCTTCTTATGTGGAGGCTGGTCAGGGGCCAGGGGCCCGCGGTACACCAGGTGCCCGTGTTGGAGGCAACCTTTTCTGGATCACTGTCACTAGGGTGTGGAGAGTTGACAGCATGTCCATGTGTCCATGGATATGTCCCTCGGCTGTGGAGGGATTGATGGAGTGCTAGGCTGTTCTCATCGTGGACTGTATGGACGGACGTTTGGTCGTCGTCGATGGAGGAGATGTCATTGGCTGAACATAAACCTTGGAGGGATGCTTTGGGGCATCCTCACACCCCCCTTTTCCTTCCTGAGGGACCTGTACCAGGATGTGAACCAGTGCCTTTCCCCCTCCAGGGGTGCCTGCAGCCTTCGCTGCTGCCTCGGCGGCCATGTCGCACCTGGGAGGCATGGAAATTCTCTGCACTGTAGGGACCATCCGTAGGGGTCGCCCCAGAGGATGTCAACGAAGTGGTCAAAGACGTCTTCAGCTGCACCTGATGGGCCTGCTGTGAGACCTTCTTCTCTTCTCTTTGTTTCTCAGATTTTTCTCATAACTTGGCCGTGGTGGAGGACATCCTCTTTGAGGAGGATCCCGATGGCAGGCTGGCGGATGAGGCAGACATGGCGATTGCGGTCTATCCGACCTGGGACTTGCAGCAGCGGTGAACCCAGCGGAATCGGTCTTGCGGTTCTTGGCCTTCTCTTGGACCCCACTGATGGGTCGTCCTCAATGGACTTCAACCTCCTCCCAGAGGGAGAGCGCTCCGTGGATCGACCGGTCCTGGGTGAGGCATGACCCTGCTCAGAGCACGGGTCAGGGGCCTTGCTCGACTTGAGCAATGCCACCAGCCTAAACCTGTCTTGATTTGTTTTCTTTGAGAAGCCCAGGCATTCCTCACACCCATCCTCATTGTGGTCCGGGTGCAGGCAGTACAGACACTTTTGATGTTTGTACTCCATGAAGATGTTCCTTAGCCCACATTGGGTGCAGGGCCTGAAAAGTGTCCTTCCCTCCCTGCTTTTTCTCCTCCGTCATGGTCGGATGGCGTGAGGTTGGCCCAAGACGGCCTTACAGAAACTTCGACGAACAATCACCCTTGAGGGGCACACAACTTCACCGGCAACGCATCCCCGTTGCTGGCCAATGAAGATAGGTGCACACGGGCTCTGAGGGAACAAAAATAGAACTTTTCCGCAAAAAACCTGGAAGAAGTACAAAATAGCTTGGAGAGCAACTCGATGACTCCCAACACTGAAGCGTGCAGTAAATATCTGAAGATGGCTGCCAGGGGCGGGCTTAGAGAGAGGACTGCCATTGGATGGGGGCAGTATAAGCCAGAGGGCAATGCTTGGTTTAGAAGAGAAATACAGTTTTAAAGTGAAACTGGTTTTTCTTTTACTGAGGATTCCCAGCCTGACGACGGGGAATATTCATGAGCATGTGAATCCATGCCAGACCCCAGGCTGAAGAATACTAGTTATAGGCTCTCTGGGGTTCCATACAGCATTACCAACCCAGTCCATAATATCAGGACCAGCAGAATCTTTTATCGGATTGATCTCAGAGTCTGCTATATCCTCTTCACTGCTAGAATTACTGCACAGCCCCAAAAACCCTTCCTCCTCCTCACCTGATGAGGTAGAATAGTTTAGCTTCTTTCTTCAGGATTGCCGTGTTGGAGTCTTCTTCTTTGTGAGCAGATACGGTCTGCCTCGAAAGGAACCCACCGTGACTCTATATAGAGAAATTCACAGTGACTCCTCTCCGCGACAGCCAGATATAATTCCGGGGAAAAAGCCACAAAGGCATAAAAAACCCCACGATGATTTGAAGAAGGCTGTCGAATAGGCGGATTCGATGAGAGGTAATCTTCTCTGGAGGGGCTCTCCAAGACGGAAGTGAGGATGGTAAACAAATACACAAGCAAGCTAGACGAAGAAGAAGGAGGGGATCCAGGAGGAAGTGGCAAGAACTACTGATAGACTGGAGCAAGGAAATGGAAGAGGGAGGGAAAGGGGAGGAAGGTGGTAACAAGGACTACTGATAAACAAGAGAATAGAGTGCACGCAACACGGGAAAGCACAGTTGCAACGCGCTGATCCGTTGAGTAACTGAAGGTTTTATACCTGACGGTGGCCATGTTGGAAAAAGACTAGACCGCAGTGTAGCATTTCAGGGAAAACGTGGCGGAACAGTCTAATGGCGTCGGAGTTTCCACCTCCGCCAGACTCGCCAGCTGCCAGCATTCGTGACAGTATGCCCCCTTCGAAGACCCCTTCCTCCCGGTTTACCCGGATGAAGTCTGTGAAACTGGAGTAGAAGTCGAGGGCATGGACTTGAGTCTCTGGTTCCCAAGTATCCTCCGAAGAAGGATAGCCTTTCCAGTGTATGAGGTATTCAAGGCGCCCTCGATGGTACCGAGAGTCACGGATTTGCGAGACTTCGTATTCATCCAAAGCTGAAGTGGGCTGAATCATTAATTTGGGTGAAATTTGCTTCCTAGTATCAGGTACAAAGGAACGTAAGAGAGCGGTATGAAATACCGGATGGATCCGTCTGAGGGTCTTTGGCAACTTTAATCCGTAGGCAACTGGATTGATTCTGGACTCTATTTCAAATGGTCCAATATACCTGGGAGATAATTTGGAAGGGCAAACCCAACGAGGCAAGAACCTTGTGGACAGCATAACCTTTGTGCCTGTATCCCAGGTAGGTACTTGACTCCGATGTTTGTCTGATTGTTTCTTATACCGTATGCTGGCTTCCTGTAGACTTTGTTTAGCCGTGTCGTGAGCTTCTTTAAGCTGCTTGAGTGTAGTCTCCAAGGACGGAATATTGGTCTCTTCCCAAATGGTAGGTAAGATGGATTGAGGATGGAAACTATATGTACAATAAAAGGGGCTTAGACCCATAGTGGAATGTCCTGCGTTATTGTACGCAAACTCAGCGGTAGGAAGTAGGGCTACCCAATTGTCTTGTTGTTGATTGACAAAGCATCTCAAATACTGTTCCAAAGTTCCGTTGAGCCTTTCGGTCTGACCGTTTGTTTGGGGATGAAACCCTGATGAAAGAGCTCTCTCCATGCCCAAAATCTTACACAAGGCCTTCCAGAATCGGGAGGTGTATTGAGCGCCTCGATCCGATCCGATCTTTTGGGGCAAACCGTGTAGCCGAAAGATATCTTTAAGAAAGACTTCCGCCATGACGGAGGCTGCCGGTAATTTGGACAGAGGAGAAAAATGAGCTAGTTTGGAACAAGAGTCCACTGTAACCATAATGCACGTACAGCCCTGGGAACTAGGCAATCCAACGATGAAGTCGGTAGAGATGGACTTCCATGGACCGAAAGGGATAGGATCTTGATATAATAACCCCAATGGTCTTTGGACCATTCTTTGGAATGCTTGTTCTGCTGACACACCAGACATGATTGTACATAGGTCTGTGTATCATTCTTCATGTTCGACCAATGAAAAGAACATTTAAGCAATCCCAGCGTTCCTCGTATCCCTCAATGTCCAGCGGTCTTAGAGTCATGACACCATCGAAGAGCCTGCTGGCGGAGTCTTTGAGTGGGTAAGAAGAGCCTACCTTGGACAAAGCATAGCCCATCTTTACAGCTGACGGGCAGACTACCAGTATCCAGAGTAGACCCATTCTGAGAGGCTTCTCTCACTTCCTGCATAAAGGAGGACACCAAGGATATAATACGGGTGTGTGGGAACATCATTTCTTTCCTGAAGGTCGAGTTAGTGTCATCACGGCGGGACAATGCATCCGGAATATGGTTCTGGGTACCAGGCATATAGGTTATGGTAAATTCAAATTGAGCAAAGAAGTGAGCCCATCTGGCCTGTCTGGTGTTGTAACATTCTTGTTGTTTGAGGATTTGTAGATTCTTATGATCCGTACGTATTTGAAAGGGATGAAGACTCCCTTGGAGTAGATGCCTCCACTCAAGGCAAGCCAGTTTCATGGCAAGGAGTTCCTTTTCAATAACAGAATAGTTCTGTTGACTCTGGTTCAAAGTCTTAGAATAGTAAGCCACAGGATGTTCCCAGCCTTGGTCGGATTGAAGGATCGGTCTCCAGGATAAAAGGTCTTAATTGATCTGGCAGCTTAAGAATGGGTGCTGAACAGAAACTCAGTATCAAGCTGAGAAAACTGTTTTCAGCTTCTGCTGACCAAATAAAAGGTCTGGAAGATTTCTTTAATAAGGAAGTAATGGGAAGAGTAAGTTGTGAAAACTCTGGAATAAACGTCCTATAGAAATTAGCAAGTCCCAAGAATCGTTGGATTTCTTTGATGGAGGTGGGTGACGGCCAGTCTAAGATGGCTTCAACTTTTTTGGGATCCATGGTGATTCCTTGCTCAGATAGAATAAATCCCAGATATGACAAGGAGGACCGGTCAAAGGTACATTTCTCTGGCTTAACCAAAAGGTGGTGTTGTTGTAATCTGTGTAGAACCTCTTTAATGTGGGGGGTATGGTCTTCCAGATTTCGGGAATACACTAGGATATCATCCAAGTGGACCACAGTGTTTTTTCCCAGTAGATCCGAAAACAAACGGTCCATGAATCTTTGGAAGATCGAGGGTGCATTAACCAGGCCAAACGGCATCACCTGATATTCAAACAGGCCATAAGGTGTGCGAAATGCCGTCTTCCATTCATCTCCTGCTCTGATCCGAAGTAAATGGTAGGCATTCCGTAGATCGAGCTTAATGAAGACTACTGAGCCTTGGACTGCTTCCAAAATTTCAGAGATGATGGGCATCGGGTATCGATCCTTGATGGTTACTTTGTTAAGACCTCTGTAGTCGATGCATGGCCTCAACTCCTTGCTATCTCACTTAGGGATAAAAAATAATGAGGCTCCTGCAGGTGATTTAGAAGAACGGATAAGTCCATTTGCTAAGTTGTCATCGAGGTAACGCCTGAGTACTGCCTTTTCTGATAAAGATAGAAGATACTTCCGTCCGAAAGGAACCAAGGCCTGAGGGACCAGGTCAATACCGCAGTCTTCAGGTCTATGCGGAGGAAGTGCAATGGGTACCAGTTCCTGAAATACTTCCGAATATTCCAAAAAAAACATCCTGGAATACAATGAATGGAACTCTTCTCCGTAGCGCTCACCGTCTTAACAGTTTCATGTGATGGTTCCGGTAAGCACCCCCTTTGACAGTACTCGGAGTGAAAGCTCAATAGATTGTTAGTCCAATCCACTGTAGGATTGTGTTTCCGAAGCCAACCGATACCCAAGATGACAGGAAAATGCGCAACGTGGATAATGTCAAACTGTATCTGCGCCTTGTGTTGCTGAATAGAGACTTGGACCATCTCGGTGGTGTGAGTTATGAGCCCTGAACATAAGGGGGTACCATCCACACCTTCCACCTTCTGATCTTCTTTCTTGGCAATTCTGAGTAAACCCACCTTATCTGCCCACAGGGTGTCCAGAAAGTTACCTGCGGCTCCGCAATCCAATAATGCCTGAGTATCGATTTCCTTATCTCTGAAACAAAGTTTGATTCCTAATACCATCAGTCGCTGATCTTCGGATGACTTTGCTGAGGTTACTGAAAGGGTGGTGTAGGAACAAGGGAGAGCCCCTCGGTAGTCTTTCCCACTAGCTACCGAGGCCGTTCGTTTCCCGACCTTCTTGGAGGCACATCCGGGCAATCTCTCAATAGATGATTCGCCGAACCGCAATACAAACAAAGATTTTCATCTCGTCTCCTCTTCTTCTCTTCTGCGGTCAAAGGAGATCTGGTAGTTCCGATTTGCACGGGTTCCTCTCGGGCATTCCTAGTAGCAGGTGAGGAGGCAGAAGTGTGGGTGTCTGGGAATGAGGTTGAACTACGACTCTTCTTCCTTTCGTTTTTTCGTTCAGTTAAACGGAAATCGATTCGTAGAACTGCCACTAGTAGATCCGAGAAGGAGTCAGGGCGAGGAATCCTGGCAAGTTCGTCTTTAAGCTCTTCTCACAATCCCCGGCGGAAAATCGTATACTGGGCTTGTTCTTGCCAACCCGCTTCAGTAGCCAATTTCTTGAAGGTGAAAATGTAGGTGAGTAGAGCGGAGTTACCTTGACGAACATCCAGTAAATCCTCACTGGCTATGTGGGCACATTCCATCCCAAAAAAGGTCTGTTTCAGAAGGTCTTTAAAGGCAGTGTAATCTTGTAGGACTGGATCGGACTGGGATACCAAAGGGGTTGCCCATGCCAAGGTGTTCCCGGTTAAGTGTGTTATCATAAAACCCACCTTAGCATGGTCCGTGGAGAAGGCATTTTGTCTGAACGTAAAATGTATATTGCAGGCTTCAAGAAATTCCTTTACCTTCCTTTCGGAGCCATCAAACTTCCCTGACACCAGGGGTAAAGGGGGTAGATCTGTAGACTGTTGTTCTCTAGCGGCTACTCTCTGCTGGAGAGCCGCGTTATCGGTCTTGAGTGCCTGGACCTCCTCCTGGAGGGTCTGGACTGCTGCCACCAGCTCTTGTAATTGCTGAGGTGTGGCCATGTCTTCACTTTGGCATTGCAAGCTATCGGGACTAGCAGAATCTTTTATCGGATTGATCTCAGAGTCTGCTATATCCTCTTCACTGCTAGAATTACTGCACAACCCCAAAAACCCTTCCTCCTCCTCACCTGATGAGTTAGAATAGTTTAGCTTCTTTCTTTGGGATTGCCGTGCTGGAGTCTTCTTCTTTGTGAGCAGATACGGTCTGCCTCGAAAGGAAGCCACTGTGACTCCATATAGAGAAATTCACAGTGACTCCTCTCCGCGTCAGCCAGATATAATTCTGGGGAAAAAGTCACAAAGGCATAAAAAACCCCACGATGATTTGAAGAAGGCTGTCAAATAGATCCGATGAGAGGTAATCTTCTCCGGAGGGGCTCTCCAAGACGGAAGTGAGGATGGTAAACAAATACATAAGCAAGGTAGACGAAGAAGAAGGAGGGGATCCAGGAGGAAGTGGCAAGAACTACTGATAGACTGGAGCAAGGAAATGGAAGAGGGAGGGAAAGGGGAGGAAGGTGGTAACAAGGACTACTGATAAACAAGAGAATAGAGCGCATGCAACACGGGAAAGCACAGTTGCAACGCGCTGATCTGTTGAGTAACTGAAGGTTTTATACCTGACGGCGGCCATGTTGGAAAAAGACTAGACCGCAGTGTAGCATTTCAGGGAAAACGTGGCGGAACAGTCTAATGGCGTCGGAGTTTCCACCTCCGCCAGACTCGCCGGCTGCCAGCATTCGTGACACATAAGGCCTGAAATAGTCTCTGGGTCTCTTCAGCAATGAAATGGGGTCAACCAGGAGAGCGGCATAATTACCCGACTTGCTCTTCTTCCTCAATATGACCTCCTCTTTGAACTAATACTATACCCCCTGACCCACACTGAACACCCCTGCCATCTCCTGGATCTACGTAGGGCTTGACCTGGTCCTCTGGAATAACCCCCCTCTAGCTGAATGATCATTGACCAGTACTCTCCCTCACAGAACAATACAGTGTCCCTGCGACTAAAGTATGAAAATATACCAGATGTGAGGAGTTGTCCCAGCGGCAGAGTTCATTCAAGCAGGAGTAGTCTTGAAGTGAGGTCGTAAGGATTATGGAACGGAGCATTACCCTTTTTACAGAATATAGTGTGATGGCTGTGATGGTCAGGTGCCATGAACCCTGTCACTTCATACTGTGTTGCAGCTGCTTATGCATGCCTATGTTGAAAACATGAAAAGTTCAGAAGAAATTAGCATTGTAGTATATCTGCAACTCGACATATTTGACTAGGATGATAGAATTTGGTTTTCACTATTACATTATTTCTTTAATCAATACTACACCAAAATGCCTGTATAGCCACGTAATACCGGTCAAGTTGGTATTGGCCAAAAATTCCAGTAAAACATGTCATGTTACTTTAAGAAAGTGTCAACAATGCTCCAGTGTGATCTGGGATGCCATGCGCCTCACACGCACACGTAATCACCTTTATACCCATGCACCCACTACTCTCCCTTACACCTTCTTTCTCATTCAGCTAGACGTGCACCCAGAACTTTCACACTACATTCGCCACATGTGCACCCACAAAGAAAAGGAACACACACTGCATTATTATTCACACGACACATGCAATTACACCCATACAAGCATGCACACATATATGCGAAATGTGTATTACTTTCCCATTGAAAAACGCTTTGTGAATCAGACACTTCATCTACTATTTCTACAATGGATGAATCTACCTTTAGAGCTTATGGATTCTTACATCATATGAAATTGTAAGGGGGAATTGGTTTCTAGTTACATAAATTGCTTTAGTTAACTGCAAATGTTCTCACACTTGCTTATTTTTAACTTCACCAAAATGTACTTTTAAGCTGTCAATAAATAAGTTACTGATATTACTTTATAAAGTTACTACATATTCCAAAGTTTGATTTACTCTTTCTCAACATATACATTCCTTCGCAATATAACTCTAGCTTGTTAACAGAGTTGTGTAGCACTTATTAGTTTAGTACTTCGAGAAACCGAGCGCTGAAAATATTTTAATTTCTTTTTAACCTGTTCATTAATTTTTACTATTAAGCCATGTTGCTGAAGATTGCCACTGGCTTTCAATTTATATACAGGTGGTGTTCTTCAATAATCTTAGAATTATTAAATGATTGGCAGCACACTACTGTTGACAATACACATCCAGGTTTCTTTCCCTTTTTAAACATATCAATATACACATTGCTTTCACTTTTAAGTTAGAAATTACTAGTTTATTTACAGCTTTCTCATTTGTTTTCCCAGTTTCAATTTGTTTTAGTATACTAGCATGTACTATCATGTACTTTATGATGACTTATAAGCAACATGTAATGTAATTCAAAATATAAAATGTAACTCAACAAATCCAGTTTTCAAAACATCCCATTATTTAATTACTATCTTTCATAATTATTGTTTTAAAAAACTGGTTGACCATTAACAGGAGCAAACTGTTGCAAATTTCCAAACCTCCAAATAAAAGATGTTTTACAGCAGAATGATATGTGTCACTGTCTTTTAAAATGTCTTGGAATATCAGGAATATGAACCCTAGCATAACATTTGAAGGCATACTAGCCTCTTGTGTTGTTAATACGTTCATTTTTTCATAATTTAAGTAATTTCAGAAGTAGCTCCAGCATGTAACTGACACCTTTTTAGAAATCATTCATTACATGTATATGTTTATTAACAGTAAGATGTATTAAAATATATTTTCCTTTGCCTAGGTTGCTTACAAGGCTTCCAAGTTATTGTTAATATTTAATGGTAAATAAACAACCTTTCCTTTTAATGATGTAATTGATGTAAATATGATTATCATGCCAGACTTTGCTTGAAGGTATACTATAGTTTGAAAAGCTCAAACTATTTGAATGATTACATTTCCATATAAGTTTACATTTTGCATTCATCCAGAATTTGTTCTGCTTTCATATTATTGGCTGCACATCGACTTGGAAATATATTGCAATTTAACTTGGTGGTGCAATACAAACAAAATGGTTATGTCATTTTAAGGAACACCCTCATGAATGAATAAGCAGGTATTTTCCTGAATGTTTAATTTTTTTACCTACGTTTAAAAAAAAGGTATGTCGCAAAATGTACATAAATGTAGGCGTATTGTCGGATTTCAAAATTCTAGTTTATCAACTTTCATACAGTGGAATTAAATGAATGATAACATCACTTTGTTAGCAGAGTTAGATGATTCATTTATTTTTCATTTTCATTGTCATCTGTCTTAACTCCAAAGTTTCTTTTTTGATTTTTGTTACTATCAACTAACAATGTACTTAACGTCTTAATAAATACATTTTGTAATACATGATTTAATTATTTTTTTAAAAAGCAGGAGGCTTTTTTACCACATATAATTTCCATAACACGCCACGAATAACAGTATTAAGAAGAGATAACATCCTGATATGATGGATAATATTTTGGCATACCTTTCTCACTGAACATAATATACGCTGTCCGTAAACCTTTGTATATTCTCGAATGGGACATGGATCAATATTTTGTTACTGGTTTATTTTGCTTTTCATGCGTCCATTGATATATCTATACACAGCATTTTAAAGAATGTGTAAGTCTCATGTGTTATGGAACAAATTTTAGCAAAAGACCATTGTTTTCCAATTTTAGAAACAACACAAGTATCCTAGGCTTCATGATAACATACTATTTTACCATTAGTTGGTTGCTTCAAAAGTCCTTGAACCTGCCTATTCTCTATTTTAAAAACATTTCATGTTGTTGTTAATACATAGTCCATATCATTCCATACATTGTAACTTTCTTCAGCATATTAGCTTCCAGTATAAAAACAAATCTTCACCAACTACCACCTGCACATTCCTTTTTTTTTTTTTTTAAATAACGTATGCTGCCTTAGATATATTACTTTTTGGAAAAATGGAATAAAGCACATTATGTTTAAAGAACAACACATGTCTTCATATGTGTTAGTCTTTGCTTTTTAAAATGACGAACATCATTTATTTTTGAATATTTTGTATTTTTTTTACTTTTATCGTTTTTAGGTTTCCTGCATGTAATTGAATAAACATTAGTATTCTCTTTTTCTGTGATATCACTATTGCCATACTTTTCTTTAACAACTCTTTCTCTAGTTACATCACTATAGCATGCATTTTGCGACTTCTGTTTTTTGAGTTGCAACTTATCACATTGAGTCCTATGTTTTTTCCATAAAAACAAAATTACTGTCTTTTAAAAAATCAATACGTGTAACTATTTCTTAATCTTTGTATTTAAATATTTGTTCCCACTACATTTCGTCAATATTCTGAATCAGGAGTGTCTTCTTACAAATGCATTCTGTTCTTTATATATGAACTTCCTTTATTACAATTTTGGAATTCATATTTTTTTATCAGACGTATAGGAAATTAATTTTAATTTAAGAAAAAGTTATCACTTAAAAACAAAATAATTACAAAACATTTGATGCATTTGGAATTTTTTTATAATGATTTTAAAAAAAGGAATATAAAATTAAATTATATATTTATAATATCTGTATTTCTAAAATGCTTGTATGCATTTATGAAATTAATAATTAAAATACCTGATTTCCCTATTAGGGCAGTTAAGATGATCAATGTTGTTTAAAAATTAACCGAACTTTGCTCAGGCTTTGTAATTTGGATTCACACAGAGTGCTTACCTAACTCTTCTCCATGTGACCGCAGAAAGAGGCCTATTACCTTGAGTGTTTAATATTTCATGTCAATGATAACTTGACACACGAGTACAATTACATATTAAATTAATCAATGGGCCGGGAGGATAGCTCAGGGGCAGCACGCTCGCCTTGGAAGCAAGATGAGGCAAGCAACACAGGTTCGATCCCCGGGTCCGTGCTTAGAAACCTCTGGGTATTAAGCGCGTTATGACCAATTAAAAATGACAATTACAAACGTGTGAAACATACCATTTAATTGGTTTCAAATGAAAAAGCATCCTGAATATTTATTAAAGAGAAAGTAAAAGTATGTTTTTCCAGTTACAATCATCCTTGCTTGTTAGTTTTACATGTGGGGGAATTGTCATTGGTAGAAGGTAACACATATAAGTAAGTGGCCTTTTAAATATGTTTCGTTTAAGATCTGACTGCAAAGAAGGAGTGCAACAAATGGTATGACATTGAAATAAATCTAACATTAGCACTATAATTCTCTATTGGTTTTTCTTAACTTCAATTAACTTTTTTAAATGTTACTAATAGTAAAACATTTGTAAAAGTCTGTCATTACATTTGAATGTATTTCCCCAATGTGGTAAATCATAAAGTTGTAATCCCACGGCGGGGCAAGGGCGCAGTGTTTGGCGGCATCTCAAACCCCTCCTGGGTCTTTCTTCGCTGCTGGTTCCTGTTGGCCACGCCCCTTTGGCATCTTTGCTCCCTCGCCAGCCCTGCAGCAATGAATCCCGCAGCGGGGCAAGGGCGTGGTGTTCGGCGCAAGCTGGTGGAGGAAGCGGAGCAGAGTGCTCGTCAGTTGGGGGAAAGAAGTGGGACCCCTGAAGTACCAAAGGCTATAAGCAAGGTAAGGCTTGATTGGATCGCAGCTGTGTGGGCCTTGCTGGCACTGTTGGAACTGCTCCCTGGGCACCCATACCCTCAACAGAACCCCTACTGCACCAACTGCACCTTCACACTTGGTATTGGTCCCTTTATGATCTGAGCCCTACGCATGGAGCCCATGGAGTCCACACCTACCTCCCCCCTCCCTCCTCTCCTCTTTTGCGCCCTGCCCGTTGCCCACACTGAAGATCCCTCTGAACCCAAATCACAGCGCAGGATGGTGGCAGTGAGAAGGCAGAAGCAGGGTGGCTTGCCTCAAACCACGTCCCGCGAACTCGATTTGGGGGGGGGAAACAGGCAATATGAGACCCCTTCCAAGATCTCAACTATACCTGTGGGGAGGCACACCTGCTGATAGACGAAATCTACCAATTCTTGGGGGTTGAGAGGAGCACAGGAAGGAGGCCTATAGATCCCGCGGCAGCTGCGCATCGAGTTAAAACCTGAAATTCAGAGGGTCTACCTACCATCCCTACCACGGCCAACATCACAGTTCTTAAGACATCTGAATCACAAAACACAGGTCTAACAATCCCAACGTCCACCGAACCCAAACCCAAAACGGAACTCACAAGTGAGGATGCTATCTCGGGAGCACTTGCAAGCCACTGCATGGTCCTGAGTCCCATTTTGCCTGGCCTCAGCTTCTACCCCCGACCATGATCATTTATCTGACCTTTTACCAACGCATGGGCAGCCCCACCAAGAGGAACCAGGAAGAGCAATCACTGACCCCCAGGCTATCAAACCATCCTTGGGATCCTCCAGCAGCGTCTGGAGTGAACACCTGCCAACCTCCTCAGAGGCCAGCTCTTATCTCCACCTATCACAACTTAGGGCACCCAAGCGCCAACGATCTGCAACCCAACCGGGCAAGGGTACTGTAACTGATGAACCCCCTGGAGACGACTGTTCCACTAGAGGGTGCAAGTGCAACCAGGCACTTGCTGAGCTGGTAATCATAAAGAAAATGCTTGAAACCCTGTTGATGAGGGGAGGTGATGGGTTGCAGGGAAGGAGGAGCCTTGTATCAATTATACTGCTGGCAGGGGGGCTGTCCTTCAATCTATTCAATGCACCGTTGTACCGACGCACCCAAACCAATGCCAATCTGCCCCGAACAATGACTGTACACCATGGTCTCTGTGAAACAAATCCCCATCAACCCAATAGCCCCCCATGATATTACTGCTAAAGAAGGGATGGCTGGAGGGGTGCCCTACTGCAAGCCAAATGCCACCCACCCGCTGGACCGCGCATCAAGCCCAGTGGCAACCAAACACACAAGACTAAGGGCAATTAGAGCCCAAGCACCCAGCCCAAGCAGGGGTAGGAGCAAGCCCTATGGCCAAGAACTGCCTCGCAGTACTGCAATCTAACTTCAGGGGGTCCCAAAGCTACTGTTGAACACATTTGAACGAAGGGATGCCTTGTTAAACAAAAGCTTGCACTGGTTATGGACAGTAGGTGGCTGTAATTTTGTCTCAAGGGATACCATGGCGGTATGCTGTAGACTTTGAAGCAAGGGGCAAAGCGGTTTTGAGGGGGGAGGGACGGTCGGCCACCCAACAGTGGGATCAGAATTCGCCTGCACCCATGTACTGGTCCAGTTGTCCTAACCAGGCAAAAACAGAGGAATATTCCCCTAACTGGCGCAAACCTCACTCCTTTGGAAAATGGAGTTAGAGGGGTTCATTAAGGGTGTCCCCGGGGTGCTGGAGTATGCTTGAAAGGGGTGGGGTTCGCTTGTTGACCCTACTCATCTTATTATTTGTCATGTTTCATGTTGTCTAACTTTATGCTTGGCTAATATAAACTGTACTCTGTTGGGATGTACTTTGATGGCCGCACAGCCAAATAAAGTTTTCTTGATGATGATGAAAGTTGTAATCGGGGAACATTAAATTTACGTTAAAATTTACAAAAAATAAGAAATAATTGCATCAGTTTGTTTGTAAAATACAAAATCTTTTTATGAAATACCATTGAATTATGTATGTATGGTGATTTCTAAATACCATTACAAATGCCTAATTGCCTAATAAATAATTAATGAATTTATGGATTGTGTTAGGTTTCTTAAGCCTTTTGTAACACTGTATGACCATTGTATTCGGACTAGTTCTGGTAAGTATTTTGGGTATTATTCTATTTGTTTTAAGTATTGCAAATTTACAATTAACATTATACAAACCCTTCTTGTAAGTGTAATGAAAACTGTTGTAGGTCATTTGCATTATTGTTACGATCCGCGCAGCACCATCCAACTCCCAGCGCAGCGCAGCACCGCCCACCTCCCAGCGCCACGCAACACCGCCCACCTCCCAGAGACATCTTACCTGCGGCGGTGGCCTTGGCTGGGCGCTCCCCTTCAGAGGCCATGGTGCCGGGCTCCCCGGAAGAGGGAGGCGGCGCACGACAGCTTGGAGACTGTGGCCGCGATGTCGCTGGGGTGGGTTGAGCCTCACCACCCCGGCGTCCTGGTCACATAGGCAACGCCCACGTGTTGCCGTAGGAGCGGCCCGCTCATCCAGTAATGTTGCTGCTCCCCGGTTGCGAGGGTCACGTGATACGCTGCGTCGCTCACGTGACCCAGTGAAGAAGCGATCACGTGACCCGAACACCGGTTCAAAAGAACATGGAAGCTGAGTCTCCGCGCTTCTCATCTGTTCTCAGCAATTTCGAGTGGCGTTGTGTTTTCTTGGATCTTGAACCTCCGGCTTTTTGAACTCTGGCTTCTGATTTATCTGGACTGTTTTTGCCTGCTCCTTGGATTTGGTTGCCTGAACTACTGTCTAAACGGAATTTGGGACTCTCTGGCTTGCATCATTGGACCTGCTTCTTACGGATTTCAGACTTGGCTTTTGGAACTTTCAAGTATTATCTCCCTCGGATCTTGGACCCCTTTTTGCTCTGGGCATTTCTTGGAACTGCTTCTGAAACTCCCTGGCTCAAGGGTGTTTGGTTTGGACTTCGGCTCAGCATCACGTCCAGCCCCTAAGTGTGGGGGTCCTGAACACCAACTTCCCCGGCTGTCTTCCCGGCCTGGTTGTCCTCCCTGTTCGGTAGGTCCCACTCCATTATCTAGAGTATTGATTATTCCGAAATTTATTGCCTTGTATTTACACTCACCTGCTTTTCCTTTGCAGCACCTGGTGCCCGTGTTCCCGACCCTTTTATCGCCTGTGGCCTCAATAACTGGCGAGGGAGTTATTCTCTCCTTCGCTGGTGCTTGGGGACGGAGGTACCCATAGGCATCGCAGAGGTTCGTTGTGACAATTATTAAGACATTTTAAGATATTCATATTTCAAGATTCAAAAGGGGAGCTGAAGTTGAATTGTGTTGCACATGGTAGGACATTACAAAATTGATTACAGAAATGATTCAGATAATATTTACTTGTAATACAACAAAGTGATTACAAGAATTACTTAATTTCACTGAATTGTAATACTTTTTAAATTATGTTGTACAGTCTGCCAATGGAGTAGGAAGTATAAGCAGTTATTAATGTATGTGTATTCAATAATATAAATTTTATATGAATAAGTATATGAACACGCTTTATGAACAAGAGTGCCAACATAGCAGTTTTAATTGTAAGTATGTTTTTCAGCTCGTTACTATTCCATTTTCTATCAGTATTAATTTTACTGGTAGTCAAAAAAGTTTTTCACACATTTTAAGCACACTCATGTAAAGTGAAATATCACCCTTTTTTACAAATATGTATATCAAGTGAACATTGAATAAGTATATATTACTTACGAAATAAGCTTACAAATGTTTTCACATTAAAACTTCAGACATACTGCTAGTTTATTTTATTTATAAAAAAGGAGTATACTTTTTAGTTTAGAATGTCTATTAGTAAACAATTTGAAAATGTGTTACTAATTTCAAATGTAAGCATCTTTATTATTTTTTGTGTTTTTTCATTGTAACTATTTGTTTAAAAAAATGTATACATTTTTAGCTCTTGGGTTGGAAAGTATAATAAAGTAACCAGATATTATCACTTACTATTGATTTAAAATGTATCCACAAATTAAAAATAAGGGAATACCCATTTTACTGAAAGTTTTCCTAAAAATGACTGTCACTATAAAGAGTTTCATAATAACTCAAATGAATTTCAGTAACTATCCTTATATATTTTTACTTTTGGTATTGTGGCTCATTTTTGAAAACATGTTTCAACATGTATCTCTTAGGTTGGTAAGTATAATAAATTAACAATACATTTTAGCAAACAGTTTGTACAAAATGTACCTACAATGTATTTCAATGCAATTGCCATTTTAATTTTGCGATAGGTCAAATGCAACAGATTGAAAATGATTAAAGACATAAATTAAACAGCTTTACATTTAAAAATGAAAATACATGTTTTAATTTCATCACAGATGTCAACCTGAAATAATGATAACGCACACATTTAATGACATCTGCTACAATACCATGAAACTATTTATTTTGCAGATTAATTAAATTGACCCTGTCTCTTCAGCAAATTATCAACCTTATTAGAACACACATTTTATATTATTATTATTTTAATTCTTGAGTTTGATCATTGTAATTACTATTTGATTTTGATAAAACAATTACTTTTAGGGATATCATTAAATTTTATAAATAAACACGACTTGAAAGAGTGGCTTCACGATTATAAATATTTTAGCAACATAAATATAAATAATTAAGAACATTTGTCTTGTTAGTTCTAATGCTCAGTCTAGTAGCTGAATTAGCTTCTTTGACTGCAAACAATGTTCCACATTTATTGTATGAAATGCTATGGGGGTTAAATTGATTCCACATTGTGTTTTCCCCTCTTTAGGAGCATAGCTTTATATTATCGGTGTAGATTTTGTCTTTTTTCAGGTTTCTTCTTCTCTTCAGCATGTCTCTGCTTTGGTTCTCCTTCTGTAGGAACTGTTATTTTGGCGAAGGTATGTTGTTTCTCCATTAGTGTCACTGTTTCATATGACTTTTGGGGTGAAATTATGTCCTTCTTGATTGCATGTTTGATTTACAGTCTTTGTAGGTTTAATGCATTTAATGCATGCCCTCTGTGGTTATGAATGTACAGAGTAAATATTTGGATGTCAGTATTTCATGTGTGTCAACATGGACCAGTACCCAGGTTACACTTGCTGAGATTGTCTCAACTATAAAAAAAATTACTTTTGTAGCAGCACCAACGCCTTTTCGATGTAGGACATCAAAAAACACCCATACGCGTGTATTCCCAAATGCCATCTCCTTGATTATGGTTGCCAGTGTGCATTTGGAGGAGGAAAATGCCAATAAGTGAGGATGAAGTAGGTTTGTTCAGATTAAGTTGGTCTGGGCTTTCTAGATTAAAAGGATGACTACCAGAAGTTGGAGGGAGGCAAATAATTTGTCTGGGCTGTAAAGAGATTGATCCTTTCTTTTTTTGTGGGACTTTTTTAATGCAGAAACTGTATGAAAAGATTTAAGAGTCAAAGATGTAAGGGCCCGATTTAATACCTATGACTTTTTTGTGTGTAAGTTACGATAAAAGTCATTTAGTCATACGTGCAGCGTAAATTACGTCCAAATCAGCAGATTTAGAAAGTCAGACACAAAATTTCAGTGTATCTCACATGTGCACAATATCGGATGTAAGTTAAGCCTGATTAACTAAGAAAAAGCATGTATGCCCTAACATACCCCATATAAGTTCCGTCAGTGGAACACACGCCAGCGTAAGTGAACGTGTTGAGGAAAACTGAAGTCAAACATGATGAACATGTGCGCATACCACCCGTGAATGTTTTTCCCTTGCACCCAAACACTTTTGCCAAAACATCCCTGCCATCACAGCCTGAATCCACACCCTTAGCTGCATCGCGCACCACACTTTGTTAAATGACTCCAATCAAGCAGTCCCACTAAGTCAGTGCCTTGTCTGGGATTGCTCAAGGGAAGCCCTTATTTATATATTTTTATGTCCAGTTCATGTACTCTGGATGACCACTCTTATATAACACCCCTCTCTTAGAATCCCCCTGACCCCACTGAGCCAAGAAGTAAGTTTGTTTTGCAAATTTAAAAGGTTTATTTGAGAATTAAACTATATATATATATATATATATATATATATATATATATATATATATATATATATATATATATATATATCACTTTTATAATAAATGAATAATTGATATCACACTTGTGAATATGAGCAGTAATCAGCAATAGGTAATCCTACAATAGCACAGTTCTGGTGACTTATGACTAGGAACAGGAGAATAAGGTATCAGAGAATGCTTTATGGTTTCAAGGAGATGCAAAGATGAATAAGAGGCAGTACAGAAATAAACTTGATATGATTTCAGCAAAAGATAATGTGATCACTTTTTCTTTGACAATTCACTCCTCCCCCTATGCAATGTAAGGAGGTGAAAGTGACACACACAGTCTTCAGGAATACAATCACAGTACAATCGCAATTCAGTTCCCCCCTAGCAAGCTTAGATCAACAGGGATGATTTTAAACACAGGCAAAGAACTTTAAAGGTGGTATGCAAAGAAGGGAAAAATATGCTAAAAATTATTTTAATTCCCTCTAGAGGTTCAGGGTGAGTGATAGCTACTTTAAATTAGTTCAGGATCACTTTAGAAATGCTCTATGAATGATTTTCAGGTTGCAAACGAATTTCAGCAAAGGAAAGCAAGGACAAATATTTTTACACGTGGCTGAAATGAAGCAAAATGTCAAATCGCGGCAATTTAGTCGTGTGCGTCGAGCGCAATTACGGAGGAAGTATAAGGTGTAGCAAATCGGTTTAGAGATTGTTGGAAAGCTTAGAATCTCAGCTTCAAAATATAAGTTAAATCTCGCTTTTATCAAAAACGGTTCATGAGATACGGACGATTTTGTGGAGGTAGATTTTCAGAAATGAAATTTTAAAGTTTCAGAATGACAGATGACAGTTTTGCAGCATTGAATCAAAAGACGGGACACCATTTCTATGATGCAGTTCTCAATAGGTTAAAATAGTTTGAATTAGATTATTTTAAACTAAGAGATTGGTTTTTTACAGTTCTGGCTGGGTACTCACACTATATTTTGGAAGGAATGGGCCTTGTCACAGATCTGGTCAGGTTGACTGCGGATCTCTCACCACGGACGGTCTTTAGTACCAGTTCTCTGGTTACAGTGGTCTGGGTCAGCTCTGCTCTGCTGGTCTGGTCTGGCACTCAGCGCTTCACAAAGGTCTGGTCTCTGGTTCCGGGTACAGCTCTGCTTTCTGGGTGTTTCTGGCACAGGGTTCTAGGCCAGAATCAAACAGCTCAGCCCGGCTGTTTTACTGTGATGTGCCCCTTGGAAGTCTGGGGTAAATCAGTTTGCAAAAGATTTTGAGGCCTGCTGACAAATTCTGAAGTCTGAATTCAAAGTTCTGGTCTCTGTCTGGATTTGAAGTCTAAGTGCTGGATCTGGTGTCTTCTGGCAAAACGCTTCGCAAGAAATCAGCTTGAAGTGGGAAGTGAATGTCCCTACCTGTCCTGCACAGTCTCCTTTTATGTGTTTAGAAAGTGGGAGTGTGGGCTCATCTTCTATGCCCAACCCTCTCAACTTATCATTGGCCAGTTCCTCCTCTCTCCCTTGATTGGGGGAACTGGGTTGTGAGTCAGAGTGATGAGGTAGATTTATGGTAGAGGATCCTTCCCTTGTCAAATTGCACACAAATCTATTTCTGATCCAAATACATATTTATCTATGTACCATTTTTCTAATATTATATGTCCAGTTAACATATTTTCTGTAGCACCAAACCATCCGATCGCTGTCTTTGTAAGATGTCGTGTCCACTTATGACAGAATTCTCCCCTTTTCATCCAGATAACGACCTCTAAACCTTTCCAGATTTTACACAAATGTGCACCAGGGATATGGGTTTCAGATGATAAAGTGTCAGATTTTTAACATGCATACATTTGGAGTAACAACCTTTTTTCCGCTACTATCCCCAAGAAAATACCCCAGAGTCCTAACACCGCTTAAAATGTGCACAGAAAAATCACAAGAATGATGATGTTATTTATATAATTTTTACAAGTCTGCACTATGAATTATCCATCTTTTTAAAATGATGCTCTGGCCCCAAAGGGGTGTGGTTTTCCAAAGCACATGGTGGAATTTCTGGTTTATCCACTTCCCCCAAACTCAGCTTGCTCACATGCAGTGCCCCTCCCCGTTTCCTTCCAAGAGGAAGCCATTTACGACCCCCCTAATTTAACATTTGCCTGGGCCAAGGACAGTGCTTTGTTTAGTTTCCTGCAGTCCCCAGGTGCTCCTCCCCTGATTCAATCAGGGAGGTGTCATCTCCTTTTGGTGGGGGAAGCAGAATGCAGCCAGGCCTGGGAAGAGTGGCTGAGAAAGTTTCACTCCTGTCAGGGGTAGTTGCCGGGCAGAATTCACTTTCTTCAAGCCAGGCTTCAGCTAAATGTCACTTTAGTTCCCAGTTTTCTACATTCAAACCAAACTTGCAATTTTTACACATGCAGCTAGAACGCTGATTCTAAGTTCAAAACTATGGCATTTAACAGTTGCAAACTATGTGCCACTCAACAGTAGGTCACTCATTTATTTTAAACATTTAGATTTTAGTGTCTTTCAGTCCAATTTCACTTCAGCTGCTGACATCCACAGCTCAGCCAGTTTTGTTATAAACATTGTTTTGGGCTCTCTCTCTTTCCAGATTTTGTATGCACACAAGTCTACCTTCTGCCAAATGTCTGCTGGTGTTCATTGAGATTTTTGAATATCTTGCAATGTTTAAAATAGGCATTTTTAGCTTGCATTTCAGAGAAACAAAGGTGATTTCAAAGCGCTTTTTTTTTTTGCCACCGGTGCTGCTGTTTTTCCTTTGGCACACATTTCACTCATGGCACTCCTGGCCTATCACGCTCGCACTGGTGGGTGGCAGGTCAGGCGACCATTTTGGTGTGCTCAAAACTGCGCGGTTCTCATGGTTCTGGGATAGAATGATGGGCGGCGACAGCTCATCCCCACATCTACCCAGTCTATTGATTTAGTTTTGTTCTGGGATAGAATGATGGGCGGCGACAGCTCATCCCCACATCTACCCAGTCTAATAATTCAACATGGGTCAAAACCCTTGACAACCTTCACCGCCAACATCATGGTTTAACTTACAACGCTCCAGAGACATCTCTAAGGATCCACGTTCGCTTAGTAAATACACACTTTGGGTGTCACACCCGTGGACACTCACAATGCCCACGACATACCCAACAAAATACGAACACACCCACCAACACGCCCCCAAATAAAAAGGACACTTCAACCAAAACACCCACCTAAAACAGACACATCCACAAGTCAGTGGACACACCCTTATGAACACCCATATCACATGGCCAGGAAAGGTAGAATGAAGGCGGAAAGCACAATCAACGTGTGAACATTACATGCTGGACATCCCGACTCACACATTATGCCACAGAATGACAGAATATATGCAGATGCCACAGGTTTACCAGGACCACTCCGACTATGTCAACATAGCCAACACAATGCAAGATAGATACAGCACCCATATGACAAACATATCACACAGCGACACATACACATTTCCAACACATACCAAGACACAACCATACCAAATGCACATAGCGACGTGACAACAATTGTGACAACATCAAGAACATGTGGCTCCCACAATCAGCAAACAAGGTGCACACTAGGAAAAAGACCAACCTCTGGTCACATGAAAGTCACAAGATCTGCGCACACACCAAAGCGATGCAGCACACATAGTCAAAACCACAAAACTGATTTACGCACACCTCCACCCTTGACAAACAATGACTAGCATAAACATGTGGCCCCAATCGCTGCATAGGTCGTGGTGTCCAGCAAGATGGAAGCTGCAAAGGAGGTCTGGTGCAAGATGAACTTCACCGAAGGTGAGGTGGACCTGATGGTGGAGTTCATTCACACCCACCAGACCCACATGCCCCGGATGCCTGGACACTGCAACATACAGAGCCAGCAACACGTAAACCGGCTCAGGCTCACAGAGCAGGTCAACACCGTGGCCATCGAGCAACACACTTGGAAGGAAATCAAAAAGAAGTAGTTGGACAAGAAGCAGAGGATCAAACTGAAGTAACCCAGTTCCAAGTGGCCCACGCTTCCGGATGAGAACCACCAGGCCCTGGATCTGACTGACGTCCAGGGAGGACAAAACCTTCAGCCTGATCCCAGAGGAGGCGTGCACTGGCCTACGAGGCACAGCGACATGCACAAACTTCCACCATTGTGCACCCACGCACATCTGCAGCTCAAACACCCACGCAGCACGTGAACAATATATACAACCAGCTCCAAGGCAACACAAAATGCACGCACACGGGACATGACCCATGTCCACTGTCAGCACACCACATCACCCTATGGCACGAAGGACACACAATAGCACAAACGCCCCAAACGGACCTGGATGCACATGTTCACAGAACACACATACACATGACACAGACAAGTTGGCATACCACACTGCACACCACACCACCAGTGCCACATGCATCCCAGATGCCACAGAAAACACACACCTAACCCAGTCAATTTTGTATTTATTTTATTTATTGGCCATTTATATAGTGCCTATACACTCAACAAGCGTTTCAAAGCACTCCAACGCAGGGAAGGAGAGTAGATAGGCAAATAGAATTTACATTCTTAATAGGCATTGGAACATTCTGAATGGGCAAGTGCTATGTATTTGGAGGTACAACATAGAACAAAGAGGAATACAATACAAACTGATTACAACGTATGACAAAATTATGGTTGTTTCAATAATGCAAGAGCTATACATAAAAAAGGAGAGGGGGGAAGATAGGGTAAGACGAGCAAGGCAATGAATCCATCATGCATGCCTGACAGCGTTTTTGATAGAGATAAGTACATGAGACATATAGTAGGAGAGGAGGGGGTGGCAGGGAGAGGCACACTAGGCACAAAGAGCGAAGAGGCTGCAGATGTAAAGAGGAAAGTAGAAAGGGGGGGCTGCACTACACGTCCTGGCCAGTCTCTAGGAGGACTAGTAAATAAGGAGGACACAACTGCAGAGCAATAGGTGGGGGTGCCCGGAATTAAAGCAAAAAAGATCACAAAGTGCAGTGCATAAAAAAGGGTGCAAGACGTAAAAAAGCACACCATCAAAAACGATTTTAAACGGAGCACAAAGCAATAAAAAATGGATGGAGTGATTTATAAGGCACAACCACCTAGATTTGAATTTAAACAGAGCACAATGCAATGCAAAATGGATGCAGTGATTTAAAAGGCACAACAATCTAGATTCGAATTTAAACAGAGCACAAAGCAATGCAAAATAGATGCAGTGATGTAAAAGGCACAACCGCCTAGATTCGAGTTTAAATAGAGCACAGTGCCATGCAAGGTTCAGGTGTTAGCGGAGGGGGCAGTAGAACAAAGTTCAGCCATCACTCACGCGTTCCACAGTGTGTGAGAAGCCAAGTTCTTTCCGAAGCAGTGTGTACCAAGCGGCCGCCACATGGTGTGATGGAGCACGAGGATTGGGGGTCATAAAGGACACATGTGAGTTACAAATGGAGGGTGCAGAGATGTAAAACAGCATGATACGAAATCTCAATGAGACCAAGGATTGTGGAATGACCACCAGAGCATCAGCGCAGGATGGTACAGGGAGCCCAGCCAGCGGCCTGGGAGAAGCTCACACACAGTGCTCTTACCTTATGCAGTACTTGAAGAGGTGGAAATACACTAAGGAGCACAATGGAGTTGCTGATAGAGGCCAGATCAGGAAATTATATAACCGGACCAAAGGGTACATTCCATCATGCCACATGTTCCACCTGTGCACTGGCACCGAGCAACATATCCCACACCACCCCGCATGAGCACCAACACCTCCAACAACCATTAGATGCACAGGGGACACAACTACCACATGCAACGCACCATCACCAGCATGCATAGACATGCAATGAATCATGGGGTTGCCACCCAAACACCTCACAAATCGCCACCTTGCACATACATGCCCCACTCATCGCCAATGGCTGCAGGAACACGTTTAGAGGGGTCACTCATACCCGGATGGCAACAGTGGTTAAATGTTGCAATGGGAAGATGCATGAGGGTCATGTGCATGCCAAAACACTGACACATATGACAGCAGTAATGTCACTCATCAGCACACATCACATCTAAGTCAAGGACTGACATGTCTTCTTTTCCTTCCACTTCGCAGCTGTGATGACTGAGGAAGGGGCCACTGCAGACCGCTCTGACACCAGTGATGGAGGACAACATCTGGATGTCTGCAGCAAACCCAAGGAGGCCCGCAATGAGGACTGCAGGGAACACATCTCCCCCACACAGGAGGAGCACTGTGCAGAGTCACCAGATGCACACAGGTGCGTGGGTCTCTAGCTTGTTCTGCATGAAGTGGAGGCGACACCAGAGGTGCTGGCGGAGGACAGCAGGCCCCTCATGCAGGTGGAGATATACGAGGGTGACACCAGTAGCGGAGACTCCATGCACATCACCTCCCCCACCATCACTCCCAACAAGGCGCCTCACCCGTGCCACGGCCAACTGCCTGGGCCTGAACCGCTGCTTCCCTCAGAGCCCACCCTCAGGCTGCACCACAGCATCCTGCGGGACCATCAGGGGTGGCCCAACCCGAGTGGCTGCACGAGTTCTTGCAGCATCAGTGGTTCATGATCGTCACTGTGGCCTAGGTTGGGTCCAGCATAACACGGGAGCTCACAGGCGTGCCCAACCACCTGGATGCCATTGACCATTCGGCCTAGGCACATCCTTGGACACCACGACTGAGGCACACCTGGGAGTGTCGGGGAGATTCGAGGAACTGCTGAGGATGCACTGGGTACCCATGGGCAGACCTGAGATGGTGCACAGGGCTGTGCACCCCAGGGCTGTGCACCCCGCCTCGTGCTCCACAACTTGCACGCAAGCCAACCATTCACCGAGCGCCACTCAGCCTGGAGGCAGCCACGCCATTGGGGAGGAGGACAGCTGAGCCTCCCTGGCATCTCAAGCAGAGCCAAAGGCCAAAAGGTGACATGGGAGGCCCAGGAAGTGGCTTTTTACACCAACCTCGGACTCATTTCTCTCCTCCTCCCCCATCTCCCCTACCAACCCCCTTTCACACGTGCAACCAAATCTTGAACAAGCCCTGAGCACCACACCATCACATACACCCCTGCACATCCCCCACTGCCCCTTGTACAGCACCACACATTCACACCAAAGAAATGTATGCACATAACAAAATGAAAGATGCTTAACCACAAACACTTGTCTGTCGTTACTTGTAATATGCAGAGCTATTTCCTGCCCATGTGTGGAGGGAAGTTGTGACTGTGTAAGTGGAGGGCTGAGGTGAGACACATTGTGAACAAGTTGCCACATCAATGCACGTACATTGCACATACGACATCACCACACACACCCACTTTCACAAATGCAATGGACGATGAACCCCTCAGATGATCCAGTAGTTGCCATTCAACACATCCATGTATCAGTACAGTGACATCAAATGCTGAGCAGAATTGCAGTCCCATCCCTATGTGTATCATTATACCCATCACCCATATACACACACATGCCTTCTACACATAGGCAGTGCAAGCTCAATGTCACACATAGGAGTGACCTAACAGCGTCCCAACAGCGTCCCTGTACACCTCAAGTGATGTTTCCACACGCAAGCCAGCACGACATACAGTCGACAGTCACATTTCACATGTGCCACACGCACCGGTTACCGGACCATGATAGGTGTGCAGACATGGGGAGGCAGACCATGCCATATATGATATGCACACATCCAACACATGTAGCGCCGGAGTCACACAAACATGTGTCATGCAAACAAAGAAAGAGCTACAAGGTGTGCAGACCGGACACACAGACATGCAGCAGTCCAGGCCTCAGCAAACACACCAACACCTGATGGCACTCAATGGAAATGCCATGATTGCGAAAAAACATCAGCCTGCCTGTGATACCATGCATATGACATTCGCAGTCAAAGCTAACACACTCAGCCAATACTAACAGTCAGCCCCATGAATGGATGGAATGCCCATCACGGCAGGCATACAGAACAATGCACCATATCTGCTGCTTGAGACATATCATGGACGTTTGGTGGCATGACTCATGGGCACACATGGAACATGCAGATACATGCAAGTCACAGCATATCACACAGGTGCCCATGTATGTACACTGCATCATATTGCTTACTGACAGGGTAAAGCTGTTCCCAGCACGTGCACAGCTCGCCAAGTAAATGCTACCGACCTGTCTGTTCTATGTGTGCAACATCAACCGCAGGATGCCTCATCAACCTCCCAGGGATGACTCCTCCTCTCCACCTCCTTGGTTGCGAAATCCCAACTTCACCAAACAGGAAGTGGGGGCACTGGGGGCAGAGGTGCTCAGCAAGTATGTCACCTCACTGGTCGCAGATTGCCATACACTGAGGTGGCAGCAGGGGCAAAGTCCTGGAAGAATGATCGCAAAGCACATCAGCGCGCTTGGGTTCTACCAGCGCAACGTCAAGGAGGTGAAGAAGCACTGGGATGACCTCAAGTGGGTCACTGGCATCAAGGCAAAGAAGCTGCTGGAGGCGGGGCCAAATGATCCATCCTGGCCCATGCTGCGAGCCCGCATCAGCCCCCTGGAACTCCCGGTTCTACGGCAGATTTCCCAGGGGGACCACCAGAGGGTCACGCTCATCGACAGGCTCCTGCATGTTCCCAGTAGGTGTTCTCTGCCTCATCTGCCACTACAGGCTGTTGATGAGTATAGTGACATGCCTATTGGTCCCTGTGTGCGTCTGCCACATGCATGTCTTTGCAACACCTTACACTAGATAGTGTTGTCTTTGAATCTGCATGTGCCAATGAGTTGTGTGTGTTTTGCCCATGCAGCCGGCATGTGTGCGCTACATGATTTTGCTGTATATACCTTGGTGCAGGCATTCTCTCATACATCCCTTTCCCCTTTCTTGCAGCCTCAGTTGCCAGTGACCCCATGGCCTAGGACGATTCCCGTCTGTCAGAGCTGCAACCCACCCACAGGAAGCACACAGGGAGGAGTGTGGCAGAGGTAGACTTGTTAGAGGTGGATGTCCACGTGTGGCATGAAGAGGCACAGGATCCGCAGCAAACATGGCATGCAGGGCCATGTTGCCCTCGAGCACCTACAGCGGCTCTGTCTGCTGTGGCACATGTCCCTCCTCCTGCTCCTCCTCCTGCTTCACCTGAACCCTCACCACTCGTCTGTGCCCCCCCCACCCAGCTGCCTGAGGCCAGCTCCCGTTGCTGGACTGTCTCACGCCTTAGTTTCCCTGTGACACCTGCCCCCCACCCGGAGCTTGGACCAGCACTAGGGCACAGGGGTTATACCCCTCCAGCCACCCTGCATGGAGCAGGTCTGTGTCCTGCAACACCTGCAGGAGGGGGGCACACACTGACCATTGCACCACATGGACCATCAGTGCTGGCTGCAGCTCAGCCACCTATAGAGCACACAGTCTCTGGCCCAGCAATCGCTGGCACTGCACCTTCAGGGGACCAACCGCATGTCACCATGGCTCAGGTCCCCACACCTAGAGGGGCCTGTGCTGACTTCCAACAGTTGCTGGGGCATCATGCATGAGGTGGCAAGGAGGTGAGGGAGCCGATGGGGGAGAGACAGTTGGAGGAACAGAGGGCAATGAGGGAGGAGGTAGTAGGGCTGAGGGCCGACTTGCGGGCGGACAGAGGTGAACTGTGGGCCATCAAGGATGCTGTCTGTGTCATCCAATGACATCTATCACTGACACGGACAGCCCCCTCACCGCACAGGTTCCCTGCACTCTCTGCCACTCTGACACCTCCTACACCCAGGGGTGGCCAGCGAGGACAATCAGCGGGCCCCTCCATCTCCTGTATCTCGCCAAACCAGCGGCCCCTGCATGGCGAGGTGATGGAAGAGGAGGTTGAGGTGGTAGTCGTGGGGGAAGAGTCATTCTGAAGATTCAGAGGGTGAACAGTGAGGTCTCATCATTTACCCAATTGTGTCCATCCCCTTTCACTGTCCCTGTGTTGTGTGCCATTGCTGTTGTTTTTTTGACTTCACATTTATATTGCCCATTTGGATCCTCTGTGAGACACCTTCACTGTGTAAGTTTCATTCCCCTGCACTCCCCTTTCATTCATGTCTTCCCAGGCCATGTGCGTGTGCACCCTTTCCCCCATTGCTTTCCATACCATGCAGTACATTTTAATACACATTTTCCATGTGCCATTCACGACTCGTATCCAATTTTTGCATGTGTGTGTGTCCTTTAGGTTGTGGTGTGTGGGACGATGTCGGGCTGACACCGCACATGGTCGGGCAGGTGTGTTCATTGGCATGGCATCGTCAGTCATTCACATGGGTGGGATGTATGCTCATTTTCCAACATGTTCACCTTTGTATGGCTTATCTGTGTAATTGTGTCATGATGCACATGGGAATTCATGTGTATCGGGTGAGTAGTACTGTACAGTGTGCCCACACTATTGATGATGTGGCCGTCAGGCCACGGAGATGTTGGGTGTGTAATGTGCAGGCATGGAGGTGTTCTGGCCATGTATGGGTGTATATATCGGGTGTACGTCGTCTTGCATGGTGTCCATGCAAGGGAGAGACAGTGTGTTCAGCAATCGCAGGTCCCCACATGGATGGGTCATACGCATGGTACTCCATTGGGTGAGGGGTGTGTGGTCATGAGGTTGTTTTGTGCCATGCATTCCTAGCACATTTGCCATGGCCTGCCTACATCCCCGGGGAACACACTGGCCTTGTACTTGCTTGCTATATCGATAAGGTGAATGGGGACGTGTTTAAGCCAGCCTTGTGGGTTGTAAGAATCTTCTGCAACAGTGAAGGACATGCTGTTTATTGGGGGCCTACCTCAACTGATTAGTGGAGCTGTACTCGTACATTGAATGGCTCCTCAGAATGTGTGAGGGTCATGACTCCTTCGCCAGATGCCTATGAATATGGGCAACCTGTCCCGTCCTGCAAGTATTTTGCACATAGAGGGTCTGTAAAGGGTTTACCGTCGACATCAGGCTGTTCCCTTTCAGGAGTACAGGTGGGTATGTTGCTAGTATGTGTGAACCTGTGTGTCCCACGATGTGCAGCCATGTGCATTGCGAGCCATTGCATGAACATATGCCTGTATGTTTTTCAAGGCCAGCATTGGACTCGTGCGCAGGGCACGGATGCCCTCATGTGTCTATCCTTTGGGGCCACTACATCTGATGTAAGCACACTTCTTTACTAGCATGCCTCAATGCATGTGTCTCGCTGCAAGCTTTGTGTATGATGGGATCTTATGTGCCATTTTGGCTTCTGACTGTGCCTTCCCTCTCTCTAGATACAGTGTTACAATCTGTCGCCCTTGCAGAATATTTGTCCCAGAAGATGGATTTTTCCAAGAAGTGACAGCCATTCACCTCCCCTTTTGCAGCTCCCTGTTGATCATGTACATTGACATTACTGGCTGCTTTGCCCACATGCTGTGCAATGCATGGTGACGTCACACTTGTGCTACCCCTGTGATGCGATGTGCATGATTTGCAATACAGTGAACAGTCACCCCTGGCGCCATGGACATATCTGCATGCCATACATGGTGGTTGTTGCTAACGTTGGTGCTCTTGCGCAATCATGGCTACTTGTTGCTTCTCACATGTGCATGCTGAGTGCCTATGCATGGGCGGTGGGTGCATGTGGGTTTGTGGGAGATGTGCCATTCCATGGGGCCCATGTAGGGATCCCGTATCAATCTACTGCTTGTTGTGTCATGGTGCTTCACAAAAGGTTGTCTTGGGCAGTGTCGCTACATCTGGTAAGCAAGGTGCACAAATGTTCACACTTGTGTGGTGTTGGTTATGGGCTATCCTATTGGGTGTAGGGATGTGGGAGATGCACTTTTGTGGAGAGGTGTCGTCCACTGTGGGTGGGTGGGGGTGTAGCTGTACATTCTCATTTGGGTCAGGTGGATTCATTGTCATGGAGTGGGTGGAGCTGTTCTCGTGTGTTAATGTTCTAAGTCACTCTCCCCCCGACCTCTCATACCAGATGTAGCAGATATGCAGTGTGCATCAGCATTGGCAGCTCACCACCAGCCCTCACTATCAGTGCCCTCGATCGCAGCATTGTAGTGTCATCATGAGTTGTGTGTACTCTGTGGTTGCATACGTTGATTCTTACTAACGTTCTGCTTGTTGTGGCCTGCAGTTACAAAGATGCATGTCATCTGTGCATCTCCTGGCTGCTCCTTGGTGGTTCGCTTGTGAAATCCACACTCATCTTACGCATGTGCCTCCATCCCCACCCCCTTTTTGGGGGTGATGTGTCTGCCTCCCAATTTTGGGACTAGTGCATCTCGTTGTGTGCTTGGTGTCACTTCGTTAGGCCGTGTTCCATAGTGTGTGCATCCCAAGGTCCAGGTACACAGTGTACCAGTCGACCATTGTGTAAATTCTTGTGGTGGGATGTTAGCTTTGCTCACTCCATAGGGCACTTTGTGACTCCTGCTTGGATTGACACTGTGTAGGGTCTGTTCCGTACAAATGTAGCGTGCTTCAAGAGTTGTGCCTCATATGGAGGTTCTGCTTTGACATACGCTATTTTTCTTGACTACCGCCTTTCTGCTCTTTAGTTCTAGGTCCTTTTCATAAATAGGATTAAGTTACCTCCATGTAGGTTCCGACTCATTTTGTGCGTACGTTGGACTTACAAATCATATCGTCCTTAGTAAATTTAGGCTGCAAATTTACATTGAGTACCTGTGGATGCAGGGCATTGTGCATAAGTGATTTTGGCTGTTTTATGTGTGAATGAGAAAGTGCATGATACCTAATACCTTGAAAAAATTATGTTTGGTGATATATGTGGTTAGAATTTGAAACATTTGAAAGGGTTATTGTGTAATAGGAGTGCTAGAGAGTAGGGGAATGAAAGTAAGTCAGGTACATTTGTAATTTAACGTTCTTGTAATAGTAGTGTTTGTGTGTATGTCACTGTTTGTGTTTGTCTCATCAGAAAAATACTGTGTCACAATTGGATATAAGAGAGATTGCTGTTTACTTATCAATTAACAATTTTTTATTTTTCCTTTAAAATAAATGTGAACTTTTCTTAGTATATTTGGAATAACAGTATATACATTACATTTTATGAGTTTTTATACATTTTGTTTTTAATAATGTAAAAACAATTACCACAATCTACAGTTGCAAGTGATGAACCATTTTCGCCTACTACGTCTGAGGAGATGGTGTGGTAGGTCTGATGGAGTCTGTAAATATTGTAATGTAATTATTAGATACAAGATTTCATTTTTTTTTTTAGTTCTATTTTTTTTTTATTCATTTCTTTTCAAGATTTTCAAATAATCAAAAAATACATCACCAAAAGTTCAATAGAGTATAAAAACATAACACTCTACATTAAATAGCTAAGGAAATAAAAGTAATCCGAGGCATGTATAAATACTGAAACATCAGACATTTCAAAACCAATTACTAACCTTTCTTAAAATAAAATACCTAAACACAGTCTTACATTTTGAAAATTCCAACACAGAACAACACAAAAGACATACAGACATCTCACAGACTCACACAAAACAGAACGAAAACAAGACTGAAGAAGAATCCTCAATTAAAGTACATATACATTATCAGGTAGTCGGATCCAACAGGAACAACTAATCATCAGTACAGAGTCACCATATAAATCCATAAACGGCTTCCAAAGAGCTCGATACTTACTTTCCTTTCCTTGCCTCACAAACATCACCCGCTCAAAGTTCGATAATACTAACAGATCATTAATCCAATTCTCTACTCTAGGCCTCTTCCTCGTCTTCCATACCATTAGTATTTGCTTCACTGCAACCACAAGTGCTTTATCAATCCATTGTCCATATTGACGAGCAACCGCACAACGCCCCCTACCCGACAAAAGCAACACCTGCATAGGCATCCTGGGAAAACGTATAGACACGACCGCCTCCAATCTATCTAGCATTCCCACCCAAAAATCTAACACCCGAGAACAATACCATAACATATGAATCAACGTTCCCTTCTCCTTCCCACATCCCCAACACAAGTCATCACCAGCCAGTCCTAAATGATACATACGCAATGGAGTCCAATACAGATGTCCTAACACTTTCAAATGAATCAATCTCCACCTGAGATCCATACTTCTATATCCTTTACCCCACATAGATTCCCACTCCTTTTCCGTAATATCACATCCCAATTCCTGCTTCCACCTCTCCAACATTTTCCTTCCAGCATCAACATCCTTAGAACATACCGGCATCAAGCTAGTATAAGTGCATACCATCCGTGGCGATGACATAAGAATCTGACCACCCGCTGATACCTCCTCCAATGGCCCTGTCAACATTGCCAATCTCTCACTCAAAAGTGCTTTCAACTTCACAAACCTATTCAGTTCCCTCTTTGCTAAACGAAATGTCCTCTGCAACTCCTCGAATGACAATATATGGCCATCACTCATCACATCCCTGATACATAAAATCCCTTTCGAGACCCAACTTCTCCAACATAAGGGCTTATTGGCTATTTGCAAACTCGGATTAAGCCAAATAGAGGCGCCATAGTTCAAGTACAAGTTCCCTTGAAAAAGACTCAACCACCAAACCAAGATCTCTTTAGTCACAGTAATAGTCGACAGTCTACTACCCCTCCCAGGCAGATGTGCCATTGAGGCAATAGCATGTAATGGAAAACCATTCAATTTACAACACACATTTTAACATACTTACTATTTCTATTTAGATGTATAAACGACTTATTGACAGTGCTTATACGTTAAAATGTAGATGTACCTTTGTGGTGGCAGTGGCTGTACCTGTGATGCTTGTGTTTCATTTTTTTTGCTATGGGTTTCCCTTGAAAAAGGTGTCTTCAGTGGGGTCTTTTGTAACATGTACTGTGTCACTCTCTACCTTTTTTGACTACATAGTAGGTGTACTGTCAGTCTTTAAAACAAGCATCTGCAACCTTGTGCTCTTAAGGTATTTATTTTGAAATACAACTCCCATGAGTTCTAGCCAGCATAGTAAATGGTGTGGGATCATGGAAGGTATAGTCCAAAACATCTGGAGAGCCACAAGTTGCAGACCCATGGTCTAAAAGTTAAAACGAAGTGAGGAGCTAAGTGTTTGGTGAGGAGGCTATGTGCAAACTGATCTCCTGTTCTCCTGAGTACGTGACTTGCTACTAACTACCCCTGGGAATTTACTATTGGCAACATTTTTACTGGAAACATTTTTATGCTGCTTCTACTTTAAGAAGGAACTCCACCTATGCTCGAACCCACGCTAAGCGCCCGAAGTGAGGAGCTAAGTGTTTGGCACGCGGAAGCGGAGTCAAAGCTTTTACAATGTATGAAGGTGACTGCTGAACCTGTCCCTTTTTGCTGTGTTATGATTTGTTTTAACATAAGGTGAGTTCTACAATCTGTCTTTGATCTTTACTCAACTCAACCTTCATACATTTTTGGAAGTCTTTCGTCTAACTAAATAACCAACTGTCATTTACGAACGCAATGTTGTAGCCACAATTGTGAAAAATGATAAACCAGCCTTTGGCATTTGTGAAGTGCAAAACAAGGGAGAAAAAATGAAAACTGTGCAAGTGAAAAAAAAGTAAAAAAAACCAAAGATCTCTCCCCAAGGGCTCACAAGTAGGCTCAAGAAAATATATTTACGAATATTAACAACTCCAGATAAAATAAAATTCCAATCAAATGCAAGATTAACAAAAAAAGTAAAGAAAGTAGTGAGATCCAGAAGTGGTGCCAACAAGTCTAAACCTATAACAGAAACTTTCCAATCAGAATCTGAACTAGAGAGTTTTGAACCCCTGGATGATCTGATTGAGGCAGCTGAGCGCTTAGAACAGATATACTGTTATTGTAGAACCTGTACAAAGTCATAATCCTAATAGTATTCAACCAAAGATTCAATACTGATTTAATAATAATGAAGCTGAGATGAAAACTCTCACACCATGGCAAAATACAACTAATTTTATTAAACTTGAGCAGCGAAGGAAAGAAATAAAACAGGATTGAACTGCACCGATAGTTATTTATATGAATAAGATAAACGTTGTAGACACCTACCCAACTAATAATACTCAAGTTACTGCTCATGATACAAACCCTCAGAAAAACAAATTGCAGATAAGTTTTGTGGAAGAGCAGAAGTTGTGTGAAAACCTTACAGGAAGGAGCAATCCAACACAATTACAGCAAAAGAATTTTATCACACTTTGGTTCTGCAATGCAGACCCAATCCTTATCCTCAATATGTCCTAAACAGATCTAGTATTCTTAATGTGTTTCGTGACGTCCAAAGCTTAGAAGATGTACAATCCAGTGATATTGCTCAAGTCGAGTTTGTCCTACAAAACAACACTGGTCTAATAAAACTATGGCTCCAATCTGGTGAAATTAGAAATATGTTGTGGCAGGCAAGAACTCAACTGTATGAGTTGGGTTTTATTTTAACACAAGATCACTTCCAGATCCAGGCATATGAGCAGGAGATTTTGGAATTAAACCGCCATCAGGGAAATGGCCAACACAAAAGTCAATATATAGAGTCAGTTCATGACTGCAACCATTCACCAACAGTGGTCCGCTCCCAAAGGTCTTTTGACAAACTACATCAAATCAAACTAACAACTGAGCAATCTTGGTCGAAAGCGACCGAGAATAGAGATCTCAGCTTCCAGAGATAACAATTCAACCAAACTAACTCTTGTAGGTATAACTTAGCGTCATGGAAAACCAGAGGATTTTAGACTATTATTCTGTGAAACTGACATACTTAAATCCTTTGACATTATCATGCTACAAGAAACATGGCTGACGGAAATCCCGATGTGGGGAGGTCACGTCCTGTCCCTATTGCCCGCTACCAAAGGACCTCTGGGCCGTCCTGCGGCAGGCCTTTTGGTAGCTGTCAAATCTAAATTGCAGTGTACACTGGAATTGCTGGTAACTCATTTCTGACAGGCGTCTCTGACATGCTGGATCTGATTAGTGGAGACTCAACCATTATACATGCAATAATTAAAGGTGAGTTAAACATAAATTGTATACGATCTAACAAGACAAACCTAAGTCAAATCGCTAAAACTTGGTTAGCTATAATGGAAGAAAGGGAGTTTCTACGGCCTAATCAAGCAATTATAATTAGAACACCCCACAGACATTATGAAAGTAATGGAGGATTTTACTAAAATGCACAGTCCCCCAAAGGCTCTTCCCAAAGGTTTCTTTAACGCTTTCATTTGGTAGGAGCAGTAATTGTCAAGAACGGTCAGTCACCCCCTTTAAATTAGACATTGAAAACTATTGCTACAGACAATTGTAAAGGGGGGAACCCGTGGAATCAGCTAATAGTCTCACAATACTGTCAACACCCCTTCGACCTCAAACTCAGTCCGTTTTGCTCCTCATTGATATTGGAGTTAGAGGTACCAATGGAATGCCTGCTTGAGAGCGGACTAGACTCCTTATTAAATCTTGCTGAAGGACAGATTCAGGGGGATAAAAGTAAGATCTATGCAGAATTTTCAACCGATTCATTGGCGAGCATGTTCCTGAAGTAGAGTTTATAACACATTTTGGCAGTAAAAAGATTAGCAAATGAAACCACTATGCGATCTCCAATTAGGTTTTTCTATAGTAATAACAATCCAATTAACATGACGTGCCATTACAATTTTAGTTCGGTCTATACTGGGCCTTCCCTTATGGTGTTAATCCAGTGAGCCGGTGTATTAATACGTTTTGGATTTGATTCTACAAGCCCTTCCTTTAAAGTGTCCACTCCTACTATAACCCAAACTAAGGGTAATGCAGCAGTAGATAAATGTAGGAGAGACAACTGCAGCAATTGTGCATCCTTGCTCAGATTATTGCAATTATTATGCTCGAGAAAGGAGAGTGCTGGTGGAACAGAGCAGGTATGCACATCTACCACAACCCTCTTATGTTTTCTGACCTCCATCCGCCCTGAAACGTTGATCATTGATAGAGACTATGCAGCATAAAATGTAGAGCTTGTGCCATAACAATGGCTGGAATACCAAGCTTGTCGCATGGGTTAGCTTGGCACGAAGATTTAATATCTTAATAATTCAGGTATCAATGTAACTTTTTTTTCTAATCACTTAAAACATTTGTCCATAAATAAAAGTGACTTAAAAACTGATTTCTGAAAAACGGATAAAAAAATACATAATGCCCTGTATTTCCCCTTTCAGGTCATTATAGGGCCATTCACACTCTTTGGAGAAATCTACCATTATCGAAAAGGGTGACTTCTGACCATCACCAATAAAACTATGCTTGTATTTTCACTCTTTGAAGGCTCCTCGTGCCCACATTGGTAGGTGGGTCTGCATTCTCGATTGACAGAGGGCATGGAGCAGAGGATACTGGTGCAGGGCTCTGTTCCATAAAATCCTTGTTCACAGCTGTTCTGTTTAAATCCATGTTAGCTACCGACTCTCCCTGCACTGTCAGAGTATTATTTTGGCCCAGTTCCAGCACCTCAAAATTCACTCCTGCAATAGGACGAAGATCCCGTTTGGTAGTTGAGAGAGCATGTTCTTCCTGCAGGATCCTTTCCTCCAATTTACCTACAAGTTCCTGGAGATAGAAATCCAGAGAATTTTGTGAGTGGGAAGGCTGTTTGATAACTCCCTTTCTGGAATTTTTTCCATGATAGACCGCCTTGCAAGATTGCCCCCTTCCTTTTCCCCATAGTCGTTGAACAGTGGGTCAGTGCACACAGAATGCCCTCCTTTCAGTATCACGGGAGAAGGGTGATTAGTAATCAGCTATGATGGGACAATATCTAGATGAAATCATCAAACTTATCTCTGCCCAAATCAGGGGGTATGCCATGCCATTAGAATCGGAAAGAGATACAGTTCAGCAGGAAAAAAGATCCATGCTGCAAATATGATATGATATATGTCATTTATAAAGCGCCTGTACACAAGTATATCACCACCAATTGGCTGGTATTATACTTCTAGTATCAAATGAGACACGTGCAATATTAGTTCTTATCAACAGTGGTATATTTGGGTGGGTAGGTTGGTGATGGTAGTCGGTTGGGGACAAAAAACACGAAGAACAAAGCAGCCTCAGGAGGACTTGTCAAAAGTAGTCTGTTTAGGTTGCCTGGTCGTCTGTGCATGAACAAACATCACCTCTACCACTTCCTCATTAAAGGTTCAGGAGATACACAAACCCCATATGTAAGCAAATGTATCTATTAGAAAGCTTTTAAAAGTGCGACATATAGGTTTGTATTTGACAATCGTGTTTCTACTGGATTCAGTTGCTAACACAGGGGTTTTCACATCACCTAAACAGCTATTGTGAAAGGTGTAGAGGGAGTTTTATTCCTTTGCATGCACTGACCGCCCTCCCTCTCTCTGCCTTTGCAACTGCAGACAGCGGCCTGCAAGATCCATGGTTTACCTCCCTTTTCGCTCACTATTCCCTGATTATTAACCGCTTTTCTTCCCCTCATTCATGGTTTTATGTAGCAGAAACCTACTGTTACAAAGCAGGAGGTGCACGGTCAATTGGTCCCGCCAATGTGCTAGGCCTCACTGCTGCTTTCTGGTACTTGGAGCAATGCCTTTCTGATCTGCCTACCACTAGCCAATTCAGTCAGGTGAGGGCAGACACAGAGATCAGGTTTCATCAATTAGACTAGATGCAGGCTAAAACAAGATCCAATCAATTCATAGTTGAAGAAAAGAATCTGGGCTTCGTTCCAAGTTATTTGTTTACATTTCCAGATTGGAAATTAAGGAACAATTTCCTCAGAATCCGATTAAATGTAGCAAGAACTGGTGAAGTCTTGGCACAAAGAGGTCAAGGGGCTCTGGCCTTAGGGCTATGTGAAAGTTGTTTGAACCCGAAAGCCCAAACTTTAAAACATCTCCCAATGGACTGCCAAGGAACCGGTGAAGTCAGATCTCGACTCTTTACTAGATTTGGTTTTTTGAGTGCTAACTTCATACCATAAATGTTTTGGGACCGTTTAATTGCTGGTGTCCATAATCCTTTAACAGTCGCAGTTGTGCAGGTGCTTGCCATTTGCAATATTGTTGATTAACTACTCTCTCTACCTGCCTAAATGTTACGTAGGTCTTACCGCTTTTCTTTTGTTCTTTAAAAAGTCTGAAATTACTGTTTAGGTTTGTTGCATGTAGAGTTAGAGTAACGTCATAGTGATCATAACAGTGTTTAGGATAAGTGGAAAATTTTATAGGAAAGGTTTATCTTTTTTAAGTTGTTATTGCTATTTAATGTTAAATATTGCTTTATAATCAATGGTTATACATGTGATAACTAGTGGTATGTTTGCAATGTGTTTGTTGGTGGTAATATGTCGTAATTCCTTTTTTCTTTTTCTGGTATTGTTGTTTTTTCTGAACTGTCCTTTTATTTTTTTGTTTGCTTAAAGGAAGTATTTAGTTGTGATTCGTTTTTGTAAAAGGTTGTTTCAACCAAACACAATAAAAAAAATAATATAAAAAAGTTTCTTCAATTACTGTCTGTTAAAGACTGCCTTGCTCCACGTAGAGCGGTGGTTACGCCTTGTAGTCACAACTCAGACTACGTCGTCGTTAGTGGCAACAGCGCGTGCTGCTGCGATGTGACAGTGATTGATACACCAGGCCTCAGACTACCATGGGCAAGTGCTGCCAGTAGCAATTTCTGCCAAAGATCATGCATGCTCAGGAGAGGGCTGGCAAGTTTTGGCATTAGGGGCCATTACTTTCTTTTGATAATTTGAGGACAGGATGCAATATAGCTTTCAGTTATTTTTGTGATTTTTGTGATTTCTTAGAGACATACCAAATGCAGTATAATTATTGACGAGGAGAATACAATTTGATGAAATGGGAAAGCAGAGGTTTTCTGGTGACCCAGGTTTCAATTTGACAGCAGGCTACCTCTGTTGCCAATCCATCTTTAGTTTTAAACCAATGTAAAATGGTGGGAAACTAGAGAATTAATTGGCAGAACCGAGTCAGAGCCAAGCCATGGTGATGGCAAAAACAGCCATACCAGCCATGCTGATACTCCACAACACAAAACAAAGCCCATAGCAAGCACCCTGCCTACCCACACCACCACAGCATAAGACCTTTACTTCTCACCCGGCTTCCCCATAAAACAAGACCCACACCTTGCATTCTGCCTTCCCCACCAGTATGCATTATATAAATGGTTAATATTGTGCATTATATAAATGGTTAATGGTATAACTATTTCTGCTAAAGAGTGAGACTTTCCCCACAGCAGACACAGAGCAAAATAACTGCCGGGCGGACCTACTTTTCTTAGTTAAGGAAACAAGGCACAGGAAGGTAAAGTGATTTCCCAGGGTCATATAATATGTGAAGGGTGGAAGTCGGATCTGATTCCTAGTTTCCAAGTTCCACAGAGGAAAGTTAATTTGCTCCTATTCCATCTTCAGTTTCGGAACCAATAAAATGTGTTGTTCAAAGTTGTTATTCAAGGGCTAAACTAGTACATCGTTTCATAAATCTGAGTTTCACACTGTTGAATACACCTGGCTGTTAAGCACCAGGTCCCATGATCAAGCAAGCTTACAAAATATAAGAGAACTCTTAGTAGAAGCAAAGGTTCAGAAATAAAGTATGCATCACTTTATCAGAGAAAAGAAATGGGCCGCGGTGACCTCACAGTTGGGTGCTGTGGCATGCAGGTTAGACACAGAAGTCAGAAAAATTCACTCAATTTGCCTAGCTACCTTAGCAGAGTTTTACCTCTGTCTCATCTTCTCCGTTGTCTTTTCTTTGCACCTGTTCCTCAATTCCCAGTCACCTCCCCTTTTAATTATAATTAACTTTCAGACCTCAGTTCCCTTTTTTGCTCCATCCCTTAGTGCTTAACTCAGTACCCTTCCTTTGCTCATATTTCTATGCCTCCTATTCCTTGCCATTCAACCCCTTCAATTGCCCATCCCTCCAATCCCATTCTTTGCCCCTCACAACCATAAGCAGATGGCGGGCTAACTTGGTATTCAAGTATGTGTGTAAGGCAAACACATGAAAAGATGAAGAACATAGACCGAAATACAATGACGGAGGCAGCCTCTATTAGTAACTTATAAAGAAGACAATCTATTGATATTATAACAACTTACTCAAAGGATGCACATGCCCTTTACAAGTTAGTACAGAAACACAGGCACCTACTTTGCATGGACAAAGACCTAATGCCTTTCATTGACAACACACCTAGTTTTGTGTTTACTAGAGCAACGACTATTAGGAACAAACTATGGCAGCCATTTCTGGATACTGCTAACGTTCAAGCAACCAGTGGAACTGACTGGTTCAAAACCACAAAAGGTTTTCACAAATGAGGCACATGCAGCATGTGTAAATATGCACATATGCACATAAGGTCACAGTTACATGTATGTACAAAGAAGGCAAGGAAATAACAATTAAAGACTTAATAAATTGTAGAACGACACATGTTGTTTATGCCATAATATGCGTTTGTAATAAGCTATATATAGACAGCACAATAAGACAGTTATGAGTGCACATAAGGGAACACCTAACTAGCCTCTCCAATCCAGATCCAAGGTTACCATTGGCACACCACTGGCAGGAATGCCACTAATTGGATAATAAGAGCAACTTAACATTTCTTGGCCCAATGAAAGCCAAACTTGGTAAACGTGGTGGAGACTTAAGACTTACCTTAAGACAGATGGAGGCGAAATGCATATGCAGACTACGCAGTACGATAGAATGGCTTAACTTTGAGCAGGAGGTGTATGTATTCTTGTAAACAAGCATTTATTTGATGAAAGTTTCTGTACCAACTTTGCTATGCTAGAAAAGTCTGTTTTGTAACATTTGTTTGAATTGTCTTAATCTCAGACCTTTATATTTCTTTCTTATGCCAGAAGATGAAGTACTTGTTATGTTTAGAATATGCTTATAGAATGGCCAATTGTTATAGAATATAGGCTTGTTTGTATAAGCAAGAATGTTCAGATTGTTTCATACTATGGACACATACATAAGCATGTAGAAAGATGGCATTTGTGCCATTCTTTGATCATAGTTATAAATTGGATACAAATTCAGGAGGCATATTTACCTCAATCAAAGTACATATGCTGTGGAAGTAGACTAGTGCTTCTGTACATAACATAACAAGTGGAAATAAACACTGTAATTGCGACACTAACATTTGAATATTTACATGTGGAGAGATGAAGCACCCAAAAGATTCATCTGGCCATCCCAAGCCAATGGTTATGATGTAATATAGCTATTCATGTAGTCCGTAGCTCTCAACTTAACATGGGAGCTTCTGGATAATTTAAGCCCACCATGAAGGGGCTCAGTGTATTTACATTCATATGGTTTTTTGTTACTAGTTGGATAATACAACATCATTTTCTTTTGTATGTATATCTTTAAGTCCACCTGATATCAGGGAAAGCAGCACACACTAGACTGCAATGGAAATAAATGACATTGCTGGTCAACAGGTATCTCAAAGCAATTCTTGCAATTTAATTACAATTCAAGAATGCCATTTAAGATTGAATTTCGGATGCATATGAATAATTACTCATATTGGTAACTCCGGTCGTATAAACCCAACCGGGAGGATTTTGCTTTGTTTACCATCGTGATGTCACGCGCAACGTGGGTTTGACGTGACATGTTATGAATTAAAATAACAAATCCAATATGGCGCCAGCGTGAGAAATACACACGGAAAGGCCAGGATGATTCAAAAGGGACATCCTTTCAAATAATAAGGTAGGAAAGGCACAATGTTATTCCAGTACATTATTTTGCCTGACATGCATAGCCCATCAGGGTGGAGTATCTTATACGATACCACTCATTTGAGCATGGTCTCCTAACCTACAGTGGGGTATAACAATTACTTATACTCATAGCTACTTTTACTGGTATATGCAATCTCAAGAATTACTTAGATGGATAAAACTGGCATATCAAATAATATACAGAATGTAGTACAAACAAGATATAGCATGGGAGCAATGTTAATACCAGGATAGCCAATCAAAACGTATATATGTGTATATATAGAGAGAGAGAGAGAAAGAGAGAAAGAGAGAGAGAGAGAGAGAGAGAGAGAGAGAGAGAGAGAGAGAGAGAGAGAGAGAAAGATTGAATATAGGCTAGGGGTCATTGTATGACACCATACAACTCCTGTACAAGTATATGCTATATCTAGGAGACACTTGTATATAGGCTAGGAGTCATTGCATGACACCATACAACTCCTGTATAAGTATATGCTTTTTGTTTTATGAATTGTCTCTGTATGGTAGTGTAGTGTATATGTTGTGCCGCCATAAAGCACTGTGTACAAAAATAGTCCTCGCTGTAATGACCTCATACCTGCATGTACGTTAGTTAGATTGAAATTGTGCTATTTATGTAATCATAGTAATTGCTTGTTAATTTGTTAAGAAGGGGAGATTTGTGTATCTAATGTATTCCTTAGGGAGGATTTCATGCCATCAGCCCCACAGTGGGACCTCATTATGTGTCAACATCCTAGGTAAAGCAATGGAAGGAGGAGGTGAGTGGCTACAGATTATCAAAGGACAGTTGCATTGGTCTCTGCTCAGTAGAGCAAAGGAGGGCAGTCAACAGGGAACAGACACCTTAAATGAGCACTTAAGAAAGGCTATTAAGCTAGCCTTGATGCGAGGCCCGGTTTAATTTTTTTTTATTTTACAAAAGTGTGATTTACTCACTGATTACATTGTTAATATACTGAGAGAAAGAGTGATTTTTTTTTTTTGCAGATGGTGAATGTCTTTACACATTCATGTGTATCAACTAATGGATGGAGGTCTTATTATACTGGCAAGCGTTACAATAGACCAATCAAAATACATATACAATAAACAACCTTGTCAGTAGAGTGCACACATACGAAAATCACAAAAGTGTAAAGAATAGCAAACAACTGCACTGTTTTACAGTTAATTAAATGCCAAACAATTTGACCTCTGGACCAACTTGTATGCAAAAAAATTATCGTTATCAAAAAAAATGTGTCCTGTTCATATTTTGAATAGCCATAGCACAATATATTTACAAAGAGTAACAGAACAGTGATGCAATTACATTAATGTTGATCACAAGTGGTCATACAGCAGAGAGGTTTTGTACGCACTGCTTTTGCACAAGAATCCTTAATGACCAGGTGACCTAGCACGACATGTTTCCATCCCCTCTTCAGTGCTGGACGTTCCTCAGGGGCAGAAATATAATTGATGGTGTGCAATAGGTGTAACTTGTAGGGAACAGATGACCAGGAAGAAAAAAACTTGTGTTTGTGAAAAAAAGGGAAGGAGTATGCACTAACTAAATAAAAACAAGTGAAACAGAAAAATATTCTCTCACTTACTTCAACCTATGGGGTATATTAGTGTGTCAGGAGCGTTCGAATTCTGCACTTCTCAGTATGGTCACATACAAAATACACATGGTGTAGATAGTTTTAACATAGACCCACCAGTAACGTGTTTAATACATGTCAGAAAATGGAGAAAAGTTTCTCACCTTCGAGAGGAAACCCTGGTTTAAATTGGTGAGGAAACTATGTAGACAAGAAAAAGAAATATTCTGTTGTTAAAACACTCATTGAATGTCCTAATGAGTAACTAAATGATGGAATAGAACAGAACAAATATACTCGGTTTAGGTAATTTACAAGTATGCAGAGTACACAGTTGTGCAGTGGACCCTCTCCAAATGCTTATATTCACATGCAGGCTCACAAGAAACTGCTGCATTTTCTACAATCTCAAGGTCCTTTTTAACATCAACTAGACCGGCAAAAGACCTATTGTAAACATGGAACTAAAGGCAACCATGTTGGAAAGGATATCAACCACTAGAATGTTCAATGTGTGCATTCACATGGGAAACGGAGGACTCCGTATGTAAAAGTCTGTGTTGCAATGTAAGTCAATAAAATCACAGGCGCAAACATCTTCAAATGTATACATTGGTATGAAATTGTTATAATCATTATTCAAACGTATGACCATGCCAATACATGAACTAGAGGTTTTACAGAAAAATTGCAAAATTATACATTGAGGGTCATAGCCACAAAAACCCTTCATTGGGTCCAGCCAAAGGTGATCTTGTTTTGAAAAATAGTCTTTGCTCCAGAACTAATAATTGTCTTTCTATTTACTAGCCCCGAGTTGTGGCATGAAGAGCATTGTTAGGTCAATGTCATGGTGGCCAGCTGTAAGAAAGCGTTTGGGTGCGTTATTGTTTTTGTTTCGAATGCAGATATAATGTCCCCCAATCAGGGTTTTTACGTTTCTCATCGTCATGCCTATGTAGTGCTGACCATGTAGGCATGTGCACAACTTGACTAGTGTTGCAATATGTCAATTTGTTCTGTTTCCATGAAAAGGACTGACAGTTTTAAACATACTTAACTGTAAAACGGTGTAGTTGTTTGCTATTCTTTACTCTTTCATGACTTTATTATGTATGCACTCTACTGAAAAGGTCCTTTGATAGCTATACATTAAGTCAGAGAAATAGTTATTGACAGTTTGCAGAATGGAAGCACACAACTCCTGAAACAATACTCGAACTGTCGAGTAACCCAAAATATATATTTGCAGGGTTTCTTGGTGTGTTGTTGGGTTATGAGGGGGAAGGAAGGAAGGAAGGGAAGGAAGGAAGGAAGGAAGGAAGGAAGGAAGGAAGGAAGGAAGGAAGGAAGGAAGGAAGGAAGGAAGGAAGGAAGGAAGGAAGGAAGGAAGGAAGGAAGGAAGGAAGGAAGGAAGGAAGGAAGGAAGGAAGGAAGGAAGGAAGGAAAGAAAAGGGAGGTCGGGAAGGAAGTGAAGGAAGGGAGGTCGGTCGGGAGGAAGAAGGAAGGAAGGAAGGGAGGGAGGAAGGAAGGGAGGGAGGGAGGAAGGAAGGAAGGAAAGAAAAGAAATCATAGCTTACCAGACTGCTGCTTGTGTTTGGCAGCACTAGTAATGTGATGTGCTTCCATTCACCCCAACGATACCTGTTAGGTGGTGGTTCACTGCAGTCGATTTTAAATACAGGTTGTGCTACCTTTGGGATGTGATGTCTGAAAATTCCATGTAGACCAATTACTGAACGAGATAAATGCCCTTTTTCTTCACAATAAAGAAACAATTTCACATTAAAAACTGGAGCTGAGGTGTATTCAACAGGGATTTAACAAAGAATGATCCATTCGTTCCAGCTGAGGGCTCAATATTGTTCTTTGTCATCATAAGAAAATTATAAGGACTACGTTGCTAGTTGCAAGTACTGGTAAGGGTAATACAAATTCCAAGTGAGGAAGTGGGGTAGCATCACCCACTGATGAAAGCAATGTCATACAAGTGAGAAACATGCCTCAAGGTTTGAGCACCCATATCCTGCATCAAACCGAATTTCCCCATTAGTCCAAATGCATGTGCGTCATAGCGGACATTCAACTAGGCCACACAGACATGCATACACACGCAAACTAATGACTCAACGTCATGGATTATAAGATATGGCCACAAATAAACATAACATCTACACATAGATGTTAGCATCAACTTAATTAAACAAGCAGACTCTTTCTAGGCTATTATCAAGTTCGTTGGTTTTTCCATGTCATTAGATTGTGATACGATAGCATGTTAAAGGAGAGCTGCCTGTGAAGAATCCTGCAGATCCCTCACTAAAGTCCTGCCTAAAGTCTCCTCCGAGGTGCCAGGGAAAGGCTGACGCTTACTGATCCCAAACCTGGGGGTGGTGTACTGCGGGAGGATCACCTGGATGGAGACAGGGCCCAGGGTAGTGAGGAGGTTCCATGGGATGAGACATGGGCCTCATTACGAGTCCGGCAGTAACCCTGCCGGTGCTACCGGCAGGTTGCCGCCGGACTCGTACAATTGTACTGGCGCCTGATTTCCTGGTGGTACAGGGAGATTACAAGTCCGGACGCCCGGGAAGTCAGGCGCCGGTAAAATGTAAGTCCCCATTCCCGTTGATTCCCATAGGACTCTATGGGAGTGGGGACCCGGAAGCGGCAGCACTGTTGTTAATGGTGCTGGCGCTTCTGTGAAAAGTCTGCCTACCATGGCCGCTGCACCCGGCATGGTCAGACCTTTCGACTAGGTAGGGAATTCTCTGATAAAATAGGATTAGCCAGGATTTATTTGCTCTTTGTTTTCTTAAGAATGTATCTAATTTTGAGAAAAACACAAGCAGTTGTCCGCCGGCATTACTGACCCCTCTCATACATTTGTGGGTACCTCAGTCGTAGACCTAAGTTGAAAAGGCTGTCACAGCGGATTGAGCGCATCCTCTCCAGATAATATCAGAATTTATGTGAAGGGGAGCAGGTAGTTCCTGGGTTTAAAACATTTTGAAAGTAGCTACTAGAGCAATTCAGGTGTCGAATGGAAGGTTTACGTGTTTGCAATATATCAACAATGCTTTCATTTCAAGAGTGTTTTTAAAATATTGTTTTAATTAATTAACTTGTTCTCAACGCAGAAAAGAGTAAATGTTTAGAAGACGATGTCAACTCTGCAGGTCTTGAAGCTACATTGCCTTTGATTGGTTGGAAGGTGCATGCGGGCGATTGCTTTCATCTGAGTTCAGCAGGCCTCGACCTTATTCATCTACTGAGGCCTTCCCAAAAGTGATAGTTGAGTCATCAGCACAGTTTTGACAAAAGTTAAAAACATGCCTCTGTTTCTCTACTTGTCAAAAGTTGTAGCTCTTCCTCCTACCACAGTAGTTACTGCTCAATCAGCATCTTAAATAAGCAGAATTATGGGTTTTGGTTAGGGACCACACGCTCTAGTTAACACAATACGTTATGAACATAGTTAAAAGAATCTTTATATATCCTGTATGTAAAGATCTCTTCAAATCACATGTGTTTGCTTTAAGAAGAGTAGGTTTTATTCATGGTTTAGACAGCCGACACATGTTTCGACCTACGGGTCATCCTCAAGGCTGTATGAGTCCCACATTACAAGCATTTTCACATTATGGCAAGACATAATTGAAATGAAAGATCAAAAAGAAGACAAATGGTTGTCCAATTCCGGAAGAAATTACATGAAAAACACAGTAAAATAATGAATTGCATGAGCATTAGTGATCAATGACATAAACAGAACAGATACCACATACCAGTTGCAGTGGAGGTGGGTTCAAATGAACGAAGGTCAATGCTATAGAATGTTTCAAGAAAGAATGTGTATAAAAAATATATACTTAAGTTAGGATCATAATAAATTAAGCACAGAAATCACAAAGTCCCAGTTAAACCAGCCCAGAGTGAACAGGTTTAATTACAAGTGTGTTATACACAAAGAATCATTATACCAAGATAGGAATTAGTGTTGTCCATTCCTCTACTGTGCAAAGAAAACAACAAAGTAAACCAAGTAGGAATTGCCACCAGAGGTGCTTGGCTCAATAGACTAATAAGGACAGGGTTTATTCATGGTTTGGACAGCCGACACGTGTTTCGACCTACGGGTCGTCCTCAAGGCTGTATGAGTCCCACATTACAAGCATTTTCACATTATGGCAAGACATAATTGAAATGAAAGATCAAGAAGAAGACAAATGGTTGTCCAATTCCGGAAGAAATGACATGAAAGAGACAGTAAAATAATGAATTGCATGAGCATTAGTGATCAATGACATAAACAGAACAGATACCACATACCAGTTGCAGGGGAGGCGGGTTCAAATGAACAAAGGTCAATGCTATAGAATGTTTCAAGGAAAAATATGTATAAAAAATATATACTTAAGTTAGGATCATAATAAATTAAGCACAGAAATCACAAAGTCCCAGTTAAACCAGCCCAGAGTGAACGGGTTTAATTTCAAGTGTGTTATACACAAAGAATCATTATATCAAGATAGGAATTAGTGTTGTCCATTCCTCTACTGTGCAAAGAAAACAGTAAAGTAAACCAAGTAGGAATTGCCACCAGAGGTGCTTGGCTCAATGGACTAATAAGGATGGGTCAAATATCAACATGCGTTGCATATGTGCGTGAAAGAAGACCCGTGTTGACTAATAACCACTGCTTAAGAAACCAAATCACTTGGAGTAGCAGAAAGCAGTCTTACCGCAACTGTCATTCCAGTTCAAGTACTAAAAATAAAACATGGAAATACATCACATCATAAGCTATCTAGAACAAAATACAAGTACCAAAGACCAAAAATTATGAAAATGCACTATGAAAATTCCGTTCTGCATTTGACTCAGTAAATCGTGATTTTTTGTTTCACAAACTAGATCTGCTAGGCTGCCCTACTTCATTATTAGCCTTGATAATTCATCTCCATACTGACACCACTATGCGTATTAGGTTAACTATGGAAGGCCTTTTGTCCTCATTGTTTAATACATATGTGGGTCTTAAGCAAGGCTGTATATTGGCATCCTTTTTGTTCAATTTATTTATTCTGGACATGGGTAAATTTTTTAGGCAAGTTACATCTGATGCTCATGAGCTGGGGGGACAGCGCATAGCGTGGCTTTTGTACGCTGACGATCTGGTTTTAATATCCCAGACCCCTAGTGGTCTCCAAAATTTACTGGGTGCCCTTACGATTTATGTGAAGAATAATCATTTAATTGTGAACTTTGACAAATCACAAATTATGATCTGTAAATCTCACCGCAAAAACAAAACATTTAACTATCCATGGTCGATTTGTAATGTGTTATTGAAAACTGTATCGGAGTACAAATATTTGGGGCTTATGGTGCCGAATGCAAGAATTGATTATCTGTATCAGACTAACTTGCAGGTCAAACTCTTGAATCTGATCTCGCAAGCTAAAATTTTGCATTATAAGTATGGTAAATTTACGCTGAAACACATCCTACTTTTTTATGAGCAAAAGGTAGTACCAATGTTGATCTATGCGGCTGAATCAAAATTGTACTCCAGTGAAGAAATGTGGAACAAACTAGAAGCTTGCTTCTGGAGAAAAGTATTACACCTTCCGAATTGTACACCCATGCCTATTTTACGGGTTGAGTTGGGTTTGAACTCTTTAGCATCTAGAGTCAAGTGGCGAATGTGTGCTTTTTTTCGCAAATGTTTATTGGGGTTGGAAAATAACAACATTTTGAGTATGGTGGCTCACCATCTAACTAAATCGAAACATCCCTTTCCACTCACATGGCAAAACCAGGCATTGACTATTTTGTCTGATGCGGACATAACTATTACGCTCCTGCTTGAAAGACCGGCACAGGCCAAAACTAAGTTTTATCATTGTGCCTGGACATTAAATTCTGAAATTTGTCTGAAATTTAAAGATTTCACTAGAGATAACTTTGGTCATAAAAAGCTCGGCCAAGTGGCGAGCTATTTGCTGAAATGCCCTGCACCAGTTATAAGAAACAACTTCCTACGTTTTAGATTAAATCTGTATTTAACTAGAGAAGTGCTTAGTAGGCGTCACATAATTCCTTATAATTTGAAATATTGTCGTTTCTGCGAGTTGTCGACAGAAAAGGAGACTTTGCAACATCTAATCATCTCCTGTACCAATTTGCAAGAGTTACGAACTAAACATTTTGCTCATGTATTAAACCTGTATAATCAATATGAAGAAAATCAGATTTGGAATTTACTTTTTGCTGGAACTAAATTCTCCATCATCAAAGCAATAGTTCATTTCCTTGATGTAATTTTACCTTCTGAAATTAATATGTAATCATTTATTGTTACTAATTTTAAAACGTATAGAACTAATCGTACATCTGAGAAATGAGATTGTATAGTTGACTTTCCTAATTCATTTGTATTGTTTGTTCTTTTTTACTATTCATTTTAATGTATCTCTCTTGTATTTTTACTTCATCTGTTTTTATTTTTTTTTGAAAAGTTGATTAAATTCAGCTGTATCAAAATAAAAAAAATAAAAAAATAAAAATATATATATATATATAAAAAGATTCTTTGAACTGTGTTCATAACGTATTGTGTTAACTAGAGCGCGTGGTCCCTACCCAAAACCCATAATTCTGCTTGTTTAATCATACCAGCTCCTAGTGGACGAGCTGGAGGGTGTGGTGATACCACTGCCAGTTGTACGGAACTCTTCTTTTGTGTTCACAGATTGAAGGAGTGGTCAAGAGTGCACAGCTTAACTTATTGAATCCACGTTTTTCTAATCCTTACAGCATCTTAAGTACAGAAGGTAAAAATCTAGCAAAGCTCCTAGTTGGATATATTGAGAAGATGAGAACAAAACTTTAGTATGAACATAAAACTAGATTGCACTGAAGGCTAGCATCTGGACACAGATACCTCAAGTGATCACGATAGAAATCACCTTGAAAAAGAGACACAGAGAGTACCTGTGAATTTCCAAACTGCATGCATCAACACAAGAACAAGGCTATTGCATATTTGCCCTCCTTCTGCAATAACCACACTCAAACCCCTTCTCTTTAAGATCCACCAGAGTGACAAGAGACATGGAATCAGTTTGCAGTATGAATACCAGTAACATAACATAACATAAATAAACATGTTGCAGATAACATGAGGAAATGTATGTTCTTACCGATATGATATGGCATTTATAACGTGCCTATACAGAAGGGCTTCAGGGCGTGACGAGGCAAGGGAGGGGGAACAGAGGGAAGACAGACAACGATCCTACTAGGCCAGGTGTCATTCAGATCGTGCAAGTGCATGGGAAGGGGGAAGGGCGAAGGGGGAAAGTGCAGGGGGGAAGGTGGAGGGGAGAGTGCAGTACATGGGATGATAGAATAACAGCATTAGTAAAGTACGTCCAGCAGGTGGCAAGTGCAAGGGTAAGGTAAGTGCAGGCATCAGGTGTCAAGCGCTGGTAGTGGGACTGTACGGATACAGAATACAGTCCCCAAGTGCGGGGGTTGCCAGGAGGGCAGTGCAGGTGTGTGACTGGAGGAGGAGGGGGCGGACCTGGGCCCGAGATCAGAGGGTGGCCAGGTAAACCAGTGCAGTTTCAGTATCAGTCCGGAAATCAGCAAGGGAGAGGAGGAGAAAAAGAGGAAACAAAGAGAAAGGTTTTGAGGTTCTTCCAGAACCAGAGATGGTTCTCCTCAAGTTTCAGGGGGCAGGGAGGCTGTTCCAGAGGGAGGCCCCAGCGGAGGAAAGTGATCTAGCACCAACTTGTTGCTTGGAGAAGCGACTGACCCTGAGGGAGTTGGAGGCGGATGAGCGAAGAGCTTGAGAAGGAAGATACTTAGGAAGAGAGAGTTGAAGGTATTGAGGCCCCAGGCCCCAGAAGGACTTGTGGACAATGCAGAGGGTTTTGAACTTGATCCTCGCAGGCACTGGGAGCCGGTGCAGAGATTTCAGTCCTGGAGAGATACGATCCCTGGGCTTGAGGCCAAGGACAAGTCTCGCAGTCCGGTTCTGGATAAGTTGCAGAGGGCGGATAGTAGAAGCAGGCAGATTTAGAAAGAGGCTGTTGCAATAGTCCAGCCTAGAGAGAACCAGAGCTCTGGAGACAGTGAGCTTCTGGGGGAAGGAGAGGAAAGGCAGAATACCTCTGAGGAGGTGCACCTGGTAGTGTGACTTCTTAGAGACGTCAGAGATGTGAGGAGAGAAGGAGAGTGTGTAGTCGAAGATGACCCTGAGGTTTTTTGCCTCACAGGTGGGAGCAGGGAGAGGGCCAAGAGTGACAGGAAAGGAGGGTGTGGGTGTGCCGATGAGGAGAATCTCGGTCGTACTGTCATTAAGGCAGAGATCATTGGCAGCACACCACTCCTGGATGGCGGACAGACAGTCAGAGATGAGAGAGGGAGAAGAGGTGGCTTAGGGTAGCCTGAAAATGAGCTAAGTGTCATCCGCGTAGCACTGGAAGTTGGGGCAGAGCATGGCAAGGCGATGGGCAAGAAGTGCCAGGTATTGGTTGAACAGCCAGCGAGAGAGGTTAGACCCCTGGGGAACATCACAGGTAGAAATAGAGATGGAGGAGAGGAAGGACCCGAGTTGAACCTGGGAGGGTCGATCAGAGAGAAAAGAAGTCAGCCACGCCAGGACCTGACCGGTGATCCCAAGGTTATCACGGAGACGGTTGAGCAGGATGGCATGGTTGGCAGTGTCGAAGGCAGAAGAGAGATCAAGTAAGATGAGGACACAGGGGGTGTGGAATCAAGGTTGGAGAGCAGGTCTTCACGGATGGTCAGGAGAGCAGTTTCCGTGCTTCTGGCAGCTCTGAAGCCAGACTGATGGTCATGGAGACAACCAACAGATTCAGTGTGAAGATTAAGCTGGGAGATGGCCAGCTTTTCCAGGAGTTGGAGTGATGGAGAATGGGCAATAGTTAGCCAGCCAGGAAGGGTCGGCGGAGGGTTTCTTAAGAAGAAGGTGCACAAGGGAGTGCTTCAGGGGGGAGGGGAAGACTCCAGTGGAAAAGGAGTGGTTGCAGAAATCAGCAAGGGCAGGAGCTAGGCAGTCAATGTGGTCCTTGATGGTTTTGGAGGAACATGGAAGAACCTGTTTTGACGAGACTTTGATAGATCAGATGTGTCTAGAAACCTCATCTGGGGAGAACAGGGGAAAGGCCGAGAAGGGCGGGAGGAGAGGTGGCCGAAGAAGTGCCAGAGGAAGAGCAGAGAGTGGAGCGAGAAAGGGGAGAGGGAGAGAGAGAGGACAGGATGTCCTGAGTTTTGGAGATGAAATGAGGAGCGAGTGCCATGCTGAGGGCCTGGGAAGGGACAACAGAGGTAGTGACTGCGGCAGGATTGCCCAGTTCCTTGCAGATTTGAAAGAGTTCAGCCGAGTTGTTGGATGCTGCAGAGACGCGGGCTTGGATGTGAGCTCTCTTCTTAGTGCAAACAGAGAGCCGGTATTGCCTTTGGAGCAGGCAACAGGCCAGTTGGTCACAGGATGTACATGAAGCACGCCATTTCCTCTCAGCCACCCTGCACTTGCTTTTAAGGGTGACAAGATATAAGTCGTACCAGGAGTTACACTTGGCTTTCGGCTTCAGGCGGATCCTTATGACATTGGCAAGAACATCGAGAGTGTCTGATATAGCGGAGTGGAGCATGTCAGGGTGTGAGTCGGACAAAGGGGCAGGGCGGGGAGAGAAAGTGGTTGCGAAAGCCTCATCTGACACGTGCTTCATGGGTCGGATGAGGAGCAGGCCTGCGTTGAAATGACAAAGGCAGGAATCCACTCATGGAAGATCAGGGCTAAACCCCCTCCGGAACGGTTGGGGCTGGGCGCAGAGAGGATCTTGTAGCCATCAGGGAGGAGATACTTGGGTGTGATGATGAAGAGCCTTTTGCAAAGGTAACTTTGGATGCTGAAAAAGCATTTTACCATTTTAAATGCAAACGTCTGTCAGCAACATTGGTGCTTCTTGGTAGTAGCCAATTATTCATGGTTCTCCAGGCCACAGTTTCAAATCTCATTAAAATAGCCTAGTGAATACGTTCCGTAGATGGTGTTCTTTGACAACTCTTCCAGAGCATCACCTTTTGCAAATTCTGTTCAATCTAGGTCTTCCCGTTTTTAGCAAACTTACTAGGTAGGGGTGCCACCTATCACCCTTTTATTAAAAATAATGATACACACCCAATATCGATAGGATAAAGTCATCATAATTAAGGACTACTATATAGCAGAGTGATATGATTTGGCTGTACACTGATGTCTTCTTACGCCGAAGATGGAGATTGGAAAGTCCCTGGACATAGTCAGAGCTGGCACTAATTTCTCCTTAATGCCCTAAATGCTTGGGACTTTATAGGATGCCCCCCTTACAGGAAGTACCTTGGTGGAGTGTTATGCTCTGATATTTCCAGAGCAAATTATATGATATGATATGGCATTTATAACGCTCCTGTACACAAGTGTTTCAAGGCGCAACAAGTCAAGGGAGGGAAAACAGAGGGAGGACAGACAACGATCCGACTAGGCCAAGTGACATTGAGATCGCGCAAGTGCTGTGGAGGGGGAAGGGAAAAAGTGCAGAGGGAAAGGGGGGAGGGGGCAATGCAGTACATAGGATGACAGTGAAATAAATAAAGACCATAAATAAACGTGCGGCCAGCGGGTAGCGAGTGCAAGGGTAAGTGCAGACATCAGGGGTCAAGTTATAATATCCCACAGGAGACAGTGGTCTTTGTTGCATCGTTGGTCCCGTGTTCATGTGGCATCCATCTTTCCTTCCTATTTCTAGCCTTTACTCTATTATCAACTAAATCTGATTTAGACTTCAAACTCCTTCATTAACTTCTCTCCCTTTCTTATTACTCCCTAATTAGAAGACACATTCCTGAGATTCATGGAGATTAATAACGTTGCAGTTTGAAGATCTTTCCGGACCAGACAGGGTTTGGCAGCTCGAAGAGTATTTCCGGTCCTGACAGGGTTTTCTTCCCCAGAGGGTTTCCCTGTAACGCTTCTCTCCTTATGGCCATTTAGTAGCATTAGAAGAGAGAGGAGTGTATCAGGGTTATTCCACTATCTTCACAAATTGGGCATCGGAACAGGTCGGTAATACTTATCCTTATTGGTGTATTTATTATTCTGTATGCTTAACATTAAAAGAATCCAGCAGTTATTACAGTTAGCAACGCCAAAAAGGAAATAGGAAGAGTGGAAGAATAATAGCTACACCAATTCATATTTTTCCGACATGGATCCAGCCCAACAGCAACGACTATTGGCTGCTGTCCAGTCATTAACAGCAGAGGTTCAGGCACTCAAACGGGAAAACGCTGTTTTAAGACAGTATGTTGGAAGAGCTCCCAGCTGTTCCGAGCTACCTCCCGGTCCATTACCGGGAGGGCAGTTTGATGGGAGCCCCCACAAACTGAAAGAATTTTTGGAATCTTTTGCTGTACAGTTCACTTTTAAAACAGCCTTTTGTCATAGTGACTGTGATAAGGTAGGCCATATGATTGCCCATTTTACTGGGCCTGCTTTGGCATGGGCTACACCCTTGGTTACAACCAATAACCCCCTTCTGGATTCCTATCCTGCATTTGTAAATAGTCCAAAGGCTATGTACGACAGACAAGAGATTACTGTCTCAGCTCAGGAGCAATTATTAGACTTCAGACAGGGTTCCCAAGATCTATTAACATACATAATCAGATTTAAGCAATTAGCCGCAGGTACGGCTTGGGCCGATGACGCCTTAATTACTCTATTTAGACGTGGCTTGAATGAAGAATTAAAGGATGAAGTCTCACGGGTGGCTCGACCGCCCAATTTGTCAGAACTCATTTCCCTAGTCATGCAGATGGAATACAGGTTGCAAGAAAGACTTCAGGAACGGTGGAAGAATAAGGGTTTACGCGCTCTTCCTGACTATTCTCTTCCGGCTTCTAAACCTCATGCCTCCGATGAACCTATGCAAATCGGGTCAGCACGAGGTCCGTTATCAGTGGACGAACACACCCAACGTCGTTCCCAGGGTCTCTGCATGTATTGCGGCTCTAAAGATCATGTACTACAGAACTGTCCTATCGCTCCTCCTAGAAGACAATTTAGAAGTCAGGGAAACGCTCGCTCCCTTCCGTCAGGGGAACCACGATTGGGGAGGCAATAAACGATTCCTCTTCTTTACACCATTGCTCTCATCTCACTGAACTCCCGGGTCCCCATTTGGTTACTGTCAAAATTATTTTTTTTGTTAGTTCGCAAGAATCTGTTGAAGTGCTTGCCTTAGTGGATAGTGGTGCCACCGGGAACTTTATTGATGATTTTTGGGCTTCAAACCACGGTATTCCTTGTTCGGTCAAATCTGTGGCCGTTCCAGTGGAATCCGTTGATGGTAGTCCTCTAGTTTCTGGTCCAATAAAAGAACAAACTGTACCTTTACTAATGAACATCGCTTCGCATACTGAGACAATTCTCATTCCGAGGCTGGAGGTAAGGGTTAATGGTCACGGTTAATGGCAACGGTGACCGTTAACACTTACCACCATATTCCGAGTTCCCTTTTGCGGGTTGGCATTTAACGCCTGCTTTTAGCAGGCGTTAAAAATCCAACCCGCAAAGGGACCTTGGACTAAATTACGTCACCGTAATTTACCGTGCCGTAATTTACTCCTTCCCCATTCCCATTGAGCCCTATGGGGGCAGGAATAGGGATGGGGAACCGGTATGGTGAATGGGGAATTACCGGTCCCTCCAACCTTGGAATGGACCGGTAATTACTCCATTCACCATGCCGGATTTCCATGGAGTAAATAGCTCCATGGTTGCTTACCATGGTGCTCTTTACTCCATGGATAGCGCCAGCCTCGGAATGAGGCCCATTATTTATACAGCTCACTTCCCAGTTATATTAGGACTACCATGGCTCCGGATTCACAATCCCTATATTAATTGGACCGCAGGTACCCTATTTTTGGGATCCGAACATTGTCTTTCCCATTGTCTCTCTGGCCGAGCAGTGGGCTTCCATTCAATACCCCCACCTCTTCGCCAAGAGTCCAGTATGACCCTTCTCAGCCAGGTTCAAGAGATTCCGGAGCCATACCGCTCCTTCCACAAGGTTTTTTCTGAGACAGAACATACTGAACTTCCACCACACCGTCGGGATGACTGCACCATAGATTTAGTCCTTGATGCACCTATTCCTTTTGGAGGCATGTACGTTCTCTCGGCGAAAGAGAAGGAAGTACTTAAAGAATATCTCCAAAGGAATATCCATAATGGATTAATTGTTGAATCAACCTCTCCGGCTGGGGCTTCCTTATTTTTTGTTATGTTATGTTATTTTGCATTTATATAGCGCTTTATATACCATTGGTATGGTCTGAAGGCGCTGGTAGGTTGAACGCCCTTGGGAACCGAAGTTCAGATCAGTAGAGAAAGTAGGAAGAGTCAAAAGGTGCATGTGAGCACCGGGTATGTGTGCAGCTCATGCAGTATTCGTGCAATAGCTGCTTCATAGAGGTAGGTGTGATGGTTGAGAGATCTGGAGAATGTGTTCGTTCTGGCAGGATTTATCCAGAACGGATGTGGCTGCGTTAGGCCTGAGGAGAACGCCTGGCTGGGGTGTGTGAAACCAGCAGTGTTTACTTAGAATGATGTGGAGTGAGCGGCGGATGTTGGTATGAGCGCAATTCTTTGCGCTCCAGTTTTTTCCGCGCAACCTCATCCACTTCATGCATCCCAGTCTGGTCTATACACTCTGGTCTGCTCCACACACACATGCATTCCAGCCTGCTCCGCGCCTTCCTGTCTGCCCCGCGCATGCACTCTTGTCAGCCCCACGCATGCACTCTTGACTGTCCCACTCACTCATGGCTGCCCCACGCATGCATTCTTGGCTGCCACATGCATACACTTTTGTCTGCCCCCACGCAAGCACTCTTGTCTGCCCCCACGCTTTACGCATTCAGCGGCTCTACGTACTCATCCATTCTACGCACTCATCAGTACTGGATGCAATCTGTGTTTGTTCGTTCTATGTACTCGTCCGCTCTATGCAATATGTCCGTTCACTCTGGGCACTCGTTTGTTCCAGGCACTCGTTCGCTCCAGGTACCCATCTGCTATTTGCCCATACGCGTACTATGCATTCACCTGTTTTACGCACTCACCCCCTCTACGCACTCATCCCCTCTATGCACTATGCATTCACCTATTTTACGCACTCACCCCCTCTACGCACTCGTCCCCTCTACGCACTCTTCCCCTCTACGCACTCGTCCCCACTGCACCCTCGTCCCCACTGCACACTCGTCCCCACTGCACACTCTCCCCTCTACGCACTCATCCCCTCTATGCACTCATCCCCTCTAAGCACTCATCCCATCCACGCACCCATCCCCTCCACGCACTCATCCGCTCCACACACTCATCCGCTCCACGCACTCATCCCCTCTCCGCACTCATCCGCTTTAGGCTCTCGTGCTTTTCACACAATCAACAGCAATATCTTATTCTATATATTCATCTCTACACTCATCTGTTCTATACCTTCATCTGTTCTGTACACTCATCCTCTCCATACACTCATCCGCTCCATACACTCATCCGTCCCATACACTCATCCGCTCCATACACACATCCGCTCCATACACACATCCGCTCCATACACTCATACACTCATGCGCTCTTTACACTCATCCGTTCTATACATTCGCCAGGTCTGTACATTCATCTGCTCCGGCGATTTACATACTCTCCGCACTTCCCTATTCATCCGCTATCCACACTCATGCGCTCTACGTAATCATCCGCTCCACATACTGGTCTGTTCTACACACTCATCCGGTTTACGCTCAACCGTTCTGCACATTCATCTGGTTTACACACTCCTGCGTTCTACTCGGTTCTCTGTATTTACGCACTCATCTGTGCTACATGCTCATCCGCTCTACACACCCAGCCGTTCTACACACTCATCCGCTCAACATGTTCACCTATTCTATACACTCATCTGATCTACATATTAATTCGATTTCCACACTCATTCGAACTATATAGTTATCTGCTCTTCCACTCATGCATTCTTCCACTCAGCGTATTCATCTGTTCCACCTGCTTCATCCATTATAACTATTTCATCTATGCCATTCACTTCGTTCATTTCTCATGCATTCTGTCCATTTCAGGAGTTTAAATCTCGTTACTGTTTCCAAATGATTTACTTCTTATTAACCATTTCACTGCTTTGATCTAGTGTATTCGTTTAATTGTCTTTGTTCTTCTAGTTTATATTAGGGGTTATTATCTGTCAATTTCTTGCATCAGGTAGTTTGTTGGATTGGTGTCATTGAGTTGCTGTTAGTCAGTTTGGGTTGGTTTGGTACAGGTTGGTTTTAGGGGAAGAGCCAGGTTTGCAGCAGTTTGTGGAAAGACGTTAAATCCTCAGTTAGGCGGATGTGGGGTGGGAGTGAGTTCCATAGCGTGGGGGCCAAGGCCGAAAATGATGATCCGCCTAACCTGACTGAGTTTGTCTTCGGTATGACTAGGAGCCCGGCTGAGCTTGATCTTAGGGTGCGTGGGGGGTGATAGGGTTTTAGCTTGTCTTGAAGATATTGAGGTCCAGTTTTATGCAGTGCTCGATGGGAGATGCATAAGGTTTTGAAGGTCACCCTTCAGGCTACTGGAAGCCAGTGCAGTATCTTAAGGGCTGGAGAGATGTGGTCTCTTGGGACGAGTGCAAGTAGCAATTTGGCTGCCGCGTTTTGTGCCCTTTGGAGTTTATTCAGTTGGTACGAGTGGACTCCGAGGTATAGGGGGTTTGCGTAGTCCAGTCTTGATATAAAGATTGATTGGACCACAGAGAGTCTGTTGGGAAAGGAGAGATATGGAAAGATGCGCCTAAGGGTTTTAAGGTGGTAGTGGCAGGATTTTGAGACGTTGTTGACTTGGCATGAGAGTATTAGGTCAGAGTCAAGGGTGCATCCAAGATTTTTCACTGAGTTGGAGGGGGTCGGTGAGTTGCCCATGGCAGATGGCCAGGTTAGCGGGTGCCGAAGAAGTTCTGAGTTGCCACGTACCATGATTTCCATTTTGGAGGGGTTTAACAAGAGGTGACTTTGGGACATCCAGAGTTCTATGTCAAGGAGGCAGGATGCCAGGTCAGGCCGGGAGTTGGGTTTTGAGTTCAGGAGTCTTAGAATTAGTTGAGTGTCGTCGGCGTAGTTGTAGCACAGGATGTTGTGTGAACAAATTATTGGTGGGAGGGTGATAAAGTAGAGATTGAATAGGAGGGCACATAGGCATACTCCTTGTGGGGCTCCCGTGTCGACTGTTCGGGCTTGGGAGGTATAGGTGGAGAGTACGTTATTTGGTACCTATCTTTGAGGAATGAAGCTATCCATTTAAGAGCGGTTCCACGATTCCTAGGGAGTGGAGGCAGTCTAGGAGGATTGAGTGATTGATTGTGTCAAAGACGGCGGATAGGTAGGTCGAGGAGGATTAGAGCGGCATATCCCGCGGAGTCTGCCGTCATTTTAAGGTCATCCCAGATTGAGGTTAGGGTGGTTTCAGTTCCGTGACGGGCTCTGAAACCTGATTGTGCGGGATCTAGGAGGTTGTTGGATTCGACAAAGGCATTTAGTTGGGAGTAGGCGGTTCGGTCAATGAGTTTGGTAAAGAATCTGGTGTTTGAGATGGGGCGGTAATTTTTGAGCTCGAGGGGGTCGAGCAAAGGTTTTTTAATTAGAGGTTTGACATGAACCATTTTGAATGCGTCTGGAAAGATACCAGAGGATAGGAAGGCATTTATGATGGATCTTGCGTGTTCTCCTGCGCAGGTGGAGGTGAACATTTCTTTGAGGGTTGTGGCTGGGCATGGGTCCAGCGGAGAGCCAGATGGTTTGCGGGCGGATAGAAGTTTGAGAAATTGCTCTGGGGATATTGGACTAAAGGAATCGAACGTTGGTTGCGTAGTGGTCGCAGCCGATGGACTGGACGGTATGGGGGGAGTATTGTCTGGTGGATGTAAGAGAGCTGGTTTGGTGGCTAGAGTATTTGTTCTTTCGAGAGCCGTGGTGTAAGAGTGGAGGGGGAGTGAGTCGCACAGTGATTGAGAGGGGGTCGGGATGGTCGTGGTGCAAGCCGGTTTTGAGAATTCGGAAATGATTTTGTGGAGTTCGTTGCTTGGATTTTTGCAGTTTAGGATTCGGGAGTTGTAATGGGCTTTTTTTGCTTTCCGGATTTCCGGATTTCGGCCTTGTACTGATAGAGGTGTCGGGCCAAGGTGGTCCTGCTCTCCTGGGTTTTGTCTTTCTGCCATTTGCGTTCTAGGTATTTATATAGTTGTTTAGTGGTCTTCAACTCGGGAGTGAACCATCTGGGGAAGAGACCACGGCGGGTTGATGGTTTGCAAGGGGGTGTGAGCCGCATCAGAGATGCGTTGAGCCATGAGTCAAAGGCGTCAGGGCTTAGTTGTTTATTGAGTTGGCAGGTAGGTGGTGGAGACTGGAGGAGTATGTCGGCTAAGTATTAGTTTTTTCCAGCATTTGCGTAGATTTGGAGGTTCAGATTCGAGTACGGTAAGGGGGTCGGGTGAGCGAATGGTGAAAGAGAGAATGAAGTGGTCGGACCAGATGATAGGGGTGGATGGGTTTAAATGAATCCGGGTGTTTGAGCTAAAGATGGCATCAAGAGTGTGTCCTTTATAGCGAGTCGGGTCATTTATGTGGGGTTGGAGGTTAATCGCGTCTAAACCATCAACCAGAGAGTGTGTCATAGGGTTGGTGGGGATGTCGAGCCATATGTTGAAGTCTCCAAGAAATGTGAGGTTGGGATAGTTTAGTTGATGGGTGGCAATAGAGTCGCAGAGGTTGCTTGCGAATTGTCTATCGTAGCCAGGGGGTCTGTAGATTATTAGGAAGCTATGTGAGAGCGACGGGGACAGGGATAGTTTAACGAGCAGAGATTCGCAGGAAGGAATGGAAGGTTGGTTGTCGATGATTGTGGCACGGAAGAGAGACTTGAAGACGTAGTCAGGGGGAAAGGTTTCATCGGCAATTGGAGCAAAGTCGTCAGAGAACCAAGTTTCGGTGATGAAAACCAGGTCCAGTGGTCGAAGTGGGTGGCAGCGGTTGGGAGCGGTGCTCCTCTACTTTTTTTTTATTTCATTTGACTGTCCTATACTTTTATTTTAAAAGGAAACTGTGTAGGAAGAAGTTGAAACTTGCAGTCCCTCAAATAGCAGGTGCATGTGTTTGGGAGTTTGTATTGTGCGTGGGATGGAGTGTGGCGATGGGGTTTGTGGGGGAGTGGGGGCAAGCTAGCTGGGAACATAGTTCCACTACTTCTTTTCGTACACTTCGAGCACTGACCAGGTCAGGTTTGTCAGAGGCGAGGAGGTCAAAGATGCAGTGGCTGTTTTTTGCCACGGATCGGGCATTAAATGGGATGCAGTTTACATCGGCAGGTGAGGTTGGTCTCGAAGCTGGAGCGAAAGGGGGGTGGCGGAGAGAGTGGAAGCTGGAGATGGAGCGGGGTAGTGTGGGTGATTACCGTTGGGAATAGTGGGCGCGCAGAAAAACTGGTGCGCTTCAGGCAGGATTGGGTGGTTGCTTGTGTTAGGATGATCGGGTTTGGCGCGGGGGGTTTGAAGGTGGGTTGTGGGCGGTTAGGAGTTTCAGATGCAGTTGATGAGAAGTCGAGGGAGAGGGGTTTCAGGGAGGGTGAAGCCATGTGGGAAGGAGGTGTTTGGGGGAAAGAGGAGGTGGGTCGAGACAGGGGAGGCGAAGAGTGTTGAGAGATTGAGGGGGACCAGGTACATTTCCTCTTTAGTTTCTTTGATGCAATTGGAGTGTGAGAGAGGGTAGGGGGGTCAGAGGGGAAGAGGGATGTGGCCTTGGTCCTTGCTAGGGCTAGGCGTGCAGTTTTTAGGGAGGGAAGAGGTGTGGTCGGTGGTGGAAGGTGGCGGGGGTTTGTGGGCAAGGCGGGGGGTGGATGGTTGCAGGGCGGGATGTCCCCAGTATGATAGTGAGGGGAGCGGGCATGGTTATCCTTGGCTGGTCGGTGGTGGGGTTCGGGGGGGGAGGAGTGGTCTTAAGGTGGTTGGCTCGCCATCGTGCCCCTCTGGCTTGGTGTTTGGAGAGGGGAATGGTAGAGGATGCGAAGGAGGGTGGGATGATTTGGGAAGGGTGGCGGTGGAACGGGTGCACTCATGCTTAGTAGTTTCAAGTTAGTTTCAAGTGCGACTTATAGTTTATTGGACTTTATAAATTTGGCGATATCACTGGATGAGAGTGGTCTTGATTTCAGAGTTCCACGAAGCTGGGTGATATTATACACTTATTCTAGGTTTTGGTGAACTATTTGTACTAGCTTGCAGATATTAGGCCATTTTGAAGTGTAGCTAGATCTTAGGAAGTGCTAATTAGGCGGCCTATTTAGTTGTTGCTACAGCACAATTACTCTGTTGGGTAGGCTTTTCCTAGTAACCTGGAATACAGATAAATTATTAAAGGGGTAGTCCAGCTAAAAATTTTATTTAAAAAAAAATAGGCAACATTAAAAAGAAATACTAGCACTTTTTTAAAAAAAACTTCCTATGTAAAATTTTGAGCTATTCAAGCTCAAAATTCGCAAAAGCAAGCACATGGGCGCATCCATTTTGTGAAATGGATGCCCGCCTGTGCTGGCTTTTGCTTTTGCGGCACTAATGAAGGAAAAGCCAGCAGCTGTAGTAAACAAAAGCTACCGCTGGGTGGCTTTTCCTTCATTGGTGCTGTACGCGGAGGACGGGGACCGGAGACCAGAGCAGGAAAGCTGCAGCTGAATCTCGGTAAGTGCTATTTATTTTTTTTTAAAAATAAACACTAGCTGCGTTTTTTTTTCTAAGTTTTCCGGGCTGGAGGAGCCCGGAAAACTTAGAAATAAAACCGCAGCTTTAAAAACGTTGTATTTATGTTTGCGGTCGCTTTTGAAGCTACCGCACACATAAATACAACGTTATTGTGTCTGAAAACGCTGCGGTTTTTCTTTCAAAGTTTCTCAGGCTCCTCCGGCTCGGAGGAGCCTGAGAAACTCGGAAAGAAAAACCGCAGCATTTTCAAACACAACCGCGTTGTGTTTCTGCCTTCTGTGGCTATCACTTTGGGTCTCCGGTGCTCCCCGAGGGGAGCACCGGAGACCCAAAGTGAAAGCCAAGGCAGGCAGAAACACAATGTGGTTGTGTTTCTGCCTAAATCTGCTTTCCCATTTGGGGCTCTCGGGCTCTCTCCCAAGGGGAGCCCGAGAGCCCCAAATGGGAAAGCAGATTTAGGCAGAAACACTGCAGCATTTAGCATTTCCCATTTGCGGCTCTCCCGTGGGGAGCCCAAGAGCCCCAAATGGGAAATCAGCTGTAGGCAGAAACTCCGGTGCACCCCCTGGGGGAGCACCGGCGACCCAAAGTGATAGCCACAGCAGGCAGAAACACAACGTGGTTGTGTTTGAAAACGCTGCAGGTTTTTCTTTCCGAGTTTCTCAGGCTCCTCCGAGCCGGAGGAGCCTGACAAACTTGGAAAGAAAAACCGCAGCATTTTCAAACACAATAATGTTGTATTTATGTGTGCGGTTGCTTCAAAAGCGACCGCAAACATAAATACAACGTTTTTAAAGCTGCGGCTTTATTTCTAAGTTTTCTGGGCTCCTCCAGCCCGGAAAACTTAGAAATAAACCGCAGCTAGTGCTTATTTTTTAAAAAAAATAAATAGCACTTACCGAGATTCAGCTGCAGCTTTCCTGCTCTGGTCTCTGGTCCCCGTCCTCCGCGTACAGCACCAATTTACATTTAGGAGGAGTTTAGGCAGGCTTTTTAATTGTGGTTCTAAATTGAGTGGGGGCACGCTATTAGACACACTTCCAAGTTCAATTTGCACAGATGAATTAGATTATTACGTGCATTTCTAGATTCAACTGTTCACAGATATTAGGCACACTTCTAGATGCAACTTTCACAGTGAGTCTATTGGGCACATTTCTAAATGCAACTTTTCATAGCGGATGTTGTGTGCACTTCAAAATTCAACTTTCACAGGGAGGCTATTGGGCACACTTCTAAATGCAACTTGCACAGAAAGGCTATTGGGCACACTTCTAAATGCAATTTTCACAGAGCGTCTATTGGGCACACTTTTTGTCCTGAAGAAAGACGCCTCTGATCTAAGACCTTGCATAGATTACCGTGGATTAAATAGTTCCAGATTGCTACCCGATCCCTTTCATTCTAGATATCTTAGAAGCAGTCAAAGGGGCCACCATATTCACAAAACTTGATCTGCGTGGTGCTTATCATCTCATCTGGATCAAAAGAGGGGATGAGTGGAAGACATTATGAGTATCGTGTGATGCCCTTTGGGTTAGCCAATGCCCCGGCCATATTCCAACGTTTCATGGACCATATATTTTCTGACTTGGTACTTCATTCGGTCATTGTTTACCTCGATGACATCCTTATATTCTCTTCCGCACCCTCTGATCATGTCGAGCATGTCAAGAAGGTTCTGCAAAGGTTGTTGGACAATCGTTTGTTCTGTAAACTGGACAAATGTGAGTTTCATCAAGATAAGGTGATTTACCTGGGTTACATTCTCTCTGCCCAAGGACAGCTCGTTCTAGTGTCAAGGAATTACAGCGTTTTCTGGGTTGTGCCAATTTTTATCGGCGTTTTATTCCCAACTTTTTGGAAGTCATTTTGCCTCTAACTGCTCTCCTTAAGAAAGGAGTTCTCTTTGAATGGTCTGCGGAAGCTTAAAGAGCCTTTGACGTACTGAAGGAGCGTTTTACCACCAGTCCCATTCTGATAACTCCCGACCAGGGGAAGAAATTCATAGTGGAATCTGATGCTTCCCATCACGCTCTTGGTGCTTTCCTCCTTCAGGAAAACGAGCATGGGATAGAATGCCCGGTAGCATATTTATCTAAAACTTTGTCACCCACTGAGATTAACTACACAGTACTTGAAAAAGAGTTGCTAGCCATTAAACGAGCCTTTGAAGAGTGGAGGCACCTATTATTAGGGGCTGCTCATGGTGTGGAAGTTCGGACAGATCATCACAATCACTGCGCTTTGCAGTATGCCCAGACCCGGAATAGCAGACAAGCCCGTTGGGCTAACTTTTCCTATAAGATCGTGTTCACCTTCATCCCTGGCAGGGTGAATCTTAGGGCCGATGCATTATCCAGAAAGGAGTCCGTCTGTTCCTCTCCCTTTCAGACTGAGCCCTTTTTTCCCAAAGCTCGGTTTGTTCATGTGATTACTGACTTTCTTCAATCCGTTTCCGAGGCAACCTCTCGCTTACGAAGGGATGATCCCAAAACTTTTAGAACTTTGAGACTCTCCCTTTCACAGGGCTATGCTTACCTTGGTCAGAGACTGTTTATTCCGACTGATACCCTTAGAAGGTCGGTCCTTCAATTGTGTCATGATTATGGGATCGCTGGCCATCGAGGGATTGCGAATAGAACTGAACTGGTTCAACATCATTTCTGGTGGCCGGGCTTTGTAAAGATGTTCAGGACTATGTCTCAGCATGCTCTGTCTGCTTACAAAACAAGTCTCCACGCTGTCATCCTCTGGGTCTTCTGACCAGGATGCCAGTTGAGGTCCACCCGAGGCACATAATTTCAACCGATTTTATCGTTGACCTTCCAGTTTCTGATAAGTGTGACACAGTCATGGTGACCATCGACTATTTTACTAAGATGGCCCATTTTGTTCCTTTACCTAAGGTGCCAACCGCCGCTCAGATGGCTCGGATATTTATGCATCGTATATTTTCATTACATGGTCTCCCAGAAACTATCATCTCGGATCAGGGACCACAGTATACCTCTAGGTATTGGGAACAGATCTGCAAGCATCTCAACATTACACACGCCTTGAGCTCGGTATTTCATCCTCAAACTAACGGCCAGACCGAACGCCTCTGTCAGGGCTGGGGCAATTGGCAGCGTTTTGGGGGTTTTGGGGGGAGTTAAGAGGGCTCTGGGGAGTCCAACCACCTTGTCCAGGCGTGTTCTCCTTCCATTTTGCAGAACAAAGGCCCAAGGAAGGAGAACCGCCCAGAGACCACATTGCCCAGCAGGCCATGCGCTTCACGGGCCTGCTGGGAGGAAAAGGACCACACGCGCGCTACTGCGCATGCGCGAGCCGCGCCCAGAGAGGAGCGCTCGTAATCCTGACCATCGGCCAGAGAGGACGTGTTCGCTTCGAGCTCCTGCAGGCACGCCTACGCGGGGCACCGCCCGCCAGCTCAACCCCCGGCCCCGCGTACATGCAAAGATAAGTACACGTCTGATTCATAGTCAGCTGATTTATCCCGTGAGAGGGAAACGTGTTGCGCGCTGATACTTCTGTTGACATTGTCGGCAGCACGAAAAGACGAGTTAAACATTTTGCATGCAGAGCATGATACTAACCCGGAGTTGGAGTTAGCTTGGCGGTGAAGCAACCGCACCCTTAACTAATCTTTAACCCATTAGGGAACGTTCTTTTGGAACGGCAATTTCGCACGCACGTGCACTGACTTTGTTTTGGCTATTTTCAGCTTATTGTTTGAACGGTCTGGTGAGACATATCACGCCCATCAACACGAAAAGGCCGAAGGACCTAGAACTCCACAGAACACTGAGCTAAGTGTCTTAGCACCTCGTGTCCATGTTATTGTTTATTGTTACTATTGCACAGGGTAAGGTGGGAACATGTATCTGCCATATTGATGGGGAGTTACCATAACATGAAGTGATGTTGGGAGGGTTTGCCTTCATGAAGTAATGAGGGCGGAGTTCATGTTTGAGAAGGCAGTGTGAAAACCAAGACAGCCCTAGAGAACACTGATCTAGGGATAAGTTGGTTAGAGGCTCCAATACAAAGGCCTCCAAGGAGAATTTCTGTGAGAGTGATGGTAGTGAGAAAGTGTGTGTGAGCAAAGTTATCGCCAACAACCATCCGCAAGTGGAGAACCGGAGCCGAGGAGCATGTTTCCCCTAATCCCCCTTTCCCATCCAATGTGATTCCCTAAACCTCTTTCCGGTGATCCTGAACTCCCTCTACCCATCCATTCAACGAACCCTAACCCTCTTTCCCCAGAGGGTTGCGGTGGCCCGTGGTTTTCGTTTCCCGGGTGCCAAGACCCAATGGGGAGGGAGGAGTTTGTGCTGCCTCTGCGCCTGTCAAGAGGAGTGAGGATCTGACAGAATTACGAGCCCACGTATTCTTTCAGCGCCTAGGCAGCACAATCATGGCGGACGTAGTAGCCCTTCTCCAGGACCTCAAGGCCGAATTGGCAGCAACCAGGCAGGATTGTCAGAACTTAGCAGGTCAAGTCCATACCTTGACTATTCAGACTCAGGCCAAAGCAACGCCCTTGCCCAGACCACCCCCGCCAGTGCCAGTACAAGTGCAGGTAGCCACGGAACCAACTCTACCTCTTGCTGCACCCGAAAGATACCATGGGGACCCCCAGAATTTTAACCAGTTTATCATGCAGTGTCAGTTGCACTTTTTGACCAAACCAGAGGGGGTTTAGAACCGCACAAGCCCGCACAGCGTTCGTAATATCCTATCTCACGGGGGATGCAGCTTCTTGGGCTACACCACTGGTTCGCAAGGACGATGCTTTATTGTACAACTGGGATACCTTTTTGGATGAATTCGGTAAGATATTTAACCGTAGGGCTGCAACGTTGATTAAGGATCGAGAATTGCTGACACTGAGGCAAGGAAGCAGAGACTTGGTTTCGTATGTTACAGCTTTCAACCGTTTGGCAGTAGAAACTGATTGGCCCCAGGAAAAGAGAATGGCCCTATTCTATCAGGGTTTAAGGGAAGACCTGAAAGATTTAGTTGCGCAAGTAGACCCCCAACCAGAAGACTGTTCCACCATGATCGATCTGGCGTTACGATTAGATCAGAGACAAAGCGAACGTCGCCTAGACCGTCGTAAATGGGACAACAGGCCTATGGTTCGGCTGGATCAACAGAAAAACACCAAGTTATTTGAGAAGGGAACCGAGGAACCGATGCAGATTGGAACCATACGAGGCCCCTTAACTAAAGAGGAGAAAGAGAGAAGAAGGAGAGAAAAGTTATGTCTTTATTGCGGAAAGTCGGGCCACTTTGTCCGGGAATGCACCAATAAACCATCCACCAAAGGAACCCAGTCGGGAAACGCCCCAGCTCGTCCATGAGGGGGGTGAGGGCGAGCGAATCTGAAGACACCCCAAAGACGCTAGCAAATGTTCACCACACTCCATCAGCTCACATTATGCTGGCTGGTCATCTGGAAGTACAAGGAAGGCACATACCAGTGTCACTTATGGTCGACTCGGGGGCCACTGGTAATTTCGTAGATGATCAAGTAGCTAAAAGTCTAGGACTTTCATTGGTAACTAAAGAACAGCCAGAACAAGTGAAATCAGTGGATGGATCACCGTTGATTTCAGGCCCCATCACTCAGCATACACAGCCCATGCAGTTAGAGTGTGGGAAGGGACATCGAGAAATTATAGAGTTTGATGTGATTTCAGCACCACAATTCGGATTCATTTTGGGCCTAACCTGGCTAAGACTCCACAACCCAGCCGTGGATTGGGCCGCAGGAACGCTGCAATTCTCATCAATGCATTGCCAGGCTAAGTGTAGTGTGGTGAAGTGTTGTCCCCACTTCATAGGAGGCAGTACAGATGTAGTTTTACCTGAAGAGTATGAGGAGTATCGGGATGTCTTCAGTAAGGTGGCCGCCGAGACCTTACCACAACACAGACCATTTGACTGTCGCATAGACCTAGAAGCGGGCGCTGTGCTACCCTGTAGCAGAATATACGCACTCACTGAAGCCGAGAATGAACACCTGAAGGAATACATCGAAACCAATTTGGCAAACGGCTTCATACGACATTCTACGTCCCCGGTATCCTCCCCTTTGTTTTTCATACCAAAAAAAACGGGAGACCTGAGGACGTGCATCGATTACAGAGCGATCAATCGCATTACCATTAAGAATCGTTACCCGTTGCCCTTAATCCCAGTGTTGTTGGACCAAGTACGAGGATCCACCGTATACACAAAGTTAGATCTGCGAGGCGCGTACCATCTGGTACGCGTCAGAGAAGGTGACGAATGGAAAACGGCCTTTCGGACCAAGTTTGGCCTGTATGAATATCAGGTCATGCCTTTCGGGCTATGTAATGCCCCAGCAGCATTCCAGCACTTTTTAGATGAGGTGTTACGGGGTTACCTAGATGTCTTTGCCATCGTATACATCGATGACATCTTAATCTACTCTCGCGATGCTGCAGAACATCAGGGTCATGTGAAGGCTGTTTTACAGAGGCTACGGGAACATAAGTTGTATGCTAAGCTTGAGAAGTGCCAATTTCATCAAACCACAGTTGAATTCCTAGGATTTATCTTGTCACCTCAAGGCATCACAATGGATCAAAAGAAGGTGCAGGCCATTGCCAACTGGCCCTCTCCGAGTTCAGTGAAGGACATTCAAACAGTGTTGGGATTTGCCAATTTCTACCGCCGGTTTATTGACGGCTTTGCCAAAAAGGTCCAACCCATTACTCAACTACTACGAAAAGGAGTTCCTTTTCAGTGGAGCGAAAAGGCTGAAGCTAGTTTTCGAACTTTAAAAGAAGCGTTCGTGACAGCACCAGTGCTGCAGCATCCGGACCCTTCTAAGTCTTACATCATAGAAACCGACGCGTCTAGTTATGCGGTGGGTGCTATTTTGTCGCAGCGGGACAACAATGGGCAATTACATCCAGTTGCTTACTACTCGCGAACATTGTTACCGGCAGAACAAAATTATGTTATAGCAGACAAGGAATTGTTGGCTATTAAGGTGGCCTTCGATGAGTGGCGTCATCACCTCATGGGAGCCCATCATCCTATTACCATCTATACCGACCATCGTAACTTACAATTCTTGAAATCCGCCAGGGCACTCAGTCCGAGACAACTCAGGTGGGCCATGCAGTTCTCAGAATACGACTTTGTCGTCACATATCGACCTGGAGTGGAAAATCGAAAGGCAGACATACTCTCTAGGTATCCGGAGGCAAATTCGGCTCTATCAAAGACCATAGACGAACCCAAACCAATTGTGGACCCGGCACGAATAATCGGAAGTGTGGTGGTAGATGCCATATTTGAAAAAATCCGAAAAGCCATGTCAGCGCAAGATCTGGTGCAATGGGCTAGCAAAAGTCAAGAGCAAACCATCAAGGAGGGGTTGCCCTTTTTCAGATCAGCACTATACTTACCTACTACACCGCTTCAACAACAAGCCATCAGGTGGTGCCACGACTCCCCTTTCGTGGGTCATCCGGGAACACTGAAAACCAAGGAGCTAATCATGCGTCATTTCTGGTGGCCTAGTGTACAAAAAGACGTGAAGCAATATATATCGAGATGTGAAACCTGTTTGAGAAACAAAACTGAGCACAGAAAACCTGCAGGTCTGTTGCAACCCCTTCCAACTCCTTCGGCACCATGGCACACGGTATCGTTGGACTTAATTGTCGAATTGCCACCAAGTCGGGGGTTTTCAGCTATACTGGTTGTTGTGGACTACTTAACCAAAATGGCTCATTTCATACCGTGCAAAGGCACACCAACAGCCAGCATGTTAGCAAACTTGTTTTTACATAACGTGGTACGGCTTCATGGTATACCGTATGGGATAGTTTCAGATCGTGGACCTCAGTTTACTTCGCGATTCTGGCAGGCTTTTTGCAAAACAGCAGGGATTGAGATTCGGTTGTCCACCAGTTACCATCCAGCAACAGATGGTCAAACCGAGAGACTTAATCAGACATTGGAACAATATTTGCGTTGTCTAACTCAAGGAAAAGAACACGAATGGGCAGAAGTAATTTGGTTGGCCGAACTGGCTTACAACAACGCCGTACATGCATCAACTAAGGTCACCCCATTTTATTGTGCTTATGGCTACCACCCACGATTTCAACCTGTGCCACATGAACCAGTGCCTGAAGTTCCGGCAGTCAGGGAGAGACAGAAACATTTGGAAAGCATCTGGCAAGCTGCGCAACACAGTCTAAATCTTGCTAAAGCCACTTACAAACACCATGCTGACAAGAAAAGGAGACCAAGTCCACCATACCAGGTGGGGGATCAAGTGTGGCTTTCGACACACAATCTTCATCTACAGGGTTCCCGCAAATTTAGCCCTCGTTTCATTGGCCCATTTCCGATTAAAGCTCTGGTTGGCCCTGTGGCGGCGAAGTTAATCTTACCCCCATCCATGAAAATACACCCGGTGTTTCACATCTCATTACTCAAGCCAGCTCCAGCTTCTATAACATCCAAGAAACCTCCTCCGGTCTTGAGAGATGGCATTCCAGAATATGAAGTCCACAACATCCTAGACTCACGCCGTAAACAGGGATCACTCTGGTATTTGGTGGACTGGAAGGGGTATGGCCCGGAAGACCGCTCATGGGAGCCCGCTTGTAATATTCATGCTCCTCGGCTCCTCCGCCAATTTCATGTTTTACACCCCACTAAACCAGGACCTGCTGGAGGGAGGGGGAGTACTGTCAGGGCTGGGGCAATTGGCAGCGTTTTGGGGGTTTTGGGGGGAGTTAAGAGGGCTCTGGGGAGTCCAACCACCTTGTCCAGGCGTGTTCTCCTTCCATTTTGCAGAACAAAGGCCCAAGGAAGGAGAACCGCCCAGAGACTACATTGCCCAGCAGGCCATGCGCTTCACGGGCCTGCTGGGAGGAAAAGGACCACACGCGCGCTACTGCGCATGCGCGAGCCGCGCCCAGAGAGGAGCGCTCGTAATCCTGACCATCGGCCAGAGAGGACGTGTTCGCCTCGAGCTCCTGCAGGCACGCCTACGCGGGGCACCGCCCGCCAGCTCAACCCCCGGCCCCGCGTACATGCAAAGATAAGTACACGTCTGATTCATAGTCAGCTGATTTATCCCGTGAGAGGGAAACGTGTTGCGCGCTGATACTTCTGTTGACATTGTCGGCAGCACGAAAAGACGAGTTAAACATTTTGCATGCAGAGCATGATACTAACCCGGAGTTGGAGTTAGCTTGGCGGTGAAGCAACCGCACCCTTAACTAATCTTTAACCCATTAGGGAACGTTCTTTTGGAACGGCAATTTCGCACGCACGTGCACTGACTTTGTTTTGGCTATTTTCAGCTTATTGTTTGAACGGTCTGGTGAGACATATCACGCCCATCAACACGAAAAGGCCGAAGGACCTAGAACTCCACAGAACACTGAGCTAAGTGTCTTAGCACCTCGTGTGCATGTTATTGTTTATTGTTACTATTGCACAGGGTAAGGTGGGAACATGTATCTGCCATATTGATGGGGAGTTACCATAACATGAAGTGATGTTGGGAGGGTTTGCCTTCATGAAGTAATGAGGGCGGAGTTCATGTTTGAGAAGGCAGTGTGAAAACCAAGACAGCCCTAGAGAACACTGATCTAGGGATAAGTTGGTTAGAGGCTCCAATACAAAGGCCTCCAAGGAGAATTTCTGTGAGAGTGATGTAGTGAGAAAGTGTGTGTGAGCAAAGTTATCGCCAACAACCATCCGCAAGTGGAGAACCGGAGCCGAGGAGCATGTTTCCCCTAATCCCCCTTTCCCATCCAATGTGATTCCCTAAACCTCTTTCCGGTGATCCTGAACTCCCTCTACCCATCCATTCAACGAACCCTAACCCTCTTTCCCCAGAGGGTTGCGGTGGCCCGTGGTTTTCGTTTCCCGGGTGCCAAGACCCAATGGGGAGGGAGGAGTTTGTGCTGCCTCTGCGCCTGTCAAGAGGAGTGAGGATCTGACAGCCTCAATCAGACCCTAGAGGGATACCTCCGTTATTACATATCTGCTTCCCAAGATAATTGGACTGAATTGTTACCCTTAGCGGAGTTTGCCTACAACAACTCTCGTCATGCTTCTCTGGCTACCAGTCCTTTTCACTGCACTTACGGTTTCCATCCTACCTGTTTCCCTATTGGTCCTTCGTCTGTCTCATCATTTCCAGATGTCGACATTCTTCTTCAGGACATTCAACGTGGTCATCAGTCTGCATGGTCCTCTCTCATGGAAGCTCAGGAACGAGTCAAGCGAATGGTAGACCGTCGCCACTCCTCCGCCCCACTACTGGTTCCAGGAGATAAGGTCTGGCTGGCTTCTCATTTTCTTCCTCGGCATTTGGTACCCTCTAAGCTCTCTGCACGGTTTTTTGGTCCCTTCTCTGTTCTCCAGCAAGTGGGTACTTCTGCATTTCATCTTCAGTTGCCTCCTTCCTGGTCTAGGATTCACCCAGTGTTTCACATCTCTCAGTTTAAGAAAGATGTATCTGATTGTTTTGCACGGTCTGTTGCTGCCCGTCCCCCTCCGATCGCCACTCCTTCAGGCCCCGAGTTCGAGGTGGCTGGGATTTGTGTCTCCCGTTATCATCGGGGTTGGCTGCAGTATCTGGTGGATTGGCGTGGTTATTCTCCGGCCGAGTGCTCATGGGAGCCTGCCTCAGCTGTTCATGCTTCTCGTTTGGTTCGACGCTTTTACCGGAATCATCCTTGTAAGCCCGGTACTCCAGCCCTTTGGAGGGGGCATACTGTAACATCCCACAGGAGACGGTGGTCTTTGTGGCATCGTTGGTCCTGTGTTCATGTGGCATCCATCTTTCCTTCCAAGATGGCATGTGCAAGTAACTGCTGTGTTCCAGTCTTGCAAGGCTTAGCTTGCTGTGAGACTCCACCCTCTTTGCAGAGATCAGCTTTTGTTCCTCCCGGAACAACGCTCGGATGCATTGCTACTGTTTGCAGACAATGGTTCGTAAGTTCGCTCCTAGGCTATCCTGAAAACTTGTCTCTCTAACCTTTCCTTTTGCACTTTATAATATTGCTTCCTTCTTACAGACCCCTGCATCTTCTATCAAGAAGATACATAACTTTTCCTGAGACGTTTTCGTGAACGCGAACCGCTGCCCCTCTCAAGCCGCGTTAGCTCCCTTTCAAGTTGCCGCGCCGACGCGTATTTCTCCTCCGGGATCATTTCAGCTCAATACAAGTAATGGGGCGATTAAGGCTCGGGTACGCGGTAACCTTCTTTGCCTTCTGAATTCCAGTTTAAAAGTCTTTTCACGTACTGACATTACCTTCTTTATTCCTTTACTCAGTTGTGTATAGTGGAAAGCTGAATCTTTGTAAATCTTCTTTACATCCACGGCAGGAAATTATACAACATCAGGTGCATTTCCTACTCTCTTACATCCAACAGGATGTTCTTAAGACTACTAGTATTTCCTTTTTATTCTGATTCCGCAATCTCTTATTACATTTTTCACTACCAGAACACTCAGAACAAGAACATCGACACATGTCTACCGGGGCTGTCACGCAGAGGGTATTTCTAGCCTTCACTCTATTCTCAACTAAATCTGATTTAGACTTCAAACTCCTTCATTAACTTCTCTCCCTTTCTTATTACTCCCTAATTAGAAGACACATTCTTGAGATTCATGGAGATTAATAACGTTGCTGTTTGAAGATCTTTGCGGACCTGACAGGGTTTGGCAGCTCGAAGACTATTTCCGGACCTGACAGGGTTTTCTTCCCCAGAGCGTTTCCCTGTAACGCTTCTCCCCTTTTAACCATTTAGTAGCATTAGAAGAGAGAGGAGTGTATCAGGGTCATTCCACTATCTTCACGAATTGGGCATCGGAACAGGTCAGTAATACTTATCCTTATTGGTGTATTTATTATTCTGTATGCTGAACATTAAAAGAATCCAGCAGTTATTACACAAGTGCTAGTAGGGGCTGTAGGGATACAGAAACAGTCCCTGAGTGCAAGGGTTGCCAGGGGAGCAGTGCAGGTGTGCAACTGGTGGGGAGGGGACCTGGGCCTGAGATCAGAGGGTAGCCAGGTAACCAGTGCAGTTTCAGATTCTGCCAGGAGCTCAGCAGGGGCGAGGAGGAGAAAAAGCAGAACTAAAGAGGAAGGTCTTGAGGTGCTTCAGGAACCGGAGATGGTTCTCCTCAAGTTTCAGAGAGGCAGGGAGGCTGTTCCAGAGGGAGGCCCCGCAGAAGAAAGAGATCTAACACCCACTCGCTGCTTGGAGAAGCGACTGACCCTGAGGGTGTTGGGGGCGAATGAGCGAAGAGCTCGAGAAGGAAGATATTTAGGAAGAGAGAGTTGAAGGTATTGCGGTGCCAGGCCCCAGAAGGCCTTGTGGACAATGCAGAGGGTTTTGAACTTACCCTCGCCGCCACTGGGAGCAAGTGCAGAGATTTCAGTCCTGGAGAGATACGATCCCTGGGCTTGAGGCCAAGTCTCGCAAATGAAGGTAAATCAAATGTGGATTCAAATGCAAACTGATACTGACAAACGGAATAGCTTCACCATTTGTGATACCATCAGCTCTATTAAAATGAATAATGAATCAGGATTCAATTACCTTATAACTACAAAATATTTGTCTCCTCCTTGACCTCCATTTAAGAATATTTTCAAAATTGTTTATGGAATACGAAATCCCTGAGATTGGTCTTATGGAAACTACAACAAGCAACATATGTGTCGGAGTATGAACGTTCCAAACTTCAAGAAGCACCATCTTGACTTTTTGGCGTAACATGCGTACCAAAACATGTTAAGCCTGAATGATGAGTTGTTTATTTCTAAGGCCAAGTGCTGGAGGGAGATATACCTGCGTTCAGGATGCCTACTTCAATAGTGAGTGTTAATTTTGCAAAGGCTATGTCTTGGCTCATTCTTGTTCCCAGATGATTTCCTTTGTTTGAAGCTTGCTATCGCCCAGTATTTTTCTGACTTAGTGGGGAATGCTAATCAGAATCCCTATGAGAAGATGTGCCCTACCAAAGATTTACCTGGTTGGCTGTACTTTGCTTGAGTACAGATCATTGTCAGCCACATTGTGGCGTCCTTCAAGAGAGTTGCCTTCACTATTTCTGCCTTCACAAACACTGGGCACAGAAAGGCCTTGTAACAGACAAAGCCTATAAAGCATCTAATAATTGCAAGTTACTCAGGAAGGTCTCTTTGCTTAATTACAATATCCCTGAGTGTTAGGACAGTTTTTCTGAAGTCCAACTAAGGGCTTAGTAAAACCATTCAACTGAGACAATACAAGACTCCACTCTTAGTATAAGGCTGTACCACCTGAGTTCATGGAGCAGCCAGACTTATCTTAGGAGGGAGAGAGGGCTGTAGAATCAGCACAAATGAAATTGTAACACAAATGGTCCAAAGAAACACAGAAATACTATGTATGTAAAAATAAAGGATTTATTTTAATACAAGTAAGCCCAGATAAATCCAGGTGAAATAAGTACTAACACATTATATGAAAACACAATTATAAAAACACAACACTATACTTGAAGGTACACAGACCAAAGTATAAACCTTATTTGGAACACCTAACAGTAGTTCTAGTGAAGTCAAAACCTTTTCATACACATTCAGTATAGGTCACACCTATTCTTGGGGAGTAGAAAACCAATGGTTACTTTCACAACTACATTCAGTAATGTCAGGGCAGTAGACCCTAGCAGTTGTACAATGACTCTCAGTAACAAATCACATACTCAGTCAACTGGACAATATACCTTGTGTGACTAGTGGAACACTTATTCTAAGTATAGTAAAAACCTATAACTACTTTTGTGATAACACACAGTTATACTAGGTGAGTAAAACCTGAGGAAGTAATATTCAATTACAGGTGCTTTTGAGATCAGTGAAACACAGATTGAGAGAAGCAGTAACTTGGAGCAGGTATACTATAACCCTAAGACTTTTTTGTGCCTGTCTAAAACAGCACAGGGAAAGCAAAACCGAATGTTACACTTTAGTGAATGACTCAAAGTTATTCTAGGTAGGTAAAATCTAAGGAAGACTTATTCTGGACAGGCTAACAGCAATTCAAGGGAAGCAAGAAGACAGGAACAATCAGGTGTAACCAACAGTTGGGGGACACTCATACAATTATCCTAACAGGAATATTCTGGGAATATTCTGGGAATACCGCATCTCACCATTGGTCGTCTCACCCCCACTCCCCAAAGACCCCTCACCCAGGCGATCCTCCCACAGTGGTCCACCCCCAGGGTCTGGATCTAAAGGCGATGGCCGTGCCCTGAGAGTTACCAAAGGTAATACTGACAGCCACATCGGCACCCTCACAGCTACAAGAGGACCTGGCACAAGTGCCTAGTTGACTATTGTAAGCGAGGCATGGTATCACAAGTACGACACTGACACAAAAGATACAATTTGAAAAACCTTTATTCAATTTTCAGGGTTTTTGAAAAACTCCTATTTTGCCCCATAGCTAGAATGGGAGTAGCTTAGACCATCAACTAATAAAAAAACAGTCTTCGTTGAGTCCATTAAATCAAAATGGCTTATACTAACACAACCTAATGCCTGGACTATCTCTTGTAAAAAATGTGGGTAAAGGAGTATGTGTATACAAAGTAAAGTCAGTTTTCAAATATAAATAATAAATGTAGCTGAGTCAGCTCTGCTCTCCACGTTAGACAGCACAGAGTAAGGCGGTCCCCATAGGCAGGATGACACACTCTGACTCAGGTTCTTAACACAAAAGCAGTTCCAAATGTGGATCGAGGCCTGTCTGACCTTCCACTTTAAAGTCTCTCTTTTCAGCTTTCAAAACACAGTTCAACAAAAAGTTCACGTCAGACTCCATCAGTCAGGCTCAGACCTCTTAAAGCAATGGTTCACGTCAGTCTCCCTCAGTCGGCCTCAGACCTTTCGAAGCAAAAAGTTTGATACACTTGCAGGGGTTCCCTTCCCCAAGCTTAACTCACATCCTTGAGGATTTCCCTTCCTCTAACTGATCACACTTCTGGTCGGGCTCGGACCATTTCCTGATGTCGAAGATTTCAAATGTGCATGGCATTTACTTACTGACCCCTGCAGGACCACTTCGACTTTTACAATTGATTCACTTTATCGCTACAAACATTATCACCTTTCACAGAGACTTTCAAGTTGGCTACTTCCTTTCGCTGGACAACTCCGTAACTCAGTATCGCTAGTTTCACAGCTAACGTCACTACAAAGTTTCATTCACAGGTCTGCCTTTCTTTGCGTCTCATCCACACCCGTGCAGCCTTCAATTGTGCGATTTAATGTTGCAACTTATATCTTTCCTTAACACACTTCGGTCTTTCAAGTCACTTGCCAACTCACCGGTTGTGTGCGTTTCTTTCTTCTCTTTACAGTTTTTCAATTTATGAGTCAAGGTTAGTACCACAGGCTTGGCCTCGGCTCCCCAACTCTGCTGTTCACCTGGGATGGTCACTGGCATCCTTGAAACACAATGCAGCCTTCTTGTTTGGGATTTGGCCTTCTCCACGTGTCTTTCGCAGCCTTTTGGAGGCAACAACCTCTTGCAGGGACCTCCTGGGGTTCTTCACCCTCCGCTCTCGTCCCTGCTCTGCTCCAGTAGGTTTACCTTCACCCCGGAAGTTCAGCTCTTACTCGTGCTTCACCTTGCTCAGAGTGTGTCTCTATGTTCCACCTTTTATCCGTGTGAGGAGAGCTAATTGGTATCAGATGTATGCACTTAAAGTCAAGTGCCTGAATTTCCGTGACCCATTAGTGGGACATGTTTTATGTGATATGTCAGGTTAAGCCTCTTTAGTCTCAGTTGCCCTCTTCCTCTGGCCAGTGTTTGTGTGAAAAGGGGGGGAGTTCGGCCATCGTAGAATCCTATAAAATAGGATGGGTTAAGTGTACGGCAAAGGGGGGAATACTGCATCTCACCATTGGTCGTCTCACCCCCACTTCCCGAAGACCCCTCACCCAGGTGATCCTTCCGCAGTGGTCAACCCCCAGGGTCTGGATCTAAAGGCGATTGTCGTGCCCTGGCCACCTGAGAGAGAGATCCCCGGTGACTAGTAGATGAGACACCCTTTGGTTTCTCACACTATGGACAAGCAAAACACACAGCGTAGGGCAACTAACCAGCATAGGGGCAGTAATAATGAAACTCAAACCAGGAGCCATACTCCCCAGAGTAAAACAATACCCATTATCCAAAGAAGTAGATGAGGGAGTTTACGACACAAAGCATTACTTAACCAAGGCATTATAGTGCCCTCCGACTCACCATGCAAAACGGCAATATACCTCATGAAAAAGTGAAAGGATCATCATGGAGAATCATTCAGGATCTTTGCCCTCTGAAAGACATAGTGGAAGTAGAATACCCGCTAGTGCCAAACCCTGCCTAAATATTGTGTAATATACCCTCTGATGCTGTCTATTTCACTGTAATTGACCTTAAGAATGCATTCTTCACCATACCACTACATCCAGATTCTCAGTATTTGACCGCGTTTTCATATCGCGGAAAGATATTCCAACACACTCGTTTACCTTAAGGGCACTGTGAATCCCCCAGTGTTTTCAACAGGGTTCTTCAGATGGATTTAGGAAACATCCACATAGCCAGCACAGTGATACAGTACGTAATTGATCTATTAGTATGCAGCACCACAGAAGAATAGTGCAGAAAAGACACAATACAGCTCCTGACAATCCTTGCAGACAAAGGGGATCAAGGTGGGCAGAGACAAATTGCAGTGCTGTCAAAAGGGGGCAGTATACTTATGACATATCATATCCTCTGCAGGAAGGAGGATAAGCCCAGACAGAGCCACGGCAGTGAGAAATATACCACAGCCTAAAACAGTCAGAGCATGTCCTAGGCCTGTGTAATTATTGCAGAACATGGGTTTTGATTATTCAACACGTCAGACCACTGTTGCAGGCATTCTGAAATTGTATGCCCCAGATAGCCAATTTGTCACTTATTTAGTTTGCATTTCTCTTCATATAATTACAAGCCTGCAACCTCCAGTTTCTCTAACACAAATTTTAGTCTTTTGTTGTGCTATACTTTGTTGTCTTCATACACTAGAATATCGTCTTGGAAGAATAATATACCTTCATCTCCTTTGAAGATCATATACATGATGTTCTGGAATACTGCTGGGGCTGACACCAGTCCAAAAGACATCCTCACGTATTGATACAAGCCTCACGTATTGATACAAGCCTTCTGGTGTGATAAATGTTGTGAGGTGCTTGGATGTTTCATGTAGGCATACTTGGTGAAATGCAACAGTGAGATCCGGGGTACAGAATACTCTTGACGTCACAATTGTTGACAATAATTACTGAATATTTGGCAGGAGTTTCGGTCTAGTATTGCACACTTGTTTAGAGCTTTTAGATTGACACATATTCTTAGTGCCCCTGGCATCTTTCTCACGACTACTAAGGGAGATACCCATTCTGATGGGTCGAACCTTTTTGCCTTTCCAGTTTCCCCAATTCTTTCTTGACTTCATTTCTCATTGTGATGGGTACATTTTACAGATTTTGCATGACATGTCTTGACCTCAGTATCATCTGTAACTGGTGTGCATACCCTTTCAGACAGCCTCATCGGTCTGATTTATTTATTATGGGTTAGTCTGAACACATGGCTACTTCAGGGTGAGAGCAATTACAACATATGCCGGTCTCAGCCTAAATCGCCTTCTTGGCCATGTGGAGCATCACGGAAACCAACCATGGACATGCAAAAACATAGATTTGCATTCTATCTATTAAAAGAAAATATTCAGAATGATGAAGCGTGCTATTCCAGCCCCCCATTTATTTATTTATATATAATGTGCTCAGTTGTCATAATTTTTCAAGACTTTATATGGGAATAGGGACACATTAAAGATGGCCACCATATTTTCCAGCCTTTCAAAGATCTTTCACGTGACTGCCTCTCACGTGACTTTATGGAGTATTACTAAGACATGGGCTACCGTGCAGCATGACATGGAGCATAACACATCATCTCCCAAGGAATTGGGCAGTAAGGTAAGCCACATTGAGAATGAAACGCGGGTAGCACGGACCAGTTAGCCTTAGCATAGCAACTCGATATTTGCTGATACATTTGGGTTTCACTTTCTCAGGTAACTTCACTGCATGGAAGGGCGGGAAACTACGGACTGCCACTAACAGCAAGAGCGATGGAATGCCACACTTGCAGTGCCCTCCTTCGCCTTAATTAGGATTGCCATGTGGACAGAGGTAACTTACAAGTTTGTTTACAGAAACTCAAAAGTACCCGCCCATTGAAGCACTCTCCTTCTTAATAACCCACTAGTCCTATGCTTATCGAATTATATGCTTGCATTTGGCAGGTACCTTTTTGCTCATACAGATAGAATGCCAGCATGACAAAAGAAGCCTGGGAAGATAGCGTTTCTATCAATCAAGAAGTGGTGCATCTGGAGTAATTTCCCACACAGTACACAGGTATGTTCTTTATGCTGTCTGTCAGGGCTACCACACCCTGACACACATGTAAACGTACAGCTAACAACCTTGCCTCTCATGAGGCACAGTGCTTACACAACCTGTTTGTCTCTTACTCTTGTCAGTTGTTTAGCTGACAAGTAACATTTGGGACAGCGTAGAGCCAGCCTGTATAACCATCATCTGTAGATAGTAAGTGGAATGCCATACACTCTCACTCAATCATCACCCGCAGAGATTCTTTTTCCTTCTGCAGCCATAGAGGTGCATTACACATCAATTAAGGGTGTGCTTTTCAGTTTCTCTCTCCCTCACTTTCTTTTCATTCCAAGAGCACTTTAGGTGTTTTATTAGTTAAAGGCTTGACAAAGTCTGGACGCCTTTCATTTTTAGATACTATTTTATCTCTCAGTCGGCACCATATAAACTCACATTAGTTAATTATGGTTGTGACCTGGATGGCCTAACTTATAAGAATTTCTTTTAATCCTTTTTTTCCTCAGGGGTCGTCCCAATAACTTGATTTTGGTCCTGAGGAAGGCGGAATAATTTGGTCACTACCGCCGAAACATACTTAGCCTTACGTCGACAGCAGAGATACACAATTATAGGCCACTCGATTCTAATATTCAGAACTCGAGGCGTACGTAGACCCCTGAGCCCATAAATTACCTAGATGGCAGGATCATTTAGTTTTATTACCTAACTAGTTAGACAGAGCAGCACCATGACAGCTAATTAAATTTGGTTGAGGCCTGGATTGCGCCTCTTGTTTGTGCTAATTTGTATCAGTTTTCTAAATATTTATTTTTATTTTTATTGTAACATTTAGTTTATACAAACTTTTATTACAAAGAAACCAATCTCGTACAAGAGAAAGACAAAAGACAAAGGAAAAATAAAAAACAGCAACAAACAAAGAACCTTAATGGCTGTCTTCTACTTCTTTGAGATTCCTTTCAAGCACACAGTCGGAACTTAATCACTATGAGAGTCTCAATTCCTTTATTTCCTATGTGTGTTATAGATCTAAAATACTACATCAGAAATATCTTCACGTCTCTCTCTCGTTTGTTATCTTAAACATACATAGAAATTGTTCACAGCTTCAGATCATCTGGTAATACGTTATCCAGGAAATCTATGACCGCACAAGTTTGATGGACGTTGTTGCTTGAAAGCATGGTGAACCACCATGCTTCTGTGTCGTTGTTGACAGGAGCATAGTTCCCTAGCAAAAGAGATCTCAAATTTACAAGATCGGGACATTCCGTTATCAAATGTTTTAGCGATTCTTCAGCAATCGTACAAAATCTGCAAATATTGTCGGTTGTGTTGATATCATGTTGGTTACCAAAGTACATCTTTTGTTTGGTATGCGTTCAGCCGAAGCCTCAAAAACTTGTTGCGATGGTGCCTAGAAGGAAATTTCTTAAGGTATTTAGATAACAAATCTAGGTAGGCCTAACTACAGAGAGGTCTTCAATGTGGCACTATTTTCATTATTCTGTGTCCAGCTCCACTGTCTCGGTTTCTTTTTGGCCAGTTGTGGCAAAGACATCACTGTATCCCACTTTATTTTGGCCTGAGCCACAATTAGCTTTATTTTGTTGGCCCAGCACCTCAGGATTCCATCATGTGGATGCTGCAAGGTTGAAGCCAAAATTCGATAGGCAGGAGCAGGATCATTTAGGTACATTTTCATTAACATTGAGATTGATCTCCATAGCACAGTAACATAAAGGGAGTCTAGACCTAGTTCATGCCTAATCGCTTTTATTGAGATGTGAGATGGTAATCTTAGAACACGTCTCGAGAACTTCCCTTCTAAGACTGCCCAACATTGGTGGTTCAAGTTCCAACCTGTTTCGCCACCAAAACTGATTGCAGCAACGACTTTCCACTTGTAAAATGTCAGAGCAGGAATGAATGTGAATTTGCCATATTTGGCATGTATTCGTGCTCCTTGCAGCACAAATCCAGACATACAATGTTTAAGGTCCAGGCACCAGTCCCACTCTCTAATTGAGTTATTGAAAAGTACTCCTAGGTAGCGGATAGCAGAGACTCTTTCAATTTTTTCATCTCCAACTGTCCATTTAAATCTTTTGTCTTTCTTTTGCTCCGCTTTGCCAATGGTCAAGATCTTGGTCTTCTTCTCGTTTATTTTCAATTCATTTTCTTCACAATAAACTTGAAATTTAACAAGAAGTCTCTGTAGACCAATTTGAGTGCGGTCTGTCAGCACAATGTCATCGGCATATATCGCCCGAAATATTATGTTTATGTATTATTCAACATCTTAGAGCGGTTTTGTAAGTCAACTGAAAGTAACCTCTTCAGTCTATACTGCATACGGTACACATATACTTTTCTACATGGTTGCAGTTTTTCTTGTTTCATGTTGGATAAATATAATTTAAAATGTATACCTAATCAAATGCATAATAAAATTTTAGATTTGGTGAAAAATGAAAAATGTTCATACATATCTGCATATGACAGTGACACTTATTGCTTACAGGGTCTTGTGAGATAAACGTCAAATAGGGAATACGCCCAATACTACCACACATTAGAAATAATAGCAATTTATTTCCAGATCTAAATAACTTTTTTGTTGGGACAACTCCTCGTGTTATAATTTTGAATGTTTCCACAGTCCCAGTCAGAGTAGGGGATGGTCCTCAAGTACAAAGCACGTAGGTACTGTGTCTTTGTAGTTGGGGTCCAGTTTCACATTCAGCCTTTTTTGGTGTGCCCAACTCAGCAATGGCCTGTCACCCTTCTCTATCAGGTACACTTTTCCTTGTGCAACCCAGTTCTTGAATTGTAGATTGGTCTGGCAATCAGCAGATCAGCAGATCAATTTTCAACCCTCCATACACTGCCGGCCTAATGTCAACTTCATGCAGTACTCTTGTGTTAAATACTTCATTGAATTTCTTCTTTGGCAATATGGAATACTTTGCTCCTGAGTCCACCTACGTGGTTATGGGCCTTCCATCTTCATGTACTATGGCCGTGGGGCTATCTAGGGTTTTCGTCCTCATTGATGATCAGTTGTGTGTTTTCCTCTACTTCCTGGCTATATTTCTTTTCTGTTCTATGCATTGGACATATTCCGTAGACCTACAGCACCCTGCGTCATATCCCCTCCTACTGCACTTCATGCATATTATTTGTAGAGCAGTACAATGTGGGCTGCTTGCCCAGTGCGTATCGCTGTCACATCTGAAGCTCTGTTGTTTCTTACTGAGGTTGAAACGCCATCCATTGCTTCTTCCTCTGCTCATCCCTCTTCTGTGATAACCACACCCATGATCTGGTTTGCGATTTGATTTAATGGGTGATCTCAGACTTTCTCGACATTGGTGTGGATTGCATGACCACTATCTCCTATGCAGTTGCACTGGGTGTTTCAACTACCTATGTCTTTATACGCCTCTCATCTAGCGCTTTCACACACACCTCTATGTGCTGCACCTCCTTTTCTATGCAGAGAACCTCATCCAATGTCAGGTTGCTTTTTGACCACAGTTTGTTTTTCACCTTGTTACTCCTACATTGTAACATAAACGGGTCTCTCAGCCCATCTTCTGTCCCAAACCACACGTTCTTTCCAAACCTTGAATGGCTGTTATGTCCTTCTACTTGCACCCTTTTTCCAAAAGGGTATCTCTCCAGGATTATGCTAATTTTCTTCTCCTAGTCTTTATCAATCTTTCTCATGCATGTCTCATACTCATTCAAATCCCCTGCCTCCTCATCATGCAAATCTGGTAGGTTTTCAAACGGCTCTTGTCCGGTTGTCCAAAAGGCAGTGCAGCAGTAGGGATTTCTTCCTTTCCATCGCACAATTTGCACCACATACCATGATAGATTAGTGCTCAAATGATTTCTGCCAGCGGCCCCATGGCATGCGTGTCTTGCTGGCTCTGCCAGGACCATCATGGCCGGGTTTATATTTTGCAATTTGATTTGTGGCCTCTTGCTTCACTTACAATGTAATTGTTCATCAGAGGTTTGGTCAGGTGGTGTTGACAATTGTGTTTATGTGGTTTCTTCAAAGTTCAACCTTAAACTTTGATACTTAGTTGGTGTTGCCAATTGTGCTTATTTGTGTTTTCCTGTGTTTGAACTTTTACTCTGTTTCACCTGCACAGCATCATTGTCTCCCTTTTTTTTCATGAGTGCAGCGCGTCGTATTCCTTTGCCTTTGTCTGGTCCAGTGCCTTCGCGCACTCCCTGTCCCTCACGGTTTTTCCTTTTATGTTTTGATATCTTAGTTTATTGTTTATTGGATGAAATTCTATGTAATCTTAAACTGGTTATATTTACTTTAGCGGTGTGTCACCGATTGTCTGCACTGGGGCAATGAAGTTTGTTGGAGGCTGCGCGGTTGCCCAGCAACCAGTCCACATGCGTGTCATCTGTCCACTTCTCCTCCATGCACCAGGCAGTGCTTTACTTTCCAGAGACACGCAATGACACGTGGGCTGCTCATATTAGTCTCAGTGGTCTCCTTTCACCTCACCCTTGGACAATCGATCTCTGCTTGTCCCCATTCAGGCTGGCGTATGATGGGCCCACCTGGCTTCATCTTCCAGTGCGTCACCAGAGAGCATTGCAGCAGAGCTCCTTTTATATAGGACGGTGCAGCATAGATTTCTTACCATTGCCGCTTGTCAAAATCTGATGGATGCTGTGCAGACACTGGGACGGTAAGTTATATGCACATTTTTTATGATTAATCTATATTTTAAGGTGCTCCGCTGCTCCGACGGTTCGCCTGCTTCGTCCTCTCTTCGCAACCTTCCACGACCATTGGTCTTTCCCCAAATTCCATCTCCAGCCTCCACATTCTGCCAACCGGTACCATGGACAACGCAGAGATGTTCCTAGAGAAAACAATCTTACCCTTATTGAGAGCCTGTGTGCAAGTTACAAAAACCTAAGGTGGAAACTGGTTCTGTCATATGGTATACTTGCCAGTTTTTGTTATCATTCAAGTCAAGGTTGAATTCGCCCCATATAATAGTACAACTATTAGATTTCATGAGGGACAAAATAATAATAATAATAATAATAATAGTATAATATCAAATAATTTCTGATAAGTGGTATAAAAAGTCAATATTACATTGAGGTGAACGATATAGATCACTAGTATTAAAATAATCATTGACGGATCCAGTAAATATTTAACCACTAAAAAGTCACATCGTGGAATGTGCATTACTTGAATTCGATGAATTGTCTTCTGTAAGGAGGCTACCACTGGGACAGATTTTCCTGGTTTTGCAAACCTTATTCAAACCATTTCAGAAAGGCTCTGAAAACCCTACTCTTCTAAACTCTTCTTCCCCCTTTAATAGTGTTACTCAGTCTTAGCGCCAGGTTGCCTTTGGGTGTCGGTTGCGCTGTACCTTGGTATGAAAAATCCTAACATAACGTAACAGAGCCTAAATCCTTCCCCTGAGATTTATAATCCAATAACTACCTGGGAGAAAGAACCAGAAATCCTACATGGCATATCCTGGGATAGGGAAAATCCCTTAGGGAAAACACCTGGTTTATACCAGTTGTTATATCGGCAAAACTGAAGGGGTAGGCAGTCACTTAAGGGGAATGGTATGTGGCGATCTTACAGAAAGCATCACTTCTTTGGGGGGGTAGACCTTCCCATGGGGCCAGGGCAGTGCGGCTGCTAACCAAGAATCCCCCTCAGGGCGGTGCAATGTCAGAGGATCCAATGGGAGGCAGAAACCCCTGTTGTAAAAAACTTCCAGTATCATTCATTCCTTGGCCAATAATCAGAGTTGTAATAATGCTTTGGGTGATCTTGTCTTTCCCCTTCATATTTATGACCACTCATGGAGGAAAAGTAAAGGATTAACAAGAGGACTTTTACAAACCAATGGTCAAGAACATAATGATACGCCGGGGCAGAGCTCCCTATATAAGCTGAATAGAAAGAGAAGACAGCTACGGTGGAGGACGAGTGGAAGTCGTAGTAGCAGGAGCAGCAGAGATGCATACAGAATATCGAATGGTCTAATACCGCAATCTGGCAGATGAGCCAACGGCAGCACCGGCAACCAGTAGACCCTGGACTGGTAACCAAATGCAGCCCAGTGAAGGTGTGAAAACGATCCGAGAGGGTTAAATGGCTCCAGGTAACCGAACAATGGTTGGGAGAGGCGAGGCCGGGGATGCAGGTAGAGAGAGTCTGCCCTCCCTTCTCTATCCTGAAGCCGCAGACCGGAACTGGGATTCAAGCCACAGGATACCACAGAACCAGTTTGGTGCGGAACCACAATACTACCAGACCCAAGGTAGGAGGTCCAGGCAGGAGGCGACAGCTGGGGGGCCTGAGGTCCAGCAGCCAACCCCACAAGCCCTGTGGATAAACAATTGTAATAAGAGAGCACTTCAGTTAAATTGGGACCTCAGAAGAGAGGCCTACCACAAATGAAGGGAGAGGTGAAACAATTGCAAATAGGTTACACAAAATGTATCACGTAGGTTAAATATGAGATAAATGGTCATTAAAATCTGCATGATGCATTGCAAATAAAAAGGAACATTCTGTTCTTTTGCAAAATGGCGCTATGGGTTGTAGTAAACCCAGCACCAAATTAACTTGTGGTCACATGATCGTAACCTAAGTATTGTGTGACATGTTTGCATACTTTTAAAAATGGTGCCTGAGTAACTGAAAGCGAATTTCACCTGACAAAGTCCCAGTCCAGGGCTGGAATGTGTGGTGCGCAGGAATGTTTTGCTCCAGGACTCTATTCCTTAGCAAGTCCATGTTTTGTAACCGATTTGATGCACAAGCATTTTTTAAGTAAATCACGAGTGTGTTTCTGCGCCAGATTCAGTGCCCTGTATTTTCTTTCTGCTACCCCCTCGTTGCCTTGTTCCACTCTATAGGCATTGAAATTAGCATTGGTTTCCGGTTTGTGCACAAATCCATTTCAAGATGGCTATGCTAGTCCACAGATGCCTATACGGCCAGTCTCCTGCTTATCTTAAATCTCTAGTATCCAGCTATACACCGGCCAGAACCCTCTGCTTCTCTGACCTAGCTCTGGTGGAGGTTGGAGGATTTAGCAACAAGAATGAACTGGGCAGCTCCTTCCCTATCTGTGCGGCAAACACTTAGAACTCGTTTCCACTGAGTATTAGACAAGAGCAAAACCCTACTGCCTTCCAGCGGTCCCTAAAAACATTTTTATTCGAGTAGAGTATCCTCCCTCTTTCTCACTTCTCCCAGGCCAGGGCTTTTCCTGTTCTTATCTGTCATGTCCACTGTGTTAATGTGCGCCCAGATGCCTGCGGGCTACCGGCGCATTATAAGTAAATAAAACAAATAAAAAATGGGGGCATAAGCAGATACTTGGTTTGATATATATATATATGTTTGTTGCACAAGTAATAATGGTATGCCAACATATGTTTAGGCGCAAGCCTCTTCACGTAATAGAAAATGAGCTTGAACAGATTGTAATCAGTTTTAAATAGTTCTTATAAATTCAATGGTTGCCTGTTTATTTGTATGTTCGAATTCCTTTTAGGGTTGACTGTGATTTCAATAGTTTATATAGGATAGATTTTTCAGCAGGAAGTTTATTAATGAGAAAAGGGTATAGAAGGTTATAGAAGATACTCTTATCCCCTGACCTTTATCATCACATGTATGTAACTCCTTCGTAACTAAGACTGCCACAAGCAACAGTGCCGCAATGCATTCGGGCTGTATGTGCGCTATATAAATGCAAAACAATAAAATAAATATAAAGTATATCGGTACACCATCGAACGTCAGTTTATGAGTTCCATGGTTTGTTTAGTATCGCTGACTGATGGAGCAAATGTTTATGACGGGATCTTTAAGCTCCTTCTGTTAAGGCGCATTCACCTGTTTATTTCTAGTGTGTGTCAAGGTTTTACATGTAAGCTCGAATTTTTTAAAATTAATTTAATACATTTTATATAAATTGCTCTGTTGAAATTAACGTGACAGGAAATATGTATTGCTGTATTATTCATCCGGTACACGAATTTACAGCCCTAGAGAAATCAACACAGACTGATTGTGTTCACTTGGACTAAAACCAAAACAGGTATCCTCCTGCATCTAATGAGAACAATCTTTCAGAATCTCGGAAGATCCAATTCAGAGACATGAACAATATGAGCAGTTTCATATTGCCCATTGGCTAATCTACTGCACGAATGGTGTAGTGTGTTCATTGGAGGGAGCACAGTTTTTTCCTCTAATCCTCACAGAATAGAAGACATTTGGAGAGATATTCCCCAAGAAAAGGAAATTCTTCTCCCTTTTACCATTTGGTGGTACAACACAGCTTGTGGAAGACTTCTACCACAATCTATAAGGGCTCGTAATTCATTGAACGTACGTGACAAAGAAGGAGTGATAGGAAAGAAGACGTTATCACCACCATACAACACAAGCAACAAAATACCCCTGATGAATGTCCTACATTTTTCTGTGTTTTAGGGACAGAAACTTGTGTAAATTGGGTCTAGAAAACAATAATAAGATTACTGTAAAAAAGGAAAACAACTCCAATGTGAAGTATCACATGGCGTTGATCTAGTGATCAAGAGATTTAATCCACATTGTTTGTACTTTCTTGTGTTTCTGCGTAATATATGTTTTACATGTTTTTATGGAGTTTTATGTAATGTGATCATTTTATGAGTACTAGCATTTATATCTTTAATTTAAAAATGTTTTAACGTTCATGTGTGAATTTTGGGGTAACAGATATACCCATTGTCATAGTAACTTGTCTGGTTTTAGACACCTGTTAGCATACCTTCTTTTTGTAGAATAAATAGCTTATCCGTATGGTAAGAAGTGTATGATCCCCCAATACATGGTTTATGGCGTTTGAGAAAAGTTTATCATTCCTCCTCCTTCATGTTAGTCTTGGTCGGGGGGGGGGAAGGGGTCCCCTTATAATGAAGCATCACACATTTCAAAGCTAATCATTTTGGTTTTTGTTATTGTTTATTGAGTTCCACATTTACAGGTATGAATTTGTATTGGAGAAATGAAGAATTGGCCCAGCTCAAAAACATGCAAGCTGGAGGGCCAGCCATCACTTGACCATTATTAGATGGGATGGTAGCCTCTGCTGGCAGATTAAATACGTTTAAGACTTTGGCATGATGACTGCAGTTTACACAGCATACTACAAAGTCCCATAAAATGCTTTTGATCTTTGTACCATCCAGCATGGCTTTATCAATAATATCAAATCACCCCAAGGCCGTAAAAAGTGTCAAACTGTCACAAGTCTCTCCCCGTCTCACCTGTTTTTGTTGAGTACTTGCTACCTTCTGGGATTTCTTCTTTTTTACGGTCCGGGATTTGTATAGACCCGAATGCTGATTTGCGGCGTCCAGCATGAGGATAGCGGTTCAGTTTCCAGGAGCGTTTAGAAAGTCCAGGGTAACACCAAGAAGCAAACAAGTTACGCTCGGAGGCACGGAGGACCACACATTTCAAAGCTAATCATTTTGTGTTTTGTTATTGTTTATTGAGTTCTACATTTACAGGTATGAATTTGTATTGGAGAAATTTCGAATTGGCCCAGCTCAAAAACATGCAAGCTGTAGGGCCAGCCATCACTTGACCATTATTAGATGGGATGGTAGCCTCTGCTGGCAGAGTAAATCCTTTTAAGACTTTGGCATGATGACTGCAGTTTACACAGCATACTACAAAGTCCCAAAAAATGCTTTCTATCTTTGTACCATCCAGCATGGCTTTATCAATAATATCAAATCACTCCAAGGCCGTAAAAAGTGTCAAACTGTCACAAGTCTCTCCCCGTCTCACCTGTTTTTGTTGAGTACTTGCAACCTTCTGGGATTTCTTCTTTTTTACAGTCTGGGATCTGTATAGACCCGAACGCTGATCTTCGGCGTCCAGCGTGAGGATAGCGGTTCAGTTTCCAGGAGCGTTCAGAAAGTCCAGGGTAACACCAGGAAGCAAACAAGTTACGCTCGGAGGCACGGAGGACCGTGACTTGAGCGCAGAAGGTCTTCCAGGAGTTTGGAGAGGGTAGGAATAGGACGGGGAATAAAGGAGCTGGGAACAAGGAATCAAGCGAGAGCCCCGATCGAACTCCGGCAAAGCACGTCCGACTACAGGTAGCGGTAGCGTTGAGACGCGCAGAGCCGCGGGGCGTGTCTCTCTTGTAGGATGAGCAGCATGGAACGCAGAGACTGATACGGAGCGTCCGTTCTGAGCGGCCATGTTGGAAGGAATACTGCATGCAATCCTCTGCGAGTCAGGGACCAGGAGGACCAGAAAAGACGTAGACGACGGTTCATGACAGTATGCCTCCTCTGAAAACCAGCTCCTCCGGGTTTGCCCGGATGGATCAGATGAAATCGTCGAACCAATCTGGGCGCATTCATGTTTGACACTGGTTCCCACGTACACTCCTGGAAGGGTAACCTTTCCACTCAACCAGATATTGTAGTTGACCTCGTCGATATCTTGAGTCACAAATCCTGGAAACCTTGTATTCCAGTTGATCATTTACAATAACAGGGGTAGATCTAGGAGCTGTTCGGGATGACTGAATGTAAGGTTTTAGCAGAGAAGTGTGAAAGACTGGATGAATCCTTTTCCAAGATTCAGGTAACCGAAGTCGAAAGGCCACTGGGTTGATGATTTCTTGTATGGAAAAGGGACTGTAGTATCTGGGAGCCAGTTTATTAGGGCGCAGGTGTCTAGGAAGGAGCTTCGAGGATAACCAAACCTTATCTCCTACTGAATAGGGAGGTCCGGGTCTTCTATTAGAGTCAGCATAACATTTGACATCTTTTCGGGCCTTTTCTAGGTTTTCTTTAACCTCCTTCTGGATTGTGATGAGGTTTTCGATCCAGGAGTCTACTGGAGGTACTGGGGTAGGATGTGGGAGTACAGAGGGTAGCACAGATGGATGGAATCCTTGACTACAGAAGAAGGGACTGGTCTTGATAGCTGAGTGATCTGAATTGTTATAAGCAAACTTGACCATAGGTATTAGGAGTGACCAATCGTCCTGAACTTTGGTGGCGAAACAACGTAGGTACTGTTCAAGAGTCTGGTTGACACGCTCCGTGGCTCCATTGGTTTGTGGGTGGTAGCCAGAGGATAAAGCACGTTGGATTCCTAGAATACAACACACTTGCTTCCAAAACTGAGATATGTACTGGGGTCCTCGGTCTGAAATGATTTTGGAAGGCAGCCCATGAAGTCGGAATATGTGTTCCAGGAAAATTCCGGCAAGATCTGATGAGGAAGGTAGTTTGGACAAGGGTGTAAAATGAGCCATATGAGTAAACAAGTCAATAGTGACCATGATTGTTGTGTAGCCTCTAGAGGGTGGTAATTCCACGATAAAGTCAGTGGCGATGAATTCCCAGGGTCTTGTTGGTATTGCTGGTTGGATTAGGAGTCCGGCCGCCTTCTTATTATCATGTTTGTTCTGGTTGCAAACAGCGCATGTTTGGACATGGATCCTAATGTCATCCTTCATCTTCGGCCACCAAAACTGCCTTTGTACTAAATGGAGAGTGTTGGTAATTCCACAATGTCCCGAATGTAAGGTATCATGACATAGCCTTGTGATTCTTGGTCTCAGTCCAGGGGTGGGAATAACTAGGCGATTGTCCTTGAATAAATATCCGTCCTTTGCTGTGAGATTCCATCGGTTATTTCTCTTGTGCTCCTTCCAGAGGTCTGAAAGTCGAGTTTGGCCTTGGATATTCTCCAGGAGGTTGAGTGCTTGGGCAACAAAGATTGTGTGGGGAAACATTTTTGGAAAGGTCCGATCCTCAGGGTTTTCATAGTCAGGATGTCTGGAAAGGGCATCAGCAATTATATTCTGTGATCCAGGGACATGATGGATGTGGAAATGATACTGTGCAAAGAAGAAGGCCCAACGGGCCTGACGACTGTTCCTACACTCCAAGGATTGTAGAACCTGAAGATTTCGATGGTCCGTACAGACCTGGACTGGATGCTTAGCTCCCAGGAGTAGATGTCACCACTCTGTAAAGGCTTGGCGGATGTCTAATAGCTCCTTTTCCAAGACGGAATAATGAGTCTCACTGGGAGTCAGAGTTCGTGAAAGGTAAACAATGGGGTGCTCCAATTTGTCCTGAAATTCCTGTTTTAGGACTGCTCCTATGGCGTAGTTAGAGCCATCCGTCTCCGCTAGGAATGGCCGGTTAATGTCGGGTTGCGCTAGGATGGGGGCTTGAGTGAACTCTGTCTTTAATCATTGGAATGCCTTGTCTTCGGCTGCGGACCAGAGAAATGGGGTATCTTTCTTCAAGAGAGAAATGATCGGTTGAACAATTTCAGAAAAGGACGGTATGAGTTTTCGGTAAAAATTAGCAAGTCCCAGGAAGGATTGAATTTGTTTCACAGAAGTGGGAGCCGGCCAAGATAGTATGGCCTTTACCTTTGAAGGATCCATTCCAATTCCTTCTGGACTAAGGACAAATCCTAGGTAATGAACAGAAGTGACGTGAAATGGGCATTTCTCGGGTTCAGCCAGGAGTTTGTTTTCACGTAATTGTTGTAGGACTGCCTTAACATGCTCTTCATGCTTTAAAAGGTCCTTGGAGTAGATCAAGATATCATCCAGGTAGGCGATGACAAAGAGGAATAGCATATCCGAGAACACCCTATCCATGAAACGTTGAAAAACTGCTGGGGCATTAGCAAGTCCGAAGGGCATGACTAGGTATTCAAAATGGCCGAAGGGGGTTCTAAAGGCTGTTTTCCATTTGTCACCTTCTTTTATACAAATGAGATGGTAAGCACCCCTTAGGTCTAATTTAGTAAAGATTACTGCACCTCTGACTGCTTCTAGGATATCCGAGATGACGGGTAAGGGATAACGGTCCTTGAGAGTACACTGATTTAGACCACGGTAGTCCAAACATGGTTTGAGTTCCTTTGTATCTTTCTTTGGAACGAAGAACAATGAAGCGCCCGCTCGAGATTTGGACGGGCGTATGGTACCATTTTCCAGGTTAGTATCCAGGTATTCTCGGAGAGCCCTCTTTTCAGGTTCAGGTAATATAAACATTCTGCTGAAAGGAATCACTGCAGAGGGCTCAGTATCGATGGCACAATCTTCTGGTCTGTGAGGAGGTAGAGCTTGAACTATAGCGGTCGAAAAGACATCAGAAAAAGCTTGGTAGGCTCTGGGAATCTGGATGATGTTAGAAACGGTGACTGGACTTTGTTGATTCTCTTGAAAGCCTTCAGAAGGCTTCGGTACGGTATCCAGGGATAGGCAGTGAGCCATACAATATTCAGATCCAAGAAACAGTGAGCCGGCTGCCCAATTGATGAACCATCAGATAATGGGCTGATTTAATGAGGTCAAATTTGATCCTCTCTTGATGGTGATTAATAGAAAGTAGAATCTCTTTAGTCTGAAGGGTAATGGGTCCTGAGGAAAGAGGCCTCCATCAATGGCCTCTACTGGTTGCATTGTTATTCGGCTTTCATGTGGAATGTTGTGAGCAGTGACCCTATCTTGATCTAAAAATACGCCCATGGCTCCACAGTCAACTAATGCCAGGATGGGGTAGGATTCTGTCTTGGAAGGCGATAGTAAGGCCTGAAGAACCACAAGGTTATTTTGTCCAGGAGAGTTCAAGGATGGAATTGATGTGGAGCAAACATCTCTCTCCCGACACTGTGCTCCATCTCAGATCAGGAGCTGGCGTTTCCCGAACGCCATGGAGGAGCAATAGGACATTCTCTCACCAGATGTTTATCGGAGGCGCAATACATGCACAGACCAGTATGGATCCGTCACATCCTTTCTTGAGGGTTAATGGGTCCATGGAAGGCTCCTAGTTGCATAGGTTCGGGGTCCTGGGTAGAAGGAACAGTAGGCTCTGCTCTAGGAGCATGTCCCTTGCTGGTCTTTTGGAAACTTGCCTTAGACTTCTTTTTCTCTGCTCTACTTTCTTGGATTTGGAAATCTATCTGTAAGGATAGGTCCATAAGAGCCTGGAAGGAACTTGGGCGTGCCACCCTTGCTAGCTCATCTTTTATTTCTTCGTTGAGCCCCCTTCAGAAGAGAGTAAAACTAGCTTCTGGAGACCAGTCTGCTTCCTTTAAAAGTTGTTTGAAACGAGTTTCATAGGTGAGCATATCCTGGGACCCTTGTTGAAACTCGAGTAGTCTCTCTTGATCACTGTACACTTGTTCTGGGCGATCAAACATTTCCTTAAGGGCTCTCAGAAAGCCATCATAGTCATCCAAGAGGGCATCGCCTGAATTGACCAGGGGGGTTGCCCAAGTCATTGCATTCCCAGTGAGGTGTGAGATCATAAAACCCACCTTTGCTCTAGGAGTGGAGAAATAGTAGGGTTTGAAGGTGAAGTGAACTAGACACGAAGGCGCAGAGAGTCTTGGAAGAACCGTCATACTTGTCCACTATTCCTCCCAACAACACACTGGGCCTCATTACACAGTAGGCGGTAAGGGTTTACCGGTAGGATTTTACCGGTACCAGTAAACCCTTACCGCCTTACCACGAGGTCCCTTTGCGGGACCCGACCTTAACGGCTGGTTTGAGCCCTATGGGGGCAAAAATGGGAATGGGGAAGTGACTTGGTGAATGGGGAATTACCGCCCCCGCTCACCTTGGAGTAGGGCGGTAATTCCGCCATCCACCAAGGCGTACACGGTAAAATACCGGCGGCAACCATGGCGCTAATAGCGCCATGGTTACTGCCTACCTTGTAATGAGGCCCACTTTCTTTTGTCGCTGAATCACGTGATAGAACTAACTGCTTTAACGCAGCGTTCTCTGCCTTGAGGTTCTGTACCTCTATTGTTAACTACTGCATGCCTCGCATGAGGTCTTGAACGGCGGCTTCCATCTCTGTATCTGTATCGTTTTTATGGCGTCTCAATCTGTCACAAGTCTCTCCCCGTCTCACCTGTTTTTGTTGAGTACTTGTGACCTTCTGGGATTTCTTCTTTTTTACGGTCCGGGATTTGTATAGACCCGAACGCTGATCTTTGGCGTCCAGCGTGAGGATAGCGGTTCAGTTTCCAGGAGCGTTCAGAAAGTCCAGGGTAACACCAGGAAGCAAACAAGTTACGCTCGGAGGCACAGAGGACCGTGACTTGAGCGCAGAAGGTTTTCCAGGAGTTTGGAGAGGGTAGGAATAGGACGGAGAATCAAGGAGCTGGGAACAAGGAATCAAGCGAGAACCCCGATCGAACTCCGGCAAAGCACGTCCGACTACAGGTAGTGGTAGCGTTGAGACGTGCAGAGCCGTGGGGGCGTGTCTCTCTTGTAGGATGAACAGCGTGGAACGCATAGACTGATCCGGAGCGTTCCGTTCCGAGCGGCCATGTTGGAAGGAATACTGCATGCAATCCTCTGCGAGTCAGGGACCAGGAGGACCAGAAAGGACGTAGACGACGGTTCATGACACAAACACAATAGTGTACCTTCTAACAATCTGTTCACTACAGGGCCAAAAATCAGGACTCTGAAACAGAAAATAAAATACATGGAATATGGAATAGGAAAATCTGTGTATTGGGGCAGGCACTTCTTTATAACTATCTCATACAGCAAGATGAGAATATTATGCTGTACCAGGTCTCAGCATTAGTTTATCAGCCGTGCTTACACAAGTAGGACATCCACATTAAACATGCTAGTTATAACGGATGTAAGGAAGATCTGATAGCATTAGGGCCATATGCCCGTTTCCAGCTCTGAAACATTTGCCCATCATTCGTACATTACCATTTACCTCTGTGGGAACTAAACAGCTGCACTACTTAAACTTTGTTAGTAAATGTGAAACTTGCAACTAAAGACTAAGTACATTCCTCAACTCTGAAACCAAACAATGTCCCTGATTGTAGAACTACCAAAGACAGAGCCATATCCAGGCCTGGATGTTGGAGTGGTGAGGGTGGGGATGTTTCAGCATGCCAGAACAATAACATTATCATACATTACATCATATATTAAGCTTTTAGCGCCCAGACTCTTAAAAACTCTCCATGCAGCCTTTAAATGCAAGCTTACCATTCTTTTGCACCATTTCCATCCCAACATGCACTCTCTGCTGTATGAGGAATGGAAATACAGAGAAAGAGATAGCAAGCGGGAGAGAAAAGCGAGACAGAGAACGAGAGAGGGACCTTTAAAGGGGAAAGAAGAACAGATAGATGACGCAATAGAGGACAAAAAGAAAGACGCATGTGTGACTGACAGAGACTGTGCTTGAGAGTGATCAGGATGAAGGACTATTACAGGGGATATCGACTCTTACAAAATAAAAGGACTGTGATAAAGGTGAAGACCTGTGGTTTAGGAGAAGGACTGCGACAAAGGAGAAATACTGTGATGAAGGGAAGCACTGTAACAAAGAACTGTGATGAATTGGAAGGACTATGACAGAGGACTGTGATGAAGAATTACTTTGTTGAAGGACTACTAGGATGATAAGGGCTGTGATGAAGAGGAAGCACTGTGATGGAGGTGAAGGGCTATGCTGAAGGAGAAGGACTGTGATGAAGGAAAAGGAATGTAAAAAAGGAGAAGCACTGTGTCAAAGGCAAAGGAGTTTGCCGAAAGAATGTCATGAAGGAGAAGGACAGCCATGAAGAACAAATAGTGTGATGAGGACTGTGACAAAAGAAGAGATCTTCTGAGCATGGAGAAGGTCGATGAGGAAGGTCAATGACTATTATGAAGGAGAAGGACTAGATGAAGGAGAAGAGCTAAATCAATAGAGAAGAACTGATGCAGTGGAAAGGCTGATGAAGGACTGTCACAAAAGACAAGGTTTATGGCAAAGGACTGTGATGAAGGTGAACTGTTACAGAGGACAGGGACAACAAAGGAGGATTGTGACAAAGCAAGCGAAACTATGATGAATGTGAAGCACTACAATTAAGTTAAAGGACTAAAATGAAGGAGAGTGATAAAGATGAAAGAGGACTGATGGAGGACTATGACAAATCAGAAGCACTGTGATGAAGGAATATGTTAATGGGAAGGACTGTGATGAAGGAGAAGGACTATAATGAAGCAGAACTGTGATGAAGGACTGCATGGATGTGGAAGGGCGGTGAAGAAGGTGAAAGACTATGATGAAGGAGAAGCACTGTGATAACAGAGTAGTGAAGGAGAATGATAGCGATGAAGGATAAGGACTGTGTCTAAGGCAAAGGACTATGGCGAAGGTGAACTAGGATGAAGGAGAAGTGCTAGGACAAAGGAAGGAAAAGGACTGATGAAGGGAACCGGCTGATAAAGAACTCTGACAAAGGAGAAGGACTATGGTGAATGGGAGTGATGAAGGAGAAGCACTGTCACTAAGGACAAGGACTGTAAAGGACTGCTATAAAAGAAGAGAAATGATGAAGAAACTTAAGGACTATGATGAAGATAAACTACTAGAATCAATGTAATGGGACTGGTGTTAAGTAGGACTATAACAAAGGAGAAGCACTGTGATTAAGGAGTGTGATGAAGGAGAAGGACTATGATGAAGGACTGTGATGATGGGAAAGGACTGAAAAGGGACTTGAACGAAGGAGAAAGGCTAATGAAGTAGAAGGTCTGTGATGAATGAGACAGTCTATGACAGAACAAAAGGACTGTAACAAAGAGGAAGGACTGTGACAAAGGGATATGGCACAGAGATACTGTTTCAAAGAAGGCTTGTAATGAAGGAGAAGGAATATGAAGAAGTAGGACTACCACAAGGAAGATAAGCAATGTGAAAGACTGAGAAGACTAAGGGCAAGGAGAAGTACTATAGTGAGCGAATAAGAAGAAGCAGGCAGACTATTTTGAGGGAGAATATCTATGACAAAGTACTAGAATAAAGTAGGGCGAGCGGAAGGAAGCACAAAATAATTTATGATGCGCCAATGCATGAACAGGCTGAATACTCATAACAAAAAGAGGGGTATACCACTGGTGATGCAGCTTTCGGTGGGGTACTACAATATACATATATTGGGTTTCCAAAAGTCCGCTAGCGAAATTATTATTTTGCCCACATAGTGAAATAAATTCAATTAATTTTTTTGTTGAGTATCGTTAGATACAGACAGGTTTGCCTACGTACAAGACAGTAAATAGTCTTAATATTATTTAGCAAACCTGTCTTGAGAATTACGACTCTGAAAGACTCTGAATACTCTCAAATAATTTGATTTGCATTATTAACATTATAAATTGTTTCTTTGTTGCTCTATTGTCTTTTGTCATTTAAACATGTAATGTTTTTGCTTATCTTTTAACAACTTCTCCTTATTATATTTTTTTTTTGTCAAATCACTTGTATTTAAAAAAAAAACCCTTTTTATAAAAAAAAGTATTTTCCCAAAACATGAAATAAATAAAATGAAAAGACTTTCTTTCTCCTTTTTTTTTTCTTTGCGGCTGACTGTTCAATTCAACTACAAAGGTATTGAAATATTTGAGATATCTAACGATACTCAACACAAAATTAATTGAATTTATTTCACTATGTGGGCAAAATAATAATTTCGCTAGCGGACTTTTGGAAACCTAATGTATGTATATTGAACAGGCTGACTAGGGTGCGAGTGAGTGGATTTCATTGTGGCAAGTGTTTCTGCATTTGCTCGGTGTTGGTGATGGGACAACTTTGGCGTGGAGTGTCAGGAGTGTTTCCTGTGTGGAGTCCATCAGTGTTCTACACTGATCTTGCACCATGCTGCCCCAGAATTGTGTCCTTGCTGCCTGCTTTGTGCCGTCCGTGAGGAGGAGGGGTAAGGACCAACTCATAAAGGATCACTCCATGACACGGAGCGTCGCAGAGTGTCAGGAGTATTTCCTGTGTGGAGTCTCTCAATGTTCTACACTGATCTTGCACCCTGCTGCCCCAGACGTCTGTCCTTGCTGCCTTCTGTGTGCCGTGAGGAGGAGGAGGAGGGGCTAACTCATAAATAATCACTGCACAACGCGGAGCGTCGCAGAGTGTCAGGAGTGTTTCCTGTGTTCCCTGGGTTGACCCGGAAGCCATGCGGATGCGAGAAAGGACTTCCCTCTTACCAGAACGGCTTCATCAGACCTCGAGCCGACTTGGACAACTCGACCAAAGTTGCAGACAAGACACCAGGCGCGCCTTGGTCTCCTGCAACAAGCAAGCCTATTGGTCACAGATTCGAGTGCAACAGGAGGTAAGCGCGTTGACCTGTCATTCATGGCCCCGCGCATGCATATCCTCATAGTAAAGAGCAGGGTGAAACATTGCATAAAGACATACAGAAAGTGAGCCCGAAGGGCGAGGTTAGTGCTTGCGTTGAGGGCACTGACCATTCTAACCGTATCGCTTTTCACGTGCCAAATAGCAACCAGACAGGATTTAGCGATCTAACGCATGTTTGTGAACCGACAGTACTCCCACTTTCGGGCTTGGCTGACCGCATGGTGAGAGTGTTTGATTCATTCACGTTGACTGTGCCTTATGAGCATTACCCAGGGGCCCTTCATTCTTAACCGTGTTCTGAGGAAAGACCACTCGCCCCCTCGGATTTATTCGTGCCACCAGTGCAAAACAATTGGCAAATCGTTCAGTGCTTTTTTTTGCGAGAAGCTGTCCAACTCTCAGGACAAAAATACCTCGCAAGCTGACGACGCGGACAGGCCTAAGAAATGCCTATCCAGCTCTACCTACCATAACACCACAGACGATGTCGATCATCCTTGGAATAAGGAATTAGTATACGCCCCCTGCTGCTCTGATGAGACAGAAGCCCAAATCCTAAAGCAGATTACCTGCAAGCTAACTGCAATAAGACCTGCAGTGACCGGGGCCCCTATCACAATGGCCCCGGATGAGTTTATGCAACCAGGAACCCAAGCCCCTTACTCCGGCCATGAGTTACCAAAACTTCCACATAGGCTGTCACAGAGCTGTGAAACTATGAACACCTCTGACAAAGGGGTAGAAAATGACAAGTTGCTGCCGCCTCCGTATATGAAATCGAGTGATGCCGGGAATGAGTTAGAACTGGTCAAGGAAGTTATTTCTTCTTGCAGAAACGTGTTAGCAGTTGCTGACACGCTGCTGCACAACATAACCAAAATAACTTCACAAATGGAAAACAGAGCTGATAAGCGAAGATCTTCTGCCCAATGCAAAACAATTACGCTCAATAAAACGAGCTCGAACATCAGGTCAAACAAGCGTAGGAGAGTTGACTCGTGCACTCCGCCTGCCATTAGATGCTCATAACTCAAATCAAGTGAGATCTATCACACAAAATCAAGAATGACAATTGCAGAGATAATTGACCCTGAGAGAGCAGAGATGAACAAAGATCGCACATCAGCATCGGAAGAATCTTCAACAGACTCTTCTTTCACAAGAGAGATTTCCTGAAAGTAAGATGGTCCACATACTGCAAAAAACCTGGAGTCAAATCCGAAGTACTAAATCCCAAAAAGATTATACAACAAGTCATACATGAAATGAATCCAAATATCATGTCAGTTCTAACCATAGCCTTAGCGCCATTCTTAAAGATATATGAGTATATCAATGAAACTACAAAGATCAAAGCACATAAACAGCAATGATGCATTCTAAGCTCATAAGCATCAAAACCTCCATGCTTACGCTAAAAACAAAAGCAAACGAGGATACAGAGTGGACTGAATTGATTCACAAATCACTTGTAGAGCAACTTAAAATCAATGGTGAACACAAAAAATGATTGGCAGGAGTGGCCTGTGAGGGTCTTCTGCTATCAAAAATGAACAAAACTAGGCACAATGAAAACACAGAAACAGGAGATCAGTGTAAAAGAGCCCTGAATTATCAACAAACTCTGAAATCATCAAAATGACCAAAAACCACAAAACACCACCTGTAACAGAAGAACAGGGCGCATCCACTAGACCCTCAACCTCTGCAAATGCGGAAGGCATAGTAGGAAATCAGAGAGGGCCAAGCCCACTACCAAAACTAACAATGAAAACAGGGGGCCGTATTTATCCTATCTCTCAAAACGCCAAAGCTGGGACCCACAACACAAAGGAAGCTAAAACCGTTCAATTCAAGAAGCCAAAAAATCAATCTAGAGGGTAACAGCTTAAATCTAACAGATCGTGGAAATTTCTACGAAACCTTAAGTCTTTCTCACCGGAAACAGAAAGACCTCTGAACTGAAAGCAAAAACTACTGCAACTCCATTAAAAAACAAATAGGATTTTCTCATGCAAAAAAAAGAAAGGTTCCTCGCCACTTACGTTTAACACTCATCTGACAATATGTTAATGTTGTTGAATTTATCAACACATGACATGGATACAGAATTTGAAAATTCACAAGTCAAGGATGACTCGTTTACATCAATATACGACGTGGAGCCAGAAGTTGTAGAGCGAACAGACCTGGAAGTGTCGATCGCATTGGACACATTATTCTCAAGCTCTCGAAGAATGTAAACAACATGATGGCTTGAACCCAAGGGTTGTGTTAGAAAACAATCCCAAGGACCTCTTGAGGACTGAATTTCTGACCTTAGCGGAAAAGAGAAAAATTTTCCCAGGAAAAAAGTTGGAATCGCGAGCAAAAGTCTTGTTACACAAACCACCGGGACGATTTGGCTATTCAGCCAGATCAGACAGAACATGGAACAAAACATCCAGCAGTGTCCCTCTCCTTGAGTTACAACGAATTGAATAAGGATGAGAATCCATGAGAACACGAAGACAGAGGCCGCAAACACAACAGAACGAAAACCAACAACATATTTATTGCAAATAACCAATTAACCTTGGAATGCATTCTGTCAGTAAATGACAGATTGATAGTAAACCGTCAAAATGTTCTATGGCTGCTCCACCACATACGAGCACTTCGATGAATCAAGTCTGACGATATTGCCATAGTAGAATTCACTGAAAACCTACAACATGACCAAGTGCAGCTGCACATACATTCTAGAATGATCTGCGATCAACTGCTCTGTGCCTCTTCATCGCTTCTTCCATTAGAATTTTACATTTTAGAACTTCAACACAAACCAACTCCAGACAAAAAAGTAAAAAACTTTAACAGAGACAAATAAGGTGCAATAATTTAACAGGAAGGCAGAAGATCGCAATATGCCACGGACCCTAATCGTCAGAAGGAACAAAGTCCAACAAAGATGACTTCAGTCAATCGTCCTCAATGGAAGCAAGCAATTAACATGACAAAGAACAAAACCAGTGACCAATACATGGCTCCCTTGAATATCATGTTTAAATGCCCCAATATGTCAACAAAGTGGAACAAGAATGAATCGAACTCGGCAGCCTCAGCTTCAAAGTAAGAATCATGGAGCTGGATAGCCGAGGCACTCTGTGCTGACAACAACATCTAACACTTAGAATCGCAACAAGCACCAACATGTTTAATTGGATCATGGACTACCAGAGGATTCATGCATTCCTTTTCCAAGGACATGTGTAATTTAGAGCGATTTGACATCTTATGCTTGCAGGAAATATGGCTATCTTCTGCGAAGACTTTGACACATTGATGAACCCTGCACTAAAAGGAAAGAAGGGACGACCAATGGCGGACCTTCTCACCTTAATAAAAAAGAAAACAGAACTTTGAGTTATAAAATCTGAAAACCCAAGTCCTTACATTCAACTCACTCTCTTGGAATCAGTGTTCAAACTTAATACATTGGATAATACCATTGGGATAATGAATCTTTACTGGCAACACAAGGCAACGGCTACCATCAAATTCATCAATCAAATAACTACCATGATTGATCAGTTGAAATCTTCAGCCATGAATCCAATTATAGTACTGTGTGGCGATTTAAATATCAATAGTTTAACAACAGACAGAGATGTAAAAATCAAAAGCAGCAACATATATGAGGACAGAACAAGGAAGGCCAACAGTTGGACGGAAGAAATGGAAGCAAGAAACATTGTGATTCTAAATGGTCAAATACAGGGGGACATACCTCCACGGGCTACGTGAAAATGAGGAGTTCAGGAATCCATGCTGGATTACTTCTTTGTTTCAGAAAGAGTAACACAGAGAGTAGCCTCATTGCAAGTTATACCAACAAAGTACAGCGATCAAGATTTGCTGGAACTAACGTGCCACTTTCAGATGGCTCCCACGCGAAACTCCTGGCAATCAACAGTGATGGTAGAGTCAGGAAGAATCAGGCTACGACTTAACGCAACAAAGTTGAGGGCCATCAATAAAGAGTACCAAAAAACACTTAGCGGCAGAAAAATCAAAGTCTACTACCACACGCTGCTAGACCAATATGTAGAAACCCAGCAGGGACTGCAAAGATGCGATTTCAAGTCGAAACATGCATTCGACCCCGAAATATTACTAAGAAAAAGGGAGCAGCACAAAGCGATTAGATCAAGCGCACACTTACAGACCGCAGAAAAAAGCCATTATGAAGAAGAAAGCCAAACAAAAATACAGAAATTGGCTAATTTCCCACAAATGCATACATGGGCGTAATTTTAGGGGGGGGACGGGGGTGTTTGTCCCCCCCAACTTTCATGGCACACCATTTTGTCCCCATTCATTTGGCTGGGGCACCTTTTAAACAGATGTCATGTCCCCCCCAACTTTTTCAGAAAAGTTACTCCACTGCATGCATAACTGAACAATGAGATGCCAAGTGCATGATGCGAACCTTTTCAAATAGAAATACTAGAGATTTCTGGCGGGTCATAAACAACATAAATGATCCACATCAAGCGCTGCAAAGCAATATGGTATCAGAAGAGGCCTGGATCGAACATTATGATGATCTATATAAAAAGAAAGCCACAACGCAAAATCCGGAATAGCCCATCAGAGACAAGTGGGAAATCAACTTTGAGAAAGTGGACATCCTAGCAAAAATTAAATATGCAAGTATGTCTAGAGCTCGAGGCCCAGATGGCATAACAAACCAGATGCTGAAAGAATCCCCTGATGAATAGGCTGATTTTTGCATGACCCTATTCTCACGAATAGTAGAAAAGGGGGAGATTCCAAGCTCTTGGAGAAGTGCAATTGTAGTACCGATATTTAAAGAAGGGAATAAGAATTGACCCAAACATTTACCATACCATTGTGCTTCTCGACATGATGGGTAAAATCATTGCTTCGCTTCTGAAAACAAAAATTACGATCTGGATTAAGAGCACACATCCTTATGACTGCAGACAAACAGGATTCGTCCGGAGAGTGGGTTGTGGACTTAACCTACTCCAGATAAACTTGCTAAAAATCAAAGCAATTAAACAAGGAGCCACAATCTACATGGCTTTCATGAATCTAGACCATGGGTGCACAACATACGGCCCGCGGGCCAGTTGCGGCCCGCCATGCCCTTTTGACCGGCCCGCGAGGCACAAAGACTTTCCTAATGGAGGGCGGCCCGCGGCCGCCCTCCATTAGGAAAGTCTTTGTTGTCTTCCGGGCCGGTGAAAACACTGGCCCTCATTGGCTCAGCACACACACGCATCACGTCGCTCCTACGAGCCACGTAATGCGTGTGTGCTGCACCAATGGAGGGCCAGCACTACGGCTGGCGTGGTCCATAAGGCTTGATGCCGGAAGGCATTTCAGCCTTGGACCACGCCAGCCGTAGTACGATTCCAGCTTACCTGCCTGCCTTCCAGCACATCTCCGGTAAGTGGTCTGTTTGTGATTGTGTGTCGGGTTTGTTTTGCTTTATGTTTGTGTGTGTATGTTGTGGGGGGTGTGTGTCGGATGTGTATGAATGTTTGTATTTGAATGTATTTTGTGTGTATGTTGAGATGCGGGGGTGGGGGGGTCTGTCGGATGTGTGTGTTTGAATGTATTTTGTGTGTATGTTGAGATGCGAGGGTGGGGGCGTGTGTCGGATGTGTATGAATGTTTGTGTTTGAACGTATTTTGTGTGTATGTTGAGATGCGGGGGTGGGGAGGTGTGTCGGATGTGTATGAATGTTTGTATTTGAATGTATTTTGTGTGTATGTTGAGATGTGGGGGTGGGGGGGTGTGTCGGATGTGTATGAATGTTTGTGTTTGAATGTATTTTGTGTGTATGTTGAGATGCGGGGGTGGAGGGTGGCGGATGTGTATGAATGTATTTGAATGTATTTTGTGTGTATGTTGAGATGTGGGGGGGTGTGTGAATGTTTGTATTTGAATGTATTTTGTGTGTATGTTGAGATGTGGGGGGGTGTGTGAATGTTTGTATTTGAATGTATTTTGTGTGTATGTTGAGATGTGGGGGGGTATGTGAATGTTTGTATTTGAATGTATTTTGTGTGTATGTTGAGATGCAGAGGTGGGGGGTGTGTCGGATGTGTATAAATGTTTGTGTTTGAATGTATTTTGTGTGTATGTTGAGATGCGGGGGTGGGGGGATGTGTCGGATGTGTATGAATGTTTGTATTTGAATGTATTTTGTGTGTATGTTAAGATGCAGGGGTGGGGGGTGTGTCGGATGTGTATGAATGTATTTGAATGTATTTTGTGTGTATGTTGAGATGTGGGGGGGTGTGTGAATGTTTGTATTTGAATGTATTTTGTGTGTATGTTGAGATGTGGGGGGGGTGTGAATGTTTGTATTTGAATGTATTTTGTGTGTATGTTGAGATGTGGGGGTGTGTGTGAATGTTTGTATTTGAATGTATTTTGTGTGTATGTTGAGATGCGGAGGTGGGGGGGTGTGTCGGATGTGTATAAATGTTTGTGTTTGAATGTATTTTGTGGGTATGTTGAGATGCGGGGGTGGGGGGATGTGTTGGATGTGTATGAATGTTTGTATTTGAATGTATTTTGTGTCTATGTTGAGATGCGGGGGTGGGGGGGTGTGTCGGATGTGTATGAATGTTTGTGTTTGAATGTATTTTGTGTGTATGTTGAGATGTGGGGGTGGGGGGGTGTGTCAGATGTGCATGAATGTATTTGAATGTATTTTGTGTGTATGTTGAGATGTGGGGGGGTGTGTGAATGTTTGTATTTGAATGTATTTTGTGTGTATGTTGAGATGTGGGGGGTGTGTGAATGTTTGTATTTGAATGTATTTTGTGTGTATGTTGAGATGTGGGGGGTGTGTGAATGTTTGTATTTGAATGCATTTTGTGTGTATGTTGAGATGTGGGGGGGTGTGAATGTTTGTATTTGAATGTATTTTGTGTGCTGAGTTGGGGGTGGGGGTTCAGGTCTGTATGGGTGCTTGTTTGAGAGTTTGCTGATTTGGGGGGGTGGTGGGGTTTTGGTCTGTATGGGTGCATGTTTGTGTGTGTGCTGAGTTGGGGGGTGGGGTGTTCGGGTCTGTATGGGTGCATGTTTGTGTGCTGGGGTGGGGGGTTCGGGTCTGTATGGGTGTATGTTTGTGTGTGTGCTCAGTTGGGGGGTGGGGGTTCGGGTCTGTATTGGTGCATGTTTGTGTGTGTGCTGAGTTGGGGGTTTGGTTGGGGGTGAGGGGGCCATGGGGCATAGTGTTTGGTTGGGGGTGAGGAGGCCATGGGGCATAGTGTTTGGTTGGGAGTGAGGGGGCCATGGGGCATAGTGTTTGGTTGGGGGTGAGGGGGCCATGGGGGATAGTGTTTGGTTGGGGGTGAGGGGGCCATGGGGCATAGTGTTTGGTTGGGGGTGAGGGACATGGGGCATAGTGTTTGGTTGGGGGTGAGGGGGCCATGGGGCATAGTGTTTGGTTGGGGGTGAGGGGGCCATGGGGCATAGTGTTTGGTTGGGGGTGAGGAGGCCATGGGGCATAGTGTTTGGTTGGGGGTGAGGGGGCATGGGGCATAGTGTTTGGTTGGGGGTGAGGGGGCCATGGGGGATAGTGTTTGGTTGGGGGTGAGCGGGCCATGGGGCTTAGTGTTTGGTTGGGGGTGAGGGACATGGGGCATAGTGTTTGGTTGGGGGTGAGGGGGCCATGGGGCATAGTGTTTGGTTGGGGGTGAGGGGGCCATGGGGTATAGTGTTTGGTTGGGGGTGAGGGACATGGGGCATAGTGTTTGGTTGGGGGGTGAGGGGGCCATGGGGCATAGTGTTTGGTTGGGGGTGAGGGGGCCATGGGGCATAGTGTTTGGTTGGGGGTGAGGGGGCCATGGGGCATAGTGTTTGGTTGGGGGTGAGGGGGCCATGGGGCATAGTGTTTGGTTGGGGGTGAGGGACATGGGGCATAGTGTTTGGTTGGGGTGAGGGGGCCATGGGGCATAGTGTATGGGGCATAGTGTATCTAGGGTCAATAAAATATATATAAGTTAATTAAACAGGCGAGATACAATAACTAAATAGAAATAAATTATAACAATGGAAAATGTGTAGTACAAAATTTAAGTTTGAAATGCAAATAAAAATCGTTACCCCTCAAAAACATTCTTTTTCCATGTGTTTAGTACAAATTGGGGATTTAAAAAGCCTCCTGCCACGCCCCGCCTTGAGCCCTGCCCACATTTACTTTTCTGCCTGCTATAGCCCTCATGTAAGGTACTTTCGGCCTTCTGTCAAAATCAGTTGTGCACCCCTGATCTAGACCATGGCTTCGATAGCATCGACAGGGAGCTACTGTGGCATAAACTAAAAAGATAGAATTGTCCAACAAGCCTCCTTCTGGTGATCAAGGCCTTACATTCAGAAACTGAAATAAAAATATGCTGGGACCAATCAGGCACCTTATCAAAACCGATCAAAATGCACAGAGGAGTCAAACAGGGCTGCCCTTTGGCATCACTTCTCTTCAACTAATTTATATCTGACATTGGAGACGCACTGGGAAGTTCCAGCTCATTCCCACCTAAAACCAATGGAGAACAACTGGTATTGATGCTTTACGCTGATTACCTTGTGCTATTAGACTTAACACCAATCGGCCTACAAAGGAAATTGAATTCACTTGAAACATTTGTCGAACATAACGGCCTAAACATCAATGCCAAGAAATCAGAGATTCTGATTCTGCAAAATCTAAAAAGAAGGAAAGAAAACAACAAAAGGACTTTCCATTGGCAACTGCGGAAAGAAACATTGATCCGAGAAGACTCATTAAAATACTTGGTGATGCAGATCAACTCAGGCATAAACGATTATCTGTGGATGAGCATCACCAATGCAAAAAATAAGTAACTCTGCAAATTTTCGATACTACCAGTAACATCTTTTTACAAGCAGAAAGCTGTCCATGCACTACTCCATGGAGCAGAGTGTGCCTTAGGTTGCCCTTGGAACTTGTGGTCATCTTTGGAAAATACGTTCTGGCAAATCCTTCTTCACCTCCCAAAAAGAGTGCCCACAGCCATCATAAGGTACAAACTGGGACTGATCTCTATAGATGACAGAGTGACGTGGAGTGTTCTCTCGCTCTACAGAAAAATCATGATGGACGATACGCTGCCACAGTTTAACATCCTACGCTCACAATGCAAATACGAGAAGGAACCAACCCTCAAAGAATTGACTGATCGATGTGTCAAAATATTAGCAGACATTAATACGTCTATGACTACCTTGCAACTAAATCCTGAGGCCGTAAAAAAAAACCGTGGAACCGAGACTGGTCTGATACAGTTGTTCAAAGGCACAAATACAACTTGTTCCAAAATGTATGTTCTGAAACAAAAGCCTTAAACAAACTGCCTAAATATCTAGAAACATTTCCAGATCAACATCATCGGAATCTGTTCATGAGATTTCGGCTTAACTTATTTCACAAGAAAGACATTCTTGAAAGTCGAAAAATAAATCTATTTAAGAACAACACGTGTAGGCTTTGTCAAGGCCCAGCTGAAACATTAAAACATCTAAACTTGTTTTGTCCTGCAATGAGAACACAAAAAACGAGACATCTTGGAATCTACATCTCAGAAATATCCCTGCTAAGTGGAACAGAATGGTGGCAAATATTCTGCGAAGGTCAGAGCACAAAATTAACTTATACCTTGACAACGTTTTTGGACCAAATATCTAAGATACTAGCACCACCTGCGAACACCTCCTAAGAGCAAGAGCATGTACAAAAAGAGGACAAAATTCGTATGGACCTCATTGTGTGAAAATCTACCCATGATAGAATGCAAGAATGTGGAAAGTTTGAGTTTATCTTGCTGACTTTGTCCTTGTTTCTTTTTTAAAAGTTTGTAACAAACCAATAAAAATAATTTTAAAAAATTAAATAAACTTTGGAGGTGACACCGGAGGCTGACATAAATCCTCAACTAAGGTGCAGAGAGCTGTGAGCGTAGTCCTCGGCGTGAGCGGATTTAGTTGTGCCAAGTGTTTCTGCATTTGGTCAGTGTTGGAGGTGGGACAACTTTGGAGGTGGCACTGGAGGCTGACATAAATCCTCCAGTAAGGCGCGGAGCAGAGTTCTCCGAGTGAGCAGATTTCGTTGTGGCAAGTGTTTCTGCATTTGGTCGGTGTTGGAGTTGGGACAACTTTGGAGGTGACACCGGAGGCTGACCTAAATCCTCCACTAAAGCATGGAGCGGAGTGCAGGGACAAGAGTGCACAGTGCAGTCTTGGCAATCCGGGCGTGGATGGACGTTAGAACAATTGTTGCCCAGGTAATAATTCATTAAGCTGCAATGTATGATCTGAGAAAGCGACCAGAGCTTCAGCTGCATAATGAGGCAAAGGCTTTGCTGGAACTTATTCGCGCCTTGCCTCTTCCGGCCTCCCCTAGCAAGACCGTGGCTGATTGTCCAGCAACCTCGGCCGTGTCAGAGAGAGTTTCTGCCCATGGCATGAATGCGCAGAAAATAACAAACTTCTTTATATCTGCCGGGGTTGGGATTAGAATCACTTCGAAGGGGAGTGACGGCACGATGATTCCAACAACCCCCGAAATACAACTGAACAAGTTAACACACAAGGTGGGTTGTCGGAGTCATGCCTTAATACTGCCCCTATGTTTGAAGACTCAAACCAATTGCAGAGGTGACACCTTTGGTGTTTCAGGCTGCATGCTGATGTGCATGTTCTTGACTTACAGAGGCCTGACGCTAGTCAACCAGAGACGCTTTCAGGAAATGTAACATTGTCTGACCTAGAAGAGTTGCCATTATGCTTGACAGACGAGGAACTTACAATTAGCAGAATCTTTAGAGGCGGAAGGATATGACGAAAGTCTCCCAGAAACCTCAGAAGCCACCCATCAACATCTACAAAAAGGAGGTCATAGGAATCTAAGAATATGAAATGTAAAAAGAAGCATGCAAAATCCTCCCACCAATTCCTGTTGAAATTGGCTGATGTGGTAGAGGAGAAAGTCGGCTGCTTGCCCCAATCTTCATGAAAACTAATAAGGTGGGCAATGAAAATATAGTACCCTCTGAGAATCTGGAGGAGACTGACACAGCTGACACTGAGATCATTTCCCCCTTTGTCCCTGTATGTGTGGGTGTCACAATGGGTTGTCAGACCCAAATAGAAACCCATCAACCTCCGGAAATGGATAGGGTCATGCCACAGAATACCCACACATCAAGCATTGCCCTGGGTCCAAGGCTCTATAACACACTGGAACTGGAGGTCAGCATCGAAACATGTAACAAACATACATTTGGTAATGTGGGACCCCAAAAAGTGATTGGGAAGGGTTTTGCAAATCCCACAGAATGAATAGTGACATGGGAGCAGGCGGTCTGCACACACATGTGAACATTATGAACAAGATTGGCCTCGATTCACAGTATGTCGTCATACAGCGTTCTCAGGGGCACATCTCTTGAGCACAAGAATAGTAGGTGGTCCAAACAAAAGAGTAATCCTTTAAAGGAGGTTGTGGGAAATAAGCCAGTGTGGGCGGGTTGGACAGTGCCATTGGAAAGTCAATTTACCACATCAAAGATACTGTCTTTAGTGTATATTCTTGAATGTTATGTTATTTTAAAGGTTCTTATACCATCACTGTTGCCACCTGCATAGTTACTTGGTGATTTGGCAGATCTGTAAAGGAAGGGGTGTGGTGAGGTATGGTGGTAGGACTGAGTGGGAGAAAAGAGCAAGAGGTTGTGATGTGCTGCTGGCAGCTTCAGTTCAGTGGACTCCGTTCACTGAGCGTAGGTGTGTTTTTCAGTTGGTACCGGCCATGTGCTGTTGGGCGAAGCTATGTGTGGGTTGTTTCATTGTTGTGGTGTAGTGAAGTGCATGTGGTTTGTTGTGCTGTAGAGGTATGGTTGAGTTCAGAGTTTGAAAAGTGTATGCAGAAGGATAAGTTTTTTAGTAGGGTTGGTTAGTGGAAGTACCCTATCCAAATTCCTCTGTTTTGATTGACTGTGGCCCATATCCCACCGCCTGTCATACATTCTGGTGTGTTACCACTCCTATCTTGTGTGCAGAAGTGTGGGTCCTCAATAGGGCCATTCAGTGGCAGCACCCTTTCCCCCCCTCATGGTTCAGACCAAGGGCCGCCCACATACCTTCCCCTTTCAGTACATCCTGGTGTGTAACAATCACTCACTCCCTGTACTCACTCCGCCCTACTCGCCAGTCCTCAGTTGTGTGTTTATTACCGGGCGCGTGGGTTCATTTGTATTCATCCTGTTCGGAGATAAAGAGCCAGGTTTTTTCAGTTGTGTGTTTATTACCGGGTGCGTGGGTTCATTTGTATTCATCCTGTTTGGAGATAAAGAGCCAGGTTTTTAGAAGTTTTCTGAACTTTAGATGGACATTCATAGTCCGTATTTCTCTACTCCTAGATGTGGGAGATTAGGGGCATCACATAATAACAGTAATGGTGAAAGTCCAGCTGAGTCATGGATTTGCATGTTCATATTGATGGATTATTGGGTGTAAAACAAGAAGTCAAATTCAGGGAGCAACCTAGGTCCCCAGTCAAAGAAGATTGGTTCTCGGTTGCAGGTGTCTTGAATAATACACATGATAACGTGATAGGGGCAAGATGGACAAAGTAGGATGAGTACTACTTGAAGTTAGTGTAGTGGGGCAATTATTGACTAGGGAGCATGATCAGGCTCTGCCCCCCTGCCGCCCTAAGAGGAAACGAAATTATAAGATAAGAAAGGAGACATTTGAAACAGCACTTTAAATTCTCCTGGAAATTCAGCTGGCACAAAGAATAGTTAGTTTCACTAAACAAGTAGGGGACAGATAAGGCATTAGCTTGCACAATCAGTGTGTTTTAAAATATAATAGATTAGGTGACAGGAAGGCATGTACTCAAGATAGGGGCTCACTACACAAGTATGGCAGAACAACTGTAGGCAGGATTAGGTTGCGGCTACCCAGAGGTAGGAGATCATGTGACAGGCATGCAACAGGACTCGACAGACAGCAAAATAAATGCAAAATAAATGTGTCCTGCAGAGGAAAACATGTGACAAACAGCTGCCATTTTAAGGAAAAGGCCCGAGTTAAACACGCTATTTGAACAAATACATTTAATTCAGGGAATTTTTGTGGTAGCTGAACATAGCTGCTTCCAAGGAATGTGAAAACCCAAGGCTTCATAGGGGAGGGTTACATGGCGGAACAAGATACCGTTGTGTGCATCCAACTGTCAAGGTGAATCAAGTATTACGATAACAAGGCAGACTATTTGAAGTCTATGAGATGGACTGAATATCCCAGGTAGTTCATAAGTAGTTGGCAGATTAATGTCTCTGTGATCAGATAGGTGTGACAGAGAAACACGATGGGACTAAAAATGCAAGTAATTACTGTGCACATGGGGAAAGCAGAATGATTCATAATAATAGTTATTCATAAATGTGTCAAGACCAGAATGGCGCAGTTTCAAGAACAGGTCCTTGAGACCAGAGACATCATGGCATGGACAATATGGGCTGTTTAATTTAATTAAAAAACAAAGGCGATACGCTTGTCTTCTCTTTCCATCTACATAAAACATGTCATCATGCAACCAGCTCATGGAGAGTGTGACCACATGCTAACCGATGAGCACATGTCTTTTTTCACCGCAGAAGTAATTTAGGGGCTACCGATAATATTAAAGTCATTTATATGGGATGGTTTATGGGTGGGATTTTAGCTAAGAATTGTCCAATCATTTTTATTGAACATACAGAAATATATATGTAGCTTAGAAGAGTGAGCCAATGACCAGGAGTGATAGGTTTTCATATCTGTGACATCATAATGTCTATAAAAATGGCTGTTTCCTGTTGAGTTGTGGAGAAATTCTTGAGTGAGAGCTTGGCTGTTAATCTTGCTTTTCCCCCCAGTTTATATTGCAATTAAAACTGGGTTACCTTGCATTTGGCATACCGCAATCACTCTGTGTTGTCTCTTTTTTTGGCAAATACCAGTTGGAGGGCTATTTGGCTTGTGACCTCTGGTTATCATCTATTAGCAGAGTAGGGTTGGACTTTGCTGACATTGCGGTGCCCTGCCACCCTCCATTTTGGACAGTGGATTGGTCTGGAGAGCAGATTTTCTTTTTTGGTTGTGCACAACTTAACAGGAAGGACAGCAGGGGCCGGCTTTGGAGTGAACCCTGCCTGGTCTCCCACTGCCCGTTGGAAGCAACAGGAGGAGATGGCAAATAGAGGGTACCTCAGAACCCACAACCGTCAAAGGTCCATGGAAAAGTGAGTATGCTATGTGCATGGTAACAATTGGGGGGTGGGAAATTTATTGTACGATATTTAAGAAACTGAAGTTAAGGATAGCCCTAGACAAGATCGTGGAAGACTGCGCAGTAGGGCCCCTGAGGGCACAACCTTCTTTTGAGGGTAAAGTTAAAGAGACAGAGAAATAAGGATACCTCGGGGAAAAAGAAAGAAACCAGAAGACAGCTGTATTTTATTGTTTTGTATTGTGTTTTTATTGATTAAATGGTTGATTACCGGCGTTGTGTTGTGTTGTGTTGTGGGACAGGTCCTGTAGAGGTGGGTTTTTCTTTGTGTGCTGTGAGAGTAGCAGATAGTATTGCTTGATATACAAGTTGAGAGGGTAAGTATGAACATTTAGATTGTGAGTGGATTTTGTTGTTGTGACCCACAGGTAGGATTTGGATATTTGGGCGTGGCCCTAGACAGTAAAGACTGATTTAATAAGTGGTGTATATTTGAAGCAGGGTAGAGGTGTGAGTAATGGAAAAGTGTCAGAGAATTGCAAAGACTATTTCTGTTCTATTTTTTGGCAAGCTGACCAGTATTATGCATTTTTTTTATTCTGTGTAAGTGCCAATCTGCGCGCTGCTTAAAAGTTGTCACCATGTCAGATACCCCAATAATTCAGCTATGCAAAGCATTCCCTAGATATAGTGCCAAAATCATTAAGTATCATGCTAAGTGGGTGAAAGAGACAGCTGGGAAGATGTACCTGTCATGGCCACAAGAGGGCACTCACTGTAAAAATGTACTCCAACACATGTGCACATACTTACGCACCACACACAAGGGCAGGAAGCTCAAGAACGGGCTAGGTGTATTAGAATTCTGGAAGGCATTTGAGGAAGAGACAGAGGGGCCTACGAAGGAATGGTTGCTTAACATGTGTCAGGGGGAGCGTGAGCAGCCCACAGCGCCGCCGCCTCCTCCCTCTGAGGAAAGCGCTTACACACATCCAACAGCTCCGCCACCACCAGCTGAGGCAGACATCCACACACAATTCACAGTACCGCCTCTGTATGAGAAGAGCACACTAGCCTCGACCATATCTGGAATATATTTGGTACAAGCAGCAACTGTAGGGTATAGTAATCCTTTTCAACATGTATATCTGCCCCCTTCTACTTCTCTTACTGTTGCATGGCTTCAGATATTATTCGTATGCCGATGATACGCAGATCCTGGTTTGCCTTGATCTTACCAGGGCTGATACTGCGTCTCAGCTACGAAGCTGCCTGGAAGATCTTGGCACCTGGATGGCGACCTCCAATCCCCACGCCTTCTGGACCCCTGACTTCTGGCCTGCCTCACTAAGCACGTGCCCTACACCCGCAACCTCAGTCAAGAACTTAGGTGTCCTGCTTTCCTCCTCCCTTTCCATGGCACCCCAGGTGGCATCTGTATGTAAATCTGGGCATTTTAAATTGCGGATTCTACATAAGGTGCTCCCCTTTATTCCTATCAAACATCATGCTCTTGTGGTGGCTGCCCTTGTCCTGAGCACCACATACTATTGCAATTCTCTTTACTTAGGTCTGCCGTGTCACCTTATTAGACGCCTTCAACTGCTCCAAAACTCTGCTGCTCGGGCGGTGATTCGCCCTCCTCCTCATGCCCATATGACCCCATTGCACAAACAACTACATTGGTTGCCGATTGAGAAGAGAATCCTTTTTAAATCTTTGTGCTTGGTACACCGCGCCTTCTACAATCAAGGTGCCGAATACATACATGAAAAATGTTCCCATTATGTGCCTTCTCGGCCCTTGCGCTCTCAGTCGGCTCTTCTGATTGCTGTTGCTCGTATCAGGCTGTCCAGGATGGGCGGTCGTGCTTTCTCTGTGAGGGCCACTATAACCTGGAACAGCCTTCCCTTTCAGCTTCGTGCCTGCGAAAACCACCTGGCTTTCCGTCGTGATCTCAAGACTTATCTGTTTTAAGTCCTGCTGCTGCACCTCTCCGTCTACCCTGGCGCCAAGATACTTCCACGTGAACGTGCGCTTTAGAAATTCTCTAACAACATAATCCCAGGTATGAATCCCCTGATGAGGAAAGTGATGATAGTAGAAGAAGGGTGACATTGGTAAAAGGAAAAGTGGCATTATTGCACATGGAGAATGAAGCATGGTGCAGCTCAGAGACATAGTTTGTTTGTTTGTTTTATTATTTGTAATGCGCGAGCATACCCTCAGGTAACAGTGCGAAAAATGTGCATGACATTGCGAAGCTTAGTTACAGCAACAAAAATATATACATACACACAGTAAAAGTAATATCAGGATTATATACATATATACAAATAGGCAGCAATAAGTACAGGCAATAGGCAGTACAATATGTACAGATGGCAGGAGTATGAGAGACTAGGCGCCTGGATGCGTTTGGAGGCCTACGTTTTCAACCATAAAACAACCTTAGAACGGAAGTTCTGATAGGGCAAGTCCATTCTGAGAGTTGGCGGTAGAGAGTTCCACAGTTGAGCTGCTTTCACTGGGAAGCTGCTACCCCCTATAGTGGAACGTTTGAAGTTGGGGACAGAAAGGCAGTCTTTATAGGCTGTTCTTGTGGGTCTCAGGGAGGTCTGTCTATGGAATCTGTCGATCAAATAGAGGGATTTGTGAGTGAGTGTGGCAGTTTTTAGGAGAATTGTGTCTTTGATAGAGAGCCAATTATTCTGTTGGCAGTATACGGTAATATGCTCTCTTCTGGAGATGCCCAATGCCGCTCTGAGAGCGTTATTCTGGAGAGTTTGAAGTTTGCTGGTGGTGGCTTTAGGAGACCCAAGATAGAGAGTGTTACAGTAGTCCAGGCGGGACAGTATGAGGGCTCTAGCGAGGGTCAAGCAGCTAGTGTCGGATAGAAAGGGTTTGGCTGCACGGATCAGTTTACACGTGTAAGCCGTGGAGGAGGCTAAGCAGTTCACCTGTCTGTTGAAGGAGAAGATAGAGTCCAAGTAAAAGCCTAGTGTTTTAACCTCTTGTCCTACTTTGATGCTATTGCCATCGATCATGAAAGAACAATAGGCAGGGCCCAATTTCTTTAAGATGGTAGTAGTACCTAGAATAATACATTCCGTTTTATCATCATTCAGGCATAGTCCATGTGTGGCCATCCATGCCTGTATGATGATGTACACTCTATTCACCAAGGCCAAATCCTTCCCATAATCCCATAATCCATAATAGGTAAGGGGTGAGGAAGACTACAGAGGGCTACATAAGAGCTCCAGAGAGTGAGAGGCATGCAGACTGATGGTCACAGGGTGAGAAGCGTACCCATAGGTAATGGAGATAGTGGAGCGACTATGATGGAACCAGAGAAATGGGCAGGAGGAAGAATATTGTTGAAACTCGATGGGAAAGGCACAAAAAATATTATCTAGAGAGGCAATGGAGAGAATCAGCAGAGAAGATGCAAAGAGAGGAGCAGAAAAGACAAAGAAGGTAAAGCGGGTAGGAGAAAGGGATGAGGGATGATATGCGTTGCCTCGAGGGTCGAAGGGATGAGTCCCGTAATCTACAAAGTAATAGGGATAAACTAATTACAATCACACCATCAAATTACCATCCCCTGAAACCCAGTGGAGGTGAATTAGATATGAGCAATAGATTGTGATGTTGCTGATCACCTACATTAAATGTACTATGGAAATCATACAAGTGTCATGACCCACAGAACACGCCCCTTCTGGACTTCCTGGTCCTTGTCACGGCGGGGTTTGCATTCATTGTTTCTCCCAACATAGCCGTATCACGTGACACGACCCGCATCAGCCTTCACGGCGCACGTTCCATAAATATGCCACTCCCCTGCAGGCCCACGCGTCTCAATGCTATTGCGAAGTAGCGACCAGACGTGTGCTCCGTAGCTCGTGGTATTATTCCCTTGCTTCTTCCACCGTAACCCAATTCTAGTCCCTTCCTCCCTTTCTTGATTCCTGGACTTGTGTGCTAGTTGCGCACCCTGTTATTTCCTGGATTCCTGGACCCTTGCTTCCTGGTACTTGAACGCGCGCTGGAGTCGGAAGAGACTCGTGCAGCCTTATTCAAGACTCAAGCAGTACACAAGAGCATCGATCAAGAAATCCAGCAAGGATCGAACTCAGGTGAGAAGGGGAGAACTCCTTGACAGTTTGAGACGCCACCTGACCAAACTCGATATGGACATGGAAGCGGCCGTCGAGGTCAGGACCTAATGCGTGGCATGCAAGAGCTATCAACCGAGGTGCAGAATGTAAAGGAGGAAAACGCTGCTCTCAAACAACTAGTTCTATCCCGCGATTCTGACACAAAAGAAAGTGTATTGCTGTGCGTTATAGTGGACAAATATGATGGCTCACCAAAATTCTTCGAGGATTCCTGGATTCATGTTTGGTTCACTTTACTTTTAAGCCTTACTACTTTTCAACTCCCAGGGCTAAAGTGGGATTCATAATTTCCCACCTTTCAGGAAATGCCTTAACATGGGCTACGTCCCTCGTTAATTCCGGCGACGTTCTTCTAGATGACTATGATGGCTTCATACAAGCCCTTAAGACCATGTTTGACCGTCCAGAATAGGTCTATAGTGCCCAGGAACACCTGTTAGACTTTCAGCAAGGATCCCAGGATATGCTCACCTATGTTACCCGATTCAAGCAGTTAGTCAAGGAAGCTGATTGGTCCCCGGAGGCGAGTTTTACCCTTTTCAGGAGAGGACTGAATGAGGAGATTAAGGATGAGTTGGTCAGAGTGGCTCGTCCAAACTCATTCCAGGCACTAATGGACCTTTTCATGCAAATAGATTTTCGTATCCAGGAAAGAAAGGCAGAAAAGAAGAAATCAAAAGTTAATCCTCCGAAGCCGTCCTTTGAGAGTACCACCAAGGCGGACACTAACCCAGGCTCAATCTCAGAACCAAAACCCATGCAGATAGGAGCCTTCCGTGGACCTATATCCCCGCAAGAAAGAATGAGAAGGATTCATATGGGGTTGTGTATGTATTGTGCCTCAGACAAACACCTGGTTAGGGATTGTCCTCTGGCCCCTCCTTGGCGTTCGGGAAATGCCAGCTCCCGATCCTAGATGGAGCAGAGCTTCGGGAGAGAGATGTTTGCTCCACATCAATTCCATCCTTGAACTCTCCTGGACAAAACAATTTGGTGATTCTACAAGCCTTCCTGTCGCCCTCCAAGAATAAGACCTATACCATTCTGGCCTTGGTGGACTGCAGAGCTATGGGAATTTTCATTGATCAAGACTGGGTTGTTAGTCATCATATTCCGTACGAGACACCAAGCACCATGCAGCTGGGGGAAGCAATCGACGGAAGACCCCTCTCTTCAGGACCCATAAGCCTGCAGACAAAAGAGATCCAACTTTCCATAAACCATCACCAAGAGCGGATTACATTCGAAATCATTAAGTCAGCCCATTACCCCATGGTATTGGGTATGCCCTGGTTACAGAAGCACAATCTGTATATCAATTGGACAGCAGGATCACTATTCCTAGGCTCTGAGTTTTGTATGTCCCACTGTCTAATCCTGGATACCTCCTCCACACCCCTTAAAGAACCACCAAGAGACCTGAAAACACCACTCATGGTTTCTAATATCATACAAGTCCCAGAGGCCTGTCAGGGATATGCTAAAGTATTTTCAACTGCCATAGTCCAGGCCTTACCCCCTCACAGACCTGAAGACTGTGCCATAGATACAGATCCCTCAGCAGTGATTCCTTTTGGCAGAATGTTCTTTCTTTCCGAACCTGAGAAAAAGGCCCTGAGAGAATACCTGGATACCATCCTTGAAAACGGCAGCATAAGACCTTCAAAATCTTCAGCGGGTGCTTCATTGTTCTTTGTTCCCAAGAAGGACACTAAGGAACTCAGACCTTGCCTGGACTATCGTGGCTTAAATCAATGCACCCTCAAAGATCGGTACCCACTACCCCTGATCTCGGATATCCTGGAAGCTGTGAGAGGCGCCGTAGTCTTCACGAAGTTGGAACTCCGGGGTGCCTATCATTTGATCTGTGTCCGGGAAGGAGACGAATGGAAAACAGCCTTTAGAACACCCTTTGGTCACTATGAATTTCTAGTCATGCCCTTTGGACTAGCTAATGCCCCCACAGTTTTTCAACGATTTATGGACAGGGTGTTTTCTGATATGTTATTCCTTTTTGTCATTGTCTATCTGGATGACATATTGATCTTTTCCAAGGATCCTCTAAAGCATGAAGAGCACATGAAGGCAGTACTGCAACGACTCCATGAACACAAACTTTTAGCCAAACCCGAAAAATGCTTGTTTCACGTTACTTCTGTTCACTACCTGGGATTCATCCTTAGCCCAGAAGGAATTGGTATGGACCCTTCAAAGGTAAAGGCCATACTGGCATGGCCTGCGCCCACCTCCGTGAAACAAGTTCAATCCTTCCTGAGGCTTGCCAACTTCTACCGGAAGTTCATTTCTTCCTTTTCCTCCGAGATCGTCCAGCCGATTGTTGCTCTCTTGAAGAAAGACACTCCCTTTTTCTGGTCTACACCGCAAAACAAAGCATTCCAGCGATTGAAGACAGAGTTCGCGCAAGCCCCCATCCTGGCCCAACCAGACATAAATCGCCCATTCCTAGTGGAAACGGATGCCTCTAACTACGCCATAGGAGCGGTCTTGAAACAGGAACTTGAGGATAAACTGGAACACCCCATTGCTTACCTCTCACGAACCCTGACTCCCAGTGAGACACACTATTCCGTCCTGGAAAAGGAACTGTTAGCCATCCGCCAGGCCTTCACTGAATTTGACATCTACTTCTGGGTGCTAGATATCCAGTTCAGGTCCGCACGAACCATCGGAATCTTCAAATTCTACAATCATTGGAGTACAGGAACAGTCGTCAGGCGCGTTGGGCCTACTTCTTTGCCCAATACCAATTCCAAATCACTCATGTTCCCGGATCACAAAACATGATTGCTGATGCCTTATCCCGACGTCCTGACTATGTAACTACTGAAGACAAGGCCTATCCTAAAATGTTTCCCCACATGATCTGGAAGGATATTTCAAGGAAGAATCCATGGAGCCTAAGACTTAAGGAAGGATACTTATTCAAGGACAATGCACTGGTCATTCCTACACAGAAATTACAACAAAGAATGATAAACCTCTGTCATGATACCCTTCACTCCGGACATCGTGGGATAACCAACACCCTCCGTCTTATACAAAGACAGTTTTGGTGGCCTGGAATGAAGACCGACGTACAGCAGTATATCAAAACTTGTGCTGTTTGCAGTCAAAACAAACATGATAACAAGAGACTGGCGGGTCTTCTAATGCAACCATTGCTGCCAACAAGGCCATGTGAAGTCATTGCAACAGACTTCATTGTGGAATTACCACCTTCCCGAGGGTACACGAACATCATGGTTACCATAGATTTGTTCACTCACATGGCTCATTTTACACCTCTGTGTAAGTTACCATCCTCGTCCGAACTTGCTGGAATCTTCCTGGAACACATATTATGTTTACATGGACTCCCTTCCAAGATCATATCTGATCGAGGACCTCAGTACGTCTCTCAATTCTGCAAACATCTCTGTCGCATTTTGGGAATCCAACACGCCCTCTCATCTCGTTATCATCCCCAGACCAACGGGGCCACAGAACGTGCTAATCAGACCCTGGAACAGTATCTTCAATGTTTCGCCACCAAGGTTCCGGATGACTGCTCGCTCCTGAGACCCGTGGCTGAGTTTGCCTACAACAATTCTGACCATTCAGCAATTAAGACCAGCCCCTTTTATTGTAGCTAAGGGTTCCATCCATCAGTTCTACCCTCTGTTCTCCCTCATCCTACACCAGTACCTACTGTCGACTCCTGGATTGAAACCCTCATCAACGTACACCAAGAGGCCAAAGAAAATTTAGAGAAGGCCAGAACTCAGACTAAGAGGTATGCGGATTTAAAAAGGAGACCAGGTCCTTCTTATGCAATTGGTGATCAAGTCTGGTTGTCCTCGAAGTTACTTCCCCGGCATCTACGGCCAAACAAGTTGTCCCCTCGGTACTATGGTCCATTTCCCATCAAGGAAATTATCAACCCGGTTTCATATCGGATTAGTCTACCAGACTCTTGGAAGAAAATTCACCCAGTGTTCCATACATCCTTACTAAAACCCTACCACCAATCCTCCCGGAAATCCTACCAACCACCTCCTCTACTGGTCGACAACCAATTGGAATATGAAGTGTCTCGAATATGTGACTCCAGGTATAAACGGGGTCAGCTTCAATACCTGGTTGAATGGAAAGGATATCCTCCTAGTGAAAGAACCTGGGAACCACTTTCTAATCTCAAGACTCCTCGACTTCTCAGAAGATTTCACCTTATACACCCGGGCAAACCTGGTGGAACAGCCTTTCGGAGGAGGCATGCTGTCATGACCCACAGAACGCGCCCCTTCTGGACTTCCTGGTCCTTGTCACGGCAGTGTTTGCATTCATTGTTTCTCCCAACATGGCCGTATGACGTGATACGCCTCGCACCAGCCTTCACGGCGCACGTAGTACGTTCCATAAATATTCCACGCCCCCGCAGGCCCGCGCGTCTCAATGCTATTGCAAAGTAGCGACCAGACGTGTGCTCCGTAGCTCGCAGTATTATTCCCTTGCTTCTTCCACCCTAACCCAATTCTAGTCCCTTCCTCCCTTTCTTGATTCCTGGACTCGTGTGCTAGTTGCGCACCCTGTTATTTTTCTGGATTCCTGGACCCTTGCTTCCCGGTACTTGAACGCACGCTGGAGTCGGAAGAGACTCGTGCAGCCTTATTCAAGACTCAAGCAGTACGCAAGAAGGCATCGATCAAGAAATCCAGCAAAGATCCAACTCAGGTGTCAGGAATCGAGGTTGGAAGCTGTGGGATCGATGGACGCTCTAGTCCTCACCCAACATGGCTGCCTCCACTATAAATCTTGGCCCCGCCTCCAGCTCAGCGCGTTGTATCTGTGTATTGCTTACACTTCTACCAGCGCTCAGAGTAGCTCGTAACTTTCTTCCGAGTATCCTCCTCGCTCTCGTTTTCGGCGTGAGCTTGTTATTTTCTCCTGTGTCCCTCTCCCCTTTCTGTCCGCTCTGTGTTCTAGTTCTATGTGGTTTTTCGTAACCGACTATCTGTGTTCTGCCTTTCTCGCTCGCGAACCCTTTTCGTGCACCTCTTCTTGCTTACCTTCCTGTTTACTTTTTCTCCGCTTGCGAATCCCTTCGCACTCAGCTCCTCGCTCTGCCTTTCTGATTCCTTTTTCTCCGCTCGCGATCCCTTTCGCGTTCCGCTTCTTGCTTACCATCCTGTTTACTTTTTCTCCGCTTGCGAATCCCTTCGCACTCAGCTCCTCGCTCTGCCTTTCTGATTCCTTTTTCTCCGCTCGCTATCCCTTTCGCGTTCAGCTTCTTGCTTACCTTCCTGTTTACTTTTTCTCCGCTTGCGAATCCCTTCGCACTCAGCTCCTCGCTCTGCCTTTCTGATTCCTTTTTCTCCGCTCGCGATCCCTTTCGCGTTCCGCTTCTTGCTTACCATCCTGTTTACTTTTTCTCCGCTTGCGAATCCCTTCGCACTCAGCTCCTCGCTCTGCCTTTCTGATTCCTTTTTCTCCGCTCGCTATCCCTTTCGCGTTCAGCTTCTTGCTTACCTTCCTGTTTACTTTTTCTCCGCTTGCTAATCCCTCCGCAATCTGTTCTTCGCTCTGCCTTCCTGTACATTATACTGCTTGCGGCTCCTATCTGCTTCGGTGTCCGAGGCATCTGACACTCCCGGCATTCTGCATTGTCCTGACTTTGGAGAAAGCTCTAGCTTTTCAATTCATCATTCCTGAATCTTCATCATCTCAGCCTGGGAGAACCTGCCTTATACCTGGCCTTAGGAACCACTCTTCACCTTGCCTGCAGATCTTCATTCAAGGGTTTTTTCTGCCGTTCCGGCTTTTCCCTTGGGCACCGAGGCTGGCCCACTGGGAGCCCCCCACGGCAGGTTTCCACTTCTGCCACGGTGGCCTCCGGAGGGGCCAGACCTTACTTGCACGATAAGAAGGTTAGAACACCTAAGGATCTTATCTCTACCAAGAAGAAGGAACGTCCCCCAATCCGGACTACGGTAAAGGACTCAGTATCAGAAGATTCAGGTGAGGAGAAGGGGAGGTGGAGCCGAAGTCTGACATCAGGTGAGAAGGGGGGAACTCCTTGACAACAAGATGACAGGCGACATAGGAACAGATTTTAATTAGTTTATCCCTATTACTTTGTAGATTACAGGGTTCAACCCTTCCAGCCTCGAGGCAACGCATATTGGACAGTTGCACTCCGTCCTGATGAAGGTTGGCTAGAATATCAGAGCAAGGTGTTTTCCGCCCACATTGAACCACAACCGAAACACATGTCAACAGATATGCAATCCCTGTAACATAAGCAGAGAAATACATCCAAAAAGCATGTGAGTCTTGAGTTTGAATTTATGGTTTTATATTACGTCATGGGAACAATAAATACCCAGTTATGAATATTTGTTTGATATAAGGATGGTACAGATGAGATATGAATTAATTATGAATGATGGGAAAAGTTTTGTTGAGCCTTTTTATCGCATTGTAAAATGCAAAAGAATCATGTACAGAAATTTAAATAAACATTACGTATTGTTAAGATTTGATAACAATTATACAGAATCCTGTCATCTTTGTTCTACTGGTTCAATTCTCTTTTTCTGTGTAAATTTTACCTGGAGGACCGTTGATATAAACCAGGTATCCCTTGTTTATTATAGACAATAGAAAAACTAATGTTATGAACTTGTTAAGTCAACAGAAAAAGCCACAGACTTATGTTTTCAACTTACCTGACAAGAATTTTCTGCAGCAGCAGTCCTCTGACAGGTGATTTCATTCTCTGTAGTTCCGCATTTCAGTCAGCTGTCATTTTCCTCAGTCGTGGCTTCTTTGCAGTTCAGTCAGCAGTCTTAAAGGAAGTCTTCATGTTTTTTCTACAAAAGTCTCCGGAGCGTCACTAGTAAAACTACTCTCTTCAACGAACCTGCAAAAAGTGAAGAGAATCATTAGATCAACGTCGAGAGCTCGCTCCTCAGAACTTTATTTATTTAATCTCTCAGAGACTTTAACACCCTACTGACAAGATTACAGATCCCAACAAACATGGGTGAACACACTTTCACACCAAGGTATACCAAATTTTGTTGAAAATAGGTAAGTAGCTAGGAATGATATCTAAATTTTAGGTGCAGGGGAGAAAAACACAGCCTTGGTATCTAGGCTGGAAATATACAAAGAACAAAAGAGATCCAAAATATGGAAAACTGCGTCCCCTGTACACTTTCTAGGAGGCAATAAAAGCCTAATGGATGTTATGTAAACAAAACAAAAAAAATCTCAAAATTAATTCTGCTTCATAAATCAATTCTAATAAATGATTCAAAATACCCAAAAGAAGGCGATTTCAATGATTAGGAAAAACAAATTCAATGACTCCTTTGTGTTAAAAGAAACAATTTTTTTCTTTTTATTTTTATCCAAAAAAGGAAATTTGGTTCAACATTTAGAATGACATTTTATGAAACAATATGAAAAGGTGCTTGAATAACAAAGACTTAATCATCAGCAAAAATCATCAAAGAATCTTGATGACATCCTGTCACAAATACAAATTAGACCATAATATCGCATAATCATAGACGTTGGTTTAGAGCTAAAGGTAGCCTACTGTTCTATTTACAGAGAATATTTATTTATTTATTTATTCGAATTTGTTTAAAGCGCACGTCAGCCCGGGGGCATCGTGGCGATGTTACATGAAGACAAAGTCTGGTTACAATGGAAGGAAGATGGTTACAAAGCAATTTTCATTACAGGACACATTTCGTAGCAGACGTATGAGAGCAAGTGTAGGTGAAGGAGGGAGGATTTTAGTTGAATAGTGTAGTTTTGGGGGATTTGCGAAAGGAGTACAGCGATGGTTCTGCTCTGAGTGAGTTGGGGAGGGCATTCCAGAGCTTAGGTGCTATGTGTGGGAAGCCAATGGCGCCGGCTTTGGCTCTTCTTACAGAGGGTTCTCGGAGTTGGTTGGCGTGATGGCTTCTTCTAGGACGGATGGAGGAGTTCTTTGTTATAGTTTCAGATCAGTATGGGGGTGCTGTGTGATTGATGCACTTGGTTGTGAGAGTGAGAATTTTAAAGTTGATTCTTTCCTTGACTGGTTGCCAATGGACGCTTCTTCTGGACTGTGAAATATGGTCAGTTTTGGGGATGTGTAGTGCAGCGCGGAGGGCATTATTTTGCACTATTTGGAGCCTGCTTCGGTTTTTAGTCGATGTGCCTGCCATGAGGGAGTTGCAGTAGTCCAATCTGGCTCCTATAGTAGCTCTGGCTATGGAGAGGCAGTTGGGCGTGGTAAGGTAGGGTTTTATGGCATAAATGAGTTTGGTGGTCAGAGCAGATGCTGAGGCGATGGCGCTGGTTTGTCTGGTCATGGAGAGTGTGGCGTCTAAGTAGACTCCTAAGGTCTTGACGGCAGAGGATACAGGTATGCTAATACTGTCAAGAATCATGTGAGAGTAATCAGGGCTGAGTTTAGTAAGTGTTTCGCTGGGGGCTAGGATGATGATTTCGGTTTTGTCTCCATTTAAGCAGAGACCATTGATAGCCATCCAAGTTTGGATAGTGGAGTAGATTTTGAGAAGGGCTTCTGAGTTTTGGTTGTAGTCTCTGGAGAGGGGGAGGAGAACTTGCATGTCATCGGCGTAGTTTGTGTAGGCTATGTTGAGGGAGTCCAGTAAGTCAAAGAGGGGTTTGGTGAATAGGTTTTAAAGGGTCGGTGCAGTGCAAGACCCTTATGGGTCTCAACAACTTATAGTGGTGGGGGGCGCTGGCCTGGTCTGAGTACATTTCATGGCCCTACCTTCAAGTAAGGATGTGATCCAAGTAGTTGCCTTGTGAGAGAAGTGTGCAGCATTGAAGAGGTGAGATGTGAGAATGCTGTGGTCGACCAGGTCAAATGCTGCAGAGAGGTCGAGCAGTAGGAGGAGAGCAGGTTTGCCTGTGTCCATTATCTTGGTAATTTGATTCTTTAGATCTAGAAGGGCAGTTTCAGTCCTGTGGCCTTTGCGGAAACCTGATTGTCTTTTGCCTAGGATGGTGTTGGTTTCCAGGTAGTGTTGGATTTGGTTGTGTGCAGGATTTTGAGGAGGAAAGGGACGGTGATGATGGGGCGATAGTTATTAGGGGAGGAAGGATCGAGAGAGGGTTTTTTCAGGAGCGGGCGAACCCAAGCTTCTTTTGGCCAATATGATAAAGTGTTTTAATTCAACATGTCTGACAATGACCTGTTACCAAAAAACATCCCAATATTCGACCACTTAGATAAGTCCTTGAATTAAGACATACTGGGGGTCATTACGACCCAGGCGCTAAGGGGTTAACGGCGCCGTAAAAGGTTGTGGCGTTGTTAACCCCTTAACGCCTTACTACGAGGTCCCTTTGCGGCTCCCAACCTTAACGGCTGGTCTGGACCAGCCATTAGGGTAGGGACCCGTAAAGAGACCTTGTAGGTAATTACGGTACCGCAATTTGCAGTACCGTAATTACCGCCTTCCCCTTTCCCATTGAGCCCTATGGGGCAAAAATTGGAATGGGGAAGGGCCAATGGTAAATGGGGAATTACCGCCCCGCCAACTTTGGAATGGGGTGGTAATTCCCCATTTCACCATGGCGGAATCGGTAAGTTACCGGCGTTAACCATGGCGCTAACAGCGCCATTGGTTAACGCCAGGGTTGTAATGAGGGCCCCTGTCTACAAAAGAAATGGGTAGTGCACTCTAATGTTGGATGCTAAGAGAAGGATTTGTACATGCTAATCACTCATACTGTGTCAGAATCTTACCTAAAAAATAAGATAAGGTAGATTGAGGTATTCTTAGGTTTGTATAGTTGTGTGCGTCAATGGATGGAAGAATTTCCATAGCCAAGTAAACCTGAAATTGAACAATAATAGGAACAATTCTAGCATCAAGAAATGTACTAGATGAGGAGACTACGGCATATTGATAGTCTAGTGTAAAATTGTGGTGTGCGCCAAAAAAATCAAGGGTAATTGAAGCGGGGACTTACCCTACTTCTTAGTTGAAAGAAGTCAAGAGCTGTGAAAAGCAGGATGGATTCGTATTTAGACTGTGTTGTAAGGAAGCAACATGGGGGAACCTATTCACCTCGCGCTGCAGCCTTAGTAGTGCCAGTTCACCCAAGCTGAAAAAGATGAGCGACCAGAGTTGTAGAGAGATGCTGTCTTAGAAGCCTAACATGAAGCCTATACCCAATTTGTACTTACTCTCTACAACTCTGCACCACCAGAACGTTTTATGGAGGACACAAAGCATTTCGCACTGTTCATGAATCAGTGTCATTTGCATTTCCTGTCCAGACCTGGGTTTTTTCCATCAGACTAGTTTAAAGTGGCATTTGTATTATCCTATTTAGGTGGGCATTTCCTCTGGTGAGCAGGGATGATCCTTTGTTAAGAAATGTTCTAAGGTTTCATGAGGAATTGAAGGAACTCTTTGGCCGTCATACACAGGGACAGGTCTTGGACAATGAATTACTGTCCCTACGACAAGGCAGTCAAGAATTGCTGGCCTATGTAGCTTCCTTCAATCGGTTGGTAGCAGAAACTAACTGGCCAGAAGGAAAGAGAACAACACTCTTTTATCAGGGTTTGCGCGGTGATCTAAAAGGCATTTTAGCTCAGGTTGTGAATCATCCCACAGGTCATGCAGAAAACATTGATCTCACGATCCAGTTGGACCATCGCTTGCAAGATCGTCGAGTAGATCGTTCCCGATCAGATAATAGATTATACTATGTCCGTCCAAAGGATAATGGGAGTCGCCAGGCATCTGAGAGCCATCCTGAACCTATGCAATTGGAAGGTATTAGGGGTCCCATTTCAAAGGAAGAAAGGGAGAAGAGAAGACAGCAGCATTTATGCCTCAATTGTGGTTCGGCTGGACATTTCCTTCGGAATTGTCTGGTAAAACCTCCTTGGAAACCTGTAGGAGCCTTGGAGAAGTCTGAAAAAGGAGAAAATAGAGAAAATCAGACAGCAAACTCCAACTCCCGAAAAGCTTAGAGGTCGGCTTCTCGGGCCAGAAGAAGGAATCTCAGATCTCTCATTTTGTTGTACACATCATCCTAAGTAGCCACCATCAACCTTCCAAACTGCATGCTTTAGAAGCATATGTGGACAGTGGTGCAATTGGAAACTACATGTATCATGAACTCGCAAGCAAGATTGGTATAGCTATGTAACCTAAGCCATAGGTTGAGAACATCACGGCGGTAGACGGTACCCAGCTAATATCAGGACCAGTGACACAGTGCACTGAGTTTTGCACCCTGCTCTGTCAGGATGGACATCAAGAGACGATATCGTTTGACGAAACCAGTGCTCCGCAGTTCAAAGTAATCTTAGGAATTCCATGGTTAGAAGAACATAATCCACAGATTGATTGTCGTGCCCGGAGCTTGACGTTCGCTGAAGAGTGCAAGAGCTCATGTTACAGAGTAGAAGAATAAGCAGGAAAACAGGTTCAGGCGGTATGCAAAGGGGGTCCCGCATTGGGATTAGTGGGAATCCTACCCCCAGAATATCGAGACTTTCAAGACGTGTTTGAAGAGGAACAGGCCAACGTGTTACCACTGCATCGGCCCTATGATTGTCAAATTGATCTGATTCCTTGATCTCAAACCCCATGTAGCAGAATCTATGCCTTGACTACGCATCTAAAGTCATATCTTGATATGTACATTGCTAATGGATTTATCCAACAAAATCGGCTGCAGCTTCTCTGCTATTCTTCGTGCCTAAGAAGGAGGGGGACTTCACACCTGTATTGTTATGAGGCGGGGATACTGCCGCGGATGGTCGCTATGGAAACATTGGCACCACGGCACTGTCCTCCATTCCAACATGGTGCCGCGAACAGTGTGCAGCAGTCTAGTCGTTGCAACGAGATCGGAGACCTTAGCTCCTCCCCCGATCCAGGAAGCAGCATATCAGTCACCGAAGACTTCTCTGAGACGCGTTGCTACTGTTTTCAGAAGTGGCGCTCCGTAAGTTCGTTCGTATCCTTTGCGATATTCTTACTCTGCATTCTACTTTACTAACCCCTCTCTGTCTTGTGTGTGCTTTAGGAACCCGCCCCTGCATGACGCTTCGTTTGTAGACAATTACAATCCTCCCGCCCGCCGGCTACAAGATTTCCTGCCGTCCCTACTGGTAGGTGCAAGCCATAAAAGCATAATAAGAGTTTTGAACTGCGATCCTGTAAAGGTTAACCCTCTCATAGCGTTGTTCACAGCCATTTCCTCATCCTTGAATATGATCGGTCTGCCTGCTCACCGCTCACCCAAGTCCCAGAGCCTTTTGAAAAGGGGTAACACATTTTCTTATTCAGGGTAGGATCCAGCATTACACCTCACTAATCATATTTGTTTTTCCTGCAGTCACCAACTCGGGCTCCTCTTGAGCTAATCATATCCCAGTCCACAGAACTGAGCTTTCTGGAAATCTACCTCTGAGACCAGCACCTCTACGCACCCCAGCGGCGCAGGGTTTTTTCCCCATTAGGGGTTTCCCTGAAATTTCCTCGCAGCAGCTTTTCCCCGGTTCTGTAGAGGAGGTTTTAGGTGAACTCTAAATCCTTCTATCCTAAACCGCGGACCAGGTTAGTGTTTCGTACTTAATTGCATGTTTTATATGACTGTGAAGATTCTTCTGAAATATCCTTTGAACTCCTCCTTTAAAGCATTTAGAACCCTCATTATCAGGGATTCTAATTTAACAGATAGCAACGCCCATAACAGAGGTACTTTTTGAATTATCTCACAGTCTTATTCGTGTGCAATACTATCCCACTCCTTTAACCAGAATGGAACAACAAATGCAGCAGCTTATAGCTTATCTACTGAAGTACAGCAACTTAAACAAGACAGCAGGTTGGTAGATCGGCTCAGAGTTCGGAGGTTCCTCCTGGTCCCTTGACCTCGGGTCGGTTTGATGGCAACCCACATACTGTAAAGGAATTTCTAGAGTCCTGAACAGTTCAATTCGCCTTCAAGGCGGCCTTTTTTCCCACCGACCAAGATAACGTGGAACATATAATATCCCAGATGATGGGAGCGGCTTTGGCATGGGCAACTCCTCTAGTAACTAATAATAATTCCATATTGGATTCATATACTGCCTTTTGTAATAGTGTGAAGCGCATGTTTGGTAGGCAGTAAGTTACCATGGCTTCTCAGGAGCGTCTCCTAGATTTGAAACAAGGCAACCAGGATATACTAACCTACATAACCCGATTTAAACAAATGTCTGCAGATACTGCGTTGGCGGATGATGCTCTTATGACGATTTGCAGGCGCGGTCTCTCTGAGGAGTTGAAGGACGAGATCTCCAGGGTTCCTCGACCCCACAATATGTCAGAGTTCATTGCATTAGTGATGCAGTTAGATTATAGACTTCAGGAAAGAAACAGAGAGAGAAGGAAGGGTAGGAGCATTATAACCAGTATAGAACCTATTCTCTCTTCTCTCAAACCAGTACCTACAGAGAAACCTATGCAATTGGGCCCTTGTTCGCCGAAGAAAGTTTCAAGAGAAAATCTCAAGGTCTCTGTATGTATTGTGGAGCTAACACACATATGGTTCCAGAATGTCCCATAGCACCTCCAAGAAAGGCGGGAAACGCCAGAGCCCGACCGTGAGGGGAACGGCGGTATCGGGTTTCCATACATCTACTAGTTCCCTCTATAGCACTCAAGCCCTTACGCAAAGACCATTGTTAGAGAACAATATGATGATATTGGGTGTAATCCCTACATTAACTGGACGGCGAGAACCATATTCATGGGTTCTGAACATTGTGTTCTTCATTGCCAGCGTATTAAACCTCCTGAACCATCTCGACAAACACCAGAAAAGGCATCAGCCTCCAGAAGCACAATACTAAATGAAGTATCTGCTATCCCCTCACAATACCGTCAATACCAGACAGTCTTTTCATAATCCGAATATTCTGAACTACCACCTCACAGGAGAGATGACTGCGCCATAGACCTTCTCCCCGATAGTCCACTTCCCTTTGGCAGCATGTACATCTTATCCGCCAAGGAAAAAGAAGCCTTAAAGGAGTATCTCCATATACATTTGAAGAACAGACTTATTACAGAATCAACCTCTCCGGCTGCAGCTTCTTTGCTCTTCATCCCCAAGACAAACACTTCTGAACTACGCCCATGTATTGATTATAGAGGACTAAACAAGATAACCATACCAGATAAGTATCCTATGCCATTAATCCCGGATATTCTGGAAGCTATGAGAGGATCGTGTATTTATACAAAATTGGGCCTACGAGGAGCTTGCCATCCTATTCGTATCAAATCCGGGGACGAATGGAAGACGGCATTCAGAACTCCCTTTGGACACTTCCAGTGCTGAGTCATGCCTTTTGGATTATCCAATGCCCCAGCCATCTTCCAGAGATTTATGGACCACATTTTTGCAGACATCACATTACACTATGTCATTATCTATCTTGATGACATTCTCAACTTCTCATCCAATTTGAAGGATCATGTTACCCATGTAAGGGAGGTATTACATCGTCTTCAACAAAACCATCTTTTTTGCAAAATCAAAAAATGCGAGTTTCACAAGGAGAGCGTGGCCTACTTAGGATATATCCTGTCAGCCTAGGGCATTTAAATGGATCCTTCCAAAGTCTCTGCAATCAATGAATGGTCTACTTCAAGAACAGTTAAGGAACTCCAGAGGTTTTTCGGTTTTGCAAACTTTTACTGAAGATTTATTCCACACTTTTCGTCCTTAAGTCAGCCATTAACTAACCTTCTTAAAAAAGGAGTTGTCTTTACTTGGACACCACATACCCAGCAAACCTTCGATGAACTCAAGTCCCTATTTACCAGGGCCCCCATATTGGTTATGCCCGACCAACGACGAAGATTTATCGTGGAATCCGATGCTTAACATCAGGCTTTGGGTGCTGTTCTTCTCCAACCAGATGATAAGAACATATAGCGACCAGTAGCTTATTAATCGAAGACGCTTTCTCTGGCAGAGACCAATTATACCGTGCTAGAAAAGGAATTATTAGCCATTAAACATGCCTTTGAGGAATGGCGTAATTAATTATTGGGAGCTCAGTATCTGATTGAAATCAGAACAGATCATCATAATCTTCGTTCCCTTCAATATGCCCAAACCTGCAACAGTCGGCAAGCTCGATGGGCCCATTTCTTTTCTCCTTTTCGACTAATTTTTACATTCATACCTGGAAAGATCAACCTAAAGGCAGACGCTTTATCCCAAAGTGATGCGTTGGAGCCTTCTCCATTCCATTCTAAACAGATCTTCCCAAAAGCTGTTTTTGTTCCAGTCGTCCACTATTTTTGCAGAAAGTAGAGAACCGAACCCGAGAGCTAGTAATTTCCCAACCAGACATACTCTCACAACATGAACTTACGAGGAGCAAGGGTCTATTGTTTAAGGAGGAAAAAGTGTTTATCCCGACAGAAGAACTCTGTAAGGAAGTATTGAGACTTAGTCATGATTCACGTACGGCTGGCCACCGAGGGGTTATCAACACCTTGGAATTAATCCAACGTCATTTCTGGTGGCCTACCATTCACCAGGATGTTAAAGTATGTATATTCTCTTGTCCTGTGTGTCTACAGACTAAGACTCCAAGAACATCCCCGTTGGGGGAATTAGTCAAAATGCCATTGCCATCAAGACCAATGCAAATTATCTCCACGGATTTCATTGTAGACCTTCCTGAATCTGAGGGATGTACCACGATAATGGTGACTGTGGACGCCCTTACTAAGATGGCTCATTTTATTCCATTGCCATCGGTACCCTCAGCTTCTTGCATGGCACAGGTATTTTTAGACAAGATATTTTCCCTTCATGGATTACCTGACACCATCATATCGGATCGAGGTCCACAATTCACCTCCAAATATTGGAAAGCTCTTTGCCACACTCTGGGTATTTCTCAGGCCTTAAGCTCGGGGTACCAACCCAAACAAATGGGCAAACGGAACATTTAAATCAGACCCTGGAAGGGTATTTGAGATGCTACATATCCTCTTCACAGGATAATTGTAAGAGCTTATTACCACTGGCAGAATTCACCTATAACAATTCCTCTCATTCCGCCATCCGTGCAAGTCCATTTTACTGTACTTATGGGTTTCATCCTTCAGTGTTTCCAACATCAATCTCTCAATCCTCGCCATGCCCCGGCCAAGATCAATTGGTAGACTCCATTCAACAGGGTCATAGAAAGGCGTATGGAGCATTACAAGAATCCCAAGCTCGTAGCAAAAGACAAGCTGACCTGCACTGAACCCCCACTCCACCGATTCAGATTGGGGACAAAGTATGGTTGGCTAGCAAATACCTACCTAGGACATTGGTTCCTTCCAAACTCTCTCCAAAGTACTTTGGACCTTTTCTGGTTTCGGCCAAACGTGGTACGGCTGCTTTTACCTTACACTTACCTCCATCATGGCAACAAATTCATCCAACGTTCCATGTGTCCCAGCTGAAGCCCGATGTACGTAATCACTTTCATCCAGTCTCTACGGGTTCACCTCAGCCGGTTTTGACTTCCAATGCTCCTGAATATGAAGTGGAGGCGATATGTGATTCCTGATATCGACGGGGTGTGCTCCAATATCTCGTCAATTGGAAAGTGTAATCTGCGGCGGAACGGACTTAGGAACCCGCATCGGCTGTCCATGCTCCCCGTCTGGTCCGATTATTTTATCGGTGCCACCCTGGTAAACCTGGGTTTGCCGTCCTTCAGAGGGGCCATACTGTTATGAGGTGGGGATACCGCCGCGGATGGTCGCTATGGAAACATTGACGCCACCGGACTGTCCTCCATTCAGTCCATTCCAACATGGTGCCACGAACAGTGTGCAGCAGTCTAGTCGTTGCAACGAGATCGGAAACCTTAGCTCCTCCCCCGATCCAGGAAGCAGCATATCAGTCATGGAAGACTTCTCTGAGACGCGTTGCTACTGTTTTCAGAAGTTGCGCTCCGTAAGTTCATTCGTATCCTTTGGATATTCTTACTCTGCATTCGACTTTACTAACCCCTCTCTGTCTTGTGTGTGCTTTAGGAACCCGCCCCTTCATGACGCTTCATTTGTAGACAATTACAATCCTCGCGCCCGCCGGCTACATGCATTTCATTGACCCGCCATTCCTTCCAATAAATCCAAGCTAGTTTCCCTGCCGTCTCCTGTCTCTCCCGCGCAGTATCTACTGGTAGGTGCAAGCCATAAAAGCATAATAAGAGTTTTGAACTGCGATCCTGTAAAGGTTAACCCTCTCATAGCGTTGTTCACAGCCATCTCCTCATCCTTGAATATGACCGGTTCTGCCTGCTCACCGCTCACCCAAGTCCCAGAGCCATTTGAAAAGAGGGAACTCGTTTTGTTATTCAGAGTAGGATCCGGCATTACACCTCACTAATCATATTTGTTTTTCCTGCAGTCACCAACTCGGGCTCCTCTTGACCTAATCATATCCCAGTCCACGGAACTGAGCTTTCTGGAAATCTACCTCTGAGACCAGCACCTCTACGCACCCCAGCGGCGCAGGGTTTTTTCCCCATTAGGGGTTTCCCTGAAATTTCCTCGCAGCACCTTTTCCCCGGTTCTGTAGAGGATGTTTTAGGTGAACTCTAAATCCTTCTATCCTACTCCGCGGACCAGGTTAGTGTTTCATACTTAATTGCATGTTTTATATGACTGTGAAGATTCTTCTTAAACGTCCTATGAACTCCTCCTTTAAAGCATTTAGAACCCTCATTATCAGGGGTTCTAACTTACATGTATAGATTATCGTGCACTAAATCAGATCACAGTAAAGAACAGGTATGCACTTCCACTCATTCCAGTGCTGTTGGACCAAGTTAAAAATGCTAAAGTTTTTACTAAGTTAGACCTTCGGGGACCTTATCACCTGGTGCAAATTAAAGAAGGTGATGAGTGGAAAACTGCTTTCTGCACTAAGTATGGATTATTCGAGCACCAAGTGATGCCTTTTGGCTTATGCAATGCTACAGCCGCTTTTTAAAATTTCATGAATGATGTCCGACTTGAATTGTTAGATGTGTGCGCTGTGGTGTACATTGATGGCATCTTGATCCAGCCTCAGCCCAGAAAAACATTGCCCATGTTCGTGCAGTACTTACTAAGTTACTGCAACATCAACTGTACGTCAAATTGGAAGAATGCTCCTTTCATGTGACTTCTGTGGAATCTTTGGGATTCGTCCTCTCACCACAGGGGATTCAGATGGACAACAGAAACGTGGAAGCGGTTTTAACCTGGCCATCTCCCACATCAGTGAAAGGAGTCCAAAGTTTCTTGGGATTCGTCAATTTTTATCGGCACTTTGTATTTGGTTTTTCTCAACTTGTCCATCCAATAACATCATTACTACAGAAACACAGAAAATTTGATTGGACAATTGAAGCTGAAGAGGCATTCCAGACTCTGAAAAATAGATTCACAACTGCCCCCGTGTTACGACATCCTCAGCCACATCTGCCGTTTGTAGTAGAGACCGATGCTTCTAGTGCTGTCATGCACATGTACTGTCCCAAAAGGATTCAGATACCGGACAGTTGCACCCAGCGGCATTTTGGTCTAAGAAGATTTCAGCAGCAGAATTGAATTATGCTATCACATACAAGGAACTATTGGCTATCAAAAATGCATTCAAGAAATGGAGACATCATTTGTTAGGCGCTTGACACACACTATCACTGTTCTCACAGACCATAGAAACCTGCAATACTTTCGCTCTGCAAAAGCTCAATCCTTGCGACAGCTCTGTTGGGCTCTGTTTTTTGCAGAATATGATTTTGTCATCACATACCACAAGGCGGACGCTTTGTCACGTATCAGAGAGGGTGAAGATGTCCATGTAACCAAAATTCCTGTGAACATCATTCCGGAAGAAAAGATGTTGGGTGTTACTGGATGCTCCGTCGAAGGTTTGAAGTCAAAGATCCAGCTCAGTATGACGACCTCTGAGTTAGAGGCCTGGGTGTCTAAAGGGCCTTGGTGTTCCATTCAAGAGAATCTACCATAGTTTCAGGGGCGTCTCTATCTGCCCACTCGGGTCCAGCAAGAGCAGGTCCAAACAGATTATCATGGAGCTCTATTGGAGGGTCATCCGGCAATCGCTAAGACAACAGTTAAAATTAAAAGGCTTTTCTGGTGGCCCACATAGCGCAAAGATTTTATTGATTTTGTTCAAACTTGTGGGATATGCGCACAAAATAAAGGTTCAAAGCTAAAACCTGCAGGGCTTCTTCCACCGTTGGCTGTTCCACCAACCCCATGGCACACCATCTCAATGGAGTTCATTAGAGAGCTGCCACCCTGTTCAGGCTACAACACGATCTTGATGGTGGTGGATTTGTTTTCCAAAATGGCACACTTTGTGGGTTTAACAGAAATTCCATCGGCATCAGCCTTGGCTAAAGTCTTCTTGGAACACATTGTACGTCTACATGGTTTTCCGTCCGTTGTGGTCTCTGATAGATGGAGCCAATTTGTATCCCAATTTTGGAAGAGGTGTTGCGAGATGGCCAAGATAGAAGTGCGTTTGTCTACTAGTCACCATCCACAAACCGATAGACAGACAGAGCGAACAAACCAAACCCTAAAGCAGTATCTCCGATGTCTCCTCCATCAACTGGATAACACTTGGGTGGATTTGCTCTGGTTTGCAGGGTACGCCTACAACAATTCTGAACACGTGTCTACTGGGCATACTCCTTTTTACATTCTGATTGGCTACCATTCACGAACCTCCGCCTTTGATCCACCAGAGCCATTAGAGATGCCAGCAGTACAAAGTTTACATGAGAACATTTCTCGAGCTAAAAAGGAAACCTTGGTACATTTGACTGCAGCGAAGGAGAGCCAAAAGAAATTTTCTGTCAAGCACAAAAGAAATACTCTGGATTATCAGGTCGGGGACAACGTGTGGCTAGCTTCTAAATACATCACTCTTAAGGGGCTGCGTAAATTCCAACCCAGATTTTTGGGCCAGTTTCCAGTGAAAGTAGTTATCAACCCTGTCGCTCTGAAGTTGACTCTTCCTTCTCACATGTGAATACAGTCTGTGTTTCATGTTTCTTTATTGAAGCCAATGAGTCCAGGAACCAGAATGGAAAAATCACCAGAACCAGTGGTTGTAGAGGGTGAACCCGAATTCGAAGTGAAACAGATTTTAGATTCCAAAGTGGTCAGGAGGAAGTTGTTTTACCTGGTGGATTGGAAGGGTTTTGGTCCACAGGACAGAACTTGGGAACACAGTTCTAATATTCATGCTCCTCAGCTACTTAAATAATTTCATCAGAATCATCCCACCAAGCCAGGGCCGAAAGGACCACCCTTAGGAGGGGACTTGGGGGGGGGTGATCTATCATGATCACCTGCAGGATTGCAGGGTTGGGATCAGGTATTCAGACCAGGAGGGGTTCCAGTTGCAGATCAGTGGGGGCTAGATGGGTATTAGCATGGCAAACCTGGCGTTCCCACATTCCTCAGTACCAAAGTTACAATGGGCTCCCATAGAAATCCAATGGTTACAATTCCCCTTAAGATGGCCAACCTGCGGGTCACTATCTAAGTAGCTATTGAGAACTAGTTGTTGGGCATTGAGGAGTATAAAAGCCTTGCCGTCACAGTTACACACGCTTCACGTTAGTTCCGCTGACAGCTGTGTAACTCTACCGACGCTCAGCTCACCGACCTGTAAGACAATAGAAAAAGTCATGTTATGAGCTTGTTAAGTCAACAGAAAAAAACACAGACTTACATCTTCAACTTACCTGACAAGACTTTTCCGCAGCAGCAGTCCTCCGACAGGTGATTTCATTCTCCGTAGTTCCGCAGTTCAGCCAGCTGTTATTTTCCTCAGTTTCGGCTTCTCCACAGTTCAGTCAGCAGTCTTCATCTTCAGCCACTGCTTCTTCACAGAATCCTTCGACCTCCGAAAAACTGCAAAGACAAGGTACAATAGTTAATTAAAGAACATAAAAACATTAAAGTGAGCGAAGATAAAAACAACGTGCTTACATACCTGAAGCTCTGACAAGCTTTTCCAAGCGTACCAAACTCTTTCCTCAGAGAAGGCACCATAGCTTGGAAACAGAGGCATGTGGTGCCGCGCACCTTTCTAAAACTAACCACACATACTTACCTGAAGGAAGACTTCATGTTTTTTTTTCAAAACTGCCGCCGCGACTCAAGTAAAAATACTCTCTTCTATGGAGAATCATTAGATCAATGTTAAGAGAGCTCTCTCCTCTGAACTTTATTTATTTCTTCTCTTAGAGACTTTAACACCCTACTGACAAGATCACAGATCCCGCCAAGAGTCAAGACACTTACCTTCAGAGGCCTTTTGAAAGTCATCCAGCCTGAGTTCTTCTTGATTCTAACCACCAACACGCCCCTGTATGAAAGCAGGATGGAGAGCTCCCAAATATCAAAACACAGGTGAGGAGGAGAATGAGGCTCATAGAAACTATAGGGAGGTCAGAAGGATAGGTTCAAAGGTGAGCCATAGTACAGTGATCACATAATATTGATTCCATATATCCCCTATATTTTCTCTCTCTCTTTTAACACAGGGGAAAGTCCTGCTTAACCAGTATTGGCAGATAACCAGGGTCCAGTTCAATTACGCTCCTGCAGGAACAAGGTAAGCGTTACAGACTGCATTAGGAAATGAGTTACATCACTATTTGATGTCCATGACTAAATCTCTCTCTTTCATATCTTGACAGGAAAGGAAAGGCGGGAGGTATCGCTAAAGGCACAGAAAAAGATGAAATTGAATTGAATACCTACTTTTTTCTGTGGGTCAACATAGCCAACATAAGACGATACAAGAGTGCCGCCTCCCTGCCCAACTACCAGGATCCCGAGGGGGAAGAGAACGCAACGAGACCCAGGACAAGAGCTCAAATGCATGCTGAGAAAGAAGATAAAGGAATAAGGAACTTGGGAATAAAGAAGATATAAATTACATTGCACTACTTGAGGAACACTGACACTAAACTATCACTGTAACAGTAAGAAAGGAGTTGATGCTGATGATTTTTGAATACATCACCAGCACTGAATTAAGGACTATTTTTCACGAGAACATACATCTATAACAGACTATTTTTTCTACTCTTCTATCTCTACATTTTTATTGGGACTATTTTTTATATTATTTTTTCACAAGAGCATACATCTATAACAGACTAGTTTTGCTACTTTACTATCTTTACATTTTTATTGAGACTATTTTGTATACTATTTTTCACAAGAGCATACATCTATAACAGACTATTTTTTCTACTTTTCTGTCTTTACATTTTTATTGGCACTATTTTTTATCTTTCACATCTTTATATTCTTATGTATTTATCAGCACTATTTTTTATATTTTTATATTTTTCAATGAACTACATAATAGTGAAAGAGGTTTGAAAATCATCAATCAAATCCTTTATGATTTTTTTAAAATGATTTGTATACTTGCATGTTTGGTTAGAATATAACCTTACACAAGTTTCCTTCTTAAAAAATAAAATAAATGGTGTCATTATTATTTAGTTTCAATTTTGATTTCAAGTATCTCACCACATCGCAGCATGAACACTTCAGACTTCATATCTTACACCATCACGGTTACTTGCACAGACGTCCTTCATGTTATTTTTCATATTGCCATCATTTAGAAACAAGTTTTATAGCTAGTAAAAAATGAATGGTAGCTAAATTTAAGAGACAGATGTTGAGTTGAACATCATATTCCACATGCCTCTACTTTCAAGTGATTTAAAATGTCCTAAATGTTTAAAGAACCTTTCTTTTCTTTGGATTCTCAGGGCTTGACAATTTTTCTAGTAAATGTTATAATGACTCCTTAGTGGAGCCACACTTGCAATATCTGCATCTGACTTCTGCTACTGGGATTATGTTTTGAAACAGTAAATCTCCTTGGTGCCACAGATTAAAAGGTAACCTCATTAAATGTGCTCTATATTTTATGTCAGGGAACTTTGCTAGATAATTGGGGATTTGGCCCCTCACCTACATCGTGAACATGCCAGCTTGAAAGGCTTTGTAGGGTAAACAGGACTACCAGATGCCTATCCATTCATTATCTTTCAATTTATTTTTGGCAATTGCAGGTCTATCAAGTAGCGTCATTACATCAATGTTGGCCTTCTTTAGGAGGTTTTTGCAATATTGCTTCCATAAGGTCATGGGTGAGTTTTCATTGTAAGTGAACGCTTTTGCCAGAATTGGGAGCAATGATGATTCGTCTAAAGGAGCCAAAAAACATTTTTGAAATAGCATCAGAGATTGCCATTCTACTCTGGATTGTAGGGGTATAATGCCCAGTTGAAATCTTATGATCTGTATTGGGAATCCTTTGGGAGACCCAATAACGCTTTCCAATATATACCCTCCAGGGTGTTCCAGTTAGGCTGATGGCTGACTGGTTTTGTGTGAGCCCATAAGTGATCGCCAGAGCCGCCTTTTGTTAATAGAATATGATTATTGGTTTACAGGAGAATTTCCCATATTTAGACTGAATGAATTTAGCAAGTGATGTTGTTTTTCATTTTCTGTCTAAGTTCATTTTTATAGGGTCAGTCTTTTGGATAATTGTTTGCATTCTGACCTAAATATCTGTACTTGTTTAGATTTACAAGAAACATTCCTCCCAATGACCGTCTATATTGTGACTTGCTTGTTTTTTCCTCTTTTGGCAATTGTTAGAGTATTAGATTTTTTACATTGATTTTTAAGAGGTTTTGACCAGCATACATGTGTAGGGCCTCTAGCTTTCGTTGTAGCCCAATTGGAGTGAGTTCAATCAGCACCAAATCGTCGGGGTATAATAACCATGAGATATGAGTGTCTCTTATCTTCGGTGGGAATGATCTAACAGGATTTAATGCATTATAAATGTCCTTTAGGTAAAAGTTAAATAGAATGGACGCAAGGATGAATCCTTGTTTGAGACCCTTAGTTGTATAGTTGTAGAGATCTTTTTCGTGAGAAGTCCATCTCTATTTAATTTTACTTGAATAGTGGTATGGGTATAGAGTTGTTGAATTAAATAAAGCAGGTGGCTTGGACAGCCCAAATGGCGGAGTTTGTTCCACAGAAGGTTACGCGAGACAGAAAGAATCAAATGCCAGTTTGAAATCTATAAAGGCAAAATAAATCACCTGATTAGTTGCAATGATTTGATCTTTTATAGTTGTTAACGTTAGTAAGTTCACTGATGTTCTGAGACCAGCTACAGACCCTGATTGGAACTTGTCTGTTTGGGAGGATGTCTTTAACCATATGCAAAGGTTTCGGAGAATGAGCCGAGCAAAAATGTTGCCCGGGACATCCAATAAGGCTATAGGCCTATAGTTTTCCAGGTCTTCACTATTTCCCTTTTTGAAAATTGGGATAATTAGCGAATTTCTACAACTAAGTAGGATTTGTTTTTGTTTTAGTATTCTCTTAGAGATTGCTAATAGGATGGTTGCCCATACCTGAGGATGTGCTTTTAAGATTAGATTCATCAACCGATCAGGCCCTGGGGCTCGTGATGAGCTACGTTTTGCGATTATGAGCATGATATCTAAACGATCACATTTTAGTTGAGATAGGTGATTGCTCGGTGGCGAGGTGGATTGCAATGATTCTTCATCAGAGAATAGGGATGTAAAATGCTTAACCCAACCTGCTTCACTAATAACATGTATCATTCCTGATCCTGAGGTGTCATTATACGCAGACTTTAAGAGGTTCCATATTTGTCCAGTGTTTTTTCCTTTTAATTTGTTTAACATATGTTCTGCATCTACTTGCAGTTTTGATGATTTATATTACTTGATATGATTTTTATATGTATTTCTTATTACCTTACAGATTTGTATAGATGCTAGGTTTTAGTTCTAGTTGCCTCTCTGATTTCTTTTCTCAATCTAGTTTAGAATTTTTGGATGTTATGATCAAATTTGATCTTTTTGACCTGTGTCATTCGTCGCTGGGATGATTTTTTGTCCATGAAGAATTACAGTACTTCATCATAGTCATGCATTAATGGATCACAGGAGGCTTCATCATGGTAGTAAGCTATAAGTTTTTCTAGAGGATTTGCTGAGACTTTGACAATGATAACACGGTTGCCATTGGACGAGGCTTATAATGTGTGGCTGTAATAGCTGTTAGTAGTAGCCTTGGAGTATTGCCAGTCAATTTCCAACATGTTATGATCACTTTTAGTCGTGGAGATTACTCTAAAGTTCTCTATTTGATCAATAGTGTCTTTGGATACAAAGACAGTCTATAATTGATGTGGCTTGATTTCTGTGCCACGTTGGAGCAGCCGGAACATCTCCCTTGATCGTGCCATTCAACATGATAAAGCCTCTTGTGGACATAATGTTTAGCCATCGACTCGCTCGATTCAATAAAGAGTCATCCTTCCCAATCAGCCATTTTAGGTTGAGATCTCCTGCAATTATTATGTATATTTCCGGATCAATCACAATTAGGTCCATCATGTTTAGTATTAAGGTCAGGAAGTTGTCATCAGTGAAGGACAGCGGGTTCCAATATATGTTTAAAATAGCTATAGTAGAACTCGGGAGTTCACCATTTTCTGGCAAGGTTAGTTTTGTTAATTGAATTCCTGGAGAAGCCCATATTTCTAGAGAGACCCGGATGGAAACTTTTACCACCATTAGCATCCCCATTTATGGCCTTCCCGCTTTGCTTTTGATTGCTGGGATCCAGCAGAGTTGGTATCCAGGCCAGGTGGGCTGATTTATAATCCAAGTCTCTTCTAGGAGTAATAGGCTAGTAAAAGGCTAGTGCAAAGGAGGTGGTTCTATTCATTAAGTGCTTGTAGCCTCTGGTGTTCCATACCGCAATCTTTATCTGTCGTGATGAATTGGACACCTAGCTCTAATATCTCATTTGATCCCTAGGTTGATGTTGTGTTTTAGAGAGCCAAGACCAATTTGATTTATGTGCATTAGGTGAGCAGGATTTCATGGTCACATTCCTTTTTCGTTGGCCTGTATTGCCCACGCAATTTATCATTAGAGGCTGTTGATAAAGGGATCCTCCATTGGAAGCTGCCTCTCTTGACTTTTCAGACTTCCTCTCAGGAGATGGAATATAATTGTTATGGTAGCTTGAGACTTTTAGAGCATGATTTTTCAATTGCTCCTTTGCATCAAGGATTATTTATTTGATTATCAGAGATGGAACTTTAGTCTCAATTGTGTCCATATAATTATTGTTTGTGTTCTTGATATACAATGGGCCTCATTACGACCCTGGCGCTAAGTGTTTAACGGCGCCGTAAAACGCTGCAGCGCCATTAAACACTTAGCGCCTTACTACGAGGTCCCTTTGCGGGACCCGACCTTAACGGCTGGTCTACACCAGCCGTTAAATTAGGGACCCGCAAAGGGACCTTGGTGCTAAGTACGGTACCGCAATTTGCGGTACCGTACTTAGCGCCTTCCCCATTCCCATTGAGCCCTATGGGGCGAAAATGGGAATGGGGAAGGGCCATGGTTCAATGGGGAATTACCGCCCCGCCAACCTTGGAATGGGATGGTAATTCTCCATTGGACCATGGCAGACCCGTTACAACACCGGCGCCAACCATGGTGCTAATAGCGCCATGGTTTAGCGCCGGTGATGTAATGAGGCCCAATATGTCAGCTGATTGTATCAATTGTAAACTTGGAATGAGTTTGAAGATCTTGAGTAGCATAGTTCTCGTTGGGTACGGATCCTGGCGATGTGTTTGTGCCATTTGTATTTTTAAGCATTCATTTTTATGAGACTGGTGATTATGTTTGAAACTGTCTCTTCTGCTGCGATGGTCTCTTGGTGTGTTGGGAGTAAAAGTTATTTTCCTCTGTTTTGGATCTGTGTCAGGGGTTGTCCGATGAATATTGACTCTTGTTTGTACAGGCAGATTTTCATGAGATATTCTCCTTCTTTTCTGATCCAGTGTATGAAAAGAATTGTCGTTGTAATTGTCTGGTATTTTGTTCAGCGCCTGAGTGACGAGGGATAAGTTCTCCATTTCTAGAGATGGAAGGTTTTCTGCCTCATTTTGAGATGGCGGCAGTGAATATGTTGAAAGATTCATAAGGGCTTCCATTTGCGAGTTCTCATGATCACAGTCTGGACAGATTTCTAAGACTTCTTCAGTTATATTGGTTTTACTTGACAACAGATCCTTAGAAGGGGCACTAATCCTTCTCTTATTTTCCTTTGATTTCCTAGCTGGTTGTGTATTTAAAGCCGGTGTTGTGATTTTGCTCAAAAATTGTTTAAGTTTTGAAGTTGTAGGCTTATGTGTAACGATTACATTTGTTTGCCTATCTGTGGTTGCTCTGCAATCTCTTCTATCACTTCCGTATCTGATTTCCCTTTTTTTTGTCTTCCTTGATCTCTTTCTTGTTATTTTGTTCTGAAATACATCATATAGGGGACAGATTAATGGGTTGCGAGAGGTAGGCATTTCTTCGATGTCTTGAGATTGAATTAGTTGAACTGATTTATCATTTAAACCCTCTATTGTGGAGGGAATTGTTTCAACGGTCATCGGGGTAGCTGTGTAATCATTTTGGTGATGCTCAGGAGAATCTGTCATGTCGTCTACCACTGAGACAGGTGCGGAGGCGGACATTTGCGAGGATTGTGAAGGACATTGCATTGTTCTTGCTAACCAATCAATGTTTGTGTCTACTAAGTTAATGGCTATTGATTGAGAGTCTGCTTTGTTGTCCAGCATATCAAACAGTTTTAAGAGAGTATGCAACCCTGTAGTGATTGCATTAAGCGCCTCCTCCCAAGAACCATGTAGATGCAGATACATTCCAAAGGAAGGTCTGGCCAACGGCTTAGCGAATAAAGATCGATTTGATCTGATTGAGTGTGAAGACATGGATATGGAAGAAGCTGAAGCCAATGCAGATGGCGAGTCCAGATACAAAACAGGAGATTGTGATAAGGAAGAGGTACGTATGCAAGTGAGAATCTGGTCTTGTTTATGGCTTTGGGCCAAGGGTATCATTGTGCTCATTGCTACCTGATTTTGATCTAGAGTTCGTATTGTCGGAACAGTCAAAAAAGCAGTGAACGACTGGTCATGCAGTGCAAGGTGTCCAGGTGCAGAAACGACAACTTGAGCTTATGTTCTTACTTCATGCTCATTCGAAAATCATCTTAGAGCTACATCAGAGCCATCTTGAGTTGTTGATAAAACGTTGGCAGATGACTGTACACCTTGTGTGGAGTTGTTCACTATTGCTTGTTGGCCGTTATTGCACACAGCGATTTGAATAGGAGGCGTGGCATAAACTGATAGCTGAGTGCCTAATTTTCCCATTCTCCCAGGGGTGGCCCATAGGGTACGAATGTCCATAGTAATGGATTTAGAGCTTTTTGTTACCTTTGCGCTGGGAGGTCTCAATAAGAATGAAGGGCCCCTGCTGGTAGAGTCATTGTTAAAATTTGACTCACTTGCAACAATAGTTTGGCATTTACCAGCATTGCCGTGGTCAGGTGATAGACCATTGGGACTAAGCTCAATGGAGCGAGCCGGGTACAGATACAATACATGAGAGGTCACGGCGGGCTGCTCGCTGTCTCACATCTCAGCGAACAGCACTCGCGTGCACTCTCGCTTTTGCACGTGACCCACAGTATTTGTGTTTTTTTAAAGGGGCGTGGCCACCTTGCGATCTATGAGAAATGTCAAAAATGCCAATTTAGAATGGATACAATGATGTTATAATGTTATTCACTCTAGTTAGAATTAGTTAGAGCTACCTCCTACCAATTGGAGCACTGGGATTGTGATGAGTAGATAATCCAAAAGAGTAAAGCAATTTAGGTCCACAGAGAGAAAGCAACAGTCTTCCTCCTCAGCAAACAGCACTCTCGTGCCCTCTCACATTGCGCGTGCACGTTTGCGTGTGACCCACAGTATTTGTGGGTTTTTTGAAAAAAAAAGGGCCGTGGCCACCTTGCGATCAATTGGAGCACTGAGATCGTGATGAGTAGATAATCCAACAGAGTAAAGCAACGTAGGTCCACAGAGAGAAAGCAGTAGTCTTCCTCCTCAGCAAACAGCACTCTCGTGCACACTCACTCTCACATGTATTATTGTCATTATATGTGGTTGTAAAATGTTTTGATAAAGGTATATACAGCTCGCCTCACTCACTACTGAAAAATAATAACCTACTATTGCCCGTTACTAAGTGAACTGTACAAATGTTTTCATATCCTTATGTTCCTGATATCTTCATAATACCCCAAACAATACACCGAAGGACCCATCTACACATGACAGACATTATGGCTATTGCGGTCCTTCTGTTTTCTTTCTCTTTTGTTGTTTTTATTTCTTATTTTATCTCAAACTGCATTTAACTGATTATGATACGATAAATGTGTCCCTATGACATAATGTTAGTGAAGAAGTTACAAAAAACAAGGAGATTTCCAATTAGAGCAGGACATGGTATTCCACCCATTTGTGGAGACAGTAAGGACTAGGATAAGTATTGCAGATGATGAGTATTACATGAGAAGATATTTTAATAATTTCGTAAATATTGAACGAAACTCATGGTATAGGTCAATGGAGAAAGTGGGAAGAGAAAGATCAAGGGAAAGCTGCTTTGTTTGCTCACTTATCCCCTATGCCATGACAGCCTCTCGAGTATTTATACCTCAAGAAGTACCTGAGTACAGAGCACACTGCTTGCTACATCTCGCAGTATGCCAGACCAAAGGACAATTTCAGGGACAATCGGCCATGATGAAGTATCTAACAGGATCAGAATTCCCATACGCAGACAACTATGTAAAAGAGGCAGACATGATGGAGAGTATAAGAATGAAAAGTAAGGTGCTCAAGTACATACTATTAGGTCCAAAAACGAGGAGATGTGGAAGTAGTGGATTATCAAATATTAAGGTGTACAAATGCCCAGTTTGATGTGATACCTCTTTGTGCCGACAGACCACAATTGCAAATAAAAGGGAAAGTATATTCTTCATGAGGATGGGTTGATGTGATGGAATAATGGGATGCAAAGCAGAGGCAGTATGGACTGCGTCAATAGAAGTGATAAAAAATGCAGACAGAGTGTGCCGTGAGGAATGGAAAGAAACTGGAAATGTTTTAACTTGGGTGGAAGATGAAGCAGGACCACTACCCATAGCCAAACTACAAGCACCGTCATTATGCTTTAGAAAAAAGGGTTCAGTAAAGCTTGGTGACAATGAAGGGCGAAAAAGCAGTATGGATTTACCAGGTATGAAAGTTGGCACAGCTGTACTAATGGACCATTACTGGGCCTGCAGTACAAGAATTTATATGCAGCTTCCACCCAACTGGTGTGGCATATTGTCATGCTTCTGCATCTCTGCCTCTGAGTGACGTTGTCTTCAGACCCGCTGGGTGTTTTCTACCATCTTCAAAGAAGCCCCTAATTCATTACTTGACATTTCGTTTCTGAAATCTGTATTTCCGAAAACATGGACTTCAATTTGCATAATGCACCTATCAGCAGTTCTCATTTCCTGGTTATTCCTATGCATCAGTGTTGGAACCACAATCCCCAGAAGACCTAGAGATCAGTGCTACTTTCCCCTTCCCAGGACCAGAGAGGGAGGAGGCAGATTACCTTCAGGTTTGCTGATCCAGGTGCTTCTAATTATCCTGCCTCAGCACTGGGCAGGGCAGTATTTAAGCAGCTGCCTGCAGGAGCACAGGTCTATTGCATTGAAGTTGCTTTGAGCCCTTTTTGCATTGAGCCACGATATTCAGTTGTTTACTGTTGCTGTTAGATCCTGCTCCTCTTCTAGTGCCCGGTGCTCCCTGCCAATCTCCTCTGCCTTCTGCCCTGCTCCTCTGGGCTCCCTGCCTTGCAGCCTGCTACTCTCCTCTGCCTTCCGCCCTGGTTCTCTGGGCTCCCTGCCTTGTTCCCTGTCTCCAACCCCTTGCTCTCTACCTCCTATTATCTAGCTCTCTGCCTGCTGTTCCTTCTTCCTTTCCTTCAGTCTGTGTATCCTGGCTTTAGCTTCAAAGTCCCAGTCCTGGGTTTCCTTGTATCCGTCTTCTGTCCTGCCCTTGTCATCCCACTTCAGAGCTACAGTTTCCTTGTTTATCTGTCTTCTGTTCAGCCCACATTATCCCACTTCAGAGCTACAGATTCCTTGTAAAATGTCTTCAATCCTGCCTTAGTTTTCCGACTTCAAAGCTACATTTTCCCTGTACCTGTCTTCAGTCCTGCCCTGGTTATTCCAGTCCAGAGTTACAGTTTCCGGTTATTGGTCTGCAGTACCAGTCTCCTGTATTATTGTAAATTGCTTCTTTTCTACTTGCTTTTCCCCTTCTGATCCTTGCTTTCTTGACTGCCTGTTTTTCCCTAATTATTTATGTTACTGTTCTTGTCCTCACTTGTGCTTCTGTTATTCCTTTGTTTAGAGTTAGGCTGCTGGGTTCCCCAGTAGGCAATCGCTATCCCTTCCCTTGTCCTGCTTTACTTGTAGTCTATAGTGAATTAAATGTAACAGTGTGTTGCATTCTGTTCCCTCAGAGGGCATCCACTATAGATTCCGGCTGGATCCATACCGGCTTGTCGCATGTAAGTACAATCCTTGTTTGTGTCCTAGGGTCCAGACACAGAAGCCGCTCCTGCTTCCCCTTTCCACGGGCTTTCATGGAGTGGTGCCTGTAAAAGTAACTTTCACAGAGGCATTGAGCTTCCCTTATATCTGCAGGCAGTCTCTAGTCCTATCTGTGTATACACCCGTAGTGGTATTCCTCATTGTTTGTCCACTGCATGGTTCCCATCCCTTTTTGTTCACCTTTGAGATCCGTCCTTTCTTCATGTTCCATCGTTCTGAATTACCTTGCCTATTCATTCTTATTTAGCTTCCTGCTGTGTGTGCTTACCTGTCCCCTTACTTCAGTACAGCCATCCAAAATCTACCTGGGTGCCCTGTGCACCTCCTGACACACATGTACAATAGTGCTACTAAATGCACCTGCATTAGTAATACCACAAAGTGAGGCTGACATTGGGACTTTTCCTTCAATGGCACACAGAAGGAAGAAAAAGATCCCTAGGTATAAAACGCACAGAAAGAACTAACTATTTTTCCAAAGAAGCCAATGCTTCATTCAATGAAATACCATGAAGTCATAAATTGTTTGGTAAAACAACAACTTTCTTCACGTCCTTTCTAATGCCTGGCCTGCAAGCAGCAGCAAATGCACACTGGACCCAGATAACTAGGTAGGAACTGTTACAAACTATTAATGCCACAATAAAAGGCTTCAATTCCATCAAGGAGGAGTTATGAGTGGTCAGATTGATGACCCTACATAACAGGTATGTTTTGGGCCTCCTCACAGCCATGGAGGGTGGAGTGTGCGCAAAGTTAGGGCCAAGTTGCTGTATTTATGTACTCGCACATGATGAGGAGAATGGGACCTTGACAGAGGAAATATACTCCCTGAAAGAGCTGCATGATAAAATGCAGGAGGAAGTGGAGGACATTGAGGACGATAGCTGGTTCAGTTATCTAGTCTCCTGGATGCCTACCTGGCTGACAGATGCATTCAAATTTCTGTTGGCAATTTTGGTACTGGTCCTAATAGCATTTTGTATCTTGAGACTAGCAATAAGCCAATGTAAAAAGACAAGCAAGAAGGCACTCCAAATGACAGTAATGGGTAATGTGGCTGACACCGTACATCAGTGCACTCAAACTGATGATGACATTTACTGTCCCGTGTACCCATTGGGTCAGCCAGCTAGGAAACCTGGAGCATTGTTTACATGCCCAAAAGATACCCACTACAATGAGCACTGGATGAAATGTGACAACAATGGCGAGTGCTGGTTTATGACATGGAGTCCAGCAGAATATGTAGCAACTTGAGGGGGGTCACCAGAGTGTGGCTGCCCAAGGATGGCTATAATATGATGAGACAAAATGAAGGAGTGGTCGATGGCTCGACCAGAGGGGGGAATGTAGTGGGGACAATTATTGACTAGAGAGCATGATCAGGCTCTGCCCCTGCCCCCTCAGAAGAAACATTAGCTTGCACAATTGGTGTGTTTTAAAATAGAATAGATTAGGTGACAGGAAAGTGTGTACACAAGATAGAGGCTCACTACACAAGTAGGGCAGAACAACTGTAGGCAGGATCAGGTTGCGGCTACCCATAGGTAGGAGATCATGTGTCAGGCATGCACCAGGACTCGGTAGACAGAAAAATAAATGTAAAATAAATGTGTCCTGCAGCAGTAAACATGTGACAAGCAGCTGCCATTTTAAAACTGCACCAAAAACAGCAGAGAATTAAACGCTGCAGCTTTAAGAAAAGTTCCCAGTTAAATACGCTATTTTAACAAATAAATGTAATTCAGATAAAAATGTTGTGGTAGCTGGACATAGCTGCTTCCAAGGAATGTGAAAACCTAAGGCTTTGTAGGGGAGGGTTACATGGCGGAGCAAGATACCATTGTGTGCATCCAAGTGTCAAGGTGAATCAAGTTACAATAACACAGCAGACTATTTCAAGTCTATGCAACAGAGTGAACATCCCAGGAAGTTCATAAGTAGTGGGCAGATTAATGTCTCGTCGATCGGCTAGGTGTGACAGAGAAACGTGATACGACTAAAAAGACAAGCAATTACCGCACACGTGGTGAAAGCAGAATGATAAATAATAATAGTTATTCATAAATGTGTCAAGACCAGGATGGTGCGGTTGCAAGAACAGGTACTTGAGACTCAAGACATCATGGCGGGGACAATATGGGCTGTTTAATTTAATTAAAGAACGAACACGATACGCTTGTCTTCGCTTCTCATCTACATAAAACATGTCATCATGCAGCCATTTCATAGAGAGTGTGACAGCATGCTAACCGATGGACACATGTATTTTTTCACTGCAGAATTAATTCAGGGCCTACCAATAATATTCAAGTATGATGAGGTAGCACATTTTTTATGGGATGGTTTATGGGTGGGATTTTAGATAAGAATTGTCCAATCATTTCTATTGAACATATAGAATTATATATGGAGCGATACATTTTCATAACTGTGACATCATACTGTCTATAAAAATGGCTGTTTCCTGTTGAGTTGTGGAGAAATTCCTGAGAGAGAGCTTGGCTGTTAATTTTGCTTTTTCCCCAGTTTATATTGCAATTAAAACTGGGTTACCTTACATTTGGCATACCACAATCACTCCGTGTTGTCTCTTTTTTGGCAAATACCAGTTAGAGGAATATTTGGCTTTTGACCTCTCGTTATCATCAGTAACATGGAACTCTTCTTTACACACCCATTTGTTCAATAAGGAGGCTTTACTAGATCTACTGGGACAGCAGAAATGAATCATGCTGCAGGAGACTTGGATGACGGAGTCTCTAGTATTATATGACTTTGTCATCTTTGAGCAACCAGCAGAGAAGGTGTGATGGATCGCCCCTTTGGCGGTCTGCTAACGGCCATTAAAAATACTGATGTGCCAAAGCAAATAAGGTGGGTTGTGATATAAGAGGAGTCCTATGTGTTTCAGTGCATCTACCAAATGACTCCAACCAGTAAAGATAGGGAGCCTCGATATATCTTGGTTAGCCTATGAGGATGATTTCTTTTTGATGGATCGAACCGCTGTTGGCTTAAAAAGACATTTAAATGCATTTGATATGTTTGCTATGGAAAACCGCCTGAAAATAAACACAATCAATCATACTTTACTCAGCTTCAGCCATAAAGTCAAAACCAATTATACAGTACATACAAATGCATTGTTATTTAATAAAACAACAATAAAATACATATGTTAAAAAGACAAAAATAAATGGCTTAGAGGATAACTGTTCAATGATATCAAGAATACCCAAAAGGAGGGATGCCACGAAACATTTATACAATAGATACAAATTCATAATTATTTCATAAGATAACAGAAAAAATACGGATGTTAAAAATAAGAAGTATAACATGGCTTGGTGAATTACTATTCAGCAATATCTGAAGTACCCAAGGAGATACCTCGCCCACCCTATTTAAAAACATTTACAACATCAATTTTGCTGCTAACGTCTTTGAACACAACTATAGCTCATGGAAGAGAAAAAGATAAATCTAGCGGCCTTATACTTCATTAGCTGCTCAATTCAGCTAACATGGCTTATTAGCGAGTTTAATCGTGCGTAACATGCCCGGTGTAGATACTTTGCCACCACTAACACAGAGGGCATGTTTTAGAATGTTTACAATAAGCCGCTGTGCGTACCCCTGCTACTCTTAGGAAAGGCATTATATATTGTCTCACAGCACTGCGATTAGGACACAAAAACAAAGTGAGCCGTGGTTTCCTCCTCATATTGACATAAGTGGCAACTGCCTGAGCCTCCCAAACCCCATGATTTTGTCAATGAGGAGACCCTCACGGTTCCAAACCAAAAGGCCAAATATAGTGCCTGTGCACGGGACGGGCTGATATTATGTCATGCCTGCGCCATGGGCGCATACATTGGCGATCTATATGTACCTTATTCCCCATTTGCGAGACTTTGGTGCTTTTCTATTTTTTCCAACAAACTACACTTACCACAATGCACTTGGCTATAACCATCTATTCCTGGCTATTCCTATTGGTCATCATCGAATCTACAATCCCCAGAAGCCCTAGGGGTCAGCTCTGCTCCCACCAGCTCAGGAACAGCGCGGGAGGAGACAGATTGTTTGCAGGTGTGCTGATCCAGATGCGACCAATTAGCCTGCCTCTGTGCTGGGCAGGGCGGTATATAAGCTGCTGCCTGCAGGGGCTCAGTCTCTTGCATTAAGAGTCCTGCCAGCACCTTTTTGCTTCGAGCTACGGATCTTTGTATGCGGTTCCTCTTTACACCCGCTTTTGATCCAGTGCCCTGCCGGGCTCTCTGCATAGCCGATCACGCTCCGCTGCTACCTTCCGTCCTTGCCTTCCAGGATCCAGCCTTGCAGCCGATCACACTCCGCTGCCACCTTCCGCCCTTTCCTTCCAGGCTCCTGCCTTGCAGCCAATCACGCTCCGCTGCCTTCAACCTACAGTCTTCGTCCGCTGGGCTTTCAGTCTAGCAGCCATCTACAGTCCTCCTGCAGCCTACTACAGTCAGCGGCCCTACTCCTCTGGGCTCACTCCTTGCTGCCCGGCCCTTCTGGGCTCCTTGCCGTGCAGCCTGCTTCACTCTGCTGCCCTAAGCCCTTTCCCTCTGGGCTTCCTCCCTTACAGCCCTGCTCCTTTTGGGCTTGCTCATTGCTTCCCTGCTTCTCTGAGCTTTCTAACTTGTACCCTATTGTCCTCTGCTTTCCACAACAGTTTACATACATTATTTACTTTCAGTTATTGCAGTTCCCCTGTTTCCTGACTGCTGCTCCCTTGCTTTCTTCCTTGTTTTCAACCCTCAGTTCTTTATCCCTATCCAATCCTGTTATATGGCTTTCCCTTCATTTCCTTCTGCTAGTTTGCTATTCGACTTCCTTTTCCCTGGATTTGTCTGTTAGTATCTTCTCTTGTACTGTTTGTAGACCCCTTGTTCAGAGCTTGTCTTGGTTTCCGTCAGGCAACCTCTGCCCCTTCCTTTGTCTCGTTTCTGCGTTACAGACACCCATAGCTGTTGTTCCAAGCCATGAGCAAACAGCGTGGGCCTCTGTTATAGCAAACTGTGCAGAAGGCTAGAGTTTTCCTAAGGTCCGTGGAATACTCTTTTCCTATATCTGCATACACCCCAAAATAGAATCCATTCTGTACCTTTTTCCTTGCTACTCTTGCCTACTCTTTGTATCTCTTTTCTTTCAGCTGTGTGTGTACTATTCTGTCCACTTTACTTTGGCACAACCACCCAAACCCTTCCTGTGTGTCCTGTGCCACTCTTAATAGAGTGCCATCCGTGACATATTATCAAGAAAGCCTTCATATCCAAAGTCTCCCTTAATAGCCAAATAACATGGTCCCAATTGCAATTTACTACTCCCCTCTACCATCTTTGCTCTTGTATAGGATACCATGGCCCTCTTTACTCTACCAATTGCAATTCGGTCAACACCAGCAGGATCTGTCCATAGAGCAGTGCCATTAAGCTCAGAGAGAGTGTCCTTGACGTGCTTCACCAAAGGCAGGCTCAACCTGCCCCCACCAAGCTAACATTGTCAAATGCTTCCCTATACTTCTTGCGCCCTTCGTTTTTATTTAGGCAAAGCCAATGCAGCAAGGGACGAAACATCGCTGCATTAGCAATAGGAGAAATATCAGTCTCAAATTGTAATAAGATGTTTGGTTTACTCTGCGGTAACACGAGAAGGCATTTAAGGATGCTGTTTTCAACCTTCGTAATTGATTTGGTACTTGAAAAGCCCCAAAGCTCCATCCCAAATGGTGTGGCAGTGCATGCTTGTTTTTTTATATAATTCAAGGGCAGGGGCTGCTGTACTTTTCTAGTGTAACACGTGATTTATTGATTTGGGCAGTCCACTGTCTGGCCTTGTTGAATCAGATACCTAAATAATCATACAAAGAGACCTGCTCCAGTCTACAATACCCTACCCAAACCTCTACATTTTGCTGTTTCACAAATTTGGGCTTAAAGACCATGCATTTAGTTTTGGAGACATTTAGTGACAGTCTTAATTCTTCACACATCTTCAGAAACATGGTTAGTGTAGCCTTCAAACCCTGGGGGTGAGGTTTACAAAAGGACAGCATTGTCTGCATAGAACAATGCAGAATACCTGTCCTTACCCATCTTGATGGATCCAAACACCCAGTCATCAAAGGCTGAGACGACCTCACCCACATAAATGCTAACCGGGAGTGGGGCAAGGACGCAGCCCTGCCTCACCACAATAGAAACACTAAATGGCTCTGTGGTCTCACCTACTAGCCCGTATCTCACGACTGCCTTATTTGCTGAATAAAGGGAACGCGCAATTGCTATAAACTGGTGGGGCAAATTTCTTTCATTAAGCGACTGCAAAAGGAGGTCTGTTGGCACTGCGTCAAACGCGGTTTTAAGATCCAGGTATAGCAAATACAGGCGGAAGCACTAATCATTCGTGGATTTACCGCGTTGGAACCCTGCTTGCAAAGAATGAATAATGTTATTGTCATCGAGCCAAGTCTGTACATGTTTTAAGATCATTTTTGCGAACGTTTTCCCAATAGTATCAAGCAGGGAAATGGGGTGGCAATTTGCCGACATCCCCCCCCCCTTTTTTTTTTAGATTGGTACGATTTCAGCTGATTGCCAGGACTCAGGGACTGTGTTTGTACTAATGCAAGAATTACAACGTTTCAGAAGGGCTGGTGCCCACACTGGTGGTTCGTGCTTAAATAGATCAATTGCCAACCGATCACGGCCAGGTGCTTTGCCACTTTTCTGAGATGCTATTAATACTACTACTTCTTGGAGACAGAGCAGTAAGTCTCCCACCTCAATGCCATTCAAAATCAGACTATCCATATTCCGGGTATTCATGCCCTCCCCATACAGCTCTGAGAAGGGACTTTGCCAGGCTGCAGGCATAATACAGCTCTGCGAGGGCATGTCTACTCTCATCTCTGCATCACTAATCAATTTCCAAAAGGATACACAGTCCTTCCCTGCATAAGCTTCGATAAGGTTGTCCCATTTGGCTTTAAAATAAGAAACCTTCTTAGCGCTAACAGTATCAGGGGTGTTGCTAGGTCTTGAAAAGATCCGGGGCTACGCTAATTTTGGGACTGTCGGGACTGGGGGCTAGCTAACCTTTTTGGTTGTAACCCCTGAGCTTCTATCCGGGGCTACAACCGGGGCTATAGCCCCCTCAGCCCGCCCCTAGCAACGAGTATTCTTAAAGTCTGCTCTACAAGAGCGGACAAGCAGTTTGTCTACTTGTGGGCCAGCAGGCAATGAGGCGGGAAGCCAGTGTTTGGCTTGTCTACAATCCACATCGTACCAACAATTTTTTACGAGAGCCTGCTTGTTCACAACTATCCTGGGGAGGGTAACATGTGGGTTGATGACATTAAACAGTTTATCAAATTCATGAATGCTCTCTGAATCGGGGATTCCCTCCTCACAAATGTTCTCAATACTCGGGAGGGCAGCCAGGTAAATCTTAGATTTGTTATCCAGAGCCGTTAGCTTTGCCCCTTTTACCGTTCTGCGGGCATGCCCTGTCACCGTGATAGCACTGGGAAGGTGACAGGCATCCCGCCTAAAAGAACTATTCCAACGGTAGGAAGGACACTGAGCAATACATTATAATCACTTTCATTACTCCTAATGAAGTGGCCTTCGAGAGTATGAATCTCTAGATATTGTAAATCGGGCGATTCAGTCGGCCGATTGGGAACCCGCCAGTTGAGAGAAAAAAGTCCACAAAGAAACAGGAAAACCTCTCCTGGCATATAGCTAAAAATAAGCTGGCGGTGACTGATTCCTTGATTTATCTAGGCTTCCGGATTATTGCAAAGCATTCCTTTGGGATCACTTGAGGTAGAAAGTGGATACATTGGCTATTCAAATGATTAAAATGAACATTAAATATGGGAAATTCACATTGGATCATCGAATTAAGTTTTACGAGCAGAAGGTGATCCCAAAAATTGTTTATGAGGTTTAGTTGTTGCAATATATAATTCTAGATTTTCTTGGAGAACTGGAAGTTAGGTTGTGGAAGGTGTGTTGAAGCTACCGAATTGTGTACCAGGGGCTGTAATCCAATTTCAACTTCTAACTAGATCTCTGCAAGCTGTAGCGAAATGGAGATTGATATCACTTTATAGGAACATTTTGGTACACAAGGAAGAATCTCATTAGGCGATTTGAACATAATAGCCCAGGACCACAGACAGTCGTTTGTAAAGATTTTTGCTAACAATTGTGAGAGTTTTTTAGATGAATTAGGCGCAACAAAGCATTAGTTGATTGACGATCCATGCTTGATGAAGAAGCAGCTATTTGAAAGATACTGGATTGATGTTTCTGAAAACGCACATAGCTACCCTTTGTTCACCTAACTGCATGATGAACATAAGAGGCAGGCAGCACTGGCACTATATTTAAAGAAGTCGTCATCAAGATCTCTATCTACCTCCTTCCTGAGGTTTCGAATTAACCTGATATTCACCAGAGAAATATTAACTGTCAGGAGCTACCTCTTTGCTGAGGTTTCGAATTAACCCAATATTCACCAGACAAATATTAACTGTCAGGAGGATGCTTCCTGGAGAGAGTTGGCTTGCTGCCGTTATCGCCAGAACGTGGACAACATTGAAACACAGAAGTTTAGAATGTCCTGTACTTATGCCCTCCTGCTTAAGGTAGTTTAGAGCCTTTTTACACATAATGGAATGTGTGGAGGTACATTGTTTATGGAAGTGAATGTTGAGTGGTTCATGTACCCAGCTGACAATAGCATTTGTGGGATTTTTGAATGAATTAAACTTAAAGATGTAGGAAGAGGGATCCAAATATTAGGTATTTATGTTGTGAAATCAAGGAGCTGGGTGTTGCTCTCTCTCTCCTTATGGTTTTATAGTATTGTGATGATTTGTAAGATGTTGTGTGAAGTTTTTGATGTAATACTTTGTTTTAGTTTTGCTATGTATGGAGGTGGTGAATGTATGTCTGAGGTTTTACTCTTTTTATACAGTAATTAATATCTGTGATGTACACGTTGTAAAGGTTGATGATGTATATTAACCAATACAATAAAACAATGTAAAAAAATTATATTCTGCTTCTTAACACTCTTTATTTTGCCTGAAACACTGTTCTGGCCAGAAGGTGGAGCTCAAGCACTACTATGTGTAACAAAAACAGCAAGGTAGGTTGTATGCAACAAGCCTGGATGCATGCACATCAGAAAGGAAAACTGCAATTGCAATGTATCCTTACTCCAATCCGTAAATCCATATACAGAGGAATAGTTTGGCTTAGTTAGCTTTACCACCTTTTAGCCAACACCTTTACCCCAGTAGAGAAACAGAAACAAAGCAAAGAAAATCAAGCACTTCTATCTACTAGTTCAGAGCCCTGATACTTCCAGCAAGGCCACATATATAACAGAGCAGCGGCTTGCCTTCCAAAGGCAGCAAGGGTGCTATTGGAAGCACAAGCTTAACAGAGCAAGCATTGGCAACGTCAACAGGTTTGGCTTTTTTTGTAGGCATGATGAGGCATTTTCCAGGCACTGCCATAATGGTAATAACTGACCATATGATGGTAACAGCTGGCAAATGGTGTTAGCACCTTGGTACATTATGAGTGCCTGGAGAATGCCTTTGTAACACCTATACAAGAGCCAAAACGATTGACTTTGTCAATATGTGTTATTAACATGAATTTAGTGCAAGGATCAGATGCAAGGACACACCTACTGATTATAAATCAAGGGCCTGGTAGCACACTTGGTTGAGACAATTTTATTACAGCAAGATCTGGTTTATAGTTGCAAATACGCCTTACAGAATATTGCTTAGAAATAACATGGGCTTCCCCTTAAAAGCACAGAGCTAGCTAAAGAGAACCTGGAGGATGGATGTTTTAGATGGAGAGAGGCAGGTAGTGGTTGAGAATGGTCATAGGGACTAGCATGGCCATGGGTGGTCAGTGGATGGTTACACAATAGTTGTGGCTTATAGGTAGCACCTAAAGTGCTACAGAGGGTGCATGTCCGGGAGCCGCATGGAGTAGATGTGCAGCTGAGGAGCTCCCGTGCGGTCTTGCCTCCTGAATAAAATCCTGACGTTGAAAGGCCCCCCACAGATCCTGGATAACTACATGTTGCCCTTCCCACTAGCAGTCTCCTCCTGAGTGCCCCCTGTGGTGTCAAGTGGGCGGCGAGTGTTTGGAGTGAGGCCCGAGAGATGCAAGATGGCAGCCTATCCCCACTCGCGGTGGGGTGTATCCTAAGCCAGGTGGAAGGAGGCCTGTTGGAGTTGGGAGTGTCCACCTAGGGACCGTGAGGCGAGGCAGGGGCCTCGCGTCCACTTAACGATACCTCACGGTGCTGGGCTGAACGTCCCCCATCTCTGGGGTGTGTTGTGGTGGAGCCAGAGGAGGTTGTGACGCCTGGATCATGGGGCAAGAACAGAGGATGGCCTCGACTTCCTGAAGGACGCAGGCAGCCCGGGAGCAGTCTAGGACTGGAAGTGCCGGCCACACATAGCTGCTCCTGGGGGCGGGGGGGGGGGGTGGCCTCCACGTGTCTCGAGGCCCGGTTGTTCACACTCTGCCGCTGAACTTCCCTCAACCCTCGATGTGTTGTGGGAGAGCCTGAGGCAGCCGTGCCTCCTGGATCATGGGGGAGGAATGGAGGATAGCTGTGACTTCCTGTAGGAAGTGGCCAGGCCGGGAGCAGTTCAGAACTGGAGCTGGTCCAGAGGGAGCAATCTCCACGCACATGGAGGCCCGGATGCACACACGGCAGTGGTTCGGCCGGGCCCAACAGAGATGAGGGGAGCAGCGGCCAGAGGGTGGCAGTATGTGACACGCATGAGAGAGAGCGACGAGTGTGAGGCAAGAGGAAAAGAACAAAGAGGTGGCCTGAAGGGGGCCAAAGTCTCTTGCCAGTGGGGAGTGGGTGGTACCCCCTCCCTCCCACACACACACACCCTAAGACACACACACCCTATTGATTGAGAGGTACAAGAACAGACTGTGCGGCCCCAGCTAACTGGTGCCCAGGGAAGGATTCTACGTGGGGACAGGTCGAGGGGCCCCTCGCCAGAACAGGTGACCTTTGCTCCCTTACAGCCGAGGTGGGAGAGGCCCAGATTATGACAGGGGCCAGACAGAAAAAAGCCTCACGGGCCAACACTATGGACAATTACACCCCATATAGGGGGACCAGACAGGGCTGCGGGACCCATAGAGTCTGGAGGAACAGTAGATGAGCAGCTAAAGGTGGTCAACAAAAGGAGGAGAAACCCTTGCTTGCCCAGATGCTGGAAGAGATCAGAAGTAGTAGGGCAGCCCTGGAGAGCAAAACCGGAGAGGTGGGGGCAGATATCTCACTGGCATGTGTGGATCTACGGATGGTGGCAGACAGAACCAGGGAGGAGGCGTAAGGTAGAATTTCCAAGCTGGAAGATGACCTGGCTGACAAATCATTAATGGCATCCATTCCGAGAAACTACGGAGGTTGGTGCTGGGTGAGAGGGGCATCTCTTTGACACGCATTCTGGAGTTAGGCCGTCAGAGGGAGCTAGCGCATACCAGGGCCGCTAACATGGGTTTGACTCTGCACAAGTTACAGCCGGCCCTCGCGTCATCCATGGTGGCCCAAGTCACAAACAGACAATCTACAAGGGATGAATATGGTGGCAACTACACACCCCCCAGATGGCAACCACGGATCCCGGGGCCCACAGAGTGTGGATGGTGTGGTGGACCGCGTCACGGACGGTGATATTGCCCGGCACAAGGCACAATGTGCGGGGCATGTGGCAGAAAGGACCACTATGCAAAGGTGTACCGTTCCTCAGGCGCTCCATTACCGCCTCCGCCGAACCCTCAGGAGAGGACTGGTACAAAGAAGAAGAAACAGGGAGTCACGAGGCGCATCGAAGTGAACAACTCGTCGACTGAGGAAGACGGAGACGACATGACAGGAACTCCATTAGACCCTGGCAGAGAGCAGCGGACCAAAGGAAGAAAAATCTACCTGGTGTCAGCCCTGGATCGAGAACGCGGCACGCAGAAGAAAGGGCTCCGGAGACGTAAATGTCAGGTCACCCTCCAAAACCAGCAGATATGGATGACCATTGACACAGGGGCCTCGGTGAATGTCATGCCCACGTCCACGTTCAAGACATTGCAGCCGCAACCATCCCTCAAAAACACTGACACTCTCCTGTTCGCATATGGCTGCAAGAAGCCGCTACCAGTTGTTGGCAGATTCTGCACGACCCTCAGCCACGGTGAAAAAAAGCTACCGTCAAAAGTCTATGTAGTGAACGCCGGGATCGAATGCCCCCTGAGCGGTGATTCGGTGGAGGATTTAGGGCTCGTACAGTTTGTTAATCAAATCGGGGAAGCCCACGAGGTCGAGAAGCTCCTGGCGCGACATCCAAACCTGCTGAACGGGATTGGGTGCCTGAAGGGAAAGACAATTAAACTCCACATTGACAAGTCTGTTCAGCCAAGGGCCGTCAGACATCGGAGGACCCCTTTCCACATGCGCAAGCAGGTGGAGATTGAACTAAAAGCGTTGGAAAAAGCAGGCATCATCGAGGAGGTGACGGGGCCGACACCATGGGTGTCCCCGAAGGTGGTCACCCGGAAACCCAAACAACCAGGGAAGGTCCGCATTTGCCTAGATATGCGCCTCACGAAGACTGCCATCAAGAGGGAGCGCCATATCACACCAACCCTCGACGAGATTGTGGCTGATCTCACGGGAACCAGAGTCTTCTCAAAAGTTGACCTGAAGGCAGGGTACCATCAGCTGAAGCTACACAAAGACTCTCGGTACATAACGACTTTTTCTACACACTTGGGTCTGCGGAGATACAAGCGCCTAAGCTTCGGCATATCTTCGGCAGCTGAAGTCTTCCAACAGACCATCCAAGAAGTCATCCGGGACATCCCAGGCGTCCTCAATGTCAGTGATGACATCCTGATCCACGCCCAGGACAAAGAAGAACACACGAGAAGGCTAGAGATGCTGTTGGACCGGTTGGAGGCGGCAGGCCTAACCATCCACAAGGAAAAATGTGAGTTTTTCAAGACAGATATATCCTTTTTTGGCTACAAGTTCAGCAGCTCTGGCATCTCGCCGGACCCCCAGAAGGTCGCTGACATACAGGCCGCAAGTCCGCCCAAGACACCCACTGACGTCTGCAGTTTTCTGGGGATGGCCACGTACTGTGGAAGATTCATCCGAAACCTGGCCACATTGTCGGAACCCCTTTGTGAACTCACAAAGCTCAACGCGAAGTGGGAGTGGGGAAAAGCTTGCCAAGATGCCTTCGAGAGCATAAAAGAGTCGCTGTCCGCAGAAACGAGAATGGCGTACTATGACACTGCCCTTCCGATGGAACTCTACGTGGACGCCAGCCCTGTTGGCCTGGGGGCCATCCTTATGCAGGTTACCAACAAAGGCGAGAAGAGACCCATCGCCTATGCGTCGCGTGCTCTCACAGCGACGGAGCAGAGGTACTCTCACATCGAGAAAGAGGAGATCGCCGTATTGTGGGGGTGCCGCCACTTCCACCTGTATCTGTATGGCCGCAAGTTCACGGCGATTACAGACCACAAGCCCCTCCTCCCCATCTTCATGGGCACTTCCGCGCACCCACCGGCCAGAATAGCCAAATGGCTGCTACACCTTCAGCAGTACAACTTTGAACTCCTGTATCAACCGGGATATGGTAACCCGGCAGACTTCCTCTCCAGGCACCCGAGAGAGGCAACGCCACAGGAAGTCCAGGTGGCCGAAGAGACCGAAGAACACATCTGCCAGGTGGTGCGGGCAATGAGGCCGAAGGCGGTCAGCATTGAGGACATCGCGGAGGAGACATGCAGTGACCCCTGCTGCGATCTGGTGAAAGATGCCATCATTTCGGGCGACTGGAGGTCATTTATGAAAAACATACACAACAGGACGGAAGAGCTATGGGCGTTCCTCACAGGAACGTTCACCGTCTGCCAAGACTTGTCGATAACAGACCAGGGGCTTCTGCTCCGCGGAAATCGCATCGTCATTCCGCCAGGCCTGCACGACCGGATAGTGGCACTCGCCCATGAGGGCCACCAAGGGATGGCTCGAACGAAGGCGCGCATTCGACACCGAGTGTGGTTCCCTCGCATTGACGAGAAGGTGGAAAATCTTGTCAACACCTGCCTGCCGTGCCTCATAACCGGAGCCCCACCAGATCCGGAACCCATCTTATCGGCGGAAAGAGGCTCTGGCAGGTGGGACGCAATAAGCATTGACTTCTGTAAACTACGTGAGGGCCTGTACCTCCTGGTGGCAATCGATGACCACTCCCGATACCCCGAGGTCGAGGTGGTCGAGTCCACAGCAGCGGAAGAGGTCATTCCGGCCATTGAGAAGATGTTTGCGACACATGGACTCCCAACCACGATCAAAAGTGACAATGGAGCACCCTTCCAAGGGGTGGAGTTCAAACAGTACTTGCAAGATCTGAACATCCGGTATCACCACATCATGCCCAGATGGCCACAGGCCAATGGCGATGTAGAACGATTCATGAGAACACTTAATAAAGTGCTGAGGCTGTCTAAGGCAAATGCCAGCCCGTGGAAGGTCGACCTCTATCGATTCCTGAGGAACTACAGGGTCACCCCGCACTGCACAACAGGCGTTCCCCCAGCGGATCTCATGTTCGGTACCGTTATCAGGTCGTCCATCCCACATCACCCCAGCAGAGGACCGGACGAGCTGGACGAGATGCGCACTGACCGAAGATGCAGGGATGCCAACGCCAACATGAGTGCCAAGAGGAGGTCGCGACCATCCGACCACCAGGTGGGCGACCAGGTGGTCATGTTACGGAACCCAACGAAGTCCAAAATGGATTCCCGCTACGAGACTCTCCCATGGACTGTCCCTGAGACACGAGGGACCATGATAACTGCACAAAGGGGGCATCGTCAGTTGACGCACAACGCATCATGGTTCAAGGCGGTGCCGCGCAACCTCTGGACTGATGGGGACTGTCCCCAAGAAGATGAGGAGTCGCCGAGGATCGCGGACAGACCCGAGGATCACCAAGGCGAAGGAAATGCAGATGACAGAACGTGGGAGCAAGGGAGCGAACAGGACCTGGGTGAGCCGGAGGCGGAAGGTGAGAGATCCCATGAGACTGTAGAAACCGCCTCACGGGGTGGACGGTATGGCCTGAGGGCTGCCACCCAGCCGCCATCTCGGCTCAAGGACTATGTGTGGTAGTGTGGACTCTGAACGTTGTAAATGGGAGTTTGCATTTGTATTTTGTTATAATTAGGAGTAGAAGCCCATTCGTGTGGGTGTGTTCCATTGTTGTGTTTTGTTTATAATAAAGGAGGAATGTTATATCCGCTCTCCGCCCCGCTACGCGGTGACGTAGGGCGTCTGAATAAAAGCCCCGCCCCGCGCGAGGGAGGCAGTTCCGGGCACAGACTCTAGCAGCGTGTGTCGTGTCTTTCTTTCGCTCCGGCTGGAGCTGCGTCACTGAGGCCTACCTCTGAGGCCTACCACGTTCTGCCTCCGTGCGGGGCCGGAACGTAACAGTCGGTAACTCCAGCGTGACGCTGTTTCCCGACCTCACGAGAGAGGTACAGAGGTCAAGCGTGAGTTGAGGAAAAGGGACATACAGTACATGCTCCTCTTCCTAGCAATGCTGAAGTTGATAGCAGAGTGATGAGTGTAATGTAGTGAATGTAGTTCCCCTTTAAATGAGGGCGTGTTGAATCCTGAAAAGAGGACATAACAATGAGTATTCGTTTTCAATACCCCTAGCAAAGTATGGTAATGGCTGGAACATACAGGAGGGGCATGCTTTGCTAATGCACAGAAGGTGGAGAGGAGAAACGGCTAGTCAGAACCTGGTGAGGTGGGAGCAGAGCAGAACTACTGCAGGCGCAGAGACAGAAGCACAGGAGAGAGTAAGAATGGCAGAGGATGGGTCCTTGAGACTTGAACACCCCAAAAATGACAAAACGATCCTACAGACTGCCAATGCATCGTATGACAGGGGGTGTAATCCTCCTGTGGTGGGGGACGGGTGGCAGGGTAGGAGGGGGGAAGGAGCCGGCCCTGTGTTCACCCAGGAGGATCCTTTAGGGAACAAGGAATGTGCAGCATATTGAGGAATGGACTGGAATCCTGGCCTCGGGTGGGTGGCGGGCATCTGTTTTAAATGAAGGGGGAAGATGGTATTAAATAAGAGGTCGGGGGTTTCTGTCTCAGAGTCGGTAAGGGTCAGAGTTCAGGGAACAGTCTTCTCTGAGTTATATTTTTTTGCTGCACCTGCAGGGGTAGGGTTTAGGGGCAGGGTTGGGCGATAGATGCTTCTAGGGGATGGAAGTATGGGGTGGGCGGCCAAGTGGGGGGCATGGGGAACTTTGGGGGGGCAATGCCAATGGACAACCAGCATACATGCCAACCCTCCGGATTTAGGCGGGAGACTCCCAATTTTATCATTAAAAACAGTGCTATTTTTTACTGACTCCCGCCTAAAATAACAATATCCCCCAATGCATTGCTATGGGGAAAATGCATTCTCCCGATTTCGGTGCTGAAATCTCCCTCTCAGGTGCTTCAGAATGTTGGCATGTCTGAACCAGTCAGCAAGTTTCTGGGGGTGGGGGGGGGTAGCAGTCGTTTGTGGCATGCAGTAGGTGAAGATCTCAAGTGCTCAAGGTGATGTCCTGGAAAGTGAATGGACCAGGGGACAAGGTCAAAAGAGGGGTGGTGCAGAAGCTCCTGCGATGTCATGACCCTGTTGTGGTTATGCTACAGGAGACCCAACTATAGGGAATGAATAGTTGATTCCTGAGAAGCAATTAATACTCCACCGTAGGGTTCGCAAGGGGCTCTAGAGGGGTAGCCATTATGATTAAAAAAAACAGTGCCATGGAGACCACCAGGGGGCGAGGCGACATGACTGGTTAACTTGTCGTCATCTTTCCCCAGCTGACGAAGCTGTAAGAATTGGACCCTTGCGGACCCTGTGTTTGAACCCAGTGACGCGGAAACATTGTGTGAAGCGTTCTGAACCATATTAAGCTCTCCCCGAGCTTCCTCCGTGGCCTAAGTGTGGAGATCAGCCTCTGTGCTGAAGGCGCGAGGCCTTCAAGTGGATTGCAGGGCTTGGAAACGGAAATGCCTCCCTGACGTCATCGGCCTCGCCAGGGCAGCTGCAGTGTGAAATTCTTGCCGCATGCATCATGTGTGATTGGAGCCGCAGGGTGGGTGCCACGATCACCTGCTGATGAGCCTCTCCACATGTAATTTGCTTCTGGGCCGGTGAGCAGTGGAGATTGCCTGCAGCCATTAATCATGAGCTCCTGTTTGCCAGTAAGCGTGACAGTGCTGGGCTGAGGCTCCACGAAGCAGCAGCTGAGTTGTGACTGGAAGTACATATGTGGCCTTCTCTTTATTAGATAATTGCGGCGAATGTTTGCATCAATATATGGGGAATTCTCACAGCCCCTGCACATGGATAAACATACATAGGGTCTCATTACGAGGTAGGAGGTAGCCATGGTGCCATTAGCACCATGGCTACCCCCTTACCGGGTCATTCCAACCTTGGAGGACCCGGTAAGTTCCCATTCCGGGAACCATTCCCCATTCCCATTCGAGCCCCCATAGGTATCAATGGGAATGGGGATGGCGCTAATAACAGTACCGCAATTTGCGGTACCGTTATTAGCTCTGAAGTCCCTTAACGGGTCCCGTCCTTAACGCCTGGTAAAACCAGGCGTTAAGGAAGGGACCCGCTAAGGGACCTCGGAATAGGGTGGTAAGAGATTACCGGCACCGGTGTCCTTACCGATGCCGGTAATCCCTTACCACCTACCTCGTAATGAGGCCCATAGTGCTTTTGAGAAGTGACACAAACTTTTGGAAACGTGTTTATTTGTTGTTGCTGAGCTTTACATTTTTCCAAAGGTGCTTTTAGACTGCTCCACCTGTAAGCTGATTGACAATTCCTTTTTCAGTGGTGATAAAGGATTTAACCTCCTTTTTTTCATTATAACTGCGTGCAACATTCCAGTGCAGTGATTTTTTGGGGGGTTATTTTTAGTTTTGGGATACTCTCCTGTCACTACATTGTTACAAGTGCACTTTGATTGTACTTTTAAGTTTTAAGTGGCATTTGAACTTTTTTGGTGTTGGCAGGAGCCAGGGATTTGACATAACCCAGTAGTTTGTGTGCACGCTGGCGGGGGGTACCCCGCACCCTATAACTTTGGGTGTTCTGCAAATATTTCCTGGGCCCCCCACGACAATGAAGGTTCCGCAGAAATCATTCAACGCCTCAAAGAAAGGGTCCACCAAGGCGGATATCCAACTGTTGTTGGATGAAATTAAATCAATGAGGAGTTACGTCCAGGCCTCATTGAAGGAACTGAAGGAGGGCGGGGGATGGGATGGGTGCATAGAGGCTGAGATCCTACAGGGGGCCCAAGATCAGTGCTGGTCAAATGCCATTTATTCGCTCAGAAAATTATGATTTTAAAGAAAGAAAGAAAAAAGGAGCCAATTGTCTACGAAGGATCATCAGCCCTCACCCTAACTAAGTGGAAGGAGTGCCGCCAATTGACCCAATGGCTCAGAGATAACGACGTGCGGTATATGTGAATTCTCCCTCTCTCCCTTAACTTTGAACATGACAAGCAATACTATTGCATTACCATGTTGCCAGAGGCGGAATGTGAGTTGGAATATTTGCAGAATGGGGCTTTGTCCCAGAACCCTACGAGGACAATGAAGGGTCCGCACTTAACTGCTGGCAGTCGTCAACCACTGCCACAAAAGGAAAAGCAGAGAGGTTTCAGGAAGTTTCGGAAATTGAACACAGCTTGAGAGTTCCATGTCTGGTGATGTGCCATTTTTGGTTTTGCGTCTAGCTATTGACCTTTGGGAGTTGTGTTCGACTTCTAACTTCTGGTGATGACTGGTTGGTAAAGTTGTGTAACACGCTCCAGGAACTGCTTTTCTTTTTTCTTTTTTTTTTCTCGAGGTCATTAGTATTTGTTCTCTAGTGTGCCCCAGATGCAGGGTCTAGCGGGGGTTCGGATTTAGTTAATTGTGTTATACGTTGCTCCATTGTCTTCTGAGGGTGGAAGGGACCTGTTTGGGTGGCTCCAGTTAAATAGTGTTGTCTCCTTAAAGGGGTTGGGGGGGTTTGGGGAAGGGTGTTCAGGGCATGGGGGGGAAGATGGGGAGGGAACCTGTAGAAATGTACCGGCTATTGTTGATGATTGAGGAAACCGTTGTTGTACTGAGTGTAATTGGAATGCCCTGGCTGTGATGAGACTTGGTATTGTTTCTTTCGATGTTGCTTTTACTAGTGAACAGTTATGGTGAGCACAGTATCATTGAGGGTCGGGTCCCTGAATGTTAAGGGTCTCAATTCTCTGCATAAAAGATCCATGTTGGGGAGGGAGTTTCGGCAGTCTGCTGTGGACAAATTGTTTGTTCAGGAAACAAAAGTGTGAAGAGTTTTCCATCAGAGGTAATGGTATTGGGGATGTGGTTTTGGCATCTGGCCGAGAACGGAAGGCTGGTGCAGGGATTTTGTTTAAAAAAAACTTGGCTTCCAAAAATTACGGACCGAGGAGGGGCAAGCAGGCGTTATTTGGCTGTTGGGGTACGTTAAATGCGTTAGAGGTAATGCTGTGCGTGTTATACGTCCCCAATCAACAACAGCTCACTTTCTGTGAAGAGTCTTTTTCCTTGCATGAGAGATGGAGTAGGGGGGTAATGATCTGTGGTGGTGATCTTAATGCCTTAGAAGATTCTTTGAGAGATTGGTGATCCTTGAGGGGAGTTGGACGATCACTGGGGGATTCTTTTGTCACTTATCATTGAACTGATATGGGGGCGTGGCCTGGAGCTCATGGCGAGTAGAGGTTGAGCTACGGAGCTCTGACCGAGGCGCCGCTTCTTGATCCTTTTCGCTGCATCTAATCCTCACCCCCAGCGCTGGAAAGCAGCTACGAGGGTAGCAGAAACAATTCCCCGCAGACTTCTGCAAACCCACAGAAGAATCGGACCCGTGGGACTTGTGAAGGTCCAAAAGAACGGGGACCCCCCCCAGCCTTCACCCGCATCCAAGATGGCGCCTGCCCAGCGACACTGGAGTTGCCGGCAACAATAACCCCACCCGACTCCTCTGCGCGATTCAACTACGGCGACGCTTCTGGAGAAACCGCGGCTAAGGAGAGCTTCTCCCTCCTGCTCAGAAACACGCAGTCCTCACAAGGGACACCCATCGACAGCGACCCAGCAGACGCGAATCGGCAGGGAGGTGCCTGCGCCGGAGGTAGCAAACCCCCCTCCTGCCTGAGGAAGCAGAGAGGCACGGCCAACCAAACAAACTGCCCACCGACACTGGGAACGCAATTCCATGCGATCCTCTTTATCCCTGCCGAACAAGTGAACTAGCAGATGGTCGACGAGAACAGGGTCACCCCCAGCCTCCACACGCAGCTACGAGGGTAGCAGAAACAATTCCCCGCAGACTTCTGCAAACCCACAGAAGAATCGGACCCGTGGGACTTGTGAAGGTCCAAAAGAACGGGGACCCCCCCCAGCCTCCACACGCATCCAAGATGGCGCCTGCCCAGTGACTTTGGTTGCCGCCGGCACCAACAACGCCTCTCGTCTCCGCCGTGCGATATACACACGGCGAAGTCCTCGAAGAAGTCGCGACCAGGGACTGCCTCTCCCTCCCGCCCAGGGACACACAAAGCCGTGAGCCGACATCCACTGGCAGTGACCCAGCTGAACCCGCGAATCGGTAAAAAAGCACCCGGAGGCAGCAATCCCGCCTCCCGCTCGAGGAAGGAGGACGGAACAACTTCTAGGACCACCAGGAACGCCCATCCTAATAAACCGCTCGCCTGCTGGCACGCTTGCGGCTGGAGAGGTACGAGGAGAGACGGAGCGAGAGACAACGCGCGGACCCACTGGCTGAGGGCCCCTTTCCCCCGCTCAGCTCCAGCACCTGGCGGGTAGGCGCAACCAGAGATGAGGAGACCCGTGGGGAGGGTGCACCAACGGTAACACGCCGCACATTCCATGGGATGTAAAGCAGGGGCTTGAACCACCCACATGGCCAAAGGCCCCCCCTAGGAACCGACTGCCAAGTCGCGGCAATACGCCCGATATCCAGGGTGACATTACACAATATAGTAATGCGCTGGCAACACACCTGGTATCACCCAATCAAGTAACCGCATCCCAGGGAAGGTACGGAACGGACCCCTTCCCACACAGAAGGGCACAACAAGCAACTACTGGAATACCCCGTTGGCTCAGAAACACCCCAACCAGAACATCTGAGCAACGCCCTAACAAAACCACAGTATGGCTAACAGAAACAAAGGGAAACCAACAACCCTGGACAATTATGTCTCTGCTAAGACAAGAAACCCTGCACAACCATGCCTTTCCACCCCAGAACCGCCACATACAAGGGCAGGTGAGCCCGCCTACAACCAATCACAGGTGTTAGAGGCTATTGCATCACTACGGACGTTCATAGACACAAGGATTGATGAATTTAAATCTGAACTCCAACTAATGCGTCAGGATGCCCGAAACCTAACAGGGAGAGTAGCAAACACTGAGACGGCCATAAAAGAAACATCTGAAGATACAGGAGTCCTGAAGGCGAAGGTGTTGGACTTAGAAAGGAAAGTGCCGATGCTAGAGACAAGATCCGAAGAAGCCGAAGGACGGGCTAGGAGGGGTAATGTCCGAATACTTGGGGTGCCAGAAGGGAGTGAAGGCCCGAACCCAACTGCCTATATAGAGTCCCTGATACAGCAAGAGGTAGGCGCCGGGAAACTAACACAAGGATTCTCAGTTGTAAGGGCACATAGATCCCTACAAAAGAGGCCCCCGCCTGGCTCACACCCTCGCCCCATAATTGCCAAAATACTCAACTTCCAAGATAGAGAAATCATCCTGAGGCACTCCAGGGAAGAAGGGCCGATAGAACGAGACAACTCCAAAATATCTATTTACCCTGACTACACCCAAAAAGTCGAAAGGGAGAGGAACTCCTTTGTACCAGTAAAAGCTAGGCTCCGTCAGCTCAACCTGAAATATATGCTCCTCTACCCCTCGAGATTGAAAGTCATCTTCAAAGGCCGAGCGATATTTTTGGAAAACCCAGAAGCCGCCAACATGAGGCTTGAGGACAATAACCTCGCAGAAGGCAAAGATGCCCACCCAACAGAACCCAGAGACACACCCAGCCTGGGTAAGTGAGGGACACAACTACCCAAGCACCAGCACGACCGAAGCAAAATACAGGGCAACCAGAAAATAAGTAGGTAATCCATACAACAGTTGGCTAAATAGAAGCGGCCCTCGCTCGGCCTCCCACCAGGCACAGGACGCTACCCCCACAGACAGTTCGACCCCGCTCGTGCCTGATACCCAGATGGGTCTGGAGGACACAAGAGCACCCGAGCGCCGCAGGATGAATGCAGCCGCTGGGCGCACCAGTTCCAGTTTTGTTAAATGTTATGTTAGTTATAAAGTCTTCGAACCATTAAAACCAAAGAGGCACAGGATAGGACGAATTCAGGACCCAGGGATAAAGAGACTCTTGAACCAACACCTGAAAATCTGCAGCTGGAGGGGGAATCAGCCCGAGAAATCAGGGGGCACCCGAGGGGACAGAACCGAGATACCAACTGAATGGCATCCCAACTTAAAGTTATGACATGGAATGTGAGGGGAATGGGCTCATACTTAAGGAGAAACCGGATCCTATCCTACCTCCGCAGAAAAAAGATGTCAATTGCAATGCTACAAGAGACCCACCTCACAGAAGAATCCACGTCCAAAATATTGGAGCGTTGGGGTGGCACCGGAAGGGGAGCACACTATTCCAAATATGCTAGAGGGGTATTCACCTGGGTGAACCCGAACGTGCCATTTCAACTACTGGGCTTTGAAGCTGATAAAGAAGGCAGGTACCTAATTATGTGGGGAACTATTGAACACATGAGCATTTGCCTGGTAAACTCCTACTTCCCACAACACGGAATACCCGCACATCTCAAGGCCCTGTGCAAAAAAATGGCGCACCACAGGGACAGAACTTTTATATGGGGAGGAGACTTCAACTGCGTCAGGGACGAAACCATGGATAGGTCCGAACCCCCACACCAACTGCGAAACGCCGCAGCGCAGTCGCTGAACAGTGCACTTGATCATCTAAACTTGGTGGATGTTTGGAGAGAACAACATCCCACAGAACGGAGCTACTCCTATTACTCAGCCCCACACAAGATCCACACTAGGATTGACTACTTGTTCATAGACCGGGAACAAATTTCGAAGGCAGACTCAGCGACATACCTTGGCAGAACGATTTCGGACCACTCCCCCCTACTCATGCAGTGGAAGGTTAGGGGATCTAGACCACCGATCCCAACGTGGAGAATGCCCACCGCAGCACTCACTGATCATGAATTCAGAGAAGACCTGAACACCGCGCTGGAGGAATACATTAATAACAACAAAGGCACAGTGGCAAGTTGGGGCACACTATGGGAAGCCATGAAGGTGGTAACACGCGGGGAAGCCATAGCAAAAGCAGGAGGATTCCGCAAACGACTGAAGGCTGAACTAGAAGGACTCGAAGAGGAAATAACGAAACTGGAAACAAACTCCAAAGCCGGTCCGGAGGGGGAAGTTAAACTGAAGGAAGTCCGAGAAGAATGTGCCTCAGCCTGGGACAGGCTCGCTAAGTTTGACTTCGCAACCCACACTGCTAGAACGCATGAAGAAGCCGACAAACCTGGAAGATTGCTGGCCTGGCTCTGCAAACGAGAACACCCAAGACACCTCCCAACCGAAATCACAGACGATAATGGGACAACACATAGAACGCAACAAGACATAAATGAGGCATTTGCGGAATTCTACGCCAAACTGTACGCCCACGACAAACAGGTGCCCAGGGATGAAATCAGAGACACCTTAGAAGAAATAGGACTCCCAGAACTCTCCAATGAACAAAGAGAATCCCTAGAAATGGAGATCACCCCGGAAGATGTGGCTGAAGCAATTAGATCCCTAGCGACATGCAAGACCCCCGGAAGTGACGGCCTCCCACCCGAATTTTACAAAACATATGAAGCGACCCTCACCCCTATACTCCACGAGGTCTACCGAGAATCATATGAGAACGGGATCCTGCCTAACTCTATGAAGGAAACGATAATAACCCCAATCCTCAAACCGAACAAACCCCACTCTGAATGTGACTCCTACCGCCCGATAGCGATGTTAAATTATGACAGTAAGATCCTCACCACTATCCTGGCCAAGAGGTTAGCAAGAGTGGTGGGTTCTATAGTCCATAACGACCAAAATGGCTTCGTCCCGGGACGCAATACAACAGCTAATCTCAGAAGGCTACAACACACCATGGCTGAGACATACACGAGAGACGAAGACCTGGCAGTGTTGTCGCTCGACGCCATCAAGGCCTTCGACTCCATATTCTGGGAGTGGCTGATCGAAGTGCTGAGAGAATTTGGCTTCGGAGAGGGCTTTGTGAAATGGATCAAGGTACTTTACAATTCACCAGTGGCAAGAGTCGGGACCGGAAGTATGATATCCGAACCCTGGGACATACAAAGGGGTACCAGACAGGGATGCCCACTGTCACCAATGCTGTACATCTTGGGACTGGAGCCGATAGCCATATATTTCAGGAGACAGCTTTTTGATGCGGGCATAAGGATGGGAAATAAGTACTCCATAATATCGCTATATGCTGATGATGTGCTCCTTTACATAAAAGACCCCCAACTTAATGCACAAGTGGCACTGGATGTTCTGGACAACTATGCACGCTACTCCGGAATCAAATTCAGCAGGCAGAAATCCTGTGCGTTTCCCCTGGCTAGGCGCAGGGGCCGGAAAGAAACGGACCTGCCAAGTGTGGGGATGAAATGGCAACCGGAAACATTTAGATACTTAGGTGTCAATGTGAGACACACCCCGGAACTAACGCATGAACACAACACTGAAGCAGTAATAAAAGGCCTCCGAAACTCTATGAAATTTTGGTCCAAATTGCCACTAGCAATGATGGGTAGAGCAGCAATTGTCAAAATGATAATCCTGCCCCGGTTCTTGTATTACTTTATTAACATCAGTTGCTATATCAGACCTCCCTTCTTCAAAAAGCTGGAAGCAATAATCAGAGACTTTCTGTGGGGACCATCCAGACATAAACTGTCACTATCTACCCTCACACTACCGTACAAAGAAGGTGGGATACAGCTACCTGATCTACAAATATACTACCTAACCGCACAGCTCACCCATGTCACGAGGTGGCTCTCAGATGACCCAACCCCCGAATCAGAGATGCTGGAACAAACACCCTCCAAGCTGTTCCCCAAAGAGACACTCTGGAACCCACTGAAGCAGACACAGAATGACCCAATGATCGCAAAACTGGGTAGGCAGATATGGTCTAGAACCTGCTTGATCCGACAAACGAAACACCCCTATTCCCCCAACATCCCCATCCTGGTGGACGCATGTGTAACCCAAACAGACCTCACGGTAGCAAGAAGCTGGGAAAGAGCCGGACTCTATGCCTGGGGAGATATGTTTGATGAAGACGAATTTAGGGAGTTCGAAACGCTTCAAATAAGGGAAGGACTCACTAGCGGTCAGTTCCTGTGGTATCACCGACTCAGACAAATCGCCAAGAAGAAATGGGACAGCTGGCCGGAAGAACCACCCCGGACCCCCTCCTACAGGAGATGTATGATCTCACAGATGGCTGGAAACCAATAACTAGAATTTACAGTCGGTTAATGGACAAGCCCAACCCGAAGAGTGCATCACTGAAAGAAAAGTGGGAGGCAGATCTAAGAATCACACTAACAGACAACGAATGGGAAAGAGCGTTAGCCTACCCTAAAGAGGTGTCAAGAAACGCCAGATTTAGACAAATACAGCTATATGTATTGTATCGTACTTACATGACCCCACAGAAGGTGGCTAGTTTCAGCAATAACACATCTTCAAAGTGTCCCTGGTGCGGTACGGAAGATGCGGACTTAATGCACATGTTTTGGACTTGCGCCAGAACGAGAAAACTCTGGTCTAAAGCACAACAGACCTGCACGGATGCTGGGATGTCCAGATATGAATGGAGCCCGAAAGAATGCTTGTTAGGTACATATCCCAGGATAAGCAAATACAAAAACATAACCAAGCTGATGGACATCGCCTGTATTTTAGCCAAAAGAACAATAGCAATGGCATGGAAGGTGCCAGGAGGGCCCAGGCAAGAGCGATGGATCAAAGAGTTGGAGAGATGGACAGAAGCGGAAACCAGAGCATGGCAGGATGGAACTAGTGCTGAAGATGATGGCGGGAATGACACTCTTGAAGCATGGAAAGCGCTCCTCCGAGACATAAACTTTGCCGCCGACCACAAGCCCCCCTAGGCAGACCACCTATGCCAGCGAGAAAGAGCAAAAGACCACCCTAACGCCAAGGGTCCCTTGGCTTGGTCTCCCCTGGCGTCCCGGAGCTCTAGCCCTTTAGATCACCTGCCCAAAGTGAACTTGAAAATCATATAGCAAAAATCGAAGACTGTTTTGGTTATTAGTTTAATTTGTTCTCATGGTTTTGTTTCTCTTTTCCTTTGTCACCATTTGTATGTAATGGAACAAAAGTCAATAAAATACGTTTAAAAAAAAAAAAATCATTGAACTGATACTTTCAGGTTTTTGCACCCAGAACTTAGCTGTCACACTTTTTTACTCGGGAAACCTCACAAAACGTACACACGGATCAATTACATACTTTTGGATTTTAGTGAAGCGCATAATATAATAGGATCCTCTATTAGAGTGGTAGCATGGACGGACCATGATATGGCTTTGGCGACTATAGGTCTAGGTTATCGCCCAGTCGCTGAAAAACGTTGGTCTCGCAATGACGCTTTGTTTAAAGATATGGTGTTTCATGATAGAAGAAATTCGACAGGTTTTTAAAACCAATGATACCAGGGAGGTTAGCAAGCATATGGTTTGGGAGCCGGCGAAAGCGACCTTTTCTGGTCTGATTGTAGCAGAAAGGTCTGAGAAGAAGGGGGTTTGGGCTTTGCGAGAGGCACAGTTCAGGGAGAAAATCAGATCCTGGGAAATTGCGGTGTATGATAGCCTACTTGATCAGGAAGAGAATCGGAAAGTGATTGTTGGCCTTAGGCAGGAATGTAATGGTATTTGGGGTGGAGCGGCATTGTTTCAAGTAAGATGTTTAAAATAGACATTCTTTGAGAAAGGAGATTAAGAACACACCTTATTGGCTGCAAGCCTCCGTAGGCAGCAGGCGGATAGATCGGTCACGGAAATAAAGTCTCCTCTGGGAGACAAGTTGACGGCTTCTGAAAGCAATGTGCAGATATTTACTCAATATTATAGGGCATTATACACTATTATTATCCGTTGAGGGTCAATTAAATTGTAACAAACATTCTGATTGGCCCTCGCCGGGGCTTTACCCGACCGGGAATCCCTCGGCCGGGATTCCTATCCTTTGTTCCCAGCGGGGGCGTGGCAGCCACTCAGCCAATGAGGAGGCTCGAAACGGGGCAATCCCCGCTCCGAGACTCCACACAGCTGGAAACTGCCATTGTCCCCCACCGGGGGATGTATTTCTTCCACCCTCCTCCCCTGCAAACTACCCCCTTCCTGCCCTCCCAACCCCACTTACCTTCTTTTTTCTCCTTTTTTGAGAGCAAACGCTCTGGGAACACTTCTGTCCCCAGCGCGTCTGCTCTCGATGGCCACCATGGAAAGGGAAAACATACTCTGTTTTCCCTTTCCTGGCGTCCTTTTTTTTGCTTTTTTTTCTGTTCCGAAATGCTGCAGCAGAAAAAATGCTATTAGTACCCCGGTCTTGCGGGCCGGGGTACTAATAGCAATAAGCCCCTTACCGCGGGGGCATTACCAAGTCAGGTTATGCCCCAGGGCCTTTGCTATGGTCCCTGGGGCATTACCTGACTTGGTAATGCCCCCACGGCTCAGGGCTTATTGCTTAAGTGATGCTTCTGCCCCAGACCATGTTATAGAGGAGTATCTTGCAGATGCTTGCCTTCCCAGAGTGGGGGCAGCTGATTTGGCCATTTTGAATGCATCCATTGAGCCTCAGGAGGTGTTGCAAGCCATTGCCAAACTGAGGTTGGGCTCGGCCCTAGGCCTTGATGGCTATACAGGAGCATTTTATAAGATTTTTGGCCCTTTGTTATCTCCATTTCTCGCCTCACTCTTTAACATTTAGGGGCATATGGAATATGCTCAGATTTTAAATTAAACTACAGGAAATCAGAGGTTTTGCCTCTGACAGACCCCTCGCCCGAACTTCCTGGATGGGTGGCTCAGAGCGGTTTTTGCTTGCAATCAGAGTGACTATCTTAGAATGACTCTTTCTAGGAATTTGGCGCTGTTGTATAGTACTAATTATCTCCCCTTATGGACTGCTATTAAGTCGGACTTGGCGAGATGGACAAACTTGATTTGCTCTTAGGCGGGCTGTCTAACTACCATTAAAATGAATATTCTCCCTAGTTTATTGTTTTTGTTTCATGCTCTATCGACTGAAGTCCCTCAGATATTTTTTGATGAAGCGAAGCAAGTTCTTTTGAGTTTTTTGTGGAATGATGCAAAGCCACAAATAGCTTACAGTACATGGATACAGCTGAAAGATAGGGGCGAGGTTGGTCTTCTGGATTTATGGAACTATTACAGGTCAGCTCAGTTGAAGGTCCTAGTGGATCACCTTCTGTATACTAGAGATAAGCAGTGGGTTGCCCTAGAGAATGATTTGATGGCTCTAGTCATGATAGGGGAATGGTGGTGGGAACCTGGGGATCGCTTCCCGCAGAGGGCCAGGAACCACTCAGTGCTACCTACCTTGTGCGGGTTATGGAGGAAATATGCACTGCTGCAAGGAATAACGACCTGGCCTTCCCCCTTGAGTTGTCTTTGGGCTCCCCCAATACTAGATAACATGAACGAACCGCTTCGGTTTCAGTCTTGTTACGAGAACAAGTGGGTCATTTATGGAAGGAGGGCCCTTTTCTTTCCAAACCTGTTCTAGATGAGTAATACAAAGTATACTGATAATCTGCGCAATGACCCTGAAATCAGTCCTTAAACGTGAACTGAGTTATAAAAGTCCATATGAATGTATCAAATCAAGGTGATCTTGTTTCAAACAAATATGATTTATTGGTAGGGCCAACAAATCAACAGCCGACACGTGTTATGACCAACCGGTCGTCCTCAAGGCTGTTAGTCATCATAAAGATACAAGCAACAGTAAAAGAAATCATACATCCAGTGTAGTTCCCAGTAGTTTGAACATATGTTACAAGGTTAACAATTGTATGAAACGTAAATTATATAATGTACATACCATATTTTCAATTCATGGCAGGATTGATGAGTGGAACCAGAGGTATAAAGAAATATAAGAATATATGTGAAAACAGAAAAATTGGAAAATGAAGAGCAGTAATCAGATGTTGCTATCATGTATGACTGATATTGTTAAATCCTGTGCATTTAGTATTGAAACGGTTAATACCAAATCAATTAATTTGGATGAAATGATAATCCTAAATTCATTACTTTGTAGAGCATAAGACAAGCGTGAGGTGCCAGTTTCAAGCACCGTGTGAGCAGCACCTGTCTCAGTTGGCTCGTATTTCGCTCCTCCCGGATATCCGTTCACATAGTGGCTAGTCGCCTTGTCACCGACCCGTAAGTAAGAAACTGCCCCCTCGAGATGCCATAACACACCCTCCACTCTTCATACGACATCAGCTTCCCTGCCTCAAACAAATCCCCCACTGACCGACACCCCCTGTCCCCTAGATCTTAGAACCCCATTCGCCTTATTGCCGACCAGAGTCCCGGGTCCGCACTCCATGGCAAATCAGCACTATATAACCTTGGAGGTTGTAGTTTCCCAAGAAGCTTCTTCCAGATCTCTCGCACTACCTGAAATATGTTAGTGGTCCCTTTCCCCCTGACCGTGTCCCACAACAGTTGAATCCCTTCCCATGAGCTGGAAGGGCTCCTAGCAGGCCTGATAACAGTTCCCCCCTCGTGTCTGCCCACACTAACACCGCCTGCAACTGTGCCACCATGAAGTACCATTCATAGTTCTGCAGATTAAGGCCCCCTTCCAGGCGTTGCTGTCGTAAAGTGCCCAGCAAGACCCTCCTTCTCCCCGAATTCCAGAGCAATTCCCCAACCTGTTCATCCAACATCTTGAAGAATACCTTCTTAATGCCATAGGGGATATTGGTGAAGTAGTAAAGAAGCCTTGGGAGTATGACCATTTTATACAGCGCTACCCTCCCCATCAATGATATAGGCAGCTTCTTCCAAAATTAGACCAAATCCCCTATTCCTGACAACGCCCTACCCGTGTTATACACAAATGTGTCCTCGATATTATGATAAATTTGGATGCCCAAGTATCTAAATGATTCCCCTTCCCATCTGATCCCCCAATCAGGGAGGGCCGTAGGATCACGGCTGCGAAGGCCCCCCAGCGGAAACAGTACTTACTTTCCTTTATTAATACGAAAGCCGGATAACTTCCGGAAATTACCCAATACCTCCAACAACATTGGCATATGTTCCAATGGGTACCCCACATACAGCAGCAGGTCATCTGCATACAAGGAGACTGCGTGTCTCACCCTGCCCACTAGTATACCTGCCTCACCCATCTCCATCCTGAGATAATGCGCCAGTGGTTCCAATGCAATCGAAAATAGAGCTAGGGAGACCGGACATCCCCGTCGCGTCCCTCTACCCAACATCCACTGCAGTGACACCCAATCATTCATTTTCACCCTTGCCATCGGCCTATTATATAAGAGCTGCAGCCACCAGCAAATATTGTCCCCAAACCCAAAGGCTCCCAGCACCCTAAATAGCCATTCGTACACCAAAGAGTTGAAGTCGTTCATAGAATCAAAGGAAGCCAATGCTGTGTCCGCCTCAGAATCTTTAACCTGGTTCATTACATGATGCAAGCATAAATTCATCAGAGTATTTTGTCCCCCTATAAATCCGCACTAGTCAGGATGTACCAATACCGGAGCCATCCCGGACAGTTTGGTAGCCAGGATCTTACCCAGAATGTGTGCATCAACACTTAATAATGAAATTGGGCGATAGGATGCGCAGTCCAGTGGGTCTTTCCATTCCTTCAGCAGTAGAGTAATTACTGCATCCCTCACGAGACAGGGAGAACCCCCGACTCAAAGGCCTCATCATAGAATTTCTTAAGTCGGGGAACCAGGAGGTCTGTATACTTGCAATAAAATTCAACTAGAAGCCATTGCTGCCAGGGGACCTCCCCTTCCACATGTAACGTAGCACCCCGCGTATATCAGATTCCTCAATGGGTCTCTCCAGTCCCTCTCTAAAGTCCCTAGCCAGGATCGGCAGCTGAATCAATTCCAATAGTTCATCCGCATCTCTGACCGAGTACATTTCCTCAGTAGTGTATAGGAAATGAAATGTTGAAAGGCCTCGTTAAACTCCTCATGAGTGGTGACTAGGTCCCCCTATTCCCACCTGATCTGTATTATGGTAAGCCGAGGTTGCTCCCGATGGATCAGCCAGGCCAGCAGTCGCACGCCTTATTCCCTTCCTCATTAATCTAGAAATCCCGCCTGCTCCCATCAAACTTAATAATGAGTTCTGTGCCTCAAGATGGGAGACCAGGACCCTTGCCAGTTCTTCCACCGTCCCCAGTCCTTCCGCCATACCCTTCTCTAGACCAGAGAGCACCACTTCCAATTTGTGTAGCTTCTCCTGCAGTGTCTTCCTAACTCCTGTCGTTTTGGATATACAGACCCCTCTGATCGTTGCCTTGAAGACTACCCAGAGAACCCCCATTCCCTCCACAGATCCCTCGTTAATATAAAAAACTGCACTATATCTTCCCGCAATGTCTCCCCACGTCTTCCAGGGCCCTAGCCGATAGGCACCATGACCGTACCAGTGATCTTCGCTGCAATCCCTTGAAATGCATTACCAAGGGCGAGGGATCTGAGAGGACCCTTCCCAGGTATGCCGCGTTGCCAAACATGTGAACATTTTCCGCCACCACAAATATATAATCAAAGCGAGAATAGGACCTGTGTACTCCTAAAAATTAAGCGCAGCCCTGCTCCTACCAATGCGACTCATGCCACCAAATCCACGTCCCCAACTATTCTCTGCAAGGACGACGCCGCCTGCAAATTTCAATAGTCCTGTTTTCCCCGTACTCTCCAATTCCGAATACAGCAGACAATTAAAATCACCTCCCCATACAAACAGCACCTCCCGCTGCTGCCCCCACTCCCCCGCCAGCCGCACTACCGACAGGAAGAACTCTATCATCTACATTGGGTGCATAAGGATTGACCACACAGAGATCTCTTCCCTCCAATGTACCGAGGAGCACCACTGTCCTCCTGACGTCATTGGTCAGAACCATATTCTCCTGGATAGGTAACCCAGCCGCCACCCAAATCAGGACTCATTTTACATACTTCGAGCTGGACGTTCCCACCACCGTCCCCTCCACCACCTCTTAAGCAAATCCAAATCTTTCTGTATCATGTGGGTCTCCTGTAACAGGGCCAGCTGCACCCCATGTCGCTTTAGTAACCCCCCCAACTTGCTGGCATTTCAATCTTTTACCCAGCCCCCGGACATTCCAAGTCCCAATTTTAAAACAATCGCCCCCCCCCCCCATACTGAATTCAATAATCGGCACTGCCTCGCATCCCCCCCTACTTCACGCCCACATTGTTCCAAAGAAACCATCACGGTCTGCACCATCAACCCAACTACAAACCTCAAACAACTGATGAAACGTGCCCCAACTATCTTCCCGACCCACCCCCCAAAGATAAATCCCCCTAGGCCCATTCCATCCCCTTGCCCCCACCCTTCCCAGTCTCCTCCCTCAATCATTGCCAATCCACTCTACATCCACGTCCCCTCCTCCACACCCCTCCTCCTAACTCCCCAAATTCCCCCAACTTAAAACCCCCAACCTCCCTCAGACCCTGCACATACAAAACCCTGCTTTTCCCCTCCCCGTAACTCTTGACCCCCCCAGCCATTCTAGCCACGCTTTTCCTCACTCCCTTGGGTGAACAACCGTTGGTCCAATGGTACCCCCCAACTTGCCCCCGTTCCAGCGGTCAAAGTAATCATCTCCCGCTTCCACAACCCAGGACCTTCAACTGTCAGTCAAGTCTCAGCGCGAGCCACCCCCTGTCGACCTCAACTCCAATTCCTTCCAACCAAACATCAGTCTCCTGACGGCATTGCCCTGTCCCTCCCCCTTCCTGGGAGCACAGGCACCGTGGCGCAGAGTCCAACCAGTTCCACACCTCGTGTGGTGATGCAAAGACCCAGGATTTTCCATCCGCTATGACCTTCAGTTTAGCTGGAAAGAACATCATATATTTAATGTTAAATTCTCGAAGGCGATGTCTCACTACATCATAGGCTCTCTGCTGTCATTGCACCTCCAATGTGAAGTCCGCAAAGATGTGCAACTTCGTGTTGCCCACCTCGTACTAACCAACCCTGCTTGGTACCCTGTATGCCTGTTCGACCATACAAAATGTAGACAGTAACTTTACACCTAAAGTTCCAAGATGAGCTGTTCCACAAAGAGCTCCACACTAGGCCCCACCCCCTCTCCAGAACCCCAACCAGGCGGATATTGCAACGCCTAGATCAACCTTGTGCATCCTCCACTCTAGTCTCCAAAGTCCTGGTTGCCCCCACCAGGCCAGCTTCTTGGTTCTTAAGATGTTGAAGGTTGTCCTCCACATTGCTGACTCTCTGCTCCACTTCCGCAACCCCCTCGCACACCTTCGGCAGAACCGCCCACAACAGGGACACATCCACCCCCACCTCTTTAAAACTGCCCTCTAGGGAGGATTTAGTGGCTTGAATGACCTCCATCAAGGTATCCAGGGTCACCCCCGGAACTCCCCACCAGCAGTGCCTTCCGGCCACCTGGCCCGCTTCCTCATGCTTCTGCTGTTTGTTTTTGGGGTCTGTATATTTGTCCATCTGCTGTTAGGGTGAGAAAAACGCCTAAACTAAACCTAAAGCTAAAATGGGAGTAAGCTACGACCAGCAAATAATAATAAGGCAGTAATAGTAGTGTATTGTCAAATAAAAAGGGCTTATACAAAGAAACTATTGCCAATCCTTACCACTAAGTTACAAAAAGAGTGTGGAATAATGTTCATCAGAAACAAAAGAAGTTTTCTCAAAATGATAAGTCAGGATGGTATGGCCGGGTCTCCCTCCCCACGTTTCAAGCACGGGACAAGGCAGAACTCCTGAGCACAGCACACTCCTGGGCCTCTCCAGCACAAGGTTCATACATCTATTCAATGATAGCAGAACCTTCAAGGGCCAAGTCTCTTTCCTCAAAGTCTCTTGCCTTAGAAGGCCTGCTGGTTCTAAACAACAAACAAACAAAAGTTCCTTCAGTGTTCTTGCACCTTTGGGGGCGATAGCTCTTCTCCCCTAGGACCTCCCTGCGCTGGGCTCGGATCCTCTTTCCTAAATGGGCCTCCCTCCGTCGGGTTCACTCTGGCCTCCTTTAACACAGTTCATGAATTTCTAACACGGTTCATGATTTGCTCAGTTTCATCAGAAAGCGTTGGTTCCCTTCTCCTAGCTTTCTTTCTGCATCCCTCTGTCGTGTTCACACTTGCCTTATTCCACAGTTCACAATCTTATCAGAAAGCAGGGTTCCCTTCCCCTAGCTTTCTCTCGGCCATGGGTCAGAGACTTTCGATTGTACAAAGGATTTGACGTGACCTTTGTAGGACAGTCTGACCTCTCACGCCGCCCTTTCCTAGGGTCTTTGTATTTGTAATTGTTTATTTATACAGCGCTTATACACAGGTGGAGTGCTTGAAAGCGCGTCAAGGCGAGAAGGGAACAAGGGAGTACAGTAATCATTCTTAGACTTTGAAGTTTTCAAATGATCTAAACAAAAAACTAGCATACTAGGCCTGCCAGCATTTCTCCTAGTGCAGGTACATGAGTGTTACAGTTTCGACCAAGCTAGGGAGGGGAACAGAAAAAGGTGCAGGGGTCGGAACAGGACAGACAAACTTGCTAGTCCTAGTGCATTTAGTTAAAGCATGCGTATAGACGGAGGTGCGAGGAAGAGGGTGTGGGGGGAACAAAGGTGTGCAGTCCAACAGGGCCCTGGGTTAAGTGCAGTGAGGTTACCTCGCTCATAAAGCGTAGGCAGAAAGTGCAGTAGTTCTGAACATAATGCAGTGGCCCTAAGGCAAGTGCAAAGACTGGCGGGGGGGCCTGGGACCTGTAAGGCTATGGCGGTTAACCAGGCAACCAGTCAGCAAAAACCGAAGAGGAGTTAGGTAGGTGAAGAAGTTAGGAGGGTGGGGAAAAAAAGAACAAAGGTTAGCAGGGTAGAGGGAGAGAAGGAGGAAGAGAAGAGGAAGATCTTGAGGAGTTTCTGGAAACTTAAATGCTCCAGCTCAAGACAGAGAGAAGCAGGGAGGCTGTTCAGGAGGGGGGCACCTGCAGAGGATAAAGATCTACCCCCAAATCTCTGTTTCTGAAAGTGGCTAAACCAGCAGCGAGTTGGAGGAGGACGAGCGGAGGACTCTAGAGGGAGAGTATTTAGGAAGAGAGCGTTGTAGATAGTGTGGGCCCCGGCCCCTGAAAGCCTTGTGGACTATGCATAGGGTCCTGAACTTGATCCTTGCAGCCACGGGGAGCCAGTGGAGGGATTTCAGCAACAGAGATATGCGGTCCGTAGGCTTGAGGCAAAGGATGAGTCTTGTGGTTCGTTCCTGGATGAGTTGTAGAGGACGGAGAGTAGAAGGAAGGTTGAGAAAGAGGCTGTTGCAATAGTCCAACCTAGTGAGAATCAGGGCTCTCGAGGTGGTGAGCCTCTGGGGGAAAGTGAGAAACGGTAGAATATCTTTGAGGAGGTGCAGTTGGTAGTGGGACTTTTTGGAGATGTCTGAGATGTGCAAAGAGAAGGAGAGAGTGGAGTCGAAGATGACTCCAATATTTTTTGCCTCATTGGTAGGTGAAGGTGCAGGGCTAAGGGAGGCCAGCTAGTGTGAAAGTGGGAAAGCAGGAGCAGGGGTCCCAATGAGGAAAATCTCTGTCTTACTGGCCTTCAGGCAGAGATCGTTAGCAGAACAACAGAACTGAATTGCAGTTAGACAGTCAGGGATGAGCGAGGAGGAGGAGGAGGAGGAGGAGGAGGAGGCTGAGGCAAGCCTGAAAGAGAGCTGCGTGTCATCCGCATAACACTGAAAGTTAGAGGTAAAGGTAGAGATCCTGTGGGCCAAGGGGGCCATGTAGATTCTGAAGAACCACAGGAACAAGTTAGATCCTTGGGGAACACCACAAGTAGAGAGAGTGACAGAGGAGAGAAAGGACCTTGGCGTTTTCAACACTAAACCAAAGGGTCCAGCAAGAATCCTTCGAATGAGCACTCCTGCGGCACCTGACCACTCTGCAGTTGGCCCTTGTCTGGCTTTCTCAAAAGTTCAAACACACAGCCCTTTCCAAAATTCAGATCCAACTACATTAATCTGCTGAGGTCTGCCAATGACCAGCCCTCTGCCGCTCTGGCGCCAACCCCTCCCCACGAGACCCGAGCATAGACATACCACTATCCTGCTCTCTCTTACCTCACGACCTCCTCATTCTGCCCACCTGGCCGATGAGCTAATGTCCATTTAATACCTATACATAGAATGTCTGTATAGTACTTTGTACCCATTTTGCCTGTTTTGTAAACTGCAATTGTAATATATTGTTGTATATGTTTTGTAAACCGCCTACCTGTAATATATTGTATTTTGTATTTAGTATTCTGTATGTAACCCATGACCCTTTCCTTGTAACTTAAGCTTTGCATTTTCTGTACTGCTGCGCCCGGCTACCTTCGGGTCTGGTGCGCATTATAAGTGAATAAAACAAACAAACAAACACAAACAAGTTCTTTCTTCTCAAGTTCCTTGCGTTCACATAATGTTGCCACTTGCAACCTTGGGCTCAATACAGTCAGCTTGCTATCGGCTTCCTCCAACTCACCGGCTGTGTTGAACCCACTGGCTTGTCTTGCCTCTGGAGTCAAGGATGGCACCACGGTAGCCAGCACGCCTCCCCGCCTGTGCTATCAATGAGGGAGGCCCCCGTGCACCGTTGACATCTGTTCCTCCATGCCAGCTGTAACTCCCAGTCTTATGATTTCCCTTTCGGAGGCTTCGCAGGTCTGAGTTGAAAAGGGCAGGGGCAGTTCCCCCTTTGTCGTTCTTCCAGGACTCCCCGCCTTTCTCCTGCGTTTGAACTGCCGGTTCGGTGTAGCTGTTTACTCATGCGTTCGGCCTTGCTCGTAGTGTGCCCTTGTGCTCTGCCTTTTATCCCTGTGGGGAAGGTAAAGGGCCATCAGGAGTGTGTGGTTGTCAATTGCCTGAATCTGCCTGACCCGTGTTTTAGAACATCTCAGGTACACAGCTCTGGCATTAGTCTGTTGTCTGCTACGGTGTAAACAAGTGTTCGTGTCGGAAAAGGGGGGTAGAGCTTCTAAATTCCCTACAGGGTAGGATGGGGAAAAGGTGTTACAAGGAAGGGGGTACCGCATCTCAACCTTCAGTGTCCCACTTCCACTCCCCAAAGACCCCTCGCCCAGGTGATCCTCCCCCACTGGTCCACCACCAGGAACTGGATCCAATAGTGATGGCTGGGGTCCTGGCCACCTGGATGACAGATCTCCGGAGAGTAGTGGGTGAGAAACCTTCAGGTTTCTCCCATGGGCACCGCCGCACTCCCTGCCTGCCCTCTGGATCGGTGCCTGCTCCCTTTGTTGGTGCGGCTGTGGGTTGGTCCACCAGTCGCCACTTCTCTGTGGTCCTGGCTTCCTGAGCGCGTCCTCCTCCAGCAGCCCAGGCTCCCCAGATCAGCCTTGGCAGCCCACTCAGATGCTTGCAGCGATTTTGGAATCTCGGGTCTCCTGCAGTCTATTTGACCCAGCGCTCACCACCGGGGGCTACAGAGCTCGCTACACGCCACAAGTTGGTGAGACTGTGCCACAGAAGACCTCAAGGTCGGGGCTTAGTCCTGGGCCATAAATCTCAGTTTGGAAGTAGGATATTAGAAGGATTTAAACAGGCAACCCGGTAGCTCCGGAGAGCTACGTGCCCATGCTACAGCTGCTGGCTGCGTCCCTCCTCATCCCAGTACTTGAGTCTTTCTGGAACCTGGAGTCCAAGGAAGTTTTAATTGATTTAGAGTTACATTGTTGGACAGTTTTATGCAAACAATCACCTTTAACATTAGATGTTAGATATGTTCTAGGCTTATCATGCATACATGAAGACTGAATAGGGTTTTGTTTGACCAAAGTAGTTTTCAGAGTTTTATAATTAAATGGTTCTGAATGATGACAACATGCCATCAAAAACTCTGGAATTAAATGATCTTCGTTGCAAGAAAGGGAAGAATACCGCTTCTCTCCTGCTGGAGTCACCACTCTCCCTTGACAGCCATCTCCTCCCATGTGATCCACCCTCAAAATACCACCCTGAGGGTCAGGATCAAGTAACCACAGCCTTCCCCTAGCCACATGGGAGGAGACTATAGGCTGGGAATCAGTGATGACTCCACAGGATTCATCACACAAACTATATTGAAGGGCTTCTCGCTCCAGTCGGGTACATATGGCTCTCTTTCCAGGATTGGCTATATCTTCACTACTAGCAATAATTCCCAAAGGGCACGTGAGTGGAGTACATACCAAGGACCATCTCTGACCACTCACCACTCCTGTTGGAATGGGGTATTGGAAAGAAGAAACCGCAGGGGGTGAGGCGGCAAAACGCCTATCACCTACTGACGCTGGGGATGAGAGAGGTGCTGTCATGATGCCTACCCCGGGGGACCCAAACCAAGTCCAGCAACCCCAGAAGCAGGCATCAAGTTATGCTAAGCAAACGCAACAACCCTTGCTAGGGGCTATTTGGGTGCAGTCCTGGCGCCATATGGAGAGTCAGTCCTGGTGCCATAGGCGCCAGGCTCATAGATTAAAACTTACCTGATGCAGACCATGCCGCAAACTCACCTGATGCAGACCATGCTGCAAGAGCTCCACGCCAAAGGAGGCTTGGAAGGGACTACTTTACCTAAGGCACTATTTTTTACTCGGGTGGGGCTGGGGAGGAATACTTACCTGGGACTACTTTGGAGGCTATTTAAACCACACCCGAAGAGCAGCACACGCTTTGCATTATTCTGCATCCAGCAGCGTAACGCTCACCGTGCCTGCAAGTCTGCATCCAGTCTTCTGCCACGCCCACCTCGAGTCCGGAGCTCCTAGAAAAAGGGGAGAGAAGGAGAAAAGGTTAGAACAAGAGCAATACCTTTGATCCTTACCTGAATTCCTGATCCATCGCGCCTTCGAGCTGGAAGAAAGAAGTTATTTTATGCGCGTCGCCTCGCCTGCAGCAGCCCCGCGCTGAACTCACCGGCCTTCGCAGCATCTTCACATTCCAACGCATCCTTCTGCATGCTCCCGCCTCACTCCGGCACCTAAGGGGAAGACAAGAACAGCAAGGTGAGCCAAGGGAATGCACAGAGGCAATATTAGTTACCCCCCATAGACTTACCTGATTTACCACCGGGGGTACTATTCCTCTTCACGGGACGGCGCAGCTTGCACTGCATCCTCGCCGAACCACGGCCCCTAAGGGGAAACAAAAGGACAGCAAGGTGAAACAAAGGGACAAACAAGAGGAAACCTCCTCACCACAATAGACTTAGCTGATTTTACCGCCGGAGGCATTATTCCCCGAAACTTCATATTTTCTCTCAGCGCCTGAATAAGGGAGAAAGCAACAGGTTACATATTGACATTATTTTATCAAACTGTGTTTGATAATAAAAATCCTTACCTGAATATTACCGGTTGCCACGGGGAACTCTTCGCTAGGGTCAAGCTGCAACCTGCAAGGAATCGGACAAGAGTGAAAGTCAGACATTTGAACTCTTATGAACTACATACTTACGGCGTCTTGCTGGGAATCTCAGAGTCAATATTGTTCTGGAACTCACCAATTCCTTCGAGCCAGTGAAGCAACTGGTTACCAACGCGCCCCTGCGCCCAATGCAGGATGGAGAGCTCATCTTTCCAAACCATCAGGTGAGACTATAAGAGGGGACATCAAAGGTGATCAGTGGGGAGAACAGCGGGAGTGGGGGAGGGTTAACGCTCAACTCCACGGGTGGTTAATTCCCTTTCTCCATTTGCAGAAGAATATTCCTACGGGCCAAGCATACGAAGCTAGGTGGGCCAGTCCAGTCCGTCATCTCGGCACTACGCGTCACATTGGTGGAGGCCGCAGCTGTCCAGTTCAGATTGACGCACCTGTGGGAGTCAGGTGAGCGTAACAGGTGCTGGATGAGACTACCGAGAATTACTTCTGCGAGAATGAGGGACCTGTTGACCGCACAATGACCCTTCTTATCTAGAGAACCTTCTTTTGGGAAGATTAATGGCAGAACAAAGAGAAGCCTTAGTGGTGGACCTACCTTTATCCAAGATTGATAGGAGCATTCAGCAATTGCAAGCAGTAAAGATGCCAGGTCCCAATGTACTCCCTCCGGAACTCAGGAAACTACTAGGGAAGAAGACTAGTAGTCCTCTGTTGGCCTTGTTTCTATGAGGCAGGGATGAAGGAAGGCTCCCTCTCGGACTCCAAGAATCAGTTATCTCAGTGATTCTCAAACTAGGAAAGGCCAAGGAGGCTTGTGAATCCTATAGACAAATTTCTCTTCTGTACGGGGAAGTCAGGATACTAGCCAAGGCACTGGCTAATAGGCTTCTTCAGTCCTACCCTACTTGATACATAGTGATCAAAATGGCTTCATGCCTGAAAGATCAACGCACCTCAACCTATGGCTGTTTGGAGTGGTCACGTCAGCGGCGTGGCATCCATGCAAAAACAACACGATACTGTCCTTAGATTCCTACAAAGCTTTTGGCTCTACAGAATGGACATATAGGTGGGAGGGATGGGATTTGGCCCTGCATTTATTGATTGCGAGGGTCAAAGTAAATGGATGTCTCTCAGGTCCGTTCCCCCTGCAGCGAGGGATGAGGCAGGAGTGCCCTCTCTCCCCATTCTTATTCACTCTCCGGATCAAGCCACTGGTGGAGGCAGTGATGGGGGATGGGTTGTTCACAGGGTTGGATTGGCTATGGGGCCATGTAGATAAAATAACCTTGTTTGTGGATGACATCCTGTTCTGCATGAGCAATCCTGCAACCGCAATACCTAGGGCGGGGGACTGCTCTGCGAATTTGTCTTCTATAGCGGTCTACATGTCAGCTGTCAAAAATCGGTATACTATGTGCTCACGGGGGAAAGAGAGGGCCATGTTCCCTGGAGGGGCTTGGTTCCCAGTAAGGACACTTTCCAATACCTGGGGGTCAAGATTGTGGATATTAGGAAAGAGTTTTTCAGGCTGAACTGGGAACTGGAGGTTGTCAACTTTCTCAGAGATAGAGGGAGGTGGGTGGATCTCCCATTATCACTCCTGGGCAAGGTGGCACTCTTCAAAAGAAAGCCTTTCCCAAGTTTTTATACATCATGCAAGCCTCCCCGTACAAGATACCAGTGGCAGATTTTGATAAGCTGGACATAGGGCTCTGAAAAATGCTATGTGGCTACTCCTAGAATTACCCTAGACACGTTGATGAATTCTGTTTGGGAGAGTGGGTTGGGCCTACCTAACTTGAGTTGGACATACCTTACTTGCAGAAGTACTTCTGGGCTACACAGCTGGTTGCAGTAAATTATTGCTTTTTTTGTGAGGGGGGGTGACGCAGCCATTAGCCTGGAGCAATCAGGTATGGGTCAGTGAACCCCTGATCGAGTTATATATAGATGTAGCTGCCAGGGAGACTTCCCCCAGATGGGAAGGCTGGTGATGAAGGTCTGGCGGGTCCAAACAGGCAAAACGTGGGCTGGCGACAAACAGGCGCAAGACCAACCACTATTGGGTTCTGCCTGAGCTCGAGGCAGTACAGGGACACCAGGGCTGGATAGATAAAGGAATGCGGACAGTAGGGGATGTGTTGAAAGAAGGGGACTTAATGGCTTTTCAGGAGCTGAGGGATGCATATGGAATACCGTTGACTATGTTGTTTCAATATGTGCAGCTGTGGCACGCTATCGGCCCTCAGTTTATGGAAAGGCCGGACCTTCTAAGGGAATTCACCCCTGCTGAGGCTAGTTGCAACCAAGAGATTTGAAACCAAGCCAATTTCCATGGCCTACAGGTGGATAGTTAGCACTACAGCAATGTTTAGGGCAAGCTGGAGACTGACTTGGGTCCTTTAGAGGAGGGGGACTGGGAATGTGCCCTAGGGGTGACCAACGGGATAGCCATTGATTCAAGACTGCAGGGCATTGAATACAAGATCCTCCAGAGTCTACTACACCCCACGTATACTGCGCAAAATGGGGAAAAGGTATACTGATACCTGCCCTAAATGCTACACAGTAGTGTTAACGTTCTTCCACATGGTCTGGTCGTGCCCCATGATATCTCGGTTCTGTGGGTTGGTGGTGGAGGTATTAAACACATTGGTGGAGGAGGATTTGGCTTGGAACCCAGCCATTTGTTTGCTGGGGATATGGTTGGATGGTTTAGGTATAATAGACTGTATGCAAATTGATCGCTGCAATTTGACCAAAAATACATTGCACGCAGAAACGATCAGATCGCATGGAAGAGTTTGCAGGATTCAGCAATTATACAATAAATGTTGTGCAGCGTTTGAAAATTATACGATATAGAAGAAATCATAATAAGCCCTTACTTTTTGAAATATGCTCCTTGATATGCGCGAACATGGAATGACTCGCGGAGGAAATGAAGAAACAAAATTTGAATGCGCGCTCCGAAAGCAGGAAGTAAACGCGATAATAGAGGAAAGGTCATATCACAAGGTTCTCACGAGAATTTTTGTAACATCGAAACGGTCAATCGTGATCGTTGAAAGCAAACGAAAACATTGCTGAGCAGGGATTGACCACACATCTTTAAAATAGAACTATTATTTCCACCGTCGTTGCGTGTACTTGATAGAAAAGTAACGTATTGCCACAGAAACCCACAAGGTAAGTGTGAAGTTTAACGCCCAAAAAGAAAATTGACAGAGATTTCCCAAACGCAATTTCACAAACACTAAAAACATGACTAGAAGCAATTAGATTAGACACATAAGTGTGTTATTTCTATTGCTGGTGAGGGAACCATTGAGTGTAGGCAATGTAACTGCTAAGATACAAATTGTCTGATTTCTTTAATAGAGCATAGGGACTCGTTGTTTATAATTATGCCACATTAACCTGTAGTAAGCATTATAATAAGAAAGAAAGGAGAAGTAGGCATTTTGACTATATGCAATTTAAAAATGAGCAATAATGACCTGACAACAGTATGTAAAAGCAATAAACAGTTAAAGGACAAAACAAACATGAAGGGCATATATAATAACAACCTAAACATTGTTAATTGATTTATTTAGGTGACGAACAGTATGGAAAAGGCAGTTTACCTTGTGACGAGGAAAAGAACAATTGGCAAGACCTGGCTTTATTTACAATCTGGAAAGGTTTAAGGGAGATAAGAAATCGTGGAAATGCACAGAATACAGGAATATAAATTGTAGAGGCAGAGCAATAACTATTGGAGAATACATTGAAAAAAACAAAAGAACATAACCATGCGCCAAACATTGCAAAAATGGAAGTATAAGAAAAGATACTTGAATTATAAAGAAAGCCAAAATCAAAAGAATGTACAAGTGGACAATTCGTTAGACGGATATTAGGAGAGATACCTCCACATTTGGCTGGCAAAATGCCCTGCAAAAACTTGCTTAAAAAAAGAGTACTGTACCAAAGAAATTTAGAATGTAAATTACCAATCGTACCAAAAAAGGTTGGTGAAGTGGAAATACGTAAAAACTCCAGATAACTCTCCAGGGTGAAAGATGCTTGTACTATGATATTAAAACACTAGAAAACAGATTAATTATTTTTGCAACTAAGCAAAATTTGTCTTGTTTAGCAATAAGCAAAAACTGAATGCTAGACAGAACATTCAAGTGCTGTCCCAACCGTTCGTACAAATGCACAAGTGTGCATTGTGAGATTGATACTGAATTTTTTCCGCTAGTGTACATATTAATGCATGAAAAAGGGGGAAAAAAACAATAACTATGAGGAAACTTCGATTGGTGGACAAGCGTGTTTTGGCCGGAAACTTCCAAAGATTAAAATTGACTATTGGACGTGTTTTTCTGCAATATTAATTGGATCTTCAAAAACAAACAATAAACTGAAGGGTTGGCATCATGGCCTAAATGTGGCCATGAATCATGGTAAACCAACGCTGTGGACGTTTTCAAATGTCCTGCAAACAGAACAAGGGTTGCAGGAAAACTCGATTATTCCAAAATTAAGTGGACAAAATCTACAGAAAAACTAAAACAAAAGCATACAAAATATAAAAAGACTGAGAAAAATAGCTGAAAAGTATGAAACATTGACCCTTTCAGATTACCTGTCAAGCATGGCCTTCTCAGTGAACTTCATTGCAATGTAAAATAACTGATAGTTAATTTACATGTGAAAGCAGTTATGAGTGAACAAAATGTACATTAAACCGTAACAAAAAAAAACTTTGTTTCAGAGGTCACTAATTTTAAACAAAAGAAGCAAAGAAAAAAGTGAAATCCGGGTAAGTACAAATAAATCCAGGTAAGTGAAGTTCATTTTGCACCAAATAGAAAAAAAGGTCAATTTGGTCCAGATGGAAAAAAGGTCAGTTTGGACCATTAGGAAAAGGTCAATTTGATCATTAGGTCAAATGTTTCAGGTCAAATAGGCTAATACTGGTGGGACTCCTCACTTTCAGTGCACAAAAGCCTCTGGTGGCACTGGCACTGGCTTTGGCCAAAAGAAGTATAGCAGTGAACTGGGGGGGGGGGGGAGACCTATTCTAAGGTCTGGGAGGAAGGGATGAATAGATTGATGGGCCTAGAGAAACAGGTCTATAAAAACAGGGGATGCCTGTAGAAACATGAGAAGGTATGGGGTAAATGGCTGCTGCACAACAAAGAATCATGTCAAACGATTAAGGTTGTCTCCTGAGCTGGGAAATGGTTGGAGAAGGGGAAAAGATCAGATGTGATGGTAAGGGGGAGGGATGGTTAGTTAGGGAGGGTTCGGTGGGTTTGGGATGTGAGGAGGGGGAGTTCTATTGGGTATTGTCTATTGTTAAGCATTCCATTCATGGTTATGTTAATGTTAAAGGTATTTATACCGCGCACCGTCACCAACGGAATTGGTCCTCAGGCGCTCTGGCGGGTCTGCAAACAAAAAAAGGAGGGGTGGGGAGTTAGTAGGGTGAAGTGGGAGTAGGAAAATGAGAGCAGTGATGTCCTGTTGGCAGCTTCAGTTTGTTTTTCACTGTGTGCTGAGCTTGGGTGCTATTATCGGATCAATGTGGGTCCTCATGTGCTGTTTGTGTGAGTTATGTGTTGTTTGTTTGTTGTTGCGATGTGGTGAAGTACGTGCGGTGTGCTGTGCAGAGAAGTGGTTGTGTGGGTTTATTGTGTGAGAGATGTATCGGGAAAGTTGAGTTTTGGAATAGTGGTTTTTTGCCTCTTAGTCTTTACATTTCTTTATTCCACGTCTCTGGTTGTCCTATAGAATTGGTATTGGAGTTTGTCCGTCTAGTTGATAGGTGTGATGGGGTGGCAAGTTTCCATCTAAGCTATTTTGGAGGTTTGTGTACCAGGATGAGGCATGCATTGTCCCCTGCTCTGGTGTTGGTGCTGTATATTTACAGTCATCAGCTCCCTTCCTACCCATTTCCTGTTGGTGATCCTAAGCTGCCTATGTTTCCTCTGTCCACTAAAGGTGTGTTGAAATGTCACCCCTGTCCTTCCCTCCTGATCCCTCCATATCAATTCCTTTGTGTGATCCTAACTTACCTATGTTTCCTTTTGGTATAGTGGTATGCCATAAATTGTTTCCCCCTCTGTTTATGGAAGCTAGCTTAGGAAGATAGGGAGGATCGGTTCCCTCTCTGAATATTCTTTCTGCTGCGTATGTGCTCCCAGAGGCGTTCCTTCTAGTTATGGGGCAAAGGGCCATGTTTTGAGTAGTTTTCTAAATCAGAGGTGATCTCTCATGTTAGTTTTCTAAATCAGAGGTGATCTCTCATGTTACGTATGTTTTTTGGTAGCTCATTCCCGGTTTTTGGTGCAAGGTGAGAGAATGAGAATCCTCCAAATTTTCTTTTGTTTTATGGTTTTCTTTCTAAACGTATGTCACTGCTAGATCTGAGTGGTCTTGTGGGGCCTTAGATGTTTATTTGCATTCCCAGGAACTCTGCTCCTTGGCTGTGGATTGCTCTGTGCATTACGCACATTGATTTGAACTTTATTTGCTGCTTTAATGGTAGCCAGTGTAGCATTTTCAGTGCAGGTGTGATGTGTTCTCTTTGAGGTAGTTTGAGCAGGAGCCTGGCCGCAGCATTTTTTATGCGTTGGAGTTTTTTAAGAGTCGCTCTGGCATTCCTAGGTATAAGCTGCTGGCGTAGACTATTCTGGACATGATGAGAGCAATGATGGTGAGCGTTTTGTGGGCGAATGAGAGAAATGGTAGGATCTTTTTTACTGCACGTAGGCGGAAGAAGCATTTCTTGATTAGAGTGTTTACTTGTGGCTCTAGAGTTAGTTATTTGTCCATTAAGACTCCCAGGTTTTTTACTATCGTCGATGGGGCTGACATTGTACCAAGTTCCATTGGCCATGTAGTGATTGTTTTCTCAGTTTTTAGAGATGATCATTATTTCTGTTTTGCCTGGGTTGAGTTTGAGGTCGTTCGAGTTCATCCAGTTGTAGATTTCATGAAGGCAGCTCTCTAGTGTTGTGTTTTCTTCTTGTGTGTCTTGTATTTTGTAGACTATTTGTGTGTCATCAGCGTAGTTGCAGCATATGAGGCCATGTCTTTTAATGATCTTGATTTGTTGAGCCAGGTAAATGTTGAATAATAACAGGGAGAAGGTACTCCACAGGTGGATTCTCTTGAATTGTATTTAAAAGGTTTCTGTTATGTTTGTTAGGAAGGATTTAATCCATAGTAAGACTTGGTCAGTGCTATTTCTTCCAATCTCCTGATGAGGATATCGTGGTTAACTGTGTGAGAATGCTGCAGAGAGATCTAGAAGTATCAGAGCTGTGCTTTTGTCTGAATCTGTGTTCGCCTTTAGATCATCCCAGATTGAGAGAAGTGCTGTTTCCGTTCCTCTAACTGGTCTGAAACCTATGGCAAAATTAGCCCCCTACTGGGTGGCGCTATCATCTGGGGAGGAGATTTTAACTGCACATTACACCCCAAAATGGACAGGTCAGACAAACTAGATAGACCCACCCCGGCTGCAAGAGCATTACAGGCCCTGCTGAGGGACTTTGGGCTAGAAGATATCTGGAGACGGCTGCACCCGGAAGATAGGCAGTACTCGGTGTGCAGTCAAAAAGTCGAAAACATGTCGAAAGACATAATGTCGGGAAAAAAAAGGAAAAAAAAAAATGGAATGTTTGATTTTTTTCATTGTATGTTTATTTTGGGTTCTGGGAGTAAAGAAAAGGGGTAAAAAAAAATTTAAAAAAGGGGGGTTGGGGGTGATCCCCCCCATTTCGAACAAAAATCAATGTTAAAAATTTGATTTTTATTTTCGACATTATGACTTTTGACATAATGTCATTCCATTTTATGACTATAAACCGCAGTACTCACATTACGCGGCCCCCCATAACCTGTACACGAGACTGGACTACATGTTTGTGGCCTCGGAGCTGGCAGGAGAAATGATAGGTTTGGAATACAAGGCCAGTGTACTCTCAGACCACTCCCCCCTGGTCTTGAAGTGGAGGCACCAGCCCACCAGAGCGAGAATCCCAACATGGAGGCTTATAGCCGAAGCCCTGCAGGACTCAGGATTCCGCGAGGACTTAAGGGAGGTGATTATCAAGCACTTTGACATCAATACAGGGAGTGTGCAGTCAGAAGGAACCTTGTGGGAGGCGTTTAAGGTGGTAGTGCCGTGCGCAGCAATATCCAAATCCAGAGGGCTCCAAGGGGGCATAGAGCGGGAGCTTCAGGAGACAGCGAAAGAGCTGGAAGAAATAATGCAGAGGGAGAGCACCTCACAGGAGGATGCTGAACGGACGATGCTGTTACATCAAACCAGCAAGGATCACTGGGACAGATTATGCAAACTGAACTATAAAAAATATATCGAAAGGCAACATGCGGGGGTTGATAAACCGGGAAGGCTGCTGGCATGGTTATACAAAAATGAAACACCACGTCCAGTGCTCAGGGAGATAAAGGGGGAAGAAGGCCAGACCTGGGATACCAAAGAGGGAGTCAATGAGGGGTTCCTCATATTTTATAAACGCCTGTATGAGGACACAGGGGAGGAAATGGGTCGAGAGATTCAGGAGACACTGGAAGACATAGGATTGCCCAAACTAAACGATCAGGAATGGGAGGACCTGGATGCCCCAATCACACTAGACGAATTAGAGACAGTGATCCAGCACCCACCCACGTGCAAGGCTCTGGGGTCGGATGGGCTCCCAAGCGAATTCTACAAGACATACAGGCAGGAGGTGCTCCCCCCGATGCTTGCCATGCTAAATGAGGCATTTGAACAAGGGAGGCTGCCAGAGTCCCTGAGGGAGGCGGTGGTCATTCCGCTCTTAAAATCGGGCAAGCCAAGCATGGATTGTGGGTCATATAGGCCCCTATCAATGCTAAACCAAGATAGCTAAATCCTCACAGCCGTGTTGGCAAACAGGCTCAAACGAGTTATAGGCAAACTGATATACCCCAATCAAACAGGCTACATCCAAGGCAGGAATATAACCGACAATCACAGGAGACTCCACCACATTATTGAACAGACAGAGAAGGACCCCGGCGAAATGTTAATAGTCTCGTTGGATGCTATTAAGGCCTTCGACTCTGAAGTAGCCATGGGTGCTAGCGGCCCTGAAAGAATATGGGATGGGGCCAGGGAACCTAAGGTGGGCCAAAATGGTATATAGCTCCCCAATAGCCAGGGTCAAAACTGACGCAATAATCTCAGACAAATGGCAACTTAGCAGGAGCACTAGACAGGGCTGCCCCGGTCGCCCATGCTGTACATCCTCGCCCTAGAACCAATGGCAATCTGCCTCAGACAACAATATGGGAAAATAGGGATCCCCACCAAGGGGTGACCACAACTCATATCATTGTATGCTGATGACATACTGCTATACTTGCGCTTCCCAGAAGAAAACCTACAATACGTCCTGGAGGTGATGGAGCGCTACGCCACCTTCTCGGGCATAGCAGTAATCCCCAAGAAATCAAGCATGTTCCCTTTGGGCAGATACAGGTGGGCTCCGCATAGGAACCTACTGGTCTTGCCGATACCCTGGCAGACCAGGACATTTCGATACTTGGGAATTGACATACATCACACGGCTGAGGAAGAACACAGATACAATACAGAAAGGGCAGTGGAAGACATTAAGAATAGCATGGGGTTTTAGTCCAGGCTACCCCTTGCCATGGTAGGTAGGGCGGCTTTGATCAAGATGGTGGTCCTGCCCAGATTGCTACACTTTTTCACAAACATCCCGTATATGCCCCCCAAACGTTTTTTTGCGAAACTCCACAGCTTATGCAGGGGCTTCTTATGGCATAACTCCAGGAATAGGGTGGCCCTTTGGAAGTTACAAAACTCATGTGACAGGGGGGCATAAACCTACCGAATTTCGAGGCATACTACCTGGTGGGACAGCTCCAGTATGTGGCTAGGTGGCTGTCCGAAGAAGAGACGGCCGAAGCTAGGTTACTGTACAAGGACACCACCCCTTTTTACCTAAGGGAGATGGTGTGGTTGCCTAAATCCAAGCTGCAAGGAAGGGCAGGATTATTGTCATTGGGCTGGGAAACTTGGAGCAAAGTATTGCAGATAGTGGGAAACCCGACCTCATGCTCAAAACATGTGTATCATCACAGCTTCCACCTCCCCACACCTTGGGCCTTTCTGTGTCACTGAACCTCCAAACCTTGCTATTTTGCTAGGGGTCATATATGCGCTATGAGTAACATATAACTGGATCTGCTGTAACCTCGCGTTTCGGACAACCTTCTTGTGGTACCTCTGGGCACTCTTCCATTGTCCATCCTGCATAGCCTCTCCCACCTCCTCCTCCCAGTCCCGCCTCAGTTGGAGCGGCTCCTTGCCCACCCTCGACATCAGTAGTTCGTATATGCGGGATATTTCGTGCCCACCCTCCGAGATATCGTACATCGACTCCATGACCTCATCGGGTTGCTATGTGGGGAGGACTTGCAAATGATAAGAGGGATCCGTAGATACTGGGATCCGATGGGCCTTGCGACCCTTTGAGATGTATGGCAGGAGGGGGAGGCACTAGACTTCCAGAGATTAATGGAGGATACCGGGGTGCACAAAGGCCAATATATCACCTAAACTAGAATCACCAAACGGGTGCATGAAAAGTAGCCCGAAGCAGTGCTAGCCAAGCAACCCGATGAGGTCATGGAGTCGATGTACGATATCTCGGAGGGTGGGCACGAAATATCCCGCATATACGAACTACTGATGTCGAGGGTGGGCAAGGAGCCGCTCCAACTGAGGCGGGACTGGGAGGAGGAGGTGGGAGAGGCTATGCAGGATGGACAATGGAAGAGTGCCCAGAGGTACCACAAGAAGGTTGTCCGAAACGCGAGGTTACAGCAGATCCAGTTATATGTTACTCATAGCGCATATATGACCCCTAGCAAAATAGCAAGGTTTGGAGGTTCAGTGACACAGAAAGGCCCAAGGTGTGGGGAGGTGGAAGCTGTGATGATACACATGTTTTGGGCTTGCCCTGAGGTGGGTAGGTTCTGGACAGAGGTTAAGCTACACCTGGCTGATAAAGGGATCACACTGGAGGTGGAGTCAGTTTGGGCATGCATGTTGGTGGGCTTTGCCAGACCACGCAACCTGAAGCACATCAGTAAGATGAAAGACCTGGCCTACATCCTGGCCAAACGGAGAATCGCAATGGGCTGGAAGGCAGCCCAAAGGCCCAGAATAGAGACGTGGTGGGCTGACCTCCTAAAGTGGGCAGACGCAGAAACAGTAGCTTGGTATGAAGCAATCAGTAGGGGTGGGGAGGAGGAAGCAGGACCCCTGATAGCATGGAGACAACTGGTGGCCACGATGGTGGGACCCTCCCAGGTCGATCTTAATGAAGACGATAGGAGGGTGACTAACGAGGAAGACATGCCCGGAGATATGCAAGCTGATGGCATCGAAGCAGGGGCTCGAGTTCAGGGGGCGGGAGGGGAGAGGACTGTGACATATAACATGTGAACATAAGATGTGAAGCTCATATGTGAATGTCCTCAATGTTTGTAGTGTTTGGAGTGTTGTTAATAAACATAATAAAAATTGTTTTAAAAAAAAAACTGGTCTGAAACCTACTTGTGCCTGGTCCAGTAGGTGGTGTTCTTCTATGAATTCTTGAGTTATTCTATAGATGTATGCTTGGAGTAGTTTTGCTGGGTATGGGATGTTGGAGATCCTGTAATTGGAGAGGTCCTCCATGTTTCCTGCTGTGTCCTTGAGGAGCAGCTTGATGTATGCTGATTTGTAGGATTGTGGCACTTTCCCTGTTGAGATTGAGTGATTGAAGAGGCTTCTGTACTAGTCCATGTGTGTTCCTTGTGTGAGGATTGATTTGTATATGTCTGGGGGGCAGGGATGAATGGGGGAGCCTGTTCTGTTGCTTTTCTTTGCCAGTTTGACGAATGTCTCCGCTGATATTTGGGGGGAGCTTCGGAGTTGGATGGTACGTTCCTCGGACGCTTAATGATATTTTATGCCTGATTCTGTCTTGTTGCATCATACCCAAAAATACAATAAAAACGGCTATAAATAAAAGTGCCACCGAATTCACAAAACTTAAAAACATTTGGAGAATCATAACCTAAGATCTGCATCTCATTATGTTAGGAATGATTTCCATTTATGTGTAATTTTCCCTCCAGTTGTGAACCCCCCAACTTTTTGCTGTTGTCTGACCATCCTACCCTGACTTTTGCCAGTGGAGCACAGCCTTCTGCTGCACTCCGCTGGGTTTTCGCTCACTTTGTTATGGGGAAACTGACATGCCCATAAAGACAGTCGGTACTGGGAGACTTTGTTTCCCTTAGTCTTTCACTTTGTTGCTAGTTTTTAGCAACATGTTACCAGTGCAAGCTGATGGCATCGAAGCAGGGGCTCGAGTTCAGGGGTACTTACAGTACAGTGTGCTCGGGTCTTACTTTCATTTTTAAGGCCTTAGACACCCTCAAAGGATTTTTCGGAAGTTCAAATGTGCCTTGGACAGAGCTGGTGGCAGCTGTTATTTTTCATATATTTTTAACCATTTTGTGTGTGCCATATCGCGTTTACCATGTTTGGCATAGGACAGTGGCTTGGCCCCAAAATGGCCATTCCACAAGGTCCTTTGTTCTGTCCTTTGTCCATGTTGTCCCTTTGCCCTCCCCAGGTCGAGCAGACTCGGGAAAACCCTTATTTGGTCATGCATATCCCCGCGAAAACTGAAGCTTTCGTGGGCTTCTGCATGCCTTGTGTGTGTGCCTCCAGGATGTGGGCTGGACTGTCTAGTTCCAATACACATCCTGGGTGCCAAAGAGTCTGGTGTACTGGGAATGACTGGGACCACCCTGTTCTGTGATTGGTCCACGTCTGGCATGGCTTCATGTGAGCAGGGCTCTCATTGGATCCTCTTTGTTTTGGCGCGAAGGAGATCAGGATAAGAGAAGGGCCCAAACACCTGCCACAGAATCAACCCTGGAACTCAGCCGCTGGAAGCCGCAGAACCACACAATTACAGCATTTGAACCCACAACCGAAGTGGACTCGACTGCTGAAGTTTGGTCCAGAGTGCGCCTTGGGTCGGTGAGTACTTGCAACCATTACCAGTGGCCCCTGTCACATCCATCCATTTTTACGCACGAGTGTCCCCTGAGGGCCACTCACTTTTATCGAGGTAGCCTATGCTACCGAGCTATTCCCAACTCTTGGATCCTGCCCTCTTGGGCAGACCCTCCTCGAATAGTGGGAACTTATTCTTCACTGCCTCACTGTGAAAGAGTCAGGGTTGCAGTATATGAAACCAGGGGATGTTATCTGATAACATCTGGCCTCACAGCACCTCACAGCATTATTCTGAATATGAAGGAGTGAGTGAATGAGGGCGGGACATATACATGATAAAGGACATTTTAACTGGCGAATGGGAAAAGAGATTAACTTTGTAGGTGCTTTTATCTAAGCTAGTCTCCTGTGTGTTCTGGTTGCCAGGTTACAGAGGAAGAAAGAGAGAGCAGTTATGCCTGGGCTTATTAGAAAGTATCCATGAAAATGATCTTCAGTTAAATAGTTTTTTTTAAACAGTTCGAGGAAGAAACATTAAAACATTGATTAGAGTGTGAGGTCTGTGAAAGGAGAAGCTCCACACAGCTGATAACTGACAGCTGAGTTTGCAGAAGTGCTTAGAGAAGTGAAGCCGAGATCGGGGAAGCTGAAACAGCTGATCTCGCTTCCTGAAAGTAGAGAAAGGAAATGCCCGGGTAGCGAGGACCTCTAGGAGCCATCAGTGGAACTGCAGGTACCAAGAATTAAGGTTAAGCCTGCTGCAAGAACCTCTAGGAGCCATCAGTGGAACTGCAGCTAGGAAAAGAGACGAATGAAAGGATAAAGAGAAAGTCAGACTTTAATAATAAGAAATAGAGTGCAAAGTGGAAGGAGAGAAAAATAAAAACAAGAAAAGAAAGAATGCAAAGACTTTTAAGATGTGAGTGAAAGTGGCTGGAGAATGTTCAAGTCAAATTTAGTAGATAAGAAAAGTTCTGTCTAAGTGACAAGTTGAGCGACTGATTCTGGCACAGTTTCTGGAAGAATTTAAAGAAATATCACTTGAGCAGTGAAGAGAAGCTAGTTTTCTAAACAACTACAAAGAATCTTTCTTGCAGTTATAAGTTTGTGTTCAGTTCGAATAAAATTTGACCGTTTTTACAGACTATCTAGAATGATTGCCTTTATTCCCATTTTGAAACTTGACACTCACCCACCTTCCTGATGCGCTACAGCCCCTGCAAGAGATCCCGTTTTCGCTCTACTGCACGATCGCGTGTGTTTGCACCGAAAGTAATTTTTGAGCGCAAGGCTCCACTCTTCTTAGGGATTGGACTGCCTCTTAGTTAGGGTTTGATAAGTGAAGGACTGCCTAAAGTATACTAACACTGTATGCTCCGTTTCTTCACAGTTTGTGGACCCTTACTGTGAGCCATTCATTTACGACATTTGGTAACTGTATATATGTGTTATAGTAGTGTTGTGTTGGTTTAGGATTTACTGCTGATATTTGCTTTGTGTTTGATTTAAAAGGCCTTTAATAAATGTATATGTATTTTTGATATACACCTAACAGAGTAATTTGTAGTGTTGTTTACTGTGTGTGCTCATTGTGGGCTTTTGATCACCCTCATCCCTCCTGAGACCTAGTCTTGACCGCCGCCAATGCTGCCTTGATTGGTCTGGCTTGTCCAGAAGGTTACCTTGTTCCAAGAAACTAGGCTGGCCTTCTGAACCTCTGCCCACCAGCTCAGAGTTCAGAAATCCATTTTAACAAATTATTGTGCTACTTTTTTAAAAAAAAATGTTTTATTGAATTAGTTGAATTTCATCAACCTTACAATAGTAAATGTATACATAAAAGACAAGGAGTAAGTTAACTCATTCCAAAGAAAAAGAACATTAATAACATAACAATCGATCTTGCAATTGTTAAACAATATCTAAAAAGGAAAACAGCAGTGAATTAATATCTACATATTTCCAGTTCAATGACTATGCATCTGAACATATGTACACATTCGCAGTTCATTTCCGCAATATGTTTTCCCAATTCATGGCTTGTTAATAACAATTTTCTCCAATGTCTTCACATATATTTACATCATGAATACACAGTTGGATACAATTAGCCCTCCACTCACTATTTACCCCTCTTGTCAGTAGTATTATTTTCAAGTTCTGGTGTTAAGTTCAGACTCCTTAGGAAATTTATCGTAGCATACTGTATCATTGGCTTATTACAGCTGAGAATAATTGTCCAACATATATCTTCACTAAGGTTTGAAAAGAGTTGACAATATTTACCAAAGTGTGTCTGTCTCTGAGTAATCAGACTAGGACACTGGGTTATGAGATGCTGCAACGTTTCAGAAACGTTTTTTTACAGCACAAAACCAACAGATATTGTCATCTACAGAGAGTAGATATCGTTTCGTTAAGACTTCCCGAGTCAACCATAGATTAAAACGTAAATGCATAATTGCGTGTCTATACATTGGAGTCAGAGATCTTATTAGATAAGGGGGCAGAGATTTTAGTTTTTTAGGCGGAAACCTATCATAATCACCTCCCTTATACTGTAAGCATTTATCGAGCGTAGTGATCCAATCCGCTTGATACAGCTTCGTTTTAGCTTTTAATGGAGTGGTGACTAAGAGTTCAAGTGTGATATCAGCATGACACAGAATGCAGTTAACTTCCCTCAACCAGGACATAATAAATCTATCTTTCGTTGATAACATGTAAATGGTGAAAGATTGTAGGTTAGATTCTGCTGAGGTTGAGATAAAGCATTTCCTGAAAAACGCACAAAGTCTCCAGTTGTAAGTGGCTTGAAGATAGACTAGGCCCAGCTCATACCTAATCCAGGCAATTGGCACACAACCTGGTAATTCAGAATTTATTTCCAGAATTTAGCTTCCCATTTGTCAAACCCAAAGTTTGTGGTACTAGGTAGGGTTTCTAAACCATATAATAGAACTGGAATTGTCTTTTGGGTCCAATATATCCAAGCAGGCTTGATAGAAAATTTCCCAAATTTTGCCATGATCAATTTGGCTTGTGCTATTGCCGTGTCCAGTTTTCTCTCAAGCCACTCCAGCTGAGTGTTAACATTATTCGTGCCCTCGAAGCACATGCCCAAGTATGTATAATATGGGACTATTGTTAGTACCACTTGATCAATTGTCCATGTAAACCGTCTCAACCCTATTCTTGTAGGACAACAGGTAACAATTTGTTTTTTTTTTGGTATTCACTCTCAGCTGGTTCAGATCGATGTATTGTTGGAATGCCATTAAAAGACTCTGAAGGCCAATCTGAGTTTTGGCAATCAGAACCAGGACATCTGCATACATGAGTGCTTTGATGGTATCTTGGCCCAATTTCGGGGAATCAGACACAATGTCAATGAATACATCTCGGAGATCATGTATGAAATAATTAAAAATGGACGAAGCCAACAAGCATCCCTGTTTGAGACCTCTTGCTGTTTTTATTGCTGAGGATACCACTCCATCCAGCAAGAGTCTGACCTGAATAGATGTGTCTGAGTGTAAAGCACAGATCAGGTCATAGAGTATCTTGGGGCAGCGGTCTCTAAGTAGTTTCCTAAACAATAGAACCCTTGAAATTGAGTCGAATGATGAGTGCAAGTCTACAAACGCAAAGAATACCGGTTGTTTCAAGACATGAGATTTGGCCTTGATTGCGTTTAAACAAACCAGGTTAATGTTGGTTCCCATTCCCGCTACAAACCCAGACTGACAGGGATCTCGTAGGTGATTTTTCGTAGTCCAGCTATTAAATTCTTGAAGCAGAATTTTGCTGAATATTTTCCCAGGAGCATCTAATAGGGCAATGGGCCTGTAGTTTACTGGCAGGGCACGATCTCCTTTCTTGAAGATCGGAATGGTGATGGAAGTTTTCCATTAATTAGGTATCCTGCCAGATTGTAGTACATTTTTAAAGATTGATTCTAATATCACAGACCACTCATAGGGATTTGTTTTCAGTGTCATATTAGATATGCCATCAGGCCCAGCTGCCCGCGAGGAGCTTGCTTGGTGAATCATGGCTTCGATAGACATGCGAGAAAAATCTAAGTACCAATATTTATGATCTGATGAAATGTGATCGTATTCAGCATCGGCATAAAGACCCGAAAAGTGGTCAACCCATGCATTTTCTTTAACAGCCGAGAGTTGGGCATCTACTTGTGCAAAGCCGTTATGATTATTCAAAAGGGACCATATTTGTGCCGAGTTCTTATTATACATGGCAAGAGCCATGTGTTCGCTATCATGTTGGTATATAAGAGGTTTCCTTAATTTTATCCAGTTTTTGTAAATGCACTTGGCATGTCTCAGATCATTCCTGCAGTCCGGCGATCCCACTGCAATGATGGATCGTCTTTGTTTTTGGTAGGCAGTGCGGGCAGCCTGAATTTCATGGTCAAAGGCATGCCAACATTTGCCACGTGATTTGGGATTTTTATTAAAAGTATTAGTAAAAGGAAGAAGCAATTCAGTATATTGGCGAGGATATTCTAAACTAGCATTCTCCAATATTGACATACCATAGGCTGTTACTGTTTTATGGGACCAGCTGATACGAGTATTGGCACTATTAATCAGGACTGGTTGCAATCTACTAGATGTTGTCTGAAGCACACAATCACCCTTGATACTTAGTGACAACAGTTTATGATCACTATTTGGGGAAACAAACATGGTTAAACTCGTCACTGACTGAAATAATGCAGAATCAACATAGATGTAATCAATTGTGCTGTGACTGTTGTTTCTAAACCAGGTTGTATTTGCTGGTATATCACCAGAAATAGCCCCATTGACCAACACAAACTGCCTTTCCTCCATATAGGCTGTCCATCTACGTACTTCTTTCAAGTAACGAGTTGGAGCCCAACAATCAAGGTTTAGATCACCCAAGATGACTGTGTGGGTTGTGTCGTTGTTAAGGTTTATGAGGTGTAACATTTTGGTTAGAGTGCTATAGAATGCTTCATCAGATAGACCCATTGGGTTACGATATAAATTCACCAAGGCCAGACACCATTTCCCAACATTAATTTTCACTAATTGCAAAAAAGCATTTTCCGTAAACCAGTCATCAATTTTAACACCCTTCTTTAGATTCCCAGCCACCAAGAGGCCTGATGATGGGCGACCCCCTGTGGATGTGGCTGGCAGCAGAGCAACCTCGTACCCATCCCATATTGGCATAGATGTCAGCCATGTTTCCTGCAATGCGATGATATAGAAATTGATATCAAGGTCTCTAAAAAAGGAATGTAAGTGGGAGTGTCCTCGGGTATTCCAACTTGCAAGATTTAGAATGGGAGGGATAGAAGATGTTAGTGGTTAGTGTGACTCTTTCGCTGCCTGAGCTTCATCTCTAATTGCAGGATTACCTGCATTTATATAGATGTTCGGTATGAGAGACAGATTATAGCTTTTTGGAGCCGCTTGTTCCGGTTCCATAGCCAACAAAAAGCCCATGTTAAAAAGGCTCATTTTCTCTCTCCAGATGACATTAGCAACCACACCAGAGTACAACCATAATCTGATAGTAGAGTTGGTAAACTCAGATATGAACTCAACCTGGGCGATGTCCTTACTAGTTACATCGCGCAGGTTTCGGATATCACCAAAAATATTCAGCACACTTCTATGGTTAAGTACATACGATGGAAAATTACCATCCCTACACTTCAGAATAAATGAGTGCGGTAAATCTTTCTGTTGGATATTTGGTTGGGCCGATCACTCTTCGATCCGATTGGATGGAATTTTATGTGTATGTGGTAATTGCATAGGTGCTGAGCCCGCATTATTCTGGTTCCCAGAAATCAAGTCACCCTCATTTCCCTGTGCAACAGGGTACATGCCATGTTCTCTCACCACCATTCTCTCATGATTCTCCCGTTCTATTTTCTCGGCATTTGCATTAGTTAAACCCTCGTATTCAGACAAGTATGCATCGACCATTTGTTTGATCGACGCCTTAATATTCTGCGTGTCTTCTCGTTTGTGTGGGATTGTATTCAAATTCACATAAGCCCGTGATATGATGTTTACTACCGGGACGCTTGGAAGCAGCTGCATAGGCTCTTTTGTTGATGTCATAATATCAATCAGTTGATTCATTATTGAATGTGATGGGGGCAATATTGTTGTTAATTTGTTTCTATCAGAATTGGGTGCATTACTGTTTGTTACTAAGTCCATTAACTCAGATGTCGGCCACAGATCAGTGTTATGAGACTTGGTGTTTATGCAAACTGCTGATGGTTGGGGCGGTGGAATTGTACCACCAATTGCCTTAAAGAAGGCATTCAAAGTTTTTTTGGGTCCTTTGATATTGGCCATGTTTTTCGTTTTTTTTGTCAGTGGTCTCAAGCCTTTGATTTTAGGCTGTGTGGTGCCAATCCTCATGCGAGGGGGCTTTTTTGAACATTGATTGGCTCCTGATTGTAGGTTGGCCTCAATATTAGGTCTCGGCGTCACGGGTTCACCCACATGTGAAGATAAATCAATATATGATGAATCTTCAATGACTTGGCTGTGGGACTTTGTACTGGACGGATAATTTCCTTAATCAGCGGTAGAGATGTCACCAGAACTGCATTGCAATTGCCGCGCTCACTCTCTGAACCTTCAATGGCCATTTCATTTCCTCTTAGTGCTTAGGGCCTGAAGAAGCTTACAATTGGCAACCAGGTAGTTTGCTTGTTAACTTTGTGATCTATTGTATCAAAGAGTCTAAATAGGCTCTGGACTGATGAATTTATTGCAGCAAATGCAAGTTCTAGCATGGCAGTATTATTTGCCGGAGAAATCTGTGGTTCTTTGGCATAGGGAGGTTTATGGCAAGCTCGCGGAGTGGGATGAACAAAAGAACGTGGGGCAGTGCGTGATAGTGATATTGAAGAAGAAACAGATTCAATCATGCTCTTACAGGCTTCTATTTCTTGCATAATGGAGATGGGTGATTCACATTGCGATGCATATATTGATATGGCAGAATCATCACAAGAGCCTAGGCAAAAAGGAATAGGACTTGAAGCTATTGGAGTCGAATTAGTAGTAGGTGCTCGAACAGCTTTAACTGAGTTCAGTACAGTTTGATCCGACACGTGGTTATGTGTAGGTACTCGGTCACCTGGAGTTTTCAACTCCTCTACTCGGGTAAAAGGTGTCAAAGATGGACCCTTATTTATTTCCAAGTTTTGAAAACGGAGGCACTCAGCAAAGGGATTATTCAGGCTAATGCCCGTTTTCCGTAGCTTAGTGGGAGTGCACATAATAACAGCCTGAGTTGGACAGATGGGCTGTAATTGAGGGGCCAGTGGAGGTCCACTTAAGGTTTGAATGGACAGTGGCATATCAGTTTTCAGTGTGTACATGTTTGAACGTAATGGGCAATATACACAATATACACACGTAATAATGCAAAAAATGTAATTTTAGATCTTTGTGACTAGGTCACAAGATGAATTGCAAAAGTAAAGCAAAACTCTAATTTGGAGCAGATACGGACTAGGTCACAAAATGAATTGCAAAAAGTAAAGCAAAACTCGAATTTGGAGCAGATACGGAGTATACACAATGATACCTACACACAGTACCAACAAAACAAAGTACCAATGCACGATGTCAACAATGGTACTTAGGTTACCTATTCTGGAACCAACATTGTTCTTTACGTTTTACAAAACAAAAATAATATTGCTAGCCCCACACCTCGCCTCGCACCTCGCGCCGCGCACCACGAACAGCAAACAGTACTTAAAGTACTTTCACCGGTGCGCAGGCTCAAAGGGAGATAAAGGATATGGAAAGGCGTGGTCACCAAGAGAGGAGGAGTTGGAAAGTGTAGTCCTAAAAAAGTAAAGAGAAAAAGTGTAAACACAACAGTAGGAAATATAGGAAATATAATGATGTTTTCCTTAATTATATCACAGAGCACAAAGGATAAAAACAAGCAAGCACAAAGCGTGCCCTACGCTCAATTGGTTCAGTAGTTCAGATGGCACAAAGCGTGCGTTCACAGGCACAAAGCGTGCAAGTAGTCCTCCCAGCAAAACATTACTTGAATGCAGGGATCTAGCACAACCGTCACCTTTTTTCCTTTCTAGGACAGGCACAGGAGAGTGTAGCTCACAAAGACGTCCTCCTGGCCGTTGTGCAGCCACATCTGAGTTCTCCCAGGTTCAAAATCCAATACGAATTTGAGCAGCACGTCGAGTCTTCCTAGCAAACGGTACTTAAAGTACTTGCACCGGTGCTACTTTTGAAAACCTGTGATTTCAGAGCTCTCAAGTTTCAAGTGGCCATGAGTGAGAAGGGCATCCAGTTGTGTTTTCTTGGATCCTGGGACTTGCTGTTTTTCTTTCTCATTTGAAATTTAGGAAAACTACAAGTCCCAAAATTCCAAGCAATAACAGGACTAGATGGCCTTCTCACGCACAGTCACAGGAAACATCAGAGCTCTGTGATTCCTTCCTCCTTGCCACGTCAGGAGAGTTAAACATTTGAGCTTGGGCTACAGTGAGCTCAAATATACTTCAACAAAGCATTGTGATTGGTTTCTGTCTGCAAACCTATGGGTAGGGTGGTATTTGCTCCAGCCACATTTCCCCTCCTGCCCCCACTTCAGCCTCTAAAACAGGGCAAACTGAAAATAATAGGAGTTGCTGTGAATATTTCATGAACGTATACGGGACAGGTAAGGATATGACATGTAACCACTCAAAAAGCAGTCACAGAGAAAGGCGTGCATATGATTAGACAAACCAGGAATGGAGCGCACAACATGCAGAAAACAACTTGAATTAAACTATTAAATAATCAAGGGAGTATTAACCTTTTGAAAGCTACCACTGTGTGTTAAGTAAGAATTAGTGCAGTGCAACTGGTGTGGGACTACACAAGACATATCTCTTGGTACTAGGTAACCCACCTTTTAATATAGGCCTGTGCTACACAAGTTGGTGGTGTGACTGAGCAGCCAGGCTTTTCTTAAGAGGGGTAATGTGAGCTGTAGCGCTGTTCAATGAAACCAGTAAATACAAGTCTCCAATTATACACAAAGATATTTAAAGCATTCATTAAAAAGCAGTAATTAGCTATAACATTAATCCAAGGTAGGATTCAATTCAAAAAGTGAACAATAAAGCAGGTGATTAATTAATTCAAATATTACACATGTTCCAGCACCAGAAGGTGACGTAATTTGAGGTCAGTATAGCATTGATATAGTATCACCTTTGCAATATTGAGTTTTTAAGGAAGGAAAGGTTAGGGTTAGATCAGAACAGACTGATAGGTTATAAGAACAGTTAGATTCTCCCAAAGGGATGCAGGCAGTCTATTATCCAAGCATTAAAGTGTTCAACATTTAAAACCTGTAAGGGAACAAGCACTGCCAAAGCCAATAGGTTCAGAAGGAGGCCTTTAGGGGGACCCATGACAGCCAAAGACAATGGACAAAGTCAAGGATCTGATGTTCTTCTTCTTAGAAAAATGTTCTTAAATAGTCATTATTCAAAAGAGAAATCACAGCAACTCAAGAGTAGTCACCTTTAGAAAGCACAACCTTTAAGGCCAATGCAGGTAAGTTGAGGTCAATGCAGTGTAGGGTTGAATCGCACTCCCAAAGATAGGAAGCGCCCCAAATGGCAAAATGATAAAATACCCCAAGCCCCATAGTGCCTTTGAAATGAAGAAGTTGTTCCAGCTGGTTGCCTTCACAATGCAATGCAGTAGACCCTTGTTCCAGGTCCGTGGTCGTGGTAACGAAAGAGAGGACGTCTGGCAAGCTCCTGCGGCAGCACTCGAGAGAGGGACACGGCAGCAATGGATTTCCATCAATTCAGCGGCTCTTTGTGGTTTTGGTGCCTTTTTCTCAGAGTCAAGAAAGAACGAAAAGCTCTGGTTAGGATTTCCTTGATCCCTCGGTCCTGCACTCTGTCGAGGGGACTCTGGATGCAGATTTCTTGCTTCTGTAGGGTCCTCTGGCTGCCCATGAAGATCTGGACAGATTCGGACTTCGGAAGACAATGCACTCACAAGTGGTCGTGGTACCCCGGGTACTGGGCTTCTGCAGCCTTGGAAATTCGCGGCAAGTCAGGGTTGGCCCAAAATAGAGTTTGTCTCGAGGTTATTTGGTCCCCCCAGCCTAAGGGAGGAAGTCGTCCTTTAGGGGTCTTCCCTGTCGATTCGAAAACGGGGTCAGCACAGCTGCAGGGCATCCTCTGGCACTTTGCGGTCCAGGAGGGTGCTGCTGGCATCTTCTCTAGTCTTCTGCTTCGGATGTTGTCCTCCAGTGGTCGGCTCTGCTCTTAGTCCCAAAAAACCTCGCTTTTATTCCAAGTTCCCATTCATTCACAGCCCTAGGCTGTCAATCACACAGCAGGGTGGCTGTCCTCCAGGACAGACAGCTGGCTAATTGCAACTGGTTTCACTCAGGCACACCTATAGACAAAGGACAGGGAAGTTTTGTGGCCCTCCCTCACTTCCTGCCTTTCCAGACACACTGGAGCCTGGGCGGGCTTCAGGGTTGAAGCCCGGCAAAGACAGTTCACACAAAGGACTCAAACCTTGTCCAAACAGAGTAAAAGCCCAGAAGAAACTAACAAGAAATGGCAAAAAAAGAAGACGGGCGCATTTTGAGAAAATGGTCATCCTTGGGTGCAGCACTGCATCTGAGGTATCAGCCTGCAGATACATGTCACTAGTAGTAAAAAAGAAACCAATGCCACCAGCCATTCAAGTGAATTAGTGTAACAAAATGTTACATGAGGAATGGGTTAAAGGAATTACTATGTAACCCCCCAGCACTCCACATAGGGTGGTGTGTTCCGGATCCATAAAGTAAAAGTAATTAAGACATGGGTCATCTTACTATTCTTGGGAACAGTAGTTCACCCAACACAATTTAGTTAAACATTAAAAGAAGTCCAAGGGACTTCTCAGTGGCACTGCACAAAAGGTGCTGTGTGTCACAATGCAAAAGCAGATGCCTATGGAGTTTACCAGACGCCATAAAACAGTAAGGAACATAGAATGTCTTAGCCAGGAAAATACATGAGGGAGTGAGAAAAAGGTCCCACTCAGGAGTAAAAATGAAAAACCCTGAGTCCAGCAAAAAAGCTGGGGAGTCTCTAAGGTTAAAGAGAATTGGCACAGAAATGAACATTCTCCCTAACACTGTGCAATGGCCCAGTTAACACAGTAGCAGCCTTGATTCTGAATGAATATCTTATTTCGAAAATCATTATTATGGCTTTTCTCACCCATCATTCATAAAACGTTTGGAGCAATGATTACAAAAGATTTTCATGTAACTAAGGTCATGTGTGAATAAGACATTTTGGTATTTCACTGAATACAGCTCATTGTTTGAGAAATAAAGTGATGGTCACTTAATAAAGGACGAGATGCAAGGAGAACATTGACTCAATAAGATGTAACGATGCTATGCTGCAGTGGACAGCTTAAACACAATGGGCCTAATTCACAGAAGCGGTTTGTAATGGCAAAACCCCATTGGAAAACGCTCTGTGAATTAGGCCCAATATTGGCATGCAAAAGTTTGATGTAACTGATAAAGCTCAAAGAGATTCCAGAAGGGTGTGTTTTGGGCTGGGAGGGGCCGGCACTGGGTGGCAATGGCCAGAGAAACTAGTATGGGCATGGGCAGTCAATGGATGGGTAAATAATCAAACAACAACTGCAAGCTCTGTGTCCCTACTCAAATGCCATCTCCCTCCTAGCTGTATTTCAATGCAATAATTTTGGCTTATAGGTGGTGCTAAAGGACTACCTAACAGCCAAAACTAAAAAAAAAATGACTAGGGCTGAATCACCCTGCAACCTTAAGTTTCTGACAGCCGATTTTTTAACGTTTGCATTAACATTGCTGCTCCACCAACGGCTGCGGTGGTTCTGCTGTTTGACAGAATGGAAACTGCATCCACCAACAGCAAGGACAGAAAAGCACTGCACAAAAGTAAAGCACAACAATGCTTGGCGGCCTCAACTCCAAGTTTCAGAATTAATAAGTAGAGTATTCTTTCTCAGGGGACGGGGGGATAGGGGGGGTGGCACAAAAGTAAAGCGCATAAATGCTTGGCCGCCTCAGTATTCTTTCTCGAGGGGCCCAGATGCACAGAGAAATCTCCATTGAAAGGACTTGTAAAGCAGCCTAAATAGAGAGACACGGTGCATTTTCAGAAGTAGCCTTGAAGGCTGGAAGGAGAATGCAAAAACAGAGTAGAGTGTGAAAATAAATACTCAATTTACATGGTCACCTTTGAAAATGTCACGTTTCCTGAGCCTTTACAGAAAGAGTTAATACAACAACATCGTAGTGGAACACTCCATTTGGAGCAGTCATATATGTCTTTAGCCTGCACTAAATACATTTCCTAGTCCAAATTCAGTTATGAGACTCTGATTTAGAAAACATACAGATGCTCCAAATTACATTAACGGGAAGAGGGAATAAGTCAGTGAATTTACTGAAAGAACAGCTTGTTGTTTGTGTGCTTTGTTCAGACTGCTGGATGTTGCAGATGTGTGATGCATAAATACAGCCATGCTGCTCAAACTTCGACTTCTGCTTCTACCAATGTAGCTATACAAATCTGCATTGACAGTGGTCGCAACAGGACAATGTTACAACTAGCTGATAATAGCTGTACCGATCAATAGTGTAAATGTCTTGCAGTAGTCCAAAACACGGCCGGAGCGGCATGTTATACAGTCTTTAGAACAGGAAGGTCTGAAGGAGGTAGGGTCGCCTTATTTGAATTGTCTGTGTCACCTGTTGTATCATCAGCTAGGAAGTCTACTTCGATGTTTAACAAACAATGCCAAAGACTATAGGTCTACAGTGTATAGCTTTGTGGTTTGGGTGTAAGATTTTAATGTGCTTGTACGAGTTCATATATGTGTGTTTGTCGTGCTCTGCAAAGAGCACGCCCTAGCCCGCTGCACCAAAAACCTGAACAAGGACCGCCTCACACTCCTCCTCTCAGCCCTCACTAACCCATCCAACACAGACACGAACCCAGAGTCCTTGGTCCAACTGTACGACACCATTGCACTAGCCGTCGACACTCTAGCCCTGCTTAAAAAGCGCAAAGCCAAGAAAACTTTAAAAAAGAATGCCTGATTCACCCCCAAACTCCTTGCCTCCCGCGCCAAGAAACACACCCCTGAAACAGCATAGAGAAAAGGCCTATGCACAGTTTCCAAAGCACTGTACACCTGCCTTGCCAATGACTACAAAAGAGCAATTCATGCCTCCAAAGCCAGCAGCTACAATGCCAGAATAAACAACGTACCATCCAACAGCCGCAAACTCTTTGCGATCTTACGCAAACTCGAGTCACCAGTCTCCCCACCCTCAGACCTCATCATAGATGACACCTGGTGTACCAAGATACAAGACGCCCTCACAAGGAAAATCACCTCCCTCCAGACAAACATTTGCGCCAAGCAACTGGCCATACTCGCCAAAACACCATCCGCCACCTCCACGTCCATCCATCCTCCTACCAGCCGACCCATCTCCCAATATGACTTCCACCCGGTATCAGAACTCAAAGTCACAAACATAATCAAAGGCTTCAAGCCCTCCCGATGCAAAGGAGATGCCGTCTCTGGCCCCAATCATCAAAGACTGCACTGACACGCTTACACCCATCATCACATCCATCATCAACTCCTCCTTCGCAACAAAAACTGTGCCAACTGCCCTGAAAGGAGCCTTGATTTACCCGCTTCTAAAAAAAACCTCCCTTGACCCTACTATCCCCACTAACTACTGCCACATCAGCACTGTACATGTCATCCTTAAAATCCTCGACCACGCAGCATATATCCAGGTCCAACAATACCTCAAGGACAACCACATCCTGGGCATCCATCAATCAGGCTTCCCACCAAGGCACGAAACCGAAACCGCCTTACTGGACCTAAAAAAACTGTTAGATGACATCAAAGACTCAGGCAAACTCGCCCTGCTCCTCATGCTGGACCTATCAGCTGCATTCGACCTCGTCGACCACCAGACATTCTGCAAACACCTCACCACAACAGCAAACTTCTCCCCAGCAGCAACAGACTGGATCAAATCCTTTCTAGCAGACAGATCCTCCCGTGTCTTCATGGACGACCATGCTGCTCCACCGACACCAGTAACCTGTGGAGTCCCACAAGGATCCTCCATCTCTCCAACCCAGTCCAACATTTACACTAAACCCATTTTTGATCATCTGGATGCCTTTGGTATATCTTTCACAAATTATGCCGACGACACCCAAATCCTCCTCCCTCTCTCTGGCACCTACCACCTAGACGCTGCAACCATCAACTCAGTTTATGACCTTGTCCAAAACTGAATGGCAACCCACCAGATATGCCTCAACAATGACAAAACTGAGACCCTCATTGTAGGCTCACACTCCACCCTCCACAGCATATACCCAGTTTACAAAGCATTTGACATTGACAGCAACCGGATCCATACATCTTCTGCAGCCAAAACCATGGGCATCTACCTAGACGCCACCCTTGACCTCTCTCACCAGGTCAACGCCATTGCCTCCTCTGCTGCCTACACCGCTAAACTATTGAACGCCAGCAAGCATTTCCTCACCACTACCAACCGACTCACCATAGCCAGAGCTATTACTTGAGCCAAAGTGGATTACTGCAACGCTCTCTTTGCAGGAACCTCTGAACGTAACTTGTGCAAGCTGCAAACCATCCAAAACAATGCCCTCCGAGCAGCCCTAGGTTTGTCCAAGCACAACCATATCACAAAAGCCAGGAAAGACGCCCACTGGCTCCCGATTTGTGAACGCATTCAATTCAAGACCCTCTCCATTGCACACAAGTGTGCCTACCTTTCACGCTGGGTGGAAAAATACACCCCCCGCACCTGTAAGATCCATGAACAGCCATCTCCTCAGGGTGTCCACCTTCACCAGAAAGGCCATATGAGGACAGAGCTTTCCCGTCATGGCCACCAAGCTATGGAACTATTTCCCAATCACCCTGAGAAAGGAACCCTCCTACTGGACATTCAGAAAAAACTTTAAAACTTCGCTTTTTGACTAAATGCTTCCTGAGCTAACAGACTAAGACAATCGGATACCTGTCTCCCCTCCTCCACCCTCCTTCTCGAACCAAGACTGAAAGGAACCACGACTGAAAGACACCATGACACCACTCCCACCCTGCTGTGTTTTGTGCCTGTTTCCTGTATTTTCTCCACTCTGTATGTTTAGTTTTTTGTCTTTCTACTCTGTATTTTGTGTATTTTCTGTTTCACAATGTAACTAGTGCCTAGATACCCAAGGGTTCAGTGCGCTGAAACAATGCAAACATAAATAAATAAATAGGTAAATAAATAAATAAAAAGTGTTTAAGTGGTACAGTGTGCACTTATGGACATGAAGTGTCATCATATGCCTCAGTACCTCATGCCAATGCCATAAATATGGAGAATATGGGCATGTGGGTAGTGAAATCAGATGGCATGTATTGCAGCACAGTACCATTAAATTGGGTAATGATAATATTACTTGTTATAAATGCGCTTAGGAATCAAGCATGGCATGGTACATAAGAACATAAAGTTCTAATATTATAATTATTACACATGAGTTACTGTCACCACATGTCAGGTGCTGCCATCAAATGAGCAGGTAGTGCTATCGCATGCCCTTGTACTCCTGATAAATGCCAGGTATTATCATCCTAAGGTCAAGCCCAAGCACAACATGGTAGTGCCATTAATGCCAGACACCCTCAACATTTGCCTGCATAGCAATTTATGGCCTGTCACTCCCCTCAAATGCTAAATATTGCTATCATACGACCACCTATTACAACCATATGGGAAAGGGGAAGGGAGAACAGAGTTGGGAGAAGCAGCCACAATGCTGTAAATCGGTGGTGGCTGGGGGGACAGGGATAAGGGCATGTGGGCACTAAGTAATGGAAGGAATGGTTGGAGCCATAATTCAATGGCGAGAACTAGGGCTCTGAGACATGTCCTCCTGTAACCAATAAGCCATGCATCCCAGCGCCCGTGTTTCAACCCTGTGTGAAAGCGAGCAGTTCTGAAGTTTGGCAGTGAGGGAATGAGGGTATGAGTCACCCTGCTGCCAGTAAACCTACCCGTTTTGACTTTGAACACCCCAGTTCCCTGAGAAAAGGTACATGTCTGAATTCTGGATCTAAATGACATTTTTAATAGTGTGTGTTCTACTCTGTATTCATAGATCAGGAGCTAACATATTTCATCAGCACCTGTAGGTGGACTGAGCTATGAAACCCATGCAATGCATGCTAGCAATGCTTACATCGCCATACTGTATTCATGCCTAGGGTGTAAAAACAACAACAACATTGAAGAGGAAAGCTGAGAATCTACTTAAGGGTGAAGACAAAGGAAGAAAGAATCCTGTCCCCCCTCCCTCAAGGGTCAATACGCATTTTTGGGGAGAAAGCCAAGTCGACGTGAGAGGGTAGATTGGCTCTAATGGGTTCCATGTGTTAATATCCGCGCAAAAGTATTGTCATACAAGAATGCCGCCGTTTTTTAGCAGCGATATTAACCCATGGGGACACCCCTGCATCTCCCATATTTTTTTAATATGACCGGGGGACACCCCCGCCATCCCTGCTCCCAGTTACACCATAAATTATCCCCATTAATAATATCGCCTATGCCGTTTCTCGGCGACCATATTTCTGGGGATAATATTACCTGATACCCGCTAACCTTGAAAGATATTTCCAGTGTGGAATCTGCAGCAGATGTAGATGAACCCCACCACACGGAAGAAGTTTTAATTATTGAATCACCAGAGGGCATGAGGAGGGGCAGACCAACTATTCCCAAACATCAACCAGCGAGTTTAAGAGGTTGCGAGAGCCACTGGGGGGTGAGGGCAAATCTCCTCCCTTGAGAGAGGGTGATTGAGGTGTAAACGGCAGAAGGACAATAATGCATTAAATATAAGGTAAAAGAACTCCAGGGGAAAAAGGGGGCAACAGTTGCAACGGACAGTACAGTGAAGAGCAAGAGAAATGTAGTGCAAAGGATGGGAAAAATGGAAAAAGATCGACAAGGCGTGTAATTATTTTAATTATTATTTGGGATTTATAAAATGCTTCAAGTCAAAGCTCTGAACATAGAATCATAAAAATGGTGCAATAAAATGAGAAATGCAAAAAACAATTTAGAGTATTCAGCATTGTATGTCAGATTGGAGAAAATAGGTCTTCAATGAAACACGAAATAAAGGATATGAAGAAGTAGAATGGAGAGAAAGTGGGAGAGTATTGCAATGCAAAGGAGCTAGCAAGGTAAATGAGCAGAAACGTGGCTGGGCACATGGTGGACGAGGGACTGAAAGACGAAATTGAGATTGGGAGCGGACAGAACTAGGGCCAATATAGCACGATACAAGAGAAGAAAGAGACTGGTGCAAGGCCATAAAGAGATTTAAAGACAAGACATAGAACATTGAATTTAAGTCGAGAGTAAAATGAGAGCCAGCCAAGAGCAGAAAGAGAGGAAGCGATAGAGTCGCGAGTCGAAAGAAGATAGAGAAGTCGGATAGAGGCATTGCAAACAGACTTCAACAGCGCGAGGCGAGAAACAGGAAGGCCAAACAGAGAAACAGAGCAGTAAAAGAGTTGTGAAGAGATTAATGAGCAAATCAGAAGTTTGGTAGTATCAAAAGTTAAGAAAGGACGAGCTTTTCGAATATTATACAAGTTGTAGGGACAGGCGCGTGAGGAGACAGAAATATGAGTGAAATATAAAGTCTGAGGTTACGAGCCGTGCCATCCATTAGCCCAATCTCTATCGTCAGATCCCTCACCCCTTCGAGAGTGGAGGGCCCTAGAAAACTACATTGACAACGTGTTGAACACATTTGAAGATATTCAGAGGAATATCATAGAGTATTAAATAAGGTAGAACACACCTCCTCCAGAAACGAATTACAACATTAAAAGGCTATGAGCAATGTTGAGTCCTTGAAGATCTGTCTCCGATCAGGGAACTAAATACCACCAAGGTCCCAAACCAGATACAGGCAGATAGGGTGTCAAATTTGAACCGGGCTCCAACAAGCAAAACGGCTATGATATCTCAGCAAAAGATATTCAATATCTGAAAAACAAGCAGAAAGGGGTTTAGTGATGTCCAGATCACAGGTAAGAACCCCGATGGCCAATATTCCAGAAATACAACCCATGACAGCACATGAAACTGTGCACTTACCCCCAGCATGACCACCCTAGGGGGTAGTTCACACAAATGAGCAAATCATGGGTCAGGCTCAGAAACATCTGGACATCAAGGGGATTGATAGGAAAATATTTTGGGAGCACAAAGTGTGGGTTTTGTGGGCAAACATTGTAAAAACCTATTAGGAGGCTCTGTGGTAACAAATGGTAATAGTATGGATAAGGTAGCTGCAATACTGCGTTTTTCATCTCCCCTTCTGTCCTTCGGCTTGTTGAGCTACGACTGGGGTATTTCTACCCACTAGGAACGATAAACCTACCATACAGTCTGCCTCACTGGGAGCGGTGAAATTCAATTCGGCATACGACAGAGATGGTCAGGAGTTCCAAAGCCCAACTCATAGCTGCCCGTAGTCTAGGATGTACCATGTGCTGTTATGGAGGCTGTTATGGATGGTCTACCAATGGGGAGGAGGTGAATTCCCTGTCATAATCTACATATAGAACAATGTTCTGATCACCTGCACCCGAAAGGCATTGCAAAAACTGGCATCCAGCAACACAAGAGTTTATAAAACTACAGGAACTTACACCCAACATTTCCAAATCGGCAGTCATATGGATGGGCCCCAAAAAGCAGAGAAAATAATCCATCTTCATGAACAGTGGAAAGTTGGAGGTAATCACACAACTTTGTTTACTGCAAAATACTTAAGAAAAATTAGGAGTTGTGCCACCCAATGTAATAGGAGGATTCTTAATGTGTATAGGCATCTAAAACAATATAGTTGTGATATGGTTGGAGACGTTTACAACGCTAGGACCGGAGATATCATTGGATCACATAGTAGCATACGGGTCTCATATAAAGAACTAAAGATCAAAGATGACTGTAGTGTGATTGATGTTGGTGATTATTGCCAGGGGTGGAATCTGTCTGTTCGAGAGGTGTTCTGGGATGGGTGGCGTTGGAAGTGAGAGCAGACGGAGTGAAGGACAGACAGAAGAGGGAGCGTCTATGCTGGTTGGCGTATGAAGGCCTGAATTTGGAAATAAACAAGCTCGGTTCACCCATTACCTGTGTCAGCAGTATCCTTCAATTACATTTTTAAGAGATCTGTTGAAGGTCCTATACTTTTCAGCTAATGCTCTGCTACATTTGAAGAACTGGCGAATACCAATGGGATATAGATCGTGGACAGCAGTTTGTGTCACTACCACTTCTGTGCCACTTCGTATCCTGCATTACCGTCACGCTCCATCTGAACACAAGTGCGGTCTAATGTTCATCCATCATAGCAAGCAGTTCTTCCAGTTTTCCGCATTCCTCAGCTCTGCTGAGGTCTGATACTGTTCCTCTCTTCTGTTTCAGTGCTAATAAGTCCAGCCACTCTCCCTATTCTTTTTCCCCAGTACTTTCTGCTCTGGTGCTTCTGGGACCTCTGTTCCCTGCATTCTACCTTACTGGGTCCTTTCTGAGCAGCTGAGTCCTCTTCTGTGACTTAGTTACAACTGGAAACATGTTAGAGGGTGTTTTCTGCCAATCAGCTTTTTCCCTCATCGATTTCGAGACTGTTCCGCAGGGTGGCCCCATGCTCCTCCAGTTGTCTTCGGGTAGCCACAGTGGCATTCATTAGGGATCACCCTTATCAATACACCCAATGCCTGCACTCCTGATGATGAGAGCATAAGGAAGACAAGTATCACCATCATCCCAACTATGGCCAGGTGAGCTCTCCCAGTGAGATTGTTGAGAGCTTATGATGCCAACAATATCAAGAAGGAATAATGTATCAGGTGCAGCAACTGGTCAATGCTCTACTGAACCTCACTACTGAAGTTTCATATATAAAGGCCAAAAATACCACCCTGCACCACATGATTACGACTGGAGAACCTACACCTGTTGCCCCCCTCCCCCCCCCCCCTGCTAGGTGGGATGACTGCAGGGTAATACAATGGATCAACCAAGAAGTTATGTGCATTTCTGGACACTATTCAGTTTACTTTTTAGCCAGTAGTCTTGGTCCCATCCCGAGCAGAGGTGGGCGACATCATGTCCAAAATCAAAGGGACTCCGCTTGCTTGGGCTACCCCACTTGTAACGTACGACAGCCCTTTACGGAAGGCCTATCAGGGCCATAAAGGACGTGTTTGATAGATCACACCTCCCTGACTCTCGCCATGAGACATACATCAGGGTTCTATAGATCTACTGACGAATGTTACATATTTCAAGAGTATCAGCTGAATCGGGCTGGCCCGAGATGACCCAGACCGCAACAAGGTCTTCATGAAGACATTGAGGACGAATTAGCAATTGTTACACAGCAAGCATCACTATCAGAGATTATCACCATTGTATTACAATTTGAGAATCGCTTCTTAGGAAGAAAGGATGCCTGACTTTGCCTGACCTGATTAGCGGGACATGTCCAATGAGATGTGTAAGTGTTAGCCTCTTAACTCTCAGTTGCCCTTTTCCAGTGTTTGTGTAGAAAGGGGTGGGGGAGTTGGGACGTTGGAGGATCTTATAAAATAGGGTGGGGCATGGGTACGGGAAAGGGGGGAATACCGCGTCTCACCATTGGTTGACTCACCCTCACTCCCAGAAGAACCCTCACCCAGCTGATCCTCCCGCACTGGTCCACCCCCAAGGTCTGGATCCAAAGGAAATGGCCAAACCCTGGCCACCTGAGAGAATGATCCCCGGGGACTAGAAAGTGAGAAACATTTGGTTTCTCACAAGACCTAGTGGCTACATTGCAATTAAAGTATTCCCGTCTCTTCATATTCAGAGATTTTAACCTCTATGTGGACAACCCAACGGGTGCACATGCTGCCAACTTATTGAGTACGGTGGCCGATTTGCATTTAAATCAGCTTTGATCAGGGTCTATGCATTCACCTAATCATACGCTGGACCTAATTCTTGCAGAATATGGAAGTTTGATAGTGTATCTGCCCTCCCAGTTGAGTTGACAGAACACAAACTGGTTCCTTTTTCCTGTTTTATTCCTGTGATTCTTGGGAGTCAGATGCCCAGATATTCTGCGTTGCGGGCATGGAATCGTGTTGACAGCAGCACGCTTCTAGCGACTATACAGAAGTATTATGATTGTGCTACGGCCGCACCCCAAGCGGACCTGCTTCAATCTTTGCAAACCGCCTTTGGTGCTGCATCGGACTGCTTAGCGCCAGAAAGAAAACAGAGAAAGCCAACTAGGCTATCTGCTTTGTGGTTTACACCAGTTCACAGCACTCTTAAATTGCACTGTGAAGGGGATAGAGTGGTCCTGAAGTTGGCCCATCTTCATTACCGTCTTCATTACCTTACCATCTTAGAGCAGCCCATCAAGCTGCTCCAGGAGGAGGGGATTACTGTGGGCAGTGCTACTTTTTCTCCTCCTGGAAACAGGACAGGTTCTTGGAATTGTTTCATCTATGAAGTCCTCTCCTCTGGATCCTATCCCTCTAAAAATGATTAAGAGGCTGGCCATTGGGTTTATACCATTGTTGACGGTGACCTTGTACCATTCCCTGAGGGGGCTGGGGGTGTCTATTCCAGCAGCCCTTAAACAGGCAGTAGTATCCCCTACTCTGATGAAGCCTATGCTGGATCCTGCAGACCCAGCAAACTTCCACCCAATTTCCCTGCTAAGGTTTCTAACGAAGGTCTTGGAGGCAATTGTTACCCACCAGCTTAAAGATTTTCTCGAGCATCAAAACATTCTTGACCCATTCCAGTCTGGTTTCAGACCAGCCATGGGTACGGAGTCAATACTTGTTTCCGTCATTGATGACCAGACTTTGATTGGTGACCGGGCGGAATTGGTCTTTTGCTCCTGTTTGATCTCTCGGCAGCGTTCAACACAATTGACCACCTTATTTTGTGCTGCCACCTTAGAGAGATAGGGATTGGAGGGCCAGCTCTCTCCTGGTTTGGAGCATTTCTTGCTAAACTAACGCAGGTGCTTTCCCGCCCCCTTTTGTCTCTACAGCATCTCAGCTGAACTGTGGAGTCCCCCAGGGATCTGCTATCTACCCCTTTCTTTTTAATATATACGCTCTCCCACTTGCCAGACTTTTCCGCTCGCATGGGTGTCCGTTTTACGCCTATGCAGATGATACACAGCTGATCCCGAGAATTGACCATGAGCAGGACCGGGCTTTGAGACTGAGAAACTGCCTAGATGAAATAGGAAGGTGGATGAATTCCAACTGGCTCAGCCTCAATGCCGGAAAGACTGAGGTCATGGCTCTCGGGCAGTTAGCAGTGGCCCGGGCAATGTGGACTGCCGACTATTGGCCTTCTTCACTTGGCCTGTTGCCGATCCCGATATCGGTTGTTAAGAATTTGGGGATCAAGATGGCATCCTCCCTTTCAGCATACCATCAGGTAGCCGCTAGGTGTTGTTAAGGGCATCTTAATCTGAAGATCCTGAGAAATATTTGTCAATTTGTTCCAGCTAATCTGCGTAGCTTTGTGATGTCGATGACCATTGCAGGAACCCTAGACTACTGCAATTCTACATTGCTGTGCCAGCCTAAATTCCTGATCCAGCGTCTGCAGGTATTACAGAACTCTGCAGCACGCTTGGCTACTGGTCATTCAAGATTCTCCTGTCTACCCGGTGCTTCGGAGCCTCCACTGGCATCTTGTGGATGCACTGATTAACTTTAAATCCGTTTGTTTGTTTATTTATTTGGTAATGTGCACCGAACCCTTAGGTGGCTGGGCACAACAGGACTAAAGCTTAGTTACAGCAAATGCAATGGGTAAAAACATACAGAGATATGATTTGCTACCACTTACGGGTTACAGTGAGGGAGTGGTGCTGTAAGTCACATATTACATGTTGCAGTCAAGTAGTACAGTGGGTAACAGGTACAGTGAGGGTGGTAGAGCCGTAGGCCGAAACAACTATGAGGCAGCAAGATAGAAGTGGAGCAGAGATAGGGTAAAAAGTATCGAGTACAGTCCTGGTGAGGTAGGATGTGTGTTAGCAGTCGTTTCTTCATAACCAATTTAACATGTTACGTCTGAATTTAGGATACGGTTGTTCAGTTCTAATGTCTAATGGGAGTGCATTCCAGGATAGAGCTGCTTTAACCGGGAAGCTGGATCCATCAGCTGTGGTTAGTTTGAATCTAGGAATTTCTAGAAGGTGGGCATTGGCAGACCTAATTGGGCGTGTTGAAGTTCTCCTGTTTATTCTTTCTGAGAAATAAGGTGGTGCTCTGTTGTTCAGGCACTTGGACGTAAGTGAAGCTGTTTTAAGAAGAATCCTGTCATTTATTTTTAACCAATGGACATCTCTTCTGAATCTGGAGTTGTGCTCTCTGTTGGGGATATTCAGGGCTGCTCTTAAGGCGTTGTTTGCAGCTTTTGGATTTGGTCAATGATGTATTTGTTAGCTCCTAAGTACAAAGCATTACAATAGTCCAGTCTGGACATTATAAGTGCGTTAGCCAGGGTGATGCAGCTGGTTTCGGGGAGAAATGGTCTGCAAGCTCGGATGAGTTTGCAGGTGTAAGCAGTTGAGGATGCTAGGGAGTTAACTTGTTTCTTAAGGGTTAATGTGGAATCAAGGTAGAAGCCTAAAGTTTTAACTACGAGCATCGCCTTGATAGAGTTACTGTCAATATTGAAAGAGGCATAACTGGGGCTGAGTTTTTTTAGGTTCGCCCCTGAGCCTAGGATCAGTTTCTCGGTTTTGTCGTCATTCAGGCAAAGGCCGTGGGATGCCATCCATGCCTGAATGTGGAGGTATATTTTGTTTACCAAGGCTGTGTCCTCGAGAAAGTTGCCCGAAAGGGAAATGAGGGTCTGGGTGTCATCTGCATAATTTGTGTAGGTGACACCCAATCTGTCCAACTTGTCGAACAGGGGCTTGATAAAGATATTATACATAGTGGGTGAGATGCAGGATCCCTGTGGTATGCCACAGGACGTTTGTATAGGGTCAGCGGCGGCTGAGGGGGAAAATACTTTCATTGTGCAGTTTGCTAGAAAGGACTGGACCCAGGTTATGGCATCACTTGAGAAATGGGCAGCCGACCTGAGGTGATTGCATAAAACTGCGTGATCCACCAGGTCGAAGGCTGCAGATAGGTCAAGGAGGAGTAGCATAGCTGTTTTCCCATTATCCTTCAACTCGTCGATTTGAGTCTTAAGGTCTATTAATTCTGTTTCTGTTCCATGTAGAGGGCTGAAGCCAGATTGACGTGATCCTAATAGGTGGTTGGCTTCGAGGTAGTCCTGAATATGAAGGTAGGCTATGTATCGTACACCGGGCATACTATGGGGCATGTGGGTAACTGATCCATCGAAAGTCTATCCATCAAATGCATTTGCATCGAGGTATTTGCTTTGAAAAAATATGCATCAAATGCATGTTTTTGAGGGGTAAAGGGTTAATTTTTGGTGGGAGTTAAAGGGTAAAAAAACTGGGGCTTGGGGGACCCCCATTAAAAAAAAAAGCATTCGATGCAAAACATTTGATGGAACTGTCCCTCGATGCAAAAAACTTGATGGATAGACCATAAACCGGGCAGGTGCCCTGTATCTCCAGGAGAAATGTGTTAAGTATGTTCCTTCCAGGAACTTGCGCTCAGCTAATTCCCTTTTGCTGACAGTACCTTGCGTCGCTAGAGCCGCTATTGGGGGGAGAGCCTTCTCAGTGGCCGCTTCATAGTTGTGGAACTCTGTGCATTTTTCTTTACAGCAATTAGTGAGCATCTCGTCTTTACAAAGGCCCTGGAAATGTTTTTATTTAACTAGTCCTTCTAGTACTTCTTTGCACGTTACCATGCCACTGTGACTGTCTCTTCCTGTGGGGGGCAGCTCTCCCAGCGCCAAGATACCCTAGGGTCATAGCTGCGTTCTACAAATTCGGAAATAAATAAATTAATGAATGAATAAATAAGATTGGGGAGAATATGCACGTCCCTCTGTTATCCCGACTCTTCAGAAAATACCAACATTACTATCCTGTTCTATGGATGCACTTTCAAATATGTCCCGATTCTCCTTAGAAGGACTCGCTCTTTTAGACAGCGGAGAAACAAGTCTTTTTATGGATGATGCCTGTGCCTAGGGTCTCTATAGTCCCAGGGAGGTTACCGTTGCTTTCTTGCCAATAGAAGGTGTTTTCGGGCATCCCCTGATTTCAGGATTAATTATGGCACGAACCAGACAGTTTCCAAGCAGATCGCCTGTCACTATGAATCGATCACTTTCGATTGAATCAGGCTGCCCACTTCTCAGTCATTCTTGGTACCCCTTGGCTAAGGAGACAATCATTGCATAAACTAGACTGGTAACACATTATATATTGGTTTGGACTATTCTTTCAAGTAACATTTCGACAAAACCACTAGCATTCCCAAGTCTGCTGATTCCCCCTTGATCAGTTTCTTCGATTATCTCAGCTTTATTCCACCTAAATATCATGAGTACTTGATATGCTTGAAGATAAGAAAGTCAGGGAACGTCCTCTTCATCGGGTAGAAGACTGTGCCATAAACCTGATCCCGGGAGTTGTCATCCCCTTTGGAAGGATATACACTCGATCTATACCCGGAAAGGACGCTCTGAGTGAATGTCTCCCATCTATCCTCCAAAAAGGCTGATTACTGAATCCAAGTCACCTGCAAAAGCATCTTTATTTTTCCTTGAAAGAAGTATACTAATGAATGGGTGATGAATGAAAGGCAGCCTTTCATACCCCCTTTGAGGACTATGAATATCAGATGATGCCTTTCGGGCTTGTGATCTCCCCTGCAGTATTCCAGCGATTTATGGACCATGTTTTTGCTTATCTGCTGTTTTACTCTATGATTATCTATTCAAACAATATACTTGTTTATTGTGCCTCTCAAGAGATCGATACTCAATATGAGATGGAGGTACTGCAGAAGTTAAGCGACAACAAGCTCCTTTAAGTGTCACTTCAAGACATCATCTGCATCCAACTTGGGATGTTTCCTTTTGGACCAGGGAGTGAGCATGGATCCTCGAAAGATCAAAGCCATCACCAACAGGATGCTTCCTAAATCGGTCAAGGACATTCACATTTTTCAAAGATTGGCAATTTTAATAGAAAATGAATTCCTCACTTTTTTCAGATGACATCACTGATAACCAAGCTCCCCAAAAAAGGGGTCCAGTTATTGGGACAAGGTAGCTAATGATTCTTTTGTATGTCTGAAACAGGCTTTTTGTATGTTCCCGATTCTGCTACAACCAGGCCACATAGTCTGTTTATTCTAGTATACAGATACTTCAGACCATGCCATCTGCAATATCTTTAAGCAAGTAGAGAAATATTTTGTGAAGCATCCTGCTGCTTACCTGTTTCATACCCTGCCAGACAGTGAACATAACAATTCAGTTCTTCAAAGGGAGCTCTTAGCTATTAGACATGCCTGTTCAGAGTAGAGGCATTTACCTATAGGGGCAAAATATCCTGTTAAGATCAGGACAGATCACAGAAACCTTTCTATTATTCAACAGTAAGAATGCAGAGATAGCCATCAATCTCGTTGGGCCTATTTTTCTCCCAATACGACTTCTTTCTGACATATATGCCAGTGAACAACATTATAGCCAATGCTCTATCCGGATATCATGAGAGATCAACCAATGAGGACTGTCCTCTGGAGAAAATTCTATCTGGGAGGTCTTTCTTGTTTACTGTTAAATCCTTCCTTGATAAAGTCAGAGTTCAATCCCTCCTCATCACTAACCCTTCCTATAGTGAATCACTTGGAGAAAAGAACTTCATAAGGAAAGACTGTCTTCTTTTTCCGGGGAACTCATTGGTTATACCTAGCCTGGCACCACAGAGACAAGTCCTTTCATGGTGCCGCGACAACAAGTTGGCTGGCCACTGTGGTGCAGTTTAAAGTATGATTTGATATTACGTAACCTTTAGTGGCCTTCCGTAGAAAATTATGTTAAGGAATATGCCACTTCTTGATCTATATGTGCTCAAAATAAATACACCACTTCATTACCAATTGTAAGCTGTGTCAACCGTCCATTCCCAAGGCCCCTTGGCTTACACTGTCTACTGATTTTTGGTAGATCTTTTACTCTCCAATGGATATTGGTGACCATGGATTAATTTACCAAGATGGCTCTTATTTCCCCATTGCTTTGAAATCCCATGGCACCTGAAATCTCTACAATATTCCTCAAAGACATCTTTCGTCTTTAAGGACTGCCAACAACCATCATCTCTCACAGTGTACTTAAAATGTTGCCTCTGCAAGAACCTTGCAATAAATAATTTTGGGAGAGAGGAAATGTGATGTATTTCTTTAATCAAAGTTACAGGGAAACCAATGCATTTTTGGCACAAAGATGCTTACAAAACGTTTTAACATGTATTTACAGAGCAGAGGATAATTGTCTTTAACAATGGGTTAGAGGATGTGGGTATACGACCAGATGATGCAGGGGAGGTAGAAACACGAATCAAGGACAAGGACAGGGCGAGTATGATATACGGACAGGATATTGAAGGAAGTGCTAAGTTTTAGGATGAAGGGGTGAAATGCCTGTGAGAAATACGAGCTAAAACAAGATAGCGGCGGTGCACAGCCATTTTGAACACTCATCTCCCATCACAGTAATAAAGGCCTGCATTTCTGTAGGCCTCGGAGAATAAAAACAAGCATTTCAGTAGCGAAAGCAGAGCAAGGTCATTCGGATCATAAATAGTGTTGCTGAGTGGTCTTGCTTTGGAGAATAGATGTTGAATTGTCCACTGAAGGACGAATACGGGGTAGGAGTCGGAGTGTACTGCAGGTGCATGACAAGGGGTTCTGAGAATGAATCAGAGGAGAGGGGCGCTGGGTTTTTCCACTTCTAGCTGGTTTTTTACACTACCCGTCCCTTCCGCTTGTGTGTTTCTCTTTGGCCAAGGGTGATCGCAACTGGGAGGGGCAGGGATATGCCTCCATAAAGAGGAGACGTGTTTGTGGAGAAGTTAGTTGGAACTTGAACCCCGGGTGATGCAGTCTCGCTGAGAGGGAGGACGCTCCGCCTCAGACCCCGTTAGCTAGAGTGATCTCTCTGTCTACCTGCTTGTGGGACTAAGCAGTGTTGTGTTGGTCGAGATGAAGCTATCTTCTGTTACACTGATAACGGTGATGAAATTTATACCTATCTTTATATATATAATATATGATTGTATATGTGTGTGATGTATGCTAATATCATTTATACCTATTATGTTGGAATAAAAGGCCTATAACGAGCTATTTTCATTTTTATCCAAACAGTCTAATTGTGATTTTCTAGCTTGTTCTAGTCCAATAACTCATTTTGCTAGAGGGCTGGGGGAATGTAAGAATATGTTGTCTCCCCATAGGGCCAAAACAAAAGCAAAACATGTTGGCGCTATGCGCAGGGTCTTTGTGCTGATATTGATGTCAAAGGATCCTGTGACAAAATTACATTTAAAGTATTAGACTCTGAGAGGTGAAGAAAAAAGGTATTGGACTCTGAGAGGTGAAGAAAAGAAAAAAAGAGAATCCCCTACCCCCTGTTGTCTTTCTTCTTGGTAGGATTGACAAAAAGGGGAAACAAGTATGCATTGGTGTGTATGTCTTGAGGTATTATTGAAAGGGAGGTGGAACATCCATTTCATATAATGAATTCCCTATTTAGGAAAAAAGGAAGCTCAGCAGGCGGAGACTGTCCGGAAGTTACTATCCTAGGGTGGACTAAGAGTCCATGTGATAAAATCACACAAATGTGGGCATGTGGTGCGGGCTTGAGTGAAACCTGGGATACAAGTATAGGAGAAGCGAGTCCAGCCGAAATTGCAAAAATGTTTGCAACAAGTGTTGATAGAGAAGGGTAAGGAATACCCCACCCTAGGGGGAAGGGGTTGGATTCTATTGCATGCTTTCCGAAAGATGCATCAACAAAATGTAGAATTGCAGGCAAATGTTGAACAATTGGAAAAAAAATGAGCGGGCGAAAAACAGATTGCATTAATGCAACAGCTCCAAATGAAATTGTATCATGATAAGGCAGACAAATGCCAGGCAGTGGCTGAGCGAGCTGCCGTGAGGGTCGCATGTTACAAATATCGGAAAAGGAGAGGTAGGGTTAACCCTCATAAAGTAGTGACTATGATTGCTTCCGTGGGTATGGTTTGGGACCCCGATCAGTGGGATGGTGACGTGTTTGATAGTACTACTACAGATAGTGGTTCTGAACCTGAGGTTGTATCTACGACGACACTGGCCCATAAAGAAGTGACAGTTAAACCCATAGTACACAGAAAGATGGGTCGCCATCCGATGAATCCGGGTGGAGGTGTGGTAGACATGACCGCACTAGAGGATTATTCAAAACAAGAAGTTGGGAAAATTATTAACTGTCTGAAGCAGAGGGCTGGGGATTCTTTGCTAGCATGGATGGTTAGGCTTTTGCAAGGAGGGGCAGCAAGTCTCTTGATAAAAGCAACAGATTACGCCAGGTTTTTGCCATTAACACATGAAGTGCAGATACAAGAGACCTTGCGTGCAGGCCCTCCTTCAGATGAAAATGGTGCAGAGGGACAATTGACTGTATTACAATTAGCGGCCCAGGTTTGTAATAACAAGTACCCAGTTACGTCGGATTGGCCGGCAATGATAAAAGATGGTACACACTGAAAGAAGCTATTCAAAGAGTTAGAGAACATGCAATGAAGGAAGCAATTCATTTTGAAACTCTGGAGCATAAGGGGATGGTGAACTTGTCAGTTTCTGTTAGAAATGCCATTATTCGAACTGCCCCTCCGGCGTATAAAAATATTATGATGACTCTGTTGGTAGGAATGACGGGCAAAATGACTGATGAAGTGGTGGATGCCATTAGACAATTGTCAGATCTGGGGGAATGGGACAGAGGGGGAGAGGGGGAGAGAGAGAGAGAGAGAGAGAGAGAGAGAGAGAGAGAGAGAGAGGTGGAATAAAAAACACTTGTGGGAAGAGGTCTGACAGCCGAGACTCTCACGTGACTACAAACGACATGTTTTTGCTTTATTAAAAGACTGTGTTCCCCAGGAAGATATTGATGGAATTGAGAAGCGTGAAATGTATTTATTGTACAAAAAAACAGGGTCTAGATGGGAAAGAACGTTACAAATGTGTGAAGCGACAGGAAGTGTGTAAGCCAAAACAGGAGGCGGATCCTTTTGGCCCGTCCCCAGAGAAAGGGGGCAATGAGTTTTCGGACATGTCTACGCCTTCTCAACCAACTTATGCATATTTGAGAAAGATGGTGAGTGCGATGGTGGAAAGGGAAGCGAAACACATGCACTCTAAATACGAATAGGATGAGGGTCGAACTATGGTATCAACAGCCCATGTTAAAGTCGACAGAAGACCTCATGTAAAAGTGAAATTATTTTGGCAGTCAGGAAATAAACAGGAAGCTCGAGCCATAATTGATACCAGAGCAGAGGCCTCATTGATATATGGAAATCCTTCCAGATTTAAGGGTAGACATTTTATGATTACTGGATTGGGAGGTAAAGAAACCTCGGCAGTCCAAACGGAAATTGACATGAAAATTGGCCAGCTGAAAAGAAATATATATCAAGTATTGATTGTTCCCCTTACTGAATATATTATTGGTTTTGATATTTTGGAAGGTTTAAACCTCGGATTAGGAGGTAAAATGGACCAATTTGGAGTAAGTGCATTTACTTGTACACCTGTAGTGGTTGGATAATTGAAAATACCCCCAGTGCAGGTTCCGATAGCGACAAAAAGAGTGTCCATGAAACAGTATCGTATTCCTGGGGGGCAGAAGGAGATTGCAGAAACTATCAAAGGATATGTGGAAGCAGGTGTGTTGCGTTCAGGGACCACAGCTTGGAACAATCCGATCTGGCCTGTTAAAAAAACAGACGGTACCTTCAAAATGACAGTGGATTATCGTGAATTGAATAAACATACTCCTCCAGTAGTACCGGCGGTACCGGACGCGGTGACTTTAGTGGAAAATGTACAGAAATTTGAGGGAACTTGGTATGCAGTGTTGGATTTGGCTAACGCCTTCTTCACTATACCGATTGCGGATGAGTGCCAAGAGCAATTTGCATTTTCGTGGAATGGGAGGAAATATGCATTTCAATGTTTGCCTATGGGCTACATGCATAGTCCAACGATCTGTCACTGGCTGGTGTCGGAACACTTAGACAAGATTCCATGTAAACCAGATGTACAGATTGTGCATTACATTGATGACATATTCATCCAAGGTACGAATGAGCAAGTGTACAAGTACACTTGGATCTTATCAGAGAAGGATTGCATAAGGAGGGGTGGGAAATTAATGATGCTAAGACCCAGGATCCAGCAGAGACAGTGATTTTCCTAGGTATTCAATGGCATAATGGACACCGAGAAATGGTGCCGAAAGCGAAACAAAAGATCCTGGAGTTTATCACCCCAAGAACAAAAAAGAGGCACAACAATTCATTGAACTGTTTGGATTTTGGATACAGCACATACCACATTTAGGACAGATTTTGGCACCTCTTTTCAAAGTAACGCGTAAAAAATTTAATTTTGAGTGCGGTGAGGAACAGGAAACAGTGTTCCAATTGGCCAAGGAAACCATTCAAAAGGTCCTTGATTTATGGCCAGTAAGAGAGGGTGAGGTGGAGTTGAGTGTATCCGTCCAAGATGCCTATGCTAATTGGAGCTTATGGCAGAAACAGGACAGGAAGCGAGTGCCTTTGGGATTTTGGAGTAAAAAATTACCTAAAGCAGATGATAGATATACTCCCTTTGAGAAACAGTTACTGGCATGTTACCGGGCACTCATTGATACAGATTAATTACAGTGGGTTGTGATGTTATGATCAGACCTGAAATACCAATTATGCAATGGGCACTGAGCTCCCTAAAACACACCGAATTGGTCATGCACAGGAGGCTAGTATTATCAAATGGAAATGGTACATTCAAGATCATGCCAAGCCTGGAAAAGGCGGCGTTGCAAAATTACATGAACAGGTGGCGTGCGTCCCGCTGTTGGATTTGGAGCCTGAGAAAGGGACACTTATGGAAGAATCTCCAGTCAAATGGGCGTTCCCTTATGGAGATTTATCAAATGAATAAGTGGAACATGCATGGTTCACGGATAGCGCAGCCAAATATGTGGGTATTGAGAGACACTGGAAAGCAGTGGCATACAATCCCAGACTGAAAAAGGTTCTCACCACCTCAGGGAAAGGGAAGAGTAGCCAGTTTGCAGAATTATATGCCGTGTATCACGCTTTGAAGCTGGAAATGTCTGGAAGTTGTCATATCTAAACTGATTCATGGTCCATGGCAAACGGGTTGGTAGTGTGGCTGCCGACTTGGAAAAAAAATGGATGGAAGATTCATAAGAAAGAGGTGTGGGGAAGGGAATTGTGGCAAGACATTGCCGAGATGTTGATGCATACTACGCTAACTACGATTCTGGTAGGAAGGCAGGGTTCTAGGGCTCGTTTGGAATGATGTACTGCGCAGGGCTAGTTCGTTGCCCATGTATTGGGTAGATGTACATTGTGCAACATACTCATTAGAACAGTGGTTCAATTCTGTTGCAGACGGACATGCAAAAATTGCAGTCATGGACGCAAGGGTTGAGGAGGATGATTTGGAAGGAATTGCAAAATGGGCCCACCAGAAAAGTGGACATCTAGGAGAAAAGGCTACTATCATGGGGGCACAAGATAGAGGAATCAGCATTCCATTAGAAGTCGTGAAAACAGTAATTTTGCAATGTTAGGCTTTATTTTGCAGACAGGCTTTATTTCAGAGTGTAACACACAGGATAATATCAAATGGGAGAGTGATACTATTGAATCTAGCACGCCGACCAACACTCCCATGATGCTTCTGGCACTCAATGCCAATAAGGCGTTTATCGCGTTGACTGGGTGTTACTATTAGTGTCCCTTTAAGCCTTCAGATTTAAAGCCAACTTCATCTGGTTCGTCATGGCTGGTTACTGGTTTCCAAGTCCAGTCAGGATCAATGGGTGCCTTTCCTCCTTGATTGAAATTGTTTAGGGTACATGCCAGTGGTACCCCTTTTCCCCCTTCATCTTCGTTCTAATTATGGAATCCCTGGTGCGGAGGTTCCATTTGATTACTGACATAGGAGGAATTTCCTCAGGACAGCTGGAGTACAGGGATGCTCTGTACTCTGATGATCTCGTGGAAATAATGTCCGGCACCTTACATACTGTCCTCACACTTTTGGCCGAACTCGAGGCCTTTAAAGTGGTGCCCAGCTATTCTGTAAATCTGGGTATACCAGTGGGGCTTGTTTCAGAATCTCTCGATACGCTGGCGATTCTCAAAAGTAATGTCCCCTTTCATTGGGAGGAGAGTGAGCTTGATTACTTGTGAGTAAAGCTAAAGCCCTCAATATGATGATTAAAATGAATTATATTCTGCAGCTATTATACAGAGTGTCTGCCCTTCTGGTTTGGATTCCCCCCTCTTAGGTGCAGGCTCTTCAAAAGAGGCTGTGGAATTATATATGGGCTGGGCGGAAGCCCATATAAAGGAGGTTTGGTTCTCGAAGCTTCCAATGGCCAGTTGGATTCCCGTCTTCCCTCCACTCACTTCCATGCATTATTGGTATATGGCTTTGCAGCAGTGCAAAATCCCGGACAGGTTGGGTCCTTTTTCTCCAATCCTAGGCGATCCTAGATTCACCCTGGACTTGACCAGAGAGCCTTTGCTGCCTGGGACCGCGCCGGCCTCCCATATCCCTCTCAGTTGTACCTCAAAGGGACTCCCCTTACTTTTGTTGAGTGCAACTATCACTTTCTTATAGATGAGCGTGACCACTTTTGCAATATGCAACTGCAGCAGTGGGTCTCTCATTCTGCGACTCAAAAGACAGGTACATGCCTGCCTTTCTCCTTGGAAACAAAGATATGGGAAGGGATTAGGATGCAGAAAGTCTCTGTATTATACATGCTTAATGGGGATGTTTATTCGCCAGGCGGCCACTTGTATATGGCTAATGGGGTCTACTCAACTCAGGTCTCCTGGCAGAGGATCTGGCACAGAGCTTGTATTTCTTCCAATGTGTTACAAATAACTAGTGTGCTTATAAAATGTTGTATAGGTGGTATATGACCCTAGTTTGTTTACATAACATTGAACCGGTATCCCTCCCCTTTGTTAGCAGAACGGTGGGCCCCACTGGGATTTGTTGAATTTTTGGTGGACCTGTGGGAAATCTCTGTTTTTTTGGAAGGAGGTATTGGTACTCATCAAGGATATACCGAGGGCACTTTTGCAGATGGACTCTTTGGTTGTGCTTTTGTGGGATGTTACGAAGGGAATATATCCTCTGTCTGAGCTCATTCAACTTTGATAACCTGTAGTTCACTGTAGTAGTGAATAGTCTTTTCACAGCTGCTAGAATTTCCTTGGCTAGATGCTGGAGGTCTACAGATAGCCCGCATATTAATGTGCGGTGGTAAAGGTTGTGGGATATCGCATCTGAGGAGAAGATATTGGCTTACACACCACAAAAGTGATGGGAAGGATTTGAATGAATCTGTACCACTGGCATTGCTCTGGGCAACCTTCCACACCATCGTTTTTTAGCCCGTCTGAGCCATTGCAAAAGGGGTCCAGCCATATGCAAATCAGTCTGGTACTGTCACCAATGGTAGTAGCCCAGCCCGAACTGCCAGGCCAGGTCCCCTCTGCACGGAAACACATGCAAGCCCAGACATGTTTCAGCCTTGTTGGGCCTCCTTAGTGCGGTGCAGCTTGGTTCCCTATGGCGCAGCGAGCAAGGGACCCACGTCTGGGCATACCCTCTCTCACATAGTGAGACAAACTGTGACCACAAAAGTGATGGGTGGAGGGTTTTGAATGAATCTGTACCACTGGCGTTGCTCTGGGCAACCTTCCACACCATCGTTTTTTAGCCCGTCTGCACCATTGCAAAAGGGATCCAGCCATATGCAAATCAGTCTGGTACTGCCACCAATGGTAGCAGCCCAGCCTGAACTGCCAGGCCAGGTCCCCTCTGCACGGAAACACAAGCAACCACAGACATGTTTTGGCCTTGTTGGGCCTCCTCAGTGAGGTGCAGCTTGGTTCCTTATGGCACAGCGACCAAGGGACCCACATCTGGGCATACCCTCTCTCACATAGTGAGACAAACTGTGACCACAAAAGTGATGGGTGGAAGGCTTTAAATGAATCTGTACCACTGGTGCTGCTCTGGGCAACCTTCCACACCATCGTTTTTTTTTTTTTTAAACTTTTTTTTATTTGAAATGACAGCTTACCAGAGAACAGAAGGAGCCACAAGGCGCCAGAATTAAAACATAAGCGATGTACATATCGGAACAATACATGTTGAACAAACTGAGGCAACATTGAATACAGGCAATATACAAAGTACTGACAGCCGTACCATAAGAGTATGCATCTACGTGGAGCCCCCTGGAGAGGAGGGAAGGGAATTTGATGATGATGCCATGGCGGCCATATATTCCCGGAATCTCAGCCAGATGTCCTTTGGTCTGGAATGCGGATGTTGCATTGCGTTCCAGGACTGTTCAGTATCATGAGCCCATGTGACAGAGCATAGCCACTGTGCATAGGTAGGCGCCCTAGGGCGGAGCCAACATAATAATATGCAGCGGACTGCCAACAACATGCAGAGGCCTGCTAGTTTTTTAGAGTTGCAGGGAATTTGAGGGAGGTCATGGAATAAGCAGTGCAGTGGGGTGGGGGCAATAGTGTGTTCCAGGATGTCTGATAGAGTTGAGCAGATGTCCAGCCAGAATTGGGTTAGGCGAGGGTAGTCCCATAGCATATGAATATAGGAAGCTTGAGCCGAGCCACATCTGGGGCATGTGGGAGGGGTGGCGTGGAACATGCGATGAAGTCTCATTGGTGTATGGTGGAACCTGTGCAGAACCTTGAATTGAATGAGTTTAAACTTGGTGTTATAGGACACATCATGGGTTCGAGCACACATTCGAGACCATCTCTCGTCAGTGATTTCAGCCCCAAGACCCTCCTCCCACCTGCCTCTCAGCTCGGTGAAGTGGGGGGCTTCTCTGAACTGTAGTAAAGAATAAAGTCGCAACACTTTACCCTTAAGGGAGAGATAGGAACAGAGCTCACCAACTATAGGCTCGTCAGGCGGCAAGACGGGAAATTCGGGATACCTGGATTTGAGATTCTCCCGGAGTGAGGAGTATTTCCGCCACACCGAGGGCTGGCGTTTGAGTGCAAGAGGGAGATCAGGCCACTCGATAAAGTTACCTTGTTCAAATACATCACAGAGCATCAGAAAGCCAGCGTCCGCCCAGTGAGACACTACCGATCGTGGAATGAGAGGGATGTCGGGGAGGAAGTTCCATAATGGCAGATCCCCGTGAAATGGGTGAGGGGTGTCGACCATTGCCCAGAGTTTGGTTAATGCCAAGGATGTGCTAGCGACAGGGTCTGCCGAGTTTGAGTCAGGGGGGATCGGCCTGAGGATAAGAGATCCAATCACTCGGTCACTGACTGTCAGTTTCTCTAGGCGAACATGTGGGGTGGGTCAATGGTGTTAAACCAATGCGCTCCGAATTGAGATTGGGCCACCACCCAGTACCTGATAAAGTCTGGCGCGTTGAATCCGCCCAGCATCTTGGGGGCCGTCAGTGTGGACAGTTTGAGGCGGACCGCGCCCGAGTGCCAGAGGAAGGTATTGCTGATGGAACGCAGTGTTTGGAAAAAGGCATCACCGGGCCAGACAGGTAGATTGGTAAATCGGTACAGCAATTGGGGTAATACAACCATTTTAAGTATTCCAATTCTGCCTGCCAGTTAGATGGGGAGCCTCGTCCAGTAAGAGGTTTTTGTCGCCAGGTTAGTGAGGTAACTCTGATAGTTATCGTCGCGTAGTTGCATCGTGTGTCAGGAGACCACCACACCAAGGTAGGTGAAACCCGACGGAGACCAGTTGAACCCATGTAGGTCCGGGGGGGGGGGGTTGTGTTGAGTCTGTGAGTGGGAATAAGGTAGACTTGGAGCAGTTTACTTTCAAACCAGATATGTTTCCAAAACGGGCTACATCAGCCAGTATGGGGGCAAGGTTGGTTTCAGGGGAACGGATATAGAGGAGGGCATCATCAGCGTAGAGGGAAACTATATCGGTTCGGCCGGCAGTGCACAATCCCCTGTGCGAGTATGTTTTCCGAATCATATCAGCAAAGGGCTCCATGGCAATGGCAAAGATGAGTGGGGAAAAGGGGCATCCTTGGCGTGTGCCTCTGGATATCAAGAAGGGAATGGAGCATCTGTCTTCCGTGCGGACTCTGGCCGACGGGGCGGCGTAGAGCAGCTTAATCCAGGGTCGGAAGTTGGGGCCGAACTTGCATTTATCGAGAACTCGCCATAGATATTTCCACGAGACCGAGTCGAACGCCTTCTGCATGTCCAGCGTGGCTGCAACCGCCTGTGTAGACGGGCTGATCCTGCTGATCACATTGAAGAGCCTTCGTAGATTTAGGGAAGTGGACCTACCAGGGACAAATCCCGACTGGTCGGGGTGGATGATGTGGGGCATGTACGGGGCTAAGCAGTTGGCTAGCAGCTTAGCATATATTTTAATATCACTGTTAATCAGCAAAAGTGGTCGGTATGAACCGCACTGAGTGGCGGGCTTGCCAGGTTTGAGGAGTACGGTGATCAGTGCCTCACGAAGAGACGGGGGTAGTATTCCTCCGTCGCATGATTCCTCCCACAGGGCCAGTAGATGTGGTGCTAGGTGAGATTTGTATTGTTTATAGAAGTCCATGGGGAACCGTCCGGGCCAGGGGCCTTCCCAGATGTGAGCGACTCAATGGCCTCAATGATATCCTCCAACGTGAGGGGTCTCTCAAGGAAGCTGCTTGCGTCGGCTGAGAGGACTGAAAGGGGAAGATTGTCTAAGTAAGAATCAATTTCGGAGGTCTGGGGGCCGTCGGTCTCAGAGTATAAGGATGTGTAGAATGAAAGGAACTTTGAATTGATGTCCTGTGGGGAAGTGGCGAGAGAGCCATCCGGTCTAGTTATGGCTGGAATATTGGGGGCACCAAGTTCACGAAGCAATAGTCTAGCCAGCATTCGACCAGACCGCTCTCCTTCACCGTATCTCCTTGCCGATTGAGGGGAGTCCAGGAACTTAACCTCGCATTCAGCAAGGGCACGGAACCTGTCCAACTCCGTACCCAGCGCCGCAAGGGTAGCTGGGGAACGATCCTCAGCATATTGGGATTCATGGACAGCCAGGGCGATTCGCTGTCGGCAATATCGGCGCGAATGCCCTTCAGGATACCACAACTTTTGGAGATGGCGATCCCTCTCGTATGTGCTTTGAAGGATTCCCATAGCGTGGCTTGTGTTGACACAGAGTCTGTATTAATCTCAAAGTATTCCTCATTGAAGGATTCCAGTTCGGATGCGAAAACCTGGTCGAGAAGCGAATGAGGACTCATCCTTCACAGCCTGGTTTTATTGGCGTCAGGTCCCCAGTTCAAGGAGATAAGTACCGGAGAATGGTCTGATAGTGTCCTGGGTAGTATAGCCAGGTGAGATAAGCATCTGACCAACATGTCTGTAATGAGCCATCTGTCTATTCTAGAATGGGAATCATGTACTGAGGAGTAAAAGGAGTATGTGCGAGAATGCGGGTACATCAGACGCCAGGCATCTACCAATGCAAGACGGGGAAGTGTGGTAAGGACTGCATATACTGCTTTAGACAGTTGGCGAGGTTTAGATCCCGATCTATCTAGAGTAACATCCAGTATTGTATTAAAATCCCCACCCCATAGAATAGGAGTCAGGGGGAAACTTTCAAGCAGAGTGGCCAGGTGTAGGTAGAAATCGGGGTCATCGACATTGGGACCATATATGTTCAGGATGACCACCTCCTGCTGTTGTAGTTTGCCAGTGATCAAAACATACCTGCCGAGTGGATCTATGTGGGAGTGATGACACGTAAATTTCAAGCTCTTATGTATTAAGGTGAGGGTGCCACGACTTTGAATGGAATAGTTGGTATAGTACCTGTGTGGTCCCCATTGTTTAGCGAATTGCTCACATTGTTCAGAGCGGGCGTGGGTTTCCTCTAGACACAGGATTTTAACTCCGTGGCGCTCAGCATAGAGCTGAATCTGCCGCATCTTTTTGTAGTTGCCTAACCCCCGGACGTTCCAGCTCATAAAGATCAAGTCAGTGCCAGCCATAACTCAGGGGGTAGTGCTCGAATTACTGTGAAGGAGTTATCGGTGTGTTGAAAAGACCCGATCAGAATGTATGTGGCCTCATGTTTGCGATTGTGAGGTGTAGCACTGTGGCGCGTGTGGCGCACCCGGTGGCTGTCAAAACTTTTCTCAACAAAAACGTCCTCTCCCCCCTGCCCCACCCACATCCCTCTCCCAAACAGAGGGACGAACCCAACCCACAACAAACCATCATTAAACAACGCGGCATCAGCGCCTGGGGGCCTGTTAGGCGTCCGAGCCGTGGCACGTCAGACTATACGAGGGCAAGTAGAGTGCAAATACAGTTAGAGTAATCAAAGTGTTCAGTTCAGGTTACATGTGCGGAGGATTATGGTGGAGATAGGTGGACTGCAATGTCATGTTCATGCATTTTCATAGACTGCAGTCCTGAGACAATTCAATTATAAACGTTCCATCCAAACCAGCTTCCCAACAGGGAGGCCTGGATGCAACAGAACAACCATAAAAAAACTGGTGCAATTAGAAGGTATTACCAATTAACAGACATAGCAAGAACCCGCTCCCCAGTAGGGCTGGGAGAGAGAGGGTCAAAGCAATGAGGAGAAGAACCAGATGAACAACCAGAGACAATATGCTTGGCATGGAGCGACGTAAATGGGGCTAGATGCGGACCATCATTGATTTAAAGCAACACATTAGGTATCATGCCTGGCTGGGTCCGTGACAGTCGTGGGTCAGCCAGGGAAGTGCTTGTCGAGGAACTTGGAGGCCTCCTCCGGGATCGTGAAAAAGAAAGTTTTGTTGGAATGTTCGATGCAAAGTTTTGCGGGGAACAGCATGGAGTACTTTACCCCCTAATCATGAAGTCTCCTCTTCACCGCTGTGAATGATTGGCGCTCCCGCTGTACCACCACAGAGTAGTCCGGGTAGAGGTGAATCCAATTCGCTCCGAGGAGAAGTTCTCCCTTGACTCTGGCAGCCCGCAGGAGGGCATCACGATCCCGGAAATTTAGGATCCTGGCTATAATGGGCCGTGGCGGGGCACCCGGCCTGGGCTTTGCAGTCAGGGCACGGTGTACTCTTTCAATGGCGAACTGTGAGGAGAGTTTAGGGGCATCAAGGGGTGTCATGAGGTTGCGTTCCAGGTAATCCTCCATGGGCTCAGTAATATTGTCCTCGGGTATTCCAATAATGCGCAAGTTGTTCCGCATTGAGCGGGATTCGAGGTTGTCATTTTTCTTCTCCACCGCTGCCACCCGGTTGGTGAGCGTGGAGACTGCGGCATGCAGCGAGCCCAGGTCATCTTCAGCAACTCCCAGTCTGGTTTCAACTTCGGCGACTCTACCATCCGTTCTTTCGATATGGGATTTTATGGAGAAGATTGTCCCATTCATATCGTCAAGCTTAGTGTGGAGTGCGGTGAAGCCATCTCGTATGTATTCCAACATCTTCTGTGAGTCGTCAGAAGTCGGTGGAGTGGTGGTGGCAGGTTGCTCCTCGGGTTCATCGGTGGCGGGCTTGGACGGCGTTTTCGTAAACATATTTAATGAGCCTTGTTTTTTCCCAGTTTTTTTTTTTTTTACAAAGGTAGCGGGCGCCCCTCTCTCGCAAGAACAGACATGATAACCTGTTCAGTGGTTATTAACCACTTGAGAGTTCGCAGCCACTGCTTTTACTCACTGTGCATTTCACAGATGGGAAATATCCATTTGCATATCAGTCTTTGTCCTGCCCAGGGGCAGTCCAGCACCGAAATACAATGGCAATTCCAATCTGAACGAGAGTACCACCAGCAACCCCATACACGTGTTTCACCCTTGTTGGGGATCATCAGTAAGGTGAAGCTGATGCCTCTCTAAGCACAGTGAGAGGGAGACCACGTCTGGTTGCCCCCAGGAGACCTAGGGTTACCAATCCCAGGTTCCTTAAAAAATACTTTTACAAAGGTAGCGGGCGCCCCTCTCTCGCAAGAACAGACATGATAACCTGTTCAGTGGTTATTAACCACTTGAGAGTTCGCAGCCACTGCTTTTACTCACTGTGCATTTCACAGATGGGAAATATCCATTTGCATATCAGTCTTTGTCCTGCCCAGGGGCAGTCCAGCACCGAAATACAATGGCAATTCCAATCTGAACGAGAGTACCACCAGCAACCCCATACACGTGTTTCACCCTTGTTGGGGATCATCAGTGAGGTGAAGCTGATGCCTCTCTAAGCACAGTGAGAGGGAGACCACGTCTGGTTGCCCCCAGGAGACCTAGGGTTACCAATCCCAGGTTCCTTAAAAAATACTTTTACAAAGGTAGCGGGCGCCCCTCTCTCGCAAGAACAGACATGATAACCTGTTCAGTGGTTATTAACCACTTGAGAGTTCGCAGCCACTGCTTTTACTCACTGTGCATTTCACAGATGGGAAATATCCATTTGCATATCAGTCTTTGTCCTGCCCAGGGGCAGTCCAGCACCGAAATACAATGGCAATTCCAATCTGAACGAGAGTACCACCAGCAACCCCATACACGTGTTTCACCCTTGTTGGGGATCATCAGTGAGGTGAAGCTGATGCCTCTCTAAGCACAGTGAGAGGGAGACCACGTCTGGTTGCCCCCAGGAGACCTAGGGTTACCAATCCCAGGTTCCTTAAAAAATACTTTTACAAAGGTAGCGGGCGCCCCTCTCTCGCAAGAACAGACATGATAACCTGTTCAGTGGTTATTAACCACTTGAGAGTTCGCAGCCACTGCTTTTACTCACTGTGCATTTCACAGATGGGAAATATCCATTTGCATATCAGTCTTTGTCCTGCCCAGGGGCAGTCCAGCACCGAAATACAATGGCAATTCCAATCTGAACGAGAGTACCACCAGCAACCCCATACACGTGTTTCACCCTTGTTGGGGATCATCAGTGAGGTGAAGCTGATGCCTCTCTAAGCACAGTGAGAGGGAGACCACGTCTGGTTGCCCCCAGGAGACCTAGGGTTACCAATCCCAGGTTCCTTAAAAAATACTTTTACAAAGGTAGCGGGCGCCCCTCTCTCGCAAGAACAGACATGATAACCTGTTCAGTGGTTATTAACCACTTGAGAGTTCGCAGCCACTGCTTTTACTCACTGTGCATTTCACAGATGGGAAATATCCATTTGCATATCAGTCTTTGTCCTGCCCAGGGGCAGTCCAGCACCGAAATACAATGGCAATTCCAATCTGAACGAGAGTACCACCAGCAACCCCATACACGTGTTTCACCCTTGTTGGGGATCATCAGTGAGGTGAAGCTGATGCCTCTCTAAGCACAGTGAGAGGGAGACCACGTCTGGTTGCCCCCAGGAGACCTAGGGTTACCAATCCCAGGTTCCTTAAAAAATACTTTTACAAAGGTAGCGGGCGCCCCTCTCTCGCAAGAACAGACATGATAACCTGTTCAGTGGTTATTAACCACTTGAGAGTTCGCAGCCACTGCTTTTACTCACTGTGCATTTCACAGATGGGAAATATCCATTTGCATATCAGTCTTTGTCCTGCCCAGGGGCAGTCCAGCACCGAAATACAATGGCAATTCCAATCTGAACGAGAGTACCACCAGCAACCCCATACACGTGTTTCACCCTTGTTGGGGATCATCAGTGAGGTGAAGCTGATGCCTCTCTAAGCACAGTGAGAGGGAGACCACGTCTGGTTGCCCCCAGGAGACCTAGGGTTACCAATCCCAGGTTCCTTAAAAAATACTTTTACAAAGGTAGCGGGCGCCCCTCTCTCGCAAGAACAGACATGATAACCTGTTCAGTGGTTATTAACCACTTGAGAGTTCGCAGCCACTGCTTTTACTCACTGTGCATTTCACAGATGGGAAATATCCATTTGCATATCAGTCTTTGTCCTGCCCAGGGGCAGTCCAGCACCGAAATACAATGGCAATTCCAATCTGAACGAGAGTACCACCAGCAACCCCATACACGTGTTTCACCCTTGTTGGGGATCATCAGTGAGGTGAAGCAGATGCCTCTCTAAGCACAGTGAGAGGGAGACCACGTCTGGTTGCCCCCAGGAGACCTAGGGTTACCAATCCCAGGTTCCTTAAAAAATACTTTTACAAAGGTAGCGGGCGCCCCTCTCTCGCAAGAACAGACATGATAACCTGTTCAGTGGTTATTAACCACTTGAGAGTTTGCAGCCACTGCTTTTACTCACTGTGCATTTCACAGATGGGAAATATCCATTTGCATATCAGTCTTTGTCCTGCCCAGGGGCAGTCCAGCACCGAAATACAATGGCAATTCCAATCTGAACGAGAGTACCACCAGCAACCCCATACACGTGTTTCACCCTTGTTGGGGATCATCAGTGAGGTGAAGCTGATGCCTCTCTAAGCACAGTGAGAGGGAGACCACGTCTGGTTGCCCCCAGGAGACCTAGGGTTACCAATCCCAGGTTCCTTAAAAAATACTTTTACAAAGGTAGCGGGCGCCCCTCTCTCGCAAGAACAGACATGATAACCTGTTCAGTGGTTATTAACCACTTGAGAGTTCGCAGCCACTGCTTTTACTCACTGTGCATTTCACAGATGGGAAATATCCATTTGCATATCAGTCTTTGTCCTGCCCAGGGGCAGTCCAGCACCGAAATACAATGGCAATTCCAATCTGAACGAGAGTACCACCAGCAACCCCATACACGTGTTTCACCCTTGTTGGGGATCATCAGTGAGGTGAAGCTGATGCCTCTCTAAGCACAGTGAGAGGGAGACCACGTCTGGTTGCCCCCAGGAGACCTAGGGTTACCAATCCCAGGTTCCTTAAAAAATACTTTTACAAAGGTAGCGGGCGCCCCTCTCTCGCAAGAACAGACATGATAACCTGTTCAGTGGTTATTAACCACTTGAGAGTTCGCAGCCACTGCTTTTACTCACTGTGCATTTCACAGATGGGAAATATCCATTTGCATATCAGTCTTTGTCCTGCCCAGGGGCAGTCCAGCACCGAAATACAATGGCAATTCCAATCTGAACGAGAGTACCACCAGCAACCCCATACACGTGTTTCACCCTTGTTGGGGATCATCAGTGAGGTGAAGCTGATGCCTCTCTAAGCACAGTGAGAGGGAGACCACGTCTGGTTGCCCCCAGGAGACCTAGGGTTACCAATCCCAGGTTCCTTAAAAAATACTTTTACAAAGGTAGCGGGCGCCCCTCTCTCGCAAGAACAGACATGATAACCTGTTCAGTGGTTATTAACCACTTGAGAGTTTGCAGCCACTGCTTTTACTCACTGTGCATTTCACAGATGGGAAATATCCATTTGCATATCAGTCTTTGTCCTGCCCAGGGGCAGTCCAGCACCGAAATACAATGGCAATTCCAATCTGAACGAGAGTACCACCAGCAACCCCATACACGTGTTTCACCCTTGTTGGGGATCATCAGTGAGGTGAAGCTGATGCCTCTCTGTTTTTTCCCAGCACCTGCTCCCTTGGTCATGGCGAAGGCCGGGGTTGGGGAACAGGATCCCAGACACAAGTGGGTGTTTCGAGGCAGAGAGATTCCCACAACTCCAGCCGCAACACAGAGACACCTGGGGCTGCAGTATATAGCCTTCAGGAACCGTAGGTCAGTGTCAAAGTTACAGCCAGGTCATGGTTGCGTTAGCAATTTAAGTGATTTATGCGCCCTCAGATGGGCGGGATTCGCCACAGTGGTGGCTGCGGTGCGTGTAAACCCTAGGGCTGAACAGGCAGGGTTTAGGGCAGCAGTGGAATGTACCGCAGGACAGGTACAGCCAGCAATACGTGGTGGGATCCAGGGAGGTCCCCCTGCCGCCAAGTAGGTGTATGGCAAGATCCAAGTAGAGTGCTGCATACAGTTCACAGGGCTGGGTTAGCCGGTATGGTGGAAACACAACACTAGGGGGGTGCACCAGAAAGGAACTAGCAACGGGGGGTCTGTGCAGCTCAGAGGGCCCGCAGTAGAGCAGAGAACGCAAGGCAAGGGGCTGGGTTTGGGTGCAAGAGAATTGGGAGAAGGTGGTGCAACCCGGCCGCCCGGCTCCTCGTACCAATGGGTTGGTGGTCAATCCTCCGGCAGGGTACATCTCTAGCCCCACTACCAAGCCATATCAGTATTTCCACGCAGCGCAGGGATCACATTAGTGATGGCAGCAGCGGGGGATGTCACACAAGGGCGGAGATTCTGGGGGAGGAAGCAGCAGCAGCACAGCCACAGCAGTATCAGAGTATTATTGAGTGGGAGCTGGGCACCAGGCGACTCCTCAATCCCCCAGGTATACGTGATCTGAGTGGTAAAGTTGCGCAAGTGTATAGGGTGAGTGCGCCGGCCTGCCAGCCAAGGAAGCCTGTGGGGGGGTGCCTGCAGGGCCACCCAAGTGACAAAGCGGCAGCGTACAGCACAGGGCCCTAAGAGGGGCGGGTCCAAGGATTCCCGTGTTGGTCCCACCAGAGAAAAACAAAGTACGTTGGGATGGGGGGGGGGGAGGCCCACTGATGAAAACCGGGCAATGTGGATTGCAAGCCCAGAGCGGCCACCACGGGGCGCCCAGGTGGTGCATGGCACACTCCGCCGCTGGCAGTGGAGGAGGGCCGCCGCAACAGGAGCCCCCAGCGGAGAAAGCAGGAATACAGGCCAGTCCACGGGCTCGGGAGTTGAATCACCGGTGAGGGGAGGAGGGCCACTCTTATCCCGCTCCCCGGTCTCCTTACCTTAGAGGGAGCTGCGACGGAGAGCGGGGGAGACGGGCAGGCGTTCGGCACCGCCGCGCGAAGTTGGCTGTGGCGGCTGCAGTCGCAGATGGCTCCGGTCACGGGTAGGGGGGAGGGCAGACTCAGATCTCAGCCCGCAGAGGTATGGTGTGAGCAGCGGCTCGCCGGGTGATCGGGCAAGCTGCGCGGCCGCTCAGAGAGACAATCCCCTCTCAGGTGCCCCTCCCCCACACAGGCCGCCGGCGACGGGGTATCGAGTGGCAACAGCGAGCTGGGCCTCAGAGGGGTCTGGCACAGGGCGGGCCAGCAGTTCACCACGCCGCGCAGCTAGGTATGCATTAGAGGGCTCCCAGGGGGTCTCTGGTTCCCAAAGTCGGGTCGAGGAAAGCCAATAGCCTGATTTCACCGGCTGCCTCAGCGTCAGGTGTACCAGCTGCATTTGCCCGGCAAATAACGGATGGAAAGCGCCCTCATAGTCCGGAGCTGTGGACTCAGGCCGCCATCTTGCTTCGGCGCAACAGCGCCCCCCACACCATCGTTTTTTAACCCGTCTGTGCGATTGCAAAAGGGTTCCAGCCATATGCAAATCAGTCTGGTACTGCCACCAATGGTAGCAGCCCAGCCCGACCTGCCAGGCCAGGTCCCCTCTGCATGGAAAGACAAGCAACCACAGACATGTTTCGGCCTTGTTGGGCCTCCTCAGTGAGGTGCAGCTTGGATCCCTATGGCGCAGCGAGCAAGGGACCCACGTCTGGGCATACCCTCTCTCACATAGTAGTAGACTTTCCACATATATATGGAAGTGGGTTCCGCTCCATTACTCCTGAAGCATGTTTCCAGGAAGAATTATATGACTGCTGTTGAAGTATTTTGTGTTGCTCTAATCCTCTTGATTCATATATGGTTGCCTGGTAGGAAGGCAGGGTTCTAGGGCTCGTTTGGAATGATGTACTGCGCAGGGCTAGTTCGTTGCCCATGTATTGGGTTCATGACTCATATGTTTGCTCTTTCTGTTTGGCATACTGAACTTTGCGGTGTTCGATGCAAGCTGGTGTGTAGATCCTGCCCAACACCGATGGTTAAGTTTGATATTTTTATGTGGCCAGAAAAATAAAAATCTAAAAAACAAAAACAAATTGGCAGCAAAAAAAACAGTAGTGAAAAATTGCCTGGTAATAACAACACATAGAACCTGCAGCAGTTGTACCAGATTGAAATTGATCAAAATGGAGTGCAATGAAGAGTGTAAAGTGGGTATTTTGGGGGCGAGTGAGGTTCACCTGGGGTTCTGATACACTAAATGCTGCAAGTTCCTATTTCACAGCACTGTACATTAGCCACTCGTCTGGATATACTTAGGGCATCCAGTAGGGACCCTAGAGTTCAGATTGATTTCAGCATTTTAGGCATCAGGGTGCAGTTAGGAAAATAGGCATTGCCTGGTACAATTATGATTAGGCATCAGGCAGCATATGCCATGTGCTGTGGTCTGAGTGAGTCTTTTGAGCGGCATACAGTAGGCCTTTAGTGTGAAGCTCTATATGCGATTGTTGGGGTGTTGTATTGGCTAATTAGGTGTACGGAAAAGCCAGGTCATTAAGGTTTCCGTGGAAGTAAGGTGATCCTGGATTATGTGGATTTACTTTGGCAGGGAGTTGATGTTAGAGAAAGGTGATCCTCCGTTTTATTTTCTGGAATAATGCATGGTTTCTAGAGGTAAATCATTGCTGAATCTCAGTCTTACCCCTTGTTGGTATGCAATGAGGTTTCCTTGGATGATGTCGGGTCTACAGCCCTTAAGAGATTCACAAGCAATGCAGAGTGCTTGACTGGAAGCCAGTGCAGTGACTTTAGAGCAGGGGTTATGTGTTGCCGCCTGTCAAGTCTAAAAAAACAAAAACTTGGAAACGTGGTCTGGATGTGTTGCAGTTTCTTACTAAGATAATTTGGCATGCTGAGGTTTATGCTGTTGGCGTAGCTGATTATTGATAAAGCCAGCGATAGGATGGCAAGGGTCCTATGCGGGGAAAGTGAGAATGGGCATTATTCTTCTGATCAACTGTAGATAGTAGAAACATTTCTTTACCACTGCATTGATTTGTGGCTACATGGTAAGACGGATGTCCCCAAGAATTCCAAGCTTCTTAATCATATTTGAATTTACAACGCAAGCACCCATTTCTGTAGTCCTAGGAATTGTCTGAGAAACCAGCCACACACATCAATTGTGAGCGACGACTAGCAAAGACAGCTTTTATTTGTTGTCTTTTAAGTCAAGGAAAACAGCATCCACCATCTTTCAACAAAAACTTCCCTCAGACCAAACCTGCAGTCTGGACTGGTCCCTGGCCACCATCAAGATCCAAAACCCAAAAACATTCTATAAACCATCCTCAGATCTTCGGGCACAATTATTCTACCTCATGCCAATATAATAAATCATTTCATTGGTACTAAGTCATTCTACAGTGACCACATCCGGTTAATATGGCATGTGACAAGTTCCTGTCTCATGTGATGAATCCAGTGAAATCATCACTAAAGCCCCGATTTTGGACTCCTCTCACATGGCATGGGGAAAGCAGCCGCTACCTGATCCTGGCCCTGAGGGCAGTATTATGGGACAGGATTGTGTGTGGGAGACCCATATCAGGAGAAGGTGGTACTCCATTAAAACATGACTCTTCCATTTTCCCTGAAACCATTATGGCATATTGTAAAGTCGAACCAAGAAATGTTTTTGCACATAATGTTCACATGACATGTTCTGTTTTGTCTAACCATCAGCTGAAACAAAATAACTTTGGGAAACATAAAAACATTAAGGACTTCAATGCCCAGAATGCCTATGCTACTGGAACGAGGATGAGGAGTTAATTAGGATCAATAGTGATATCAAGCAGACCGTGCTGTCTAGTTGTTTCTATTCTAATCAGCTGAGCGAGACATTTAAATCGAAAACCCAGCTGTGGAGGGGGGGAGCAGGAGCAGCAGAAGTGTAGGCCACAGCAGAGGCTGCAGTTGGAGAAGTCGCAGGGTGCTGCAGAGAGTGCACAGCGGGAGGCGGAAGCGTGGAAGAAAGCTGAGGTGGATCAAGAAGCCCAGCTGAGAGGGAGACATGTTCCTGAGTGACAGAGGACCGCTACAGAAAAACGGAGTACACGAAGGTGCGGCAGTGCCTGGCGAGATCCCGGGAAGTGCTGCATAAGCAACGGCAGCCGCATGAGAGCTGTCACCGGTGCTGGTGAACCAGACAGGGTCTGGCAGTGCACTGAGGTCCTCCCCGTATCGAGACCACACTGCAGCACCGTGAGACAAAGATGCCAAAAGAGAGAGGGGTAACCCTGGGGCGATCCATAAGGAACAATTCAGAGACAATTGTGAATACCAGCCAAGTAGAAAAGAAGGGCAAAAAAGGTGCAATTCTCCTCACATGGGACATCATTTTGTGGAAACCTGGAACCTGCATTGCCACCAGCCAAGAGCCTATAAAGAAGAGATAGAAGGGCAAAAAGGTTTCAATTCTCCTCACATGGGACATCGGTTTGGGGAAGCCTAGATCCCACACTGTCAGACGCAAACAAAAAGGCAACAATTGTACAGTTCTCATGTGAGATGTTGGTGGGGAGAAATGTGGAAAAAACATTGCCACAAGCTATGAGAAACCCGATGGTATTCGCCCCAACAAACCTCAAGAATCCCTTATTCAGGTGGCCAGGACACAGCCATTGCTGTTGGATCCAGTTCCTGGGGGTGGACCAGAGGGGGAGAATCACTTGAATGGGGGAACCCCGGGTTATGCTAGGGGGAATACTCAAGATGAGAAGCGGTACCATCACAGAGAGGATTGTGAGGGGTAGGAAGTCCCAGAAGCTTTAATAAGCTATTCCCACTCATCATCTCTTCCTCCCATTGAATCGCCCTTACCCAAAGGTAAAGCCAACAACCCATTTGCATCTGGTAAACTTGTTAAGAACCACAACTTCCAGATCGTGCTTTTCATGACTCCTATCCGAATACCCCTGGTCACTCTTCTCCTCGTTCTTCTAGTTCAGGGGTGCACAACTGATTTTGACAGCGGGACGAAAGTACCTTACATGATGGCCATAGTGGGCCGAAAAGTAAATGTGGGTGGGGCGGTGGGGCGGTAGGCGCGGTGGGGCGTGGCGTGGCAGTAGGCTTTTTCAACCCCCAATTTTCATTAAACACTAGGCCCATAGGCCTCATAGCCCCCACCCCTCAAGCAAACACTATGCCCCATGACCCCCACCCTTCATGAAAACACTATGCCCCAAGACACCCACCCCTCAAACAAACACTATGCCCCATGGCCCCCACTCCCCAACCAAACACTATGCCCCATGGCCCCCACTCCCCAACCAAACACTATGCCCCAAGACACCCACCCCTCATGCAAACACTATGCCCCATGACACCCACCCCTCATGCAAACACTATGCCCCAAGGCACCCACCCCTCAAGCAAACACTATGCCCCAAGACACCCACCCCACAAGCAAACACTATGCCCCATGACACCCACCCCTCATGCAAACACTATGCCCCAAGACACCCATCCCTCAAGCAAACACTATGCCCCAAGACACCTACCCCTCAAGCAAACACTATGCCCCATGCCACCAAGCATGCACCATGCATACATACTCATACAGACCCCAACCCCCCACCCCTGCATACAAACAAGTATACACCATGCACCCATACAGACCCGAACCCCCCACCCCCAAATCGGCACACAAACTCACAAGCATACACCATGCACCCATACAGACCCAAAAACCCCCACCACCAACTCAGCACACAAACCCACAAGCATACACCATGCACCCATACAGACCCGAACCCCCCACCCCCAACTCAGCACGCAAACTCACAAGCATACACCATGCACCCATACAGACCTGAACCCCCCAGCCCCAACTCACCAAACAAACTCACAAGCATGCATGCATACAGACTCGGACCCCCCACCCCCACATCTCAACATACACTGAACGTGCACACAACAACAACAAACATTCAGGCTGACCCGACACCACCACCTCCCCCCTCCCAGCATCTCAACATACACTGCACTTGCACACAAACACATTCAGGCGGGGGGCGTGGCTTGGGCAGCCATGGAATAGGACTTGCTTCCTGAGCAGCTCCGGAGGATCCGACATATGATCTGTGAAAACTACCTACAAAAACACGCTACTGGTTCCAGGATTGACTATACATGCATGGGAACGTGTGTTCTGCTCACTGTATAAAGACATAGTGAATCGTGTGTGGAATTCTGGAGGAATTGCTCGGCAAACGACGGCGGCTGCTCGGTCCACTGTCACACAAGATGGCCGACAACAAAGGAAACGAAACTGAAGCACCCGGAGCGGCAGAATAGAGACGGCAGCCACGGGGAAAGAATGATGATGGTGAAGTGGAGACAGAGCGAAACCCCTGCGGCGGTAAGCCTTGTGTCACGTTGGCTTGCGTGCTGACCTGGAAGTCAAGAGCCCGGGGGCAGCAGGGGTGCGAACAGATAGGCCGTGCCACGATAGACATATGAAGCGCTCGCTCGGCATCGATGAGCAGAAAGCCACAGTGAGAGGCGACGGACGGTGCGACTGCTTGAAGAGTACTACAATAGCTGATAAGGGTGGAAAAGAAGGTTGGGGAGGCACACGGATGCTGAATCGAGACAGCGAGGCCCAACGGAGGCCGCAGAATGTCGGCGCGAGGGGCCGTGAGCAAGAACAAGAATAAGCAATCCACAATGGATATTTTTGCCAAAATGCAACATTCTCCTGCGGCCATCGCGCCCAAAGGCTCGATGGCACCACAGTGGCTGATAACCATCAGATTTTAGAGGCCATCAGAGAGCTGAAAGACTCTTGGGGGGTTGCAATGTCAGACCTGCACACTTCCCTGGAGGCTAAAATAGACACAGTGGGCATAGAAGTCTCCCTGCTGAGGCAAGATGTCAGGGGACTGGCGGAACGAACAAGCATCCTGGAAGGTGCAGTGAAAACCAACACAGACACCAGCACTAACAACGCAAAGGAGATCCATGTACTCAAACAACAGGTAGCTAACTGGGAGTCTCGAGCGGAGGAAGCAGAAGGGAGAGAGAGGAGGAACAATATTCGCGTGGTGGGCTTGCCGGAGGGTGAGGAGGAACAGGACCCGACAGACTTCGTCGAGAACCTACTCCTACAAGGAATTGGGGCTGGCAAACTCTTGCAGGGATTCGCAGTGGAGCGTGCACATAGAGCCCTTATGAGGAAGCTGAGACCAGGGGCCCCTCCCCGGGTGATAATCGCCAAAATATTGAACTACAAAGACTGCGGGAAAATACTGGAGTACTTCCGAAAAGGTGGAACAATCGAAAGGGCCTCGAGCACCATCACAGCGTATCCGGACTACACTATGTTGGTCCAGAGGCAACGGTACAGCTATGTGGCAATCAAAAGAAGGCTGCGCGCAGCTGGGATAAAATATATGCTTCCGTACCCTGTGAAATTGAAGGTGGTGCACAAGAGCAAAATGTATTTTTTTGACACTCCGGAAGAAGCAACGACGTGGCTGGATCTGCAGGGCTGCCCGGAACGAGACATGAAGAGACCCAAGAGGGACACGATAAGTGACTGGGATACGGTATGCATAATGTTAAGGCGTCGAGTGAGCACCCCAGGGGTGCCTAGATGAAGATTAAGAACAATGGGCGCGGCTGTAGGAGGCTGATATTTTGATAAAATACCGCTGATTGTAACGGACTTGAAGGACTGGAATATAGTAGCGTGTACATCTATACAAATTGTATAGCAATGTGTAGTTAACCGGAAGTGACATAGAAGCGGCAGGGCGAAAGCACCCTACCCCCCGAATTATAGTTGTAGTAGTAGTAGGTTGGCCACTAGAGCGGCCTCACCCTGCGGAGCATCGAGCACAGGCGAGAGCCAGAAAGAGCTAGATGCGGGGGAGCCTGAGATCCAGGGATGGAGCTGGGCAACAGTTGGGGGGTGTGATGTTGGGGAAGGGACGGGAGGCGGGAGGGAGGGGGAACGGGAAGTTTGGTGTGTTTTTGGTTAAAGGGAATTTAGAATGGGATGCGAACCTATACAGATTGGATTGGAGTTCAAAGTCAGACCTCACCTAGGGGAGGAGGAACGGAACTGGTACAGGCCATGGGGGACCTTAACATACTTACATGGAACGTGCGGGGGGCTCAACAGCTACTTAAAAAGGAACAAAGTTATGTTGTACCTGCGCAGGCAGAAAATAGATATTGCATTGCTGCAGGAAACCCACCTCACACGAGAGAGGATGAACACAATCGCTGGGAAGTGGAAAGGGGTGTTGGTGGGCTCATCGTACTCTGCTTATGCAAGAGGCGTGCTTATTTGGGTGGCGCCACATGTCCCTTTTCAGCGATTGCAAGTGGTGGCTGAGACAGACGGTAGGATGGTTATGCTGAGGGGACTGGTGGAGAACACGGAGATAAGCATTGTTAACATGTATGCCCCGAACCAGAACACAGCGGCGTACATTAGAACATTGAGTGCGAATTTGAGCGTATGCGTAGGAAGCGTGATGATCTGGGGAGGGGACTTCAACTGCGTATTGAACCCGAGGGTGGACAGATCGGATGGGAAGATGGATAGACCGGCCTCTGCAGCCAGGGCGTTACAGACATTGCTGGATGACTTTGGTTTGGAGGATGCATGGAGTGTGAGGCACCCCCAGGAAAGGCACTATTCACATTATCTTCACATCACCCGAAATTATAGCGGAGATCGCACAAATAGAGTACAAGGCCAGGGTCCTTTCGGACCACTCGCACCTGATTCTCGCATGGCAATACTGCCCCCCGAGAGCGAGGATACCGACATGGCGCCTACGAGTGGAAGCGCTGCGAGACCCCTTTTTTTAGGGAGGACTTGAGGGAGGAGATTGTAAATTATTTTGAAACAAATACTGGGAGCGTGGATTCCGCGGGAACTCTATGGGAGGCCTTTAAAGTTGTCGTGAGGGGGGTAGCCATAGCGAAATCCAAGGGCCTACAAGGTGGGGTTTTGGCTGAACTGCAGGAGACGGAAGAAAAATTAGAAGAGGCCTTAAGGGGCGGAGACGATACAGCAGAGAAGCTAGAATTGACACTTAGGCTACAGCAAAAATGTGCAGAATATTGGGAGAGATTGTGTAACCTTAATTATAAAAAATATGTGGAGACACAGCATGCGGGTGGTGATAAACCGGGGAGACTTTTGGCGTGGTTATATAAGAGTGAGACCCCCAGAGTCACAATCAGGACTATAGAAAGAGAAGATGGTAGCGTAGAGAACACCTAGGAGGGAGTTAATCAAGCGTTTGTGGATTATTATAAGGCATTATACGGAGATAACGGGGAAAGTAGTCGCGCTATGATGGAAGAAACGCTTGAGGACATGGGGTTGCCCTAGATAAGCGAGGAGGAGAGAGAGGTACTAGATACCCCAATCACCTTGGAAGAATTAGGGGAGGTGGTGAGGCAGCTGCCTACTAGTAAAAACCCCAGGGACAGATGGACTCCCAAGTGAGTTTTAAAAAGTACACATGGAAGAGGTCCTCCCACCACTGTTAGAGATGTTAAACGAAGCGTTTGAGATGGGACGCTTACCGGAGTCACTGAGAGAGGCCGTCATAATACCGCTCACCAAACCTAACAAACCTGGGAACAGCTGTGGTTCCTATAGACCCTTGTCAATGCTGAATCAAGACGGCAAGATATTAACTGCTGTCTTAGCAAATAGACTGAAGAAGGTTATTGGCAAATTAATACACCCGGATCAAACGGGCTATGTCCCTCATAGAAACATTACCAATAATCATAGACGACTCCAGAGAATCATTGAGTTTGGCAGAGAAAGAGATGAGGAAATGGCAATTGTGTCTTTGGATGCAATCAAGGCCTTTGACTCCGTTAAATGGCCATGGCTGCTTGCGGCCCTGAAGCACTACGGGTTAGGGCCTGGATATGTAAGGTGGGCGAAAATTTTATATAGTGAACCGCTGGCTAGAGTTAGGACGGGATCTGTGAAATCGGAAAGGTGGCAGCTCAGCAGGGGTACTAGACAGGGATGCCCATGGTCTCCAATGCTCTACATACTGGCCCTGGAACCTCTAGCAATATATCTGAGGCAGCAATATGACACCATAGGCATCGAGGTGAAAGGGGAGCGGCATCTGATCTCCCTATATGCAGATGACATGCTGCTGTACTTGCGATTCCCAGAAGAAAATCTCCAGTACATCCTAGAAGTGCTGGAGAGATACGCTGTGCTGTCCGGTATAGCAGTGAACCCCCAGAAGTCCAGCATGTTCCCATTCGGGGGGTACATGGGGATTCTAGCGGAGCGGCTACCTGTATTGCAAGTGCTGTGGGCGGTTAGCACATTTCGGTACCTGGGGATAGATATATGCCACACCGTGGAGGAAGAGCATAGGTGCAATACAGAAGTAGCCATTAAAACAATTGAGAAGTGCATGCAATTTTGGGCAAAGCTGCCCTTGGCGATGATGGGGCGGGGAGCAATGCTAAAGATGGTGGTCCTGCCAAGGCTCCTACACTACTTCGGGAACATACCGTACCTGATTCCTAAGAAGTTCTTCACCAAATTGAATAGCACGAGTAGGGACTTTTTGTGGCATGGCACCCGAAATAGAGTGGCGTTATGGAAGCTACAGAACTTCCATGACAAAGGAGGGATAAAGCTGCCCAACTATGAAGCGTACTATGTGGCAAGCCAGATACAGTATGTTGCCAAATGGCTCTCTGACGAAGAGACCTCGGAATTTAGGCTGTTTGGGCGTGATTGAGCACCTTTTTATTTGAAAGAGATGATGTGGGTACCCAGGGTGGAAATGGTGGGGCGCGCTAAAATGATGCTACTGGGGTGGAAGGTGTGGCGCAGGGCATGTCAAACGATGGAGAACCCGTCACCATGCTCACCGCAGATACCACTGGTTGCATTGACGGGGGCAGACGCGTAGCTACGAATGATACTCAGGAACCACTGGGAACCAGCTGGGGTGGCAACAATGGGTGATATTTGGCGGGAGGGCTCTAGTATTACTCTTGAGGGGCTGCGGTAAGAAACTGGGTTGCACGAGGGCCAGTATATTACGTATCAGAGTGGTACAGAGGATTAAGAGAACATGGCCTGAAGCAGTGTTGGAGGAAGAATCAGATGCCACCATAGACGTGATATATGACATAGCTGAGGGGGGGGTCATGAGATTTCCAGATTGTATGAAATGCTGATTTCTAAAGTGGGGAAGGAGGTCACGCAGTTGAGACTAGGCTGGGAAATGGAGGTTGGAGCCCTGATGGGAGACAGGATGTGGGAACGGGTGCAGGGGTATCATAAGAAGGTGTCTAGAAACGCGAGGCTGAAACAGATTCAGCTGTACATAACGCATAGGGCATATATGACGCCTTGGAGGATATTGAGGTTTGAAAATGCAGGACGGCAGGCATGCCCCAAGTGTGATGAGGAGAACGCGGGCATGGTTCATATGTTCTGGTCATGCCCGATCATAGAGTGTTTCTGGGGGGGGAGTGAAAGGGAAACTGGAAGAAAAAGGGGTCAAGATTGTAGTGGATACAGTGTGGGCCTGTCTGCTGGGGGGGTTCCCCAGACCACAGAAGCTCAGGCACGTGAGTAAGCTGAGGGATCTGGCTTATGTGCTTGCAAAGGGGAGGATTGCCATGGGATGGAAGTCATGCCATGTGCCAAAGGTAGAGGTGTGGTGGAGGGATTTGCAAAAATGGGCGGAAGCCGAAACCATGGCATGGCAAGAAGCGAGTAGCACAGGGGGGGAGGAGGAGACTGAGTCCCTGATGGCCTGGAAATCACTGATAGCTGAACTGTTTGGGTCATTAGATGACCCGGCGGAGCCTGTAGAAGAGAAGACCGAACCACAGGATGCGGAAACTGAAGGTTTAATGCAATAGACTCGTAGAGGGGGGTGGGGTAAGGGAAGTAGTGGTTAGAAGTTAAGAAAGTGTAATGAAACTGTTGGAACATGCACTGTTTGTTTGGTTTGTATTGTTTGGTTGTTTTTATAATTCAATAAAACGTTTAAAAAAAAAAGTTTAAAAAAAAAAAACACATTCAGGCAGACCCGACACTCACCCCACCCTCGCATCTAAACATAAACTGAACTTGCACACAAAAACAAACATTCAGGCAGACCCGACACACACCCCCCCACCCGCATCTCAACATGCACTTTCACACAACAACAAACATTCAGGCAGACCTGACACCCTCCTCCGCCCCAGCATCTCAACATACACTGCACTTGCACACAAACACATTCAGGCAGACCCGACACACACCCCACCCCCGCATCTCAACATACACTGAACTTGCACACAAACACATTCAGGCAGACCCGACACACACACCCCCTCCGCATTTCAACACACACTGCACTTGCACACAAACACATTCAGGCAGACCCGGCACACACACCCCCTGCGCATCTCAACACACACTGCACTTGCACACAAACACATTCAGGCAGACCCGACACACACACCCACTCCGCATCTCAACACAAACTGCACTTGCACACAAAGACATTCAAGCAGACCCGACACACCCCCACCCCCGCATCTCAACATACACCGCAGACATACAAATACACCCATACACACCCCCCACCACCACATCTCAACATACATACAAAAACAAAACACACAGTCAGGACGGACCCGAGACAGACACACAAACACACACACACAAACATACATCCCCCCCACCATGTACTTACCCAGACTTGCTGGAACGCTGGTGAGGCTTCTGGCACTACGGCTGGCGTGGGAGTAACAAGGCTGAAATGCCTTCCGGCATCAAGCCTTACGGGCCACGCCAGCCGTAGTGCTGGCACTCCATTGGTGCAGCACACACGCACTACATGGCTCATAGGAGCAGCGTGGTTCGTGTGCACTGAACCAATGAGGGCCAGTGTTTTGTCCGGCCCGGAAGACAACAAAGACTTTCCTAATGGAGGGCGGCCGATGCTGCTTGCAGGCCGCCCTCCATTAGGAAAGTCTTTGTTGCTGGCGGGCCGGACAAAATGGCATGGCGGGCCGCAACTGGCCCGCGGGCCGTATGTTGTGCACCCATGCTCTAGTTAGTCTTTCCTGAATACCAAATCTACCTTGACAAAATCCTACCAATCCCATCCCTCTGATTATCATTTCCTGCAATCCAACCGGCTCAGAGAAAACACTACCGTTCCCACAACCCCCCCCTTTGTCTTCCGACAATAATCCTGGTCATTCCAGTTTGTTCCACACACCCCACAAATCTCACCCTTCCAAACTTACCCAAATCACTAGCAAGAGAAATATAAACCCATATAACACCTCTTCCTCTCTATACCCCGTAGGATACTCAAATTCTCTAACTTCCCCCCCTTGCCAACACCAACCCCTTTTCACAATGGACATGTAATAGGACTGTTCGCCTGACATGTCCCAACACAAGGGTCAGGCAAGGTCAGGCAATTGACTTGAATCACGCACACCTGACGGCCCTTTACTTTCCCCACAGGGATAAAAGGTGAAGCAAGAGGGCACAGTACATGCACAGCAGACAGCAAGATGGCTAACCAGGCCCGGCAGTTCAAGAGACAGAGAAAGGTTGCGGGAATCGAGAGGGTGGCGAGGAGAGAAACAAGCTTGCCCTTTTCATTCCAGGCCCACGGACCCTTTGTGGAAGAGAGCATAAGACCGCAAACCATAACTAAATTATCTTGCAGCAGATGTCAACAGTACACGAGGCAAGCCTACACCGATAAGTAGGAGCGAGGGAAGTCGAGGGGAGAACCAATAAGAACCGGGCTGTGTTGAGTGAGAATCGCAAAGTAGCAAGTTGGAACCAAGTTCAATGAACTGTGAAAAGCGTTAAGGGGAGACCAGCTGCAGAGGGGTACCGGCGCCACGTGGGTGTTAACTCAAGACACTCTGGTCAATCCTCATCTGAGCAGAACTACAAGTACTAGAAGGCCGTAGGATGTCAAAGTGGTCACACAGTAGGTCTAGTAAAATCCCAGTACAATCAAAAGACTTTGATCTACAAACTGAAAGAAAGTAGGGAAGTGAATCCTGTAAACATTGAACATTTGGGAATATGAAGTTGGCAAGAGTGAACCCAACCGAGGGATGCTGACGAGGAGGGGGCAAGTCTAAAGTCCAAAGAAACAGTCTGTTGACAAACGTGAACCCGGCCGAGGGATAAGATATGATAGGTTATTTATAACACGTTTAATACCCAGAGGTTTCTAAGCGCGGACCCAGGGATCGAATGTAACGCTTACCTTAGACTCCTCGGGGACACCACGTGATATTCGGAAACTTCTCAGGGTGCGCAGTTATCTTTTGTTCACTATTCCAACTGGACTCTCAATCTATGCCATAAAAACAAATTACCACACCAAATAACTGAGTGATTCCTGAAGTAGGGGAAAATAAGAACCTTTTCCAAAAAACTGCATAGTTTGGTTACCTTAGTTGGTGATTTAGTTAGCTCTCCATCCTGCTTCTGCGCAGGGGCGCGTGTTCTGAAGAAGGGATGTGAGAAGGAAGGATGAATTGCCCAATATGGAATTTACCTATCAACAGAACTACACTAATGTGACTGGAGGATGAAGGGAACACTACGGAACTCCTAGAAACACCTAAAAGGGTACACTTCCTAACAGTGCTCAGACAGGAATGGTGTCGCTAGCCAACTAATTGCAAGAAACACCCAAATGTGTCTAGAAACTGAAGTGCACAACTCGAAAGATTTTAGATTCCTAAATGTGTAAACTTAGTGTACCTAATGACGACAGAAAACACGAACACTACTGTTCCTAGAATCAATATTCTCCACACAACCCCCTTAGCTCTGTGAGGCAGATACAACTAGTATGGTTTTAGCATTCACTTGCGCACTAAGAACGAATGAGTGAAGAGCCCCTAAGGCACCTTTAGTAATGGAGAAAACTAGATGAGTAAAAATACTTGCTGTGATACAAGGGGCGACAACTGGAACGAGCGCCACGAAAATTCTCCTCACAAATTACGCCAAAAGTAAAAGCGTATACTGCCAGCTTAGCTGACGAACGCCAACTTCACACAGGGTTCACAGAAAAAGGAACTGCGGACTGGACGGGAAAGCAATAACCAGGGCACTACTAAAAGGGTATCTATGAAATACTAAGGAAGCTGAGGAATTCCTGTCAGAGGACTGAACCGCGGTAAGCGTTCGCTGAAACAGCTGAAGACGCGAAGCGCCGTTGAGCAAAGGGGAGGGGCTTAAATACTCAGAGTGACAGAAAACTAGACTGCTGGCCCAAACTAGAGGTTGTAACATTAGGCCGCCCTGTTGGGTGATGAGGAAGAGTCTAACCTACCTATCCTTAGACCAGCAGGAAATCTTGGAAATTCTTTTGCGAGGGAACCCCGTAATCATGACATCGAACCTGTGTTGCTACATGTCGTCTTGCTTCCAAGGCAAGCACGTTGCTGCTGAGCTATCATCCCGGGATGTCCACTATGAACTGTTTTAAAGATATTAACATTTGAGAAGGGTCCGAGTCTGACTAAGGGAGATCAAGGGGTGAAGCTATCGCCTAAAGTTCATGGTAAAAAGACCAAAAATCGAGAAGGATCCAAGCCAGAGAAAAGCCAGAGTGAACCCAGAGGAGAGAGGCTGAAAGCAAATAGGGGTCTGCGCCCAGAAGAGGGAGACCCAGGGGGTGGATCGTTACCGCCCCACTACCGTGTGAACGGAACTTTGAGTTAAAAGTAATGAGAAGTGTCAGGGCCCAGAAGAGGGGGACCCAGGGGTGAACCATTATTACCCTAAAGAACTTTCATTTTTTAGAGACTTTTGTTTTATTTATATTGAACACGCCAGGCCCTCAAAGGCAAAAGACTTTCAGAGGAAACGAGATTTGGCCATCGACGGTCCTGAGAACTGCCATTGGAACTGTCGTCTCGTGCTGGAGAAGCCTGAGACTGCTGTGCTCCGAGATCCTGCCTTACCCTGTGCTCAAAACGTGGGGAAGGGAGGCTCAGGCTATCGCATCCTGACATTATTTGAGAGCACTTTCTTTCTTTTCTTGAAAACTATCCCACACCCTTTTTTGTATATGTTGTAAGGTTGGCAATAGGTTTCTTAGTATAGGCCTTTAAATTCGACACAAAGCCAGTAGGACTGCCTTATTTTTCATTTGATGGTTGACGCTTACTCCCATCTTAGATTTAGATTAGGCGCTTTTCCAACCTGCATTCAGCATGCATTGTTCAATAAACATCCTTGAACTGTGATCACTTGTGTCCATCTTACTTGTTGCCACCATGAGTTCCTTACAAAGCACAGACACCATTGATAGTTGTGCATGAAGTTGAAACCCATTCCTGGCAGGTGAGTAAGCCAGGTAAAGATTAGTTGCTTTCAAGCAGGACATTTTGTTATAAGGAAGGTTGTGTGTGAAGATGAAAGCCATTCCTGGCAGGCAAGTGAACCAGAAAAGGAACAGTTGTTTACAAGAAGAGAACTTTGCTGCTATAAAGAGTTCTGAGGAAAAAGGATATTTAGCTTATCATTGATTTATCCTCCTGACAAACTATTGTGTAACAAGAGACCTTTGCTGTGCTGTCCAGACAAAAATATTCTATGGAAAGGATGGTTGTGACATTATTCTAAGTAATCATTTTTACATTTTAGGAAGAATACTTTGTGGAAGAAACAGGTGCTTTTGTTTTGAACAAGTGTTTTGTGAAAGAGACATTTTCTTTACCCATTTGAAAGAAGTGTTAGATGAAAGAGACATTTCTCATTGAACTGAATAGAACATTGTTGAAGCAGAACTCGTTCAAAGGTCATCCTGAATTGATTCAGGAGAAGGGAAGCAAATCCTGCCCACAAGGATAACTTTGTGGGAAGTTAAGTTTGGACGTTTGCACATTTTGGTTAAACTAAAACAGACATATTTTCCTTATGCACTTTGATTGTATGTATTAGTCTGAGGGTCAGATACATTTGGACACAGTATTTTTTCTTTAATTTTTAGTTTTCTAGGTAGGAACCTTCTGGTTAGGATAGAGACAGATAGGCATTGATCCCATTCCCTTTTAATTTTAATAAATATGTCAAAAGTTAAGAAAACTACAACTTTGTGTCAGTCTTTCATTTCTGACCCCTGACACTCGCAATATCTGCCGAGGGCAGGCAACTTTGATTTATGTGAGGGGTCAGAAATGTGAGACTCATGACTGTGTTTAGTTTTCTCAGGTTAGGACATTTTATTGTACACAAAATTATAAAATAAACCCTAACTAAACCTACTCTACCAGGGGATTCCCTACCTAGTCGAGGATCTATGGAAACAACTCTTAGCCCTCACAAAACATGCAAAAGCAACATGAAACAACAAATAAAAGGTTACCAAACACCCACTGTCTTGGGTGTCTTCAAGTGGTCCTGGGTAGATCTTGCTCCCCAGGAATGTCCCAAGTTCAATTGCTTCCAAGGAACAAAAAGTCTTAACCAAAGTCTTCAAAAGGTCCTTTAAACAAAGTTTCACAGACATATAAATCCAATGGCAGAAATCTTGTCTTTGCTTGATGATAAGATTCTCCTTTTACAGTTCCACAAAGAAACCAATGGGGGTTTCTGGATGACTTTGTTATAGGAAAGAATAGGAAAAGTGGAAGACAAAAGTACCACTTCCCCTGTGACAACCTCTCTGCTTTCAACTTCTGCAGCGTCTTTTATACACAGTTTTCCAGGATGCTTCTGCTTAAGGTTTTCTCTCTTCTTTAGCAACTTCCTTCTACTATAAAACTGGGAGCAGGCTCACTTGCCCACAGTTGGCTTCCACCTCTACTTCTTCCAGTTTTCACAATTCTGACAAGAATATTGATGACCAGTTCTACTACTGCTACAACTACTTCTGAGATTAGATATGTTTGCTGCTATGACTGCAATTTCAAGATTAGGCAACTTCAACTCGGCTCTTTCAACCTCTACAGGTTGGCAAGGCACTCTTCTCTATTGTTTGGCAAGAAAGGGCAGCCTCTTTACCTTTCCTTCTGTCTTGTAACTACCACAAAGTCTGCTTCTAGCTTTTAGACCACTTCTCCTTTCAAATAGTCTTAGCCATGAGATTTTAAAACAACTTCTTGTAACGAGTACCCAGCTCCCTTCCCCAGCTTCATATACACCTTTCCTCCAATGGTTATCGCAAAGCTGCTGTGAAACTCTTTCAGCTTTGGAGGATCTGGTTACATTTAATTTAGAAGACTCTTGGGTAACAACAACTTCAACAAACTGGTGTATAGTTCTTAATTGAGCGGGACACACTTTATAAAAGTGGGTGTGGGTAATACTTGTTCTTGCTTCAGCTTCAACCACTTGTACGACATAGAATATGTTACAAGATGTGGACTTCTTACTGAAAATGAAATTAGGCATAGATGATTTCGTTTCACTCGAACTGCCACTTCAAAGAGAGAAGCATTACCACCTTTCGGCCAGCATTCAGCTTTCAAGGTATCGGGAAACATTGTCTCATGCGCTGCCTCTTTAAACGGTGCTTGCAACACTTCAGGAAAGTTAGTTCTACTTAAATTAAGCCACTGGCAACGATTTCCATATTAACAGGAGCCCTGCGATTGCTCGGCAACAAAGCAATGCTGATATTAGGGAAAAGAAAGTCTTACTACACACAAGCGTTTTACATAAGCATGTGTTGTATTTCCATTAAGAGAAAGACTTCCCACTTCTGCGATTAACTTCTACTCGCTTACATGTATGCGCAAGTGCAATAAAAGCTGGCTACAGTTACCGGCAAGGTAGTTATATTGTTCAGGAGTCTAAAGCTTCCTTTTCTGACTCCCAATTACAACGGCTGCAGTCTGCTGCTGCCTCCCGGTTTGGTTTCTTCTCCTGCTACTACTGCGGGCACTCTTGGGATCCACACCCCTCCGCTGCCTGGGTGTCTTGTATCTGGCTTCATCAAGGGAGAGCCTCCTAGTTTCCAGTTTCCCTCGTCTTGCTTCTGCACACAGGCCTTGGGGGAATGCACGACTTCAGTTCTGTATTCACAGTAATTAGGCGCACCCGGAAAGGCTGCCTAATGGTTCCAGTGCTGCCACAGTCAAACAGGGTTTGTGAGTACAGGAACAACTCAGAGCCTGCAGGTGAAATCTGCCCTTCCTCTGCTCCGGCGTCCCTTGTGAACTGCCAGCCTCGTGCTCTGTTTCTACTGCCGACTTTCCAGCTCCTGCTCATGCTTCTTTCTACTGCTTCTACCTTCTGCAGCCTTTAATGCCCCTCCGTTGGGCTAATTGGTTTCAGGTACAGGCCCTTCAGACCATTAGGCTTGCCTGCCTGACTTGGACTTCTGCATGCCTTGTCAGCCCTCTTCTTCTTCACAGTCCCTGAGGTTTCTGGGACTTGCAATTTATTTTGGGAAGCTTCAATTCCACTTCTTTAGAATGGCAAAAAGCCATATAAAAGTAGGGTTATGGGGAAAATGAAAAAGGGGTTCTTCCCGGTCTGATTCCCCGACCCCCATATGACCCTTGTTGTGTCTTGTGTTCCCTGCCTTGGTACTGCAAGAATGCTTGCTTGAGAGAATGCCTGGTGGAATGTATGCCTGTGGAATGTTGGTGAGTGCCCCTGTAAGTTCCACGAATGTCAGTTGGAGTGAAGCAGACAGAGAGTGGAGGTCGGTGGATGTCTTCTGTGTACCTTCCTACTTACCCTTGAATTTACCTGATGTATATACCTTGTCACTGGAACTTAGTAAATAAGTTAACTTCCCTTACCTGCAGTATCAGACTTTCATTTCACCCCGCTACACTGGTGACGAGCTGGCTTGAGGGAAGGGCCAGGAACCTGCAGCTGTCCAGAGTGAGAAACACCTAGAAGCAAGGAAGGGAGACGTTGAGACCAGAGCAGGAGACATCCACCACCCCCCGCCCCCCAAAGGTGAGCTGACCCCTGTCCCATAGCACAACTGATGTTGCATGGCAGGAATGAGGCAGCTGGGGGCGGGAGTTAAATGTAGTACCAGTGGGGTCACCTTACAGTTTTGGCCATTGGGGCAGTAATTACCAGTGGGGCCACCTTGCAGCATTTGGCCACTGGGCAGCAATTACCAGTAGGACCAACTTGTAGTTTTTCAGCCACTGGAGGCGGCTGGTATTTCCAGCCTGGGAGAGACTAAGGAGTTGGAGCACAAACAGTGGGGCCACCTTGCAGCATTTGGCCACTGGGCAGCAATTACCAGTAGGACCAACTTGCAGTTTTTCGGCCACTGGAGGTGGCTGGTATTTCCAGCCTGGGAGAGACTAAGGAGTTGGAGCACAAACAGTGGGGCCACCTTGCAGCATTCGGCCACTGGAGGCAGAGCTTGGAGATTAGCAGAAGCGGTCCGCTTGCCAGTGCCATTGTCACTATCAGCGCTATGAAGAGTGGAGTTACCCAAGGAACCCGGTAGGCTGGAGGCGATATCAGCTAGCACACGATAGCAGGGCTTGGAGCCGTTGCGATCCGGGCCTGAAGTATGTTAAGAGGTATACAGAGCTCCACTCTGATCGCTGTATCTAAAGTTATGGAGACATGTGAGAACGTTGGGCAAGGCACGTCTCTTTGGACATCAAAGAAAAGAATATGCTGCGTCGCCCTGCGTGACATCGATGGGCTTTGGAGTGCGCAATTGAAAATGGTGATTCGGCAACTCCGGAGAGCAGTGCACGGCTCGTCATCCTGCAAAGCTGAGAATGCGAGATTTTTTTTTAAAAAAAAAAAAGGGAAATAGAAGCACTGTGCTAACGTTGCGATGCGGAAGTACGATGGGTCACTATGGGGTTGGAGAGGTCAGTTCTTTTTCTTTTGACTGCAACGCCAGCAAGAGGAAACACCGGCACTTTATGAGGCAGTACGACTTTTCAGCTTGCATCCTGCGTTAGGTACAGCAATTACCGGCTTTGCTTAGGCACTTTATTTAGATGATGTTTACTTTTTCAGTGCAGCAAAGGTTATGTTAATTGTGCTGACCCTGTGTTCCTCTGATTTTGCGATTTTTTGATCATCCAATGATTATGTTATGCTATGACCAGTGAACTGGGGATGAGGCTCATTCCTGAATTTGGATACTGTGTAATGGCAATGTTAAGTGTCATGTGAGTACTGTAGTGGGTGTGTGGTCTTTGTGCTGGTGTTACAGTTTCCTTGTGGGGCAGTGACATGCAATAGGGTTTGAGACCTGGACTTGGCAGCATTTGTCTTAGTAGTACACTTGACGTGGCCTCTGTTAATAGCAATTGCAAAGTATTAAGCATGGAATGATCTGATTATTTAAAATGACAGCAAATGTAAGTGCTGTGTTTGTATCTTGTCCAACACAATTTTGCCTCCACAGGACCATCAATGATGTTGGACTTAATTAGCTCAGGGCATGAAGTCTATTAGAGTAGGGTTTTGTTTTTACTTGCTATGCTTTAAATGTTATTTTTGCCAATGCTTGTGTGTTGAGGCTGTTATACATGTGTATGTATTGTGTTGTAAATCCAGCCTGTTGGCTTAGCAAACCACTGGTTTGGGACGGCCTATATCGTGTGTTTATGTGTTTGCAGCACAGTGTCCACTGTGGGGCTCGACCTGTCTGTGGTGGTGCAGTGACCGCTGAAAGAGCCTGACCTGACCGTGGGCCATCCAGGGTGTTGAGACACCCGGCACTTGGTGGTCTCTGACCATGCCCGTTACTGGGGCTTGGAACCTGAAGTTGTCTCACCCGCTATTCCCCAGAGATCTGTCATCCAGGTGGCCAGGACACGCCCATCGCTTTTGGACCCAGTTCCTGGGGGTTGTCCAGTGCGGGAGGATCACCAAGTCCCTAAACACGTGAAGACGCTGGGCATCTTTATGGACTCTCATCTGTCCTTTAAAAGGCATGCAGTATATTTAAAATCTACATGTGCCTTCTATTTCAATTTGCTAGACAGGTAGAGGGGTCCTTGGCGAGTGGGTGTGGGACAACGGAGAGCGAGACGCAGTATCCCGCTCCCAATAATACCTTTTCCCCATCCTACCAGGTAGGATACGTAGGAATTCAACCCCCACCGACTTTCCTGAAACAAACACTTTCTCACGGACAGGTCACCATGAGCAACAATGGACTAACACCTGAGCCCTATATCTGACATGTTCCAAAACCAGATTCAGGCAATCACTGATAATTACACAAACCTGACTTCCATCACACTTCCCCACACGGATAAAAGGAGGAGCACAAAAGCACACTCTGAGCGAACAAAACACAGGAAACAGCAGTTCCGAGATGGCAGTTTAATACGAGGAGAAGGAAAGCGAGACCAGAAAGGGTTGCAAGAAGGGAATTGCCCTTGACCTTTTCAGGGCCAGACCCAGAGATAAAGCGGAAGAAAGCTGCATTGTGTGTAGAAGATGTGACTTTCCTGCATCGACAGCCGAGGCAGGGAGGAATGATTGCTGCCGTGGTACTGTCCTTGGCTCTGACAAGAAAGCCGCTCCATTAACGCCAGCACAGCTGGTGAGTCGGGGAGACCGATAGCAGACCGGTCTGTGTTAGAACCAAGATTGCAAGCAGCAACATTGTATGAAGAAATTGACAGGGAACAAGGTACAGGGCGTGCATGGCGAGCGAAGCAATTGTAATTGAGAATCCAAGGAATGCTTGAACTTTGTAAACCAAGGAAGATATCGTATACAGAGTGGTCCGGTGGCACGTGGTTGCCCATTCTAAAGCCTCTACACAGTATCGAACAATAAGGAGAAAGATTTGTGAATTGTGACATCCAAGTGGTCCTTTAACAGGTCAAGCCAAACCCTGTGCACATTCGAAAGTCTTCGATAACTAATGTGAACTGTAAATTGGTCTGAACCCAGCTGAGGGAGACTAATTGTGAGAAGGGGATCTGAGCTCGGTTGAGGGAGATCCGGGTTGAACCGTGAGTCACCCCGGTGAATATTTGGAAAGGAACTTTGTTCAACACATCAGGGCCCCTAAATCAAGAGACTATGATTACGTAATAGACTTGGGCATAGAAGGCCCCGATGCTTGTAACAGAACTGTGTCCTCATGTCGAAAAAGCCCAAGAGTGTGCTATGCTCGAGTGAACCACCTTGTCGCGTGCTGAAAAAATGGGGACGGGAGGCCAATGGCCTACACATCCTAACTTATCATTTTGTGAACACTTCTTTCTTTTTCATGAGCATTTTCCCACACTATTTGTAAATTAGCTGTAAGGATTGGCAAGTTTTTTTTTTTTTTTTTTGTATAGGCCCTTTTATTTTGTCGAGACTCCACTAGGACTGCATTATTATTATTATGTGGTGGTCCTAGCTTGCTACCATCTTAGAATCAGGTTTAGATAGGCGTTTTTCACACCCTTAGAGAAAGGGTCAATAAACACCATTGAAATGTGGTCACTTGTGCCCGTCTTACTTTGATACCATGCCTACCTTACACCAGCACCAATTTTCAGGGGTGTTCTGCCACCCAAGCCATCAATATTGGGGTGGTGGACACTGCACTTGAGGGGGTTTCCTGTCCGTGCCTTGGGGAGTTGGACACTGGTACCTTAGGGGGTGGTGCTCTCCACCTACTTGTGCATGGCAGTGGGTGCCAGTGCCTGTGCCTTTTGAACCTTAATCTTTTGTTCTGTATCAAAATAATAGAAGATGTCTGTTGTTAGGCTTGCGACAGACTGAGTGTTTCGTATGGTTGCTTGGCTTCATTGTAGGTTGTTGAAGGGACGAGGTAGGTGAAATTGTGTCTCCTTGTTCTTCAGAATTAAGCGAGTGGGATTTGGATTGGAGTTTGGAGTTGAGGCGGCCAGAGTATTGTTGGTTTTATACTTTGGTCGCATTACCCCGTTTATTTTCCGTGTGCTTCTTTCTGTACCATTATCTGTTGAGGAGGGAGATGTGTTGTGCCTTGTGTTCCCCGTCTTGGTTCTGCATAAATGCTTGCTTGAGAGAATGCCTGGTGGAATGTATGCCTGTGGAATGTTGTGGTGTGAGTGCCCCTGTAAGTTCCATGAATGTCAGTTGGTGTGAAGCAGCCTGTGAGTGGTGGCCAGTGGATGTCTCCTGTGTACCTTCCTACTTACTTAACCTTGGACTCACCTGATGTATATACCTTGTCACTGGAACTTAGTAAAGAAGTTCACTTCCCCTACCTGCACCATCAGACTTTCATTTCACCCGCTGCAATCCTCCCACAGTACACCACCCCAGGGTCGGGATCGGAGAGCACCTGCCTTCCCCATGCCACATGAGAAGGGCCCCATACCAGGTTCCTGGGGGGAATCCTGTCGGATTCTCCACAATTCTGTATGTGCACACCTAGTGTCCCTACCAGATGCGCCAAGTTTAGGAGATCACATAGGTGCTAGCAACCTTGACCAGTGCTTGCAGAACAGAACTTTTAGTCCATTATAGTATGCATGGTCAAATTATCTTTGAAGAGAACGAATGGGAAAGCCAACAGAATAAGAATCCTACTTTTGCCAAGCTGAGCTCCACGCTGGATAATGAGAAGTTAGTTATCGTGAGAATCCGGAGGGTATCCTCACGTCTGAACCCCTTAGATCCTCTACACAGGTAGCCAGGAAAAGGCCATCACTGTTGGATCCCAACCTTGGTGCAGAGAAGCGAGGGAGAATCACCTGGGTGGAGGATCCTTGGGACGTGGGGTGCCCTTGGGTGAAACATGGTATCCCCCTTTCACTAGTGAAAACCAAACCAACCCTTATGGGCTATTATAAGCCAGCTCCCCTCATTTCTCCATCATTGACACTTGACAGTACTTGGACGAAGAGGCAACTAAGAACAATGAAGACTATGCTCTTTTACCACTCTAGTACGGGGAAGAGGAAGATGCCTGCTAGGAGTAGTGAAGGTCAGGCATGTCCCTTTAAAGGGAGTCAGGCAGGACTGAATAATCATTCACACCTGCAGCATGTCAAATGGGCTCAGGTGTATAAATGGAGCCCAACCCAGTGGCAGGGGACATCGACAGAAGGACCAGGAGGCCATTGCGTGCAGCAGAGGATCGTTCAGCATGGCATGGGAGTAAGGACTCCCTGGAGTGGACCATGAAAGGTGAAGGGAGCTGTGCTGGAAGGCTACCCTTTTCCTCTATATTTAAAGTGCTCTTTCCCGTAGTGGAGGACGACCCCAGGAGTGTCTGAGGGGCAGAAGATGGAGCCCTGGCACTAGAGGAAAAAGGCTGTGATATCCTCGCTGCAGCCAAAACATTCTAAGCAACCATTGAGTTTCTGGGGTTTAAGAAGCCTGTGTGTGAATTTCATGAAATACATTGTATCGGAGTGGTGGCGTGCGGCAGAAGGCACGTTTTCGAAGGTCTCTGAACAGTTCAATTACATTTATGCTTGTTAAGTATACAAGAAAGGGGGATACTTTGTATCAGAGGGGACACGTGTGGTGAGGAACACGTTCCCGAAAGTCTTTGAACACCGAACTATCTAATTAATGCAAATTAAGCAGTTATATCTGTCTACCATTAAATGAAAGGGAATACCTTGCATTAGAGTAAACACGTGTGATGAGAAACCTGTCTTCAAAGGTCTCCGCTTATTGAATAATATATTTAAAGTGAAATGAACATTTATTGAACTCTATATGAAGGGAAAACAAATCTTAAACCAGAGGTTTAACTATTGAACACTAAATTGAATTAAGACTTTGCTGCTAAACAGAACCCAATGCTTTGAAACTAAAAGGTGACGAGAACAGGCCGACAAAGCACACTGCAGCATGATAAGAGACAATTTCAACCTGTAGGAAAACTACAAACATTATTTAGACAATTTCAACCTGTGGGAAAACTACAAAATCATTTGAACTGTGCATTTGATAATAACATTAACAAAACTGTGGAAGATTAGCCGGATCTGTGGCTCAGTGGACTAATGCATCCAGATGTATACGATCTGCCCTCAAATGTTTTGTTCGCGGGCACACTGCCCGTATTAAAACTGCTTGGGCCCCGTTTTGACCGTTCATTAACAACGAGGGTCCAAGCAATCTTTGGCCCTCTGCGTCCATTGTTAAGGATGTGGGTGACACCCCCGCAACCCACTTTTGACCCACTTACCTTCAGAAACATGAGGAGCAAAGGACACCCCCGCAACTGCTGCTCCTCATGTTCTGGTAAGTATGTCAAAAAGGGAAGAAGGTTAAAAGGCACACCTATAATTAGGTCAAAAAGACCTAACGTAAAAAACTGAACAAACAAATTGGGTAATTCCAATGCATCCACTACAGGGACCTGTGTTTGACCTCATGGTCGAATCCCGGCAGGTCCACTAGGCCCTTCATCCTTCTGAGGTCGATGAAATGAGTACCATTAAGTTGGGTAAGAATAAACATCTGTTATTAGCGCAGTGATGCCCCTTCAGGGGTGAACATGCGCTTTACAAATACGCCTGCTATGTTATGTTACATACATTTTGTGTTTCTTTTGGAACTGTGTTTTGGAACTTGGGGAAAGGAACCCTGTGTCTTGATTAGAAGCCTTTCATCTCCAGGTCATTTTCTGTGATTTGGAACTTGGGGAAGGAAATCCCGAGTCCTAACTTGGGGAAGGCAACCCAGAGACCTGAAGAGACTTCTTTGCATTCCAATTCTAAATAAGGGAATTTTTAAACTTTATTTTGGTTAACTGTTTTATGCTTGGGGGAAGGGAGCTGAAAGGAAGCTGCGAGCTGGAAGAAGCTCAGGTCTTTATGTTGAACACCGTTTTCTGTTGGTTGCTGACATCCCTACACGTTGTATAGTTATAGTTGTGAGGGCAAGCATAGGTTTTGGACACAGATTCCCAAGTTGAACTCTTTGACTCAGAATCTCCTTAGTTTTATTTAGATAGGGATATCCCACCTTAGCATAGAAGTTAGGCCTTTTTCATTCTGGTTTTTAAGTTGCTAAAAATTGACCGTTTGAAATTTGAATCTGTTGTCTCTGCCCTTCTTCATGATGCCTTTACATTACTCAGTTTCGGTCCATAACATCAAAACAATAAATGTGCTGGCTCCTGAGAAAATTAGGTCTTTAAAAAAAATGAAACCAAAAAGAACACTTGGTTCAGTGGGGAAGTGATCTTGCATGGGAAGATTAAGAGAACCTGTGAAATACATTGCCGCAGGGATCAGTGTCCTGAAACTGAAATCGCTTATAAAAAGGCAGTGGCAGGTTACAAAAGAAAAGTCACTGTCGGCTAAACAGGATGATAATACAAGAATTGCAAGCACCAAATCAAGTAATCAGGGACTCTTCTATACTGAAGGAGCTAGAAATGCAAGACATCTCCAACTCTGATCATATAAAATGTAACATCTGGTGTCAGAATGTTCAAAATGAATTCATGAAGAATATTGACATGCACCAGCTAGCCATCAGAGAGTGGCAAAAATGCCTACAGATACTTGCCCTTGTGCAATACCAGTTTGTAATTCTTCATCTATCGCAATTAACATGAATCCCCCAAAGTTCATATTTCAGCAGGTTTCCCAAAGTGAAGTGCATAAAAAGGTGACAGGATTGAAACCTACCTATTGTAAAGGGGATATCTGCCCAGCAATGTAATCAAGGATGTATTAGATCCTCTCACTCCGTGGATTACAAAAATGGTTAATTCTTCTTTCTCATCCTCATGTATACCCATCTGTTGAAGGAAGTGTGGATTACCCAGTTATTAAGAAAGGAAACTTGGGCCTAGAGGTTGTGAGTAACAGGACAGCGTACCTTCAGCTCCAGGAGCATATTGAAAGGAATGCCTTACTCACGAGCTGTCAAACGCAGAGACTGCCTTCAACGACCAATAAACACATTTCTTGGGAATTGTCGAGAATGGCCATGTTGATGCTCCTCGACTTGTCCGCCGCATTTGACCTGGCTGACCATTTTCTGTTATTGAATGGGCTTACTGAGATTGCGAATTTCACAGATTGCGTGGTAGCATAGATTGGATCTTTTCTCAGCCCTCGCAAGCAATCAGAGAATTTAAGGCTCAGTCTGTCCAGCTGTTGTGTGGTGTTCCACAGGGTTCTTGCTTTACCCCAACATTGTTCAACATATACACACTTCCATGGTTTGATCTCTTGGATAGTTCTGGGGTCAATTACATGAACTACGCAGATGACACTCAGATCATTTTTGAACTCTTGGGTGACTACGATCTAAAAATCATAAATTAGACCTACTGTCATGCAACATCAACACTAACTTCCCACCTGGAGACGGCGGCACATGGGTGGCCCATCTCAGCAGAAGTGCGGGATGCCTTCAGGGTCTGCGGCGTCGGACTGCGAGAGCCAAGGGTCGCTGGTGACATCTGCGACTCGACGCCACACAGCAGTGCTGACATCACGGCACTTAAGGCAACGTTATGGATGGAGGCTGCCATGGCGCTTGTGGTCCCCGTGGAACTACATACTTACGGCAGCATTTTGGTAAAGGCAAGCAGACATCGAACCCTCGCCAAATCCGAGATCCAGTGAAGTAACTGGAAATCTACGCGCCCCTGCGTCAGAAGCAGGATGGAGAGCTCGTCCATACAGAAATTAAGGTGAGAGTCTGCGGAAGGCACAGCTAGGGTTCGAGGAGGGTGAGAAAAGGAAAAAGGGGGAATCTCACACACAATCTAGCAGACAGTTAACTCCCTTTTCCCCATCTACAGAAGGATTATTCTACGGGCCAGACAGACGAGGTTTGGGGGTCCAGTCCATCTTCCAAGCACTACGCTTTACCGTGGAAGAAGTTGTAGCAGTCCAGAACGGGTCGGCGCCTCCGTGGGAATCAGGTGAGCGTTACATCAATCCTGGCGTGTGCTCTCGTCAAATCAAAACCTGTCTACTGCAACAGTCTGTTGGCAGGCTCATCTGGTGCCAACATGAAAACATTAGAGACCATTCAGAATGATGCAGTAAGGGCCACTCGCGGGTTGGGCAGGAGAGGGCACCTATCTGAAGCAAGAAAATCTCTTCACCGACTCCGTCACATGGGGAATTTCACATAAAATGCACACATTGACTTATAAATGTCGGTGTGCAATTGCCCCACGATATCTGTCTGACCGGCTTAAAGATGTTCCCAAGCCGAGACTGTTGGGGTTAAATGATACTCAAACAAGGATTTGGGAGAGCCCAAATAACCACTTTTAACAAAAATGTCCCTCTACCCTAATTTCAGGAAGGTGAGGCTAATCAGTAAGAAAAAGATAGAGAAAGTTTCTTCAACAGTCACTAACTCTAGAGCATCACTACAAACCACATTAACCAATCAGTGATGAATTATCAATACAAAATGATTTTATTATAATTCAATACAAGATAAAAATCTCATGAGGTAGAGACTACAATACAGTAAATTACATAAAACAACCCTAAAACAAGCATATTTGAATATGCTAATGACCAACCATAAAATGTAAACATGCATCAATTGTTTACGACAAAAAAATCATGAGGGGATAGATCCGTCCCTTAATTTTTATCAATGAAATATACATTTTCAAATTGAAAATTACACTTGGTTACAACTCCAATTTACACACTCGGCATGTTTCAGTCCTCTTGAAAACTCTGGGACTTTCTTCAGGAATAGTCATCACAAAGGAGTTCTTTAAAATAAACTACAAAAGCTTCTTTCAATGAAGACACATTCACTTGTCTGGAGACGCGACTGTTGATAGAAATAAGAAAAAACAAAAGATCAGCAATTTTGCTTGCATGTTCGGGACACTAGCTAGTTGTCCAAGTGGACCCTCGTTTTTTTTTACCTGGGAACACTAGTGCGAACAGACCTCCGTTGGGTTATATGTCCAATTATGGACTAGTTACTGGGAAATCAGTTTCTTCACCAGAACCTGTAAGTCAATTACAGATGGGGCTACTAGTTAAAATTGCCATTTTCCTCATGCCAGAATTAGCCTGCTATTTTAATAAGGTTTAGAGACCACAAAACTACCAGAAACTGGTTATTCCGTCTGTTCCAAAATGTATCATTGATTTTTCTTGGTTAAATGATGGCAAAAAGTCTTTCAGCTGCGGTTTAAGTTGAAAAACTTTGGTGGCACAAGCTTTGATGTTTGTGCACCAAGTGCTTGAACAACCTGCCTCCTGCACTTGGTGCAATACCTTGTGTTACCCAATTCAAGAAGTCAGTTAAAAAAACGTTTTAACTGAGGATGAGAAATGTGTTTTATCCATCCTGCCTTTGCGTTGCATGAACTTTGTTTGAAATCGGATTTGAATCTGGCTGTCCCGTGAGCTTCTTGGCTTCTTGTTAGTCTGTGTATTTGTGCATTTTATGTGTGCACCGAGACCTTTGGGCGTGCTGCATGTCACACATAAAATCAAAAGAAATGGGGGAAAACTCGGAGTCCGCTGAAAGAAAACCTTTGTGTGTTTCGGGGTTGTGACATCATAAGGGAAGTGGCCAATATTTTTGTTCATTAATGTGACTAGTCTGTTACTGCTCATTTCACGATTTCATTTGTTTTCCATTTTCCCATACCCTATTGCCTTTTGCACTTTAGTGCAACGCAACACAGCCAAAGAAAAATCAATACTGTATTGCAAACATTCTAGTCTGTCGCCCTGTAACAGAGATGCAGGTATCATGGGAACTAGGCCAATGCGGACATGCCTTTCCTTCTCCCCAAAATTACAGTCTAAATGTCCATGTGGATAAGGGCGTTTACTTCTTCATCGAACTCATTTGGATCACAGAAAACATCAATACACATTATAGTTGAAAGAACACTTGGGGTCTGAAGGCGGTAACATATATGCAGTGTCCTTTGTTTCTGCATTTGGAACAACACATCAGCAATCAAACCAAGTGAACAAAGAACAGTCAAACTCACGGCGGTGGCAACTAAAGGTCTTTAACACTCAGTGAAACAGCATATCACACAGAGGGTTGTACAGTTTGGTTGTCCTGTGGGCTATCTGATAGAAGTGATCTTTAATAAAGAAAAACAAACCAAACACATGTAGCTCCTTCTCAACATAATTCATTTTCCCAAACTGTCAGAAATGTTAGCAAATTCTTAAACCTCTGTGGAATCAAGCTGGTCCAGCAGTTCTGTTCAAAATCAAAATGCAACTTTACCATCTGATTCCTTTCCACTGGCCAAAACATCCAAGGATTTCTAGTATTAACCTGGAGTAAAATGTGAATATCAGAAGAAGGCATTGAAGGTATACAATTGTTTTCCTGGAACAAAATGATGCCTTTATGTGTGGTACCTGTTGCATACCTTTCCCAACATATGGTATTTCCCGCTAGCAATACCTGACCCCCTAGCTACCTTGATAAGACATTGCAGCTGTGAAGGTTGCAGGGGCCATAAAAAACAATTTGTGCTTAGTCCTATCTCACAGCTTGGCAATTATTTCTAGGGCAGTAGTTCGATATTAAACCACACTTAAAGGGGTCACAGCTCTCACACATCTCAATAAGTCTCCCAATTACAGTCTGCCCGGGGACCTTGTACCAGCTGGACTCACGTGTCATTACCTACACGTTAATTGTTCAGTAAATCTTGCACCTCAGTACACACACAAAAAATAACATTCTAGAGTTGTTCTAGTATCAGTAATGCTATGAATGAACTGGTTCAGAACCTCTCTGGTAGCTGAATTGAGGGCTCCAATAACACCAAGCTTGCCTAAATTTGCATCTGTGTTGGTGCGCTGTGCCCGAGTAATATGCATGGCTGCTCATTCTAAATGGCCACTAAGGGACTGGCCTGTGTGCACACCCCACGCTTCAAGGGCTGTATTAGCTCCATACTACACACTATGAAAAGAGAGCTCTCTTAACCCTCTGTGATAGCTAAACTTGCTGCTGCTGCTCTAGATGAATAACTGCTCCCTTGTAGACATTTGCAAACTGAGCAGTGACCTAAAAGGCAGATAAAGGAGTTATTAAGTGTATGGTCCCTGATGATACATTTAAAATGACATACTGTCAATCTCGCTAACTGTACCATACCAGGCAGATTGGGGAATTATCGTTGTAATGTTTTGAAACTGAAAAATATCCATGTCATTCAAAATTGATGGATCAACGATGGATGTGTGATTTTCCTTACCCCTCAGAAGCTCAGAAAACAAACTGCATTCATGTGTACAGACCGGTTAGTCAAAATCACATTCATTAGTTTCAGAGTAGTTATCCCAAAGCAGTATCTGTCATAAGACTGGTTTACTGCACTACTTTTCTGTTTCACATTTTCCTGCCGTTACCGCTGTATGCACTTCCTGTGGGATATTCACTCTTCTGTGGGTTACAACATCACCAGATTGATAGTCTGTATATTGCACACATTGATTTTTTACCAGTCAGTCAGTGGAGGTTTATTTGGATTAAAAAAGAAAAAACACATTAAAAAAATTCACATGTATTTACAGATAGTACAACATAGAACAACCAGGATAGAAAAAACAATTTCAGGAAAAATACAATTTCATTGCATACACACCATTAGATAATTTCTGCATTTTATCAGCACACTTAAAATATGTTAACATGGTCCATCTGACTAGAAGAGTATCTACCATTAGAACATGAAAAAGAGCAACCCGGCATTAAGCAAACCCCTTTGGTCTCAATAGGGGGAGCAATTATGTTGCATATATATAACAAAGTCGCATTTCTTTGCGGGGTTGTATGTGGCGTTCTTGGACAAAAGGATACAATGTAAAAAATCCTCCTTGGGGACACCACGTAGTAAACATTATCTGCCAAAATACCAGATAAATTCGCGGGATTGCTCTGAGCGGTAGACAAATATAGCGCTAGTTATCAGAGTGTTCATAAAAATGATTAGACCAGTTAAATACTGCTTTATGGTGTTGAAGATTAAACTGTATGTCTTTAGTTGGAAAGTTTCGCAAATTTGGCCAGTTCATAGGTTTCCTTGGAATTTGACAATTGTTTTTTTAAATGAGCTACTATAGCTTTATTAAAGTAATTGGACTAAAGTGCTGCTGTGGATTGATGTTTCAGAAGGCAATTTTACCATGTTGAAACCAAGGTATAGAATCTACGCTGCAGTTACCTAGCAATGTGTTAATGATAGACTGGATTCAATCTGCTTTGCGTGTGCTTCAAGTTCTCACCCAGCAGAACACAGGCTGTAGGGATTACTCATCCTCAATGAAACTCAGCCCTAATTCTTATTGTACCGCATAATTTGAGGTGGAATCTGAGACTTAGCATTTTCTTTCAGAGTTTTTTTGTGATTTGTATAGATGTTATGTTCCCGAACCCTCAGAGCGACGCACCATAATTATCAACTGATGTTTTATTTTTATAGATTTCCAACATCATATTCAATAGTTGCAGCCTGCACATTTTTGAGAAAGGAAATACATCACCAACGGTCTGTTTCATTCTTAAAGTCGATTTTCTGCAATGACTTACACTAGATAAGGTATTAAAATACCCAGGTATCAAATTCCTTAATGACTGGAATTACAGAGTAATTGCAGTGCATAGAAGCAGTTTGATTCGGTTAACCCATCTATGGCACACCAAAATAGCATATTTGGAGTCGTTAACCTAAAACTCTAAATTCCTCTTGAAAATGGTGTATTCATTAATAATTTTCTGTAGTGCTTTGGGGGTGCGTGCAATTAAAACAGGGTTGTCCGTGTAAACAAGCCAAACAAGTATCTTAGTTCCAATTCTGGGAACATCGGTTCCTAGTTGTATTAAAGCCACCTGTAGGTCGTTAAAGAGAAAAACGCAGGGGTGCCAAAACGCACCCCTGCCTCAACCAAGTACCAACTTCAAAGTATGGGGTACAATGACACCCTCACCACTCATTATGAAGGCCTGCATGCCCTTGTGAATATTCTCCAAGGCAGTTACTAGATCCTGGGGGCAATTAAGTAACCTACTCTATCCCATAATTTAGCTCTTAACCTTGTCAAAAACGATCCAGAGGTCCATAAAAGCTAAATAGATAATTTCTTGTTTATGAAGAGAAGTTGCCACTAGAAGATAGTCATAACCAGTTCTGAAGTCCCCAATCCTGCCCTAAACCCCAGTTGTATAGCAGCTAACATTTTATTTCTTCAACCCATTCTTAAAGCTCTCCAAACTATTTTGAATTGTGTATCTAAAAGCGAAATGGGTCTGTAGCTGTAGACAGTTGGGCTCCGACTAGATTCTTTTTTTTTTTTTTTTTCAAATAGGTGCCAGTTTCCAATTATTTGCTACCTTGTCCTAGTAGAATAGCACATTAAAGCCCAACGTTAAAATCAGAGCCCAGAATTCCGGGGAGATCTTTATACAATTCAGCTATAATCCCATCTGCATCTGAGCATCAGTCGCACGTTTAGTGCCAACTCTGGGCTTGCTTCTGGGTACTTGCCATTTGCTGAAAAGAAAGTTTCTTTAAAGTAAATAGCAAATTACTCGCCATGAAGGGTGAGGACAATGCAAATTGTCCTTGCCCTTCATAAAATCTCATCTATGCGAGTGGGGGAGATTATGGGAGCCCTAACGTGTATATCTGGGGGTAGCAGAGAGGGTGTGGAGGATGGAATGGGCGAGGGGTTGGGCTAGAGTGGGAATGGGCTCCCATTGACAAAAAAAAAAAACTGGTCAAATTCACTTTGACAAAAAGTACACACGTTTAAAAAAAGTCCATGAAAACACGTAGATCCACTGGGTAGGGTAGCTTGGTCGGTCCCAGCGCAATGCAGATGCGTTTCCTTCCCTGCCGCCCCTCTTCCTTCCAGCTTTCTCTCTGCTGCAGGTGTTGTATTGCTGCCAAAGGGAGACTGGCTGGGTCTCATTCTCTGGTTGATTCGTGTGGACATGTGTGGTGCTAGATGATGGCTCTGTCCCTGTTGGTGCTTGCCTCTGCCCAGGTGTGGTTTGTTGACCCTAGAAAAAACACAAGAGACTCAGACCAGCATTGGGCTTAGGAGGCATGACAAGACACATGGCTGCACTGAACATAAGGAATTTGGACCCTCTCAACTGCTACCACCCTTCTCAGGGGTAGGACTGGAGGACTCGTCTGGAATTCTCATGGGTAGGCTTTCCACCTCCGGCTGAGATGGGTTCACAGAGTATTGGTTTTGTCCCAATAAGCAGAGAAATTGACGTTCTCAAAGCCAGGTTTGAAAGCCATTTGATGACTATGGCACCAAGAGTCACAACAACAAGACCACATTTTTAACATTTCAGATAGCCCTGTACCTGTTGGAAAGATGTCACCGGAGAGTGTATTGGGACAGAAGGCAAGGTCCCTGGTGACTAGGGACGGATTCACTGGTGATGGCATAGCAGGAATCTCCCCCAGGGCACCCAATCAATCCCTAGCCTCAAGGGGTGTATCGGGAGTCGCCTCGGAACTCCCCAGCACAAAATTACAAAAGTATTCAAAAACGAGTGTACGCCAGGCAAGAGGTGACAGTTTTATTTCAGGATCCCAGACACAGCTGCGACAATTCTATTCAAACAGGACAAGGAACAGAACTGCATGAAAATGTGCTGTCAAAGAAACACCCCTTAATTGCAAGCTTTTATAACCATCTAAAGTAATTAACACCAGGCATTTAGCAACATTGGAAGTCTCCCCACACGTAGCCGATTGGTTAGTGCATATTAGACCCCTATGGATGGACATGCATTACTTTGAGTGATTGGGTCCTGCAGATCTAGCTACACCATTAATAATTCTTTGACCTCCTTCCCAGGCAGAAAGGAGTTCAGGGGCAATTTGAAACTGCTATGGGCTTTTTGAAACCGCTTAGTAAATCAAGCTCAGTAAATTAAATATGCCAGATTTATAAAATGATTGTGTATTCATTGCCTTTCGATGAGACTCGTGAGCTCTAAGGGTACTGTGAGGCATAGATCTTTATTATTGTTATTTCTTTAATTGTGAGACATTATTATTTTGGGCATTCTCCATCCTGCATTGAATTTGCAGAGTAGTCATGACAGAAGCCCCCCTCAGATCACTACTGCTGCAGTGGGTAAATTCGCGCCTCTTTGCTGCACTGAAATTGCATTTTTATCACAGGGGTATGGGGGTGGGGGGTCCTTGACAGAGACTGCATGCCATGGCAAGCCAGGTACAGGGACCCTGCCTTATTCTACATATCAACGTTGTGAACCAATCCCCTCATCAGAGAGCAACATACAGAGCGAACCACGATCATCTGACTGTTGCACATATTACATTTGTGAGCTAAACCAGGGTCTTACCCCCCTGGGTCATGCAAAACGTGCAGTAAAAGTGGCAGGACAGGCAAAATTGCATACCGTGTGGCCTCGTTTTGAAAAACTGGTGGTACCATGTTGGAATCCGGTCTGTCAATCATGAACCTGCATATTACAAAATGGCAGACCAATATCTTTTAGCTTTGTTGAGTGGAAAAGCGACTCAGCACTGATCGTAAACAGCACATGCAGGAACTGTACTCTAAGCAGGCAGAACCAAGTCAGTGCGGAGGCCCGATCCCTTTGCCAACTCAGGTGCTCCCAACTTGCCAGTCAACATCTCCATTATGACCTGGGGAGGAGTATTGAAAGAGGCCAGGGACAAGAAAGGGTTTTGGAGTAAAGAGTACATTGGTGAGGAGAATGGAGAGAGAGCTGGGAGAAGACAGAGAAAGGGCAAATAGAGGGGAGAGAAGGAAGAACATGCCGAGAAGAAAGGAGGGGAGTGGGGAAAGGAATAGAAAGGGAACACGAAGGGAGAGAGAAGAGAGCGAGAGAACACTTAAAGGGACCAAGAAAGCAGAGGAAGAAAAAACAACGCAAGGGAAGAGAGGAGGAAGTAATATAAAGGAGTAGGATGAAAGAGAAACAAGAAAACAAATGGAGGGGACAAGAGAGAAAGGGAGGAGAGGATGCAAGAAACTGCATGGAGGGGACCATAGGGAGGAGAATGAAGAAAGAGGAGCAGCATAGATGGGTAGAACACCTAGAGTGGCAAAAGGGAGAACATATGGGAAAAACAACATGGGCAGAAAAGTAGAGGGTGGAACCAGGGTGTTGAGACCGGTTCAGGGGCAATGCAGCCCAGCCAGGAGGAGGTTGCGCCCTGGAATCCATCTACATTTAAGAGTCTGATGCCTGAACCTGTTCAAGACAACCTAAGGCACAAGGGTGTTGGTGGTGCCAGATAACAGTAGGTCCCGGAGAATCAACGTGATTTTGTGACAAATAAAGATCTTTGAGACCATGAAGGAGCCCAGTAACATCCTGACCGAGAAAGGTCTAAGTGGCTAAAAAAGAATTGCCTGAAAAGACTTTAAAACATCACAGGAACGGTGACTGTTTATCTTAACAGCGCGACATAGCCCTGGTACGGACTGAGGGGCAAAAATCAGGATCACGGCCGTTAAGAGAAACAAAAAACCACATAACATCACTATTTGTTATTTTATTCGAAAACCTCTAGAACAGTTTCTTTACTTCAGTCCACCTTTTATTTTACTCCCCAAAGAGAAAACGCATAGAGTTTACTCCCTTACTTGTTCCTGAAAAAAAGATTTAGTGGTATGCAACAGCAGGGCAATGGAGGACAAATAATTGTTCGATTCATTTCTATGCATTAGCTGGCCAGCATTCTAAGAAGAATAGAAGTGTTTCACTTAATAGTTGACATATTGTAAACAGGCTTTTCTTTTCATCAAAGTGATTTAAACGTAGAAAGCAATGTGTGCAACAACTGAATGCTAGTATAAATTAAAGCATTAATGAGGTTTTTGGAGAGCACAAAAGAAAGTGACTGGAGTGTCAACATTGTACATGGTCACTTAAACCAAGAGTAAACTTTCAAGTTGCAAGCTACTAGACAGCCAAAAAAGGTCACTTGCCCGCTCATTTCTCCACTTACAAGCTTCATACCATTACTTACTCACCAAGAGTCCATTATTACTAGCAATTGGCTAATGCAAATGTTGAGGCCTGTCCTAAACACAGTAACTGCTATTCTTCAGAACATTTGGCTCATTAGTAATTAACCATATTACTTACATGTTTCATTACTCTGTGGTCTGCACATTTCCTTTTCTTCGCCAATCCTTTGTCCTTTCCTCGATGGCAATGGAGCCATTTGCGACCAACAAACGCGTATGGAACACCACTTAATAGAAAGTGTGCACCATGCTGAACATCTGTTTTTCCCAATTAATTATTGATTTAGGATCCACCTTTAAATATGGATGACATGTTAAATATTATTTTCCTGAAATGCTTATGTAACTTTTCTTTCCATATGATTCAAATGTGAACCCCTTAAAGTCCATGATGCTGATTCACAAAGTAGTCAATGATTTACTTGTGGAGAGAATATTTGTGTCAAAGAAGTTACCAGAAGTAGGCGTTAAACCAAATGGTCTCCAAAGGCTGCTGGTCCTGGAGTTCTCTATGCGATTCCCACCTGCTATGGTGGGAGCATCTGATGGGTATTGCTGCAGTTAGATATGAGGTGGGGTATGACCGTGTTCTCCTATGCCAGCAATGAGAGAGTGCACAAGTTCTGCTTGTTCTTCCATATCGGGAGCCTGAGCCTTACATCATTGCGCCAGCAGCCATGCATGCTAAGTGACAATTGGCTACCACATGGTTCTTTCATCCAAAATTGCAGAAGAGGAAATCTGCTTTATTGAGTGTGATACAGGAATATAGTAGAGGAGGGAGAAATCTGTCGTTTACCAGCCATTTCTGGAGCCCCATTAGATTGTGTCCCCGAGGATTGCTGCTTGGACACAGCAAGATTCCTAGTGTTTCTTCTGTCTGCAGTCCAGGGCAAAGGAACATTTAACAACACAACAGTATAGCACTCTTACGTATTATGCTTTGCCTAAAATGACTTGCCAGATATCAAAGGGGCAAAGCCAAGAAGGAAAACTTCATTTCTAGGTCCTCCATAAGAGTAACGTGATCCAGAGATAGTGCCACTATGTGCGTGTTGAGAATGGTCTAGAGGCTACGAGTGATCTGCAAATAAAGTCACGTAGTATTATAATGCGATTGCAAATTAAATTCCATTGATGATGCTATCTGCAAGAATTCCATAGCACAGCAGCAGGGTGGTTTCCCACTAAGTGGCAGGGAGGTTAACGCACATGAAGGAAGTGGCCGTTACGGTCACACACATGAGAGTACAGTGATAGCAGAGCTTGGAAGTCCCAGACAAAACGTTGGTGTGGAAGGACATTGCAAAGAAGAGTTGCTAGAGAGGGAATGGAAAAATCTGTACTGCAGGCCATCTAAAATGAACCAATTAAAAGGGGATTTGGGACAACTGTTGCGTAAACAGTTGGCTCAATTGTGGCCAATAAGCGATTGAGAAGGGAGAAGAAACATGGCAAATATGGGCTTTGTTTTCTTGCCTTTCGGGAACCCTGTTTCAACATTGCTGAACCTTTATTAACAAAGTGGCAAAACAAATAACACCATGTCCAAGATGGCCGACCCTAGACCATCAGCTCAGCATCCCCAGGACTGACGCTGGCAGGAGCTTCAATGGTGGGTACTTTGGGATCACAGTTTGAGCTCCCGGGTGGAGGCGACTCCTAAAAGGCCCAAATTCCAGGCCATAGGCTCATCGTCTGTGATTGAATATTAAAACACGCCATTGGGTGAAGTGTATTCTCCCCCATTGATTATTCATCCCATACCAAACCCAAGTGAGGATTGAATAGATCCGACGGATGAGGATTCAGCTACCTCTGGGGAAGTGGACCATATGGGGGGGAACAAATGTTCTACTCTTGAGATGACTCACCCAAATACCACATAATGGTTTGCGTTGCCTTACGTTGAGAGGTTTGCTCAACATTTCTATTCTATTCTATGAATGTTTTATATTGCGCCACACAGTCGCAGGGCTCAAGGCAATCACGAAACAACAACAAAACAAAAAAGGAGAGAATAAGAACAAGGGTCAGAAGGATCGGTCTATGCTTCATCAGGAAGAAGCTGGATAACAGGTCCCGCAGAAAGATGAAGGCAGAGTGCCCAAAACGATCATGAATGGGAAACCGCATATGGTGCGGGACATGGATCTGAAGCAAGTCGTATTTTTCTCCTATTAAGGGAAAGATATATCAAAAGAGGCAGATAAGGACCGGGCACATTACTAAGCATGGAGACAAGAGCAGGCAACCAGGAGACAAAAGGAGCGAAAGGTGATATACAGGATGCCAGAGTCACAACAGTGGAAACAGAGCTGGGAGGCAAAGGGAGAACAGCAAAAGAAAGCAGTGTCGAGATAAAGAACAGGTAGGAAGCACGACTGTAGGAAACAGAGTGGCCAGGACTGACAAATGGCAGGACTAGCGAGGAGCGTTAAGACGCACATCTTACCTTGTACTGCCTTTTATAGTGTACTCTCGTGCCATAACGCAAGACACGCAGGCCTGGTAACTAAGGAGATTCCGGGGCATTCGGGGTAACCAAGGGGTGGCCCACTGTGAAAAAACAATCATAGCGGCACCTATCCATGGCCAACAAAGGCCTCTCTGCAGGTTGCATCCAGGCTACATCTTTCTTATGTCAGACTAGCGCGGGAGAAGTCGCCACAGCCGATAGACCTGCCTTGAAGAAGCAGGTAAGTGGGGCTGTGCCGCTCGCAAGGACCTTAAGTGCGCGTCAGGCCCAATAGTGGGCCTAGTCCATGCTCCGAGTAAGTCCTCTTTGGAGAAGGACCAAAAGAGATCAGCAAATTTGTATTCCACATGTACTACTCAGGACAGAGTCCAACCCTCACTGAAGTTACTTCAGCCATGAGTCTCTACTCAGGATGGTCAGAACAGGGGTAGCACTTCCTGTGAACTGTCAGCAATGCGAGGTGGACAACTGTTTGATGATCGTTCAAAACATGCCATTTAACAATATTAAATTCCTCACTATTCCTACTCTACTGAGGATTTCCCGCCTAAGCAAAACTAAAGGGAAACACTAACACAGGCTCACACTAAACATTAAATACAAGAAAATATGGAAATTCAAATAACATTCACAGTTTCTTGATCTCTCAATAATCTGGGTGAGTTCCCTTCCCCAGGATTGCAAGTGAACTCCACTCCAATGTTTAAAAATAAAAATAAACAAAGAAATCCTTGAAGATAGAATACTCTCAAATCAGTTCTTGATGTTTCAATGCCAAGGTAAGGTTTTGTTAACCAAAGTTCCAACAATAGCAAGTTTATTCTCCTTGGTAAAAGATGGAATGTCCACTTCCTCTCTGAATAGCACCAATGGAACTCCCAGTCACAATGCTTTGCCACCACTTTCAGTAATCCAAGATGCTTGCCACAGTTAAAAAAGAAATACCACTTCTACCACTGTCAGTAAAGCACAGTTCTTGGTTGACTTTCAGTATGTCATTAGTTACAGGATTAGGATTCACAATAGGTATATTTGTCAGTATGACTTCTTAAATGGTACTGCTTCTACTTAAACAACTTCATTTCTACTCAGGTTTACCATGAGAACCATCTCATTTGCCTCGGAGTACTCCACATCCTTTAGGCTACCGAGATGTTGCACCTACTGACAACCAGATATACCACCACAGCCGCAGTACTTTAGACTACTACCACAGCTTCAGTAATTTGTGAATCAAGACATGTTTTGACTAGATTCACTTTAAAGTACACCTTCATGTAGGCAAGGTACTCTTCCTCTGAATATCTCTGTTCAAAAGCGGCAGCTTCTTTGCCTTTTCTGTCAGCCCACCACTATAACCCTATTTTCCTATATGACCCACTTCTCTCTTTCTTCACAATCTTTGGCAATATAGGTTGCGTCATCTTCAAATAATCTTTACAAACAGCAAGTCCACTTCCCCAACTTTGCCTTCACCTCCCTGCCAACTGTTAGCCCAAGAAATTACTCAGAAGCCTTGGTGCCACTCTTGGCTTCAGGTAATGCTTTCACACTTGTATTTTAGTTCAGGTTGAACGGTTATTGAGTTCACAGTAAAAGATTTCTTTTTGGCTCTGAGAAAGGCTGCTTTCAATTTTAGTATGGGGAGACTCTTGGCTTGAGAAATGCTTGCTCTTCAATTGTAGATACAATGTTTAACTGCTTAACTTCTTTTTATGAGAAACGAATGCCTGTGTGAAATAAAAGGCTAGAGTTAAATCTTCCTTTGTAAAGCACAATTAGGCACACACTACCACTTCATGCAGTTTTGAAATGGTAAATGTTTAACAATGGTTTTAGCAACATTAAAGTTTCAGTAATTGACCTTCGCAACATTTACTCTTCATAAAGAGACACGCAACCACTTCTTCATAAGGTTTACAGTCTTTTAAAGGGTAGAACAATAGTCTTTCGCAGCATTTTCTCTTCACGCGAGTGAAAGGGAATTAGTGCTACTTTTCCATTGTACCCTTATTAAAGCTTCAACAAACAACTTCAGCTAATTTCTGACTATACGCCAGTGAATAGGAAACTGGATACTGTTGCCGGCAGTGCTCGTGGAAGGAATCAGAATGCCAGTTTTCACTCACCGACTTCTGTGAAGCTTGTTCTGCGTGTTGCACAACTGCCACAATTTCTACTACTTCTGGCTTCACAGGGACCCACTACCTTCCTCACTGCAGGTGTCTCCGGTCAGGTCACTCATTTAAGAAGCCCCTCTCGCTCCTGAGACCTATGGCTTGACAACAGTTTCTCGCCTCTGTCTCTGACACGTACCCTGCATGGTAATCGGGCATACATGGAGAAAGATAGCCTTCCTGCTAGTCTTCCGCTGTGTAGCCTCTGCACCGACCAGGACACTCTCGGAACAAGCAGGTGAAATCTGCTGCATCCACGTTCCGGTGTCCCTCTGGTTTTCCCACTTATGCTAGGTTTGCCAGCTCTGAGTCTTCTTTCTGCTTCTGCAGCATGCACTTCAGTCAGTTCCAGCTTCTTCTGATTGCCTGCACATGAGAGGGCATTAGGCTTTCTAGTCAATAGGGAGAAATCAAAGATCCAGTCTTCCCAGACAACTTAGTTTCTGGGATTTACCATCATTGCTCTCAAAAAGAGCATGATGTGCCATTTCCCATCCAGGCACCAACACCTGCAACAGCTATACTTAAATCCAGTGGTTTAAAAACCACTACTAAGATGCCCACTGCCGCATACAACCTGCCTGCCTCCACCGAAGCTCTTGCTGCTTCGAGCTCCGGCCCGCAAGCTGAATGGCAAATGTGCTCCATAAATCCAGGAGCCCAGCTGAGCTGGTAGGACAAAGGCCCGATACTAAAGCCCCCCGTCTACCCCTGGATGTCCACAACCCCACCACAGAGAGACTAACCTGCATTCACCCATCCTATACTCGATTGCCAGATCTCCTACCGAGTATGCCGAGTCTCTGGACCAACTCGCTGTTCGCAGGTAAGAGGCACGCTTGCTCTGCCTCCTCAGTCTTCGGCCCAAAGCATAGCCCTACGGACTTGGCTGCCCGGTCCTCCACTCCCCTTCCTTCTAATAACCCATTGTCTTGTATTTCCTGCATTTCCACTCCACCGCCTTTAGCGCTCCATGCACCAATATTGCCCAATTTGCTAATGCCAAAAAATGTATCGCCCAATGTGCTACTGCTAAAAAAGATTTTGCCTGTTGGCGCACCACAAAGTACCACTACGAAATTGGCCCCCCTGTCCAACCCCTCCTTCCCACCACCCTAGCCTTACCTACCCACTCTGGAATGGATAGGCACACCCAAACTTCCTACAAATCTACCCTATTCCCACTACCCTCCTCACCCCTCCCCCCGGCACAATACTTAAAAACCAAACCGGTCCATTCACCCCTTTCAACACCTAATCATACCTCTAACACCTCCTCACGCTCGCCACCCACACTTGCTGAACACCCCATGATGCCCTCAACTCCCTGCCTAGGAATCTTGTGCCTACATAGGCTCTGCGCCAGACTGCCTGACCTGGATGCCATTTCCTCTGCCTGAATAGGCACCGCCAGACTTATGTAATGTTGCCCCAACCCCCGGGACACCCTCTCCACTCACCCACTCCCAAACAACCCCCGGCCCTAAGGCACAGATTGCTCCTGCCACACCCAAACTCCTGGCATGTGCCCTCATAAACGTGTGATCCATCAGTGCTCACGCACTAGACATTCACAACCTCCTACTTAAAAACAACCTAGATATGGCTTGCCATCACTGAAACCTGGTTGCACATGGCATCCGGCCACAGCCTAGCTCTTGCCCTCCCAGGATATTCCATCCTCTGCTTTGACAGACGGGAGTCAAGGCGGAGGAGTTGCCATCATCTCCACAACCTCCTTTCCAATCAGAATCCTTCCCCTCACTCCCCTACCAGGGCATGAAATTGTGAGTCGGACCGGCAAACCACCATTACCATTATGCTCCTCTATCGCCAACCCAACTGCATAGGCTCCCTCTGATGCCAACCTACGCCTTCTCATTGGCCCCCACCTAAAGCCCACATCCAAATTCCTATTACTGGGCGACTTTAACCTCGTGTTCAACGACCCCACAGATCAGAAGGCCTCCACCATCTCCATGAGATTAACTTCACGCAAACCATCCGCACCCCTACCCATGCCAAAGGCCGGACCCTTGATTGGATCCTCCCCCTCAATGTCCACACTAAAATTTCCTCCATCAACCCAGAAGAAAGTTATAACAATGGGTAATTCCAAATTTTTTGTTATCGGGGGGTCGAGTCTGTAGACGGGGAGATTCTCAATAGGCAAAGAAACAGAACAGACTGACTACCCCTCTCTCTAAGGTCTTTCAACAACACAGATTACAGTGCTTAGAAACTGTTGCATGAATCTACAATGGGTACTTATTAAGGACGCTAATTATTAGACTGAGACCGTGAAATTACAAAAGTATAAATCATTTAAATAATTTGGTAAAAAAAACACATTTTTATAAAAAAACTGTACATTTATCGGCTTTTTAATACACCACTCATACCTTTCATACCAATTTATTCGTGCTGTAACGTAAGGGTTTGGCAATTTACATTTTCTTTTAGCATATTAGTTGTTAATAGTATGCATGACATCAGAAAAAACAGTTGGTTTTTCTAAAAAGTCGACATATGTTTTGGCCCCTTATAATAGTACCATCGTTGTCTACGGTGGTCTACAGAATTGTTATTGGGCCATCTTCAGGACAGTGATGATTTTTTGGAAGCTTAAAGTCTTCACCCTTTTCTCACCGTAATCTGTGTTGTCGAAAGAGAGAGGGGTAGTCAGTCTGTTCCGTTTCTTTGCTCCATCAACCCAGTACAGACCACTTTGTGATTCTCTTCTCCAAGTCTCTTGCACCCTCCACAACCAAAAAGAATTCTATCCTAGCTCCCATCACTGCAAGACACACCAAAAAGCTAACCAAAGAAAGACTCCTATACTGACGACAACAAACCCGAAACCATTCTCACAGCCTACAACTCCCCACTCCTTTGCGCCCTGGATCTCCACTATCAGACGTGAAGCACACTAGCTCCATATTAAGGCTTGCACTGAATTGAAAATCCTGTCCATTACGGATGGATGCATCCACAACACTGCCCCTCACTACCTCACCCCCGGCATCTCCTTAAAGTCCAACTCACGCAACCTGCGTTCCTCCCCCTCCACCTCTCGGACCACCCCGATACATCAGAAAAAGAGCAGGTGGATCAAGCTTCACTGTCATCGTGCCAGCTTTGTGGAACAACTTCCTGCCCTCTAGCAGAGGTGAATCCTCCTACCTGACCTTTCGCAAACAAATCAAAACTGTCCTCTTCAACACATTTGCATGAATCTTTGTACCAGGTTGCTCCAAAAGATCCATGTTTGTAACCATGTGCCTCCATGTGTACTCTTTCTCATGTAATCTAGTGCAGTGATACGTCCGGGTCTGTGCTCTATCAACAAATAAAATAAATCAATACGGTGGACTGCGTCACCTCCACCCGTCGTCGGCCCAGAACATGCATTCGGGCTAGCAACAGGGAATTGGTTTGCGTGTTACAGGCTCCGGGCCTTTCCGTTTGACAGTTAGCAGATAGAGTAAGCTAAACACCATCTCTCAAGATTTGTCTCACCAGCATTTACATATGCGTCACCCGGCATCTGATATGCTACGTTTTTCTGGGTCGCTGCATCATCATTTTCCTTTTACAAACTCAAGTTACCTACCTCTTTCCGAGTTCTATTCTTTAGCATGATTCTTTTAACTATTCATGAGCTTTGAATCTCCCCCCCCCCGCAGGTCTCTTCAGAACCGTTGCAGTTGTCTCAAGTCTTTCAATGACCTCTAATGCTCTTGAGGTGTCTCTCAGGTCCTTTCAAGACCTTTGGATGCACCAGAATTCCTTCACACCAGATTTTTCCTGTGCAGTTTGCTTCCCGGGTTCTTCAGGGGTCTGCCTTCTACAAGTATGTCAGGTCAGAACCGATTCATTAAAGTCTTTCCACTGTCTCTTGTTCCAAGTATACCCATCGTCTTTGGTCTCTCCATGACCCCAGGTTCTCTCAAACCTCCCTCAAATCTCCTGGAAGATATTGGCTTCTCTCAAGACCTCTCTACAGTCTCTCCATGAACTTCAGACTTTTCTACAGTCTCTTTATGACTTTGGATTCTATCAGGTCTCTATGATTTTGGCTTCTGTGAGACAGGCATGGTATCGAGAAACACAGACGCAAAGATGTTTGTTTCAAAACCTTTTACTAAGGCTCCTGGGTTGGTGTAATGCCTACCTGGCCCCAACTCTAAAGGGATGGTTCCCTTAACTGATGTTTCTAAAAGGTTGTTGAGGTCGAATAGGCCAAAATAAAAAAGTCTGCGTCTAAACCTATGCTTGCCCTCACTCTATACAAAAATGTGATATGAAGTCTTTAAAAAGGAAGAAAACAGTGGTTCAACAATAAAATAGGAAACCTAGATTGGATTCAGGTGGTCTTCCCACCATGTGTAGTTTGGTCAATGTCACAAAAATGAGTTCAATCAAAAATGGCTGTTCGTAAGACCTTCTCCACGGAGCCAATGCAATATTCTCAAATACTAGTCTTTAGTTCCTTGGGGTTCTCTTCCCCAAGCTTGAGCTTGTTCAAATTCCGAACATCACAAAAGAAATAGAACAGTTCCTTTTGAAACTCGTCAGGGTCCTCTTCCCCAAGTTTCAACAATACAAAACAACAAGTCTCCAACATGGTTAGGCTTCTCAGGGTTCCCTTCCTCAAGCTCAGCCCCCTTTCAGTTTCCAACACCGAATTTAGTTTTGTCAGGATGCCCTTTGCTTTTCCTTCAATATCATGAAATAAAAGATATTCCACTTTGCTAGGCCGCTCGGGGTTCCCTTCCCCAAGCTTAGGCCCATTTTGGTTTAAAACACAAGTTCAGCTTGTCAGGATGTACTTTTTCTTTCAGATACAGTTCTTTCACACACACTTCCCTTGTGGGGTTCGATGAGACTTCGAAATTGCCTGGTTCTTTGCTCCTCCTAGACACGACTACTCTGATCTGTAACCCCTCTCTTTAATTCTTGCTCCTTCTTTTAAATCTCTTACCTTCAGGTCCTTGCTGCACCCCTTCTTGTTCTCCTTTGCTTCTTCCTCGTGCACACTTGCACCTTCCCTTAGCTTTCATTTTTTCCACTGTGCACACTTGCACCTTCCTTTGCTTTCTTATTGTGCTTTTGCGCATTTCATGCTTTCTACACACTTGACACACTGTCCTCTCTTTACTGCGCACCCTCTGAAGTCTAACAGTCTTTATTCCTGTCACGGTTAAAAGGCTGAAATGCAATAAGGTCGGGTCACAAGCCAGAACAAAAGCCATAAATCGCCCAATTACACAACAGTGTACACTTAGATCCTTTCCGCACGTTTTCCCTTTAAGAAAGGCATGCAGAGGGACGCGTTTGTACAATAGCTGGCGGTTGCCATGGAAACAATGGCATCCGTTACATCTGGGAAAGACTTGAGCGGTCATGTGATTCTTTCCCGATTTACTCTGCCTTTTGCACTTAACCCTTGCTTCTGAAAAAACCTAGAACGTCTCGATTCCTTTTTTTCTTGTTGCCGAACATTTTGCCTTGTTTTATCATTGTGTCTTGCCTGCCCCTTGTCTGATTTATTTGCTGAACCGGTTGGATTTTCGAACTCGATGTTGCTATGTTACTGGAACCTGCTTTGAATTCTCCCTTGCCTGTTTTGACGACATTCCCCGCTACGTATTTAGATTTAGCCCTTTATTGTTTTGACTGCTGGATTATATTATCTTTGCTCTTGCCCACCCTGACCCCGGGCCAAAGCTGGTCTGCCTGTTTTTTGATCATCCGTTTCCCACGGGTGGGCGCCCCGGTGAAAAAAAACAAATGCGCGCTACGTGGGATAAGTATTACCAGCACTCAAATCCCCATTACTTTTTGAACCTTCGGTGAGGAAACGCGTGCTACGTGGGATGCAATAACTGCTGGCACGTAGGCTAGAGACTTCCGATCGTGTGCCAAAGCCTTCAGGCATCCGCCTGGCGTCGGTGTAGTATTTTGGAACAAACAGCGTCTGCGTTTCGGCGGGTTTGATATACTGCTGTGGACCCTCTTGTTCTTTCTCTTGCTGACTCCTTGGATCCTACACGATAAGACTGGTTCCTTTTGCTCTCGTGTGAGTTCTGGGTCTTAAGCCATTGCCTAATAGTCTTTTCTGTCTACATTGTTTAGAACTTTGTCTGATACCTACCTTCCTGTGCATCCAGTGTTCTAGTCCTGAGGGATTCTGTATTGTCTAGCAAAGGTCAGTCTAGCCCTTTGTGACAGTTACAGTGAATGACTTATTAGTCGTTTGGCTAAACAGTGCCTGGTCTTCCCTTGCAGCTCGGTGTCTCATGGGATCGATCTTTCAATTAATTGGTCCCTCTGTATGTATGTTTAAACATCCAGGGGGACACATTGGTGGGAAGACTTCTTCTTCTACGCTACGGGGGTCAAGTAATACGAGGAGGGATTCCGATTCACCTGCAAATTTCAGAAGCCTCACACTATGGATCCCACTGAGTCCCTAGCTAGTATCACCCAGCTGGTAGCGCATCTCCGTACTGACATGGCTAATGCCCATGCAGCGACGCACAGATGAATTACAAGCCAGTGTGCAACCCCACGCTTTGCCCCCACAACAATCAGCGGTGGCTTCTGGATCTGGCTCTGCACCACCACCGAGACAGGAGTCTGCTCCAGTGTATGTTACCTCGCAGTTCCCATTGGCACCCCCAGAGATGTTCCATGGGGATTCTAAGATTTTTAGGACATTCCTAAATCAGTGTCGACTTCATTTTTTGTGTAGACCGGGCTCCTTCCTGGATTCTACAACCAAGGCGGCGTTTCTTCTCTCCCATTTGGGAGGCACAGCGGGTGCCTGGGCTAATCCACTGCTGGAAGAAGGTAGTCGCCTGTTGTACAATTGTGATGCCTTGATTGATGCAATGACACTCGCTACAAGACCCAAACCATGAAGCTAGAGTTATTGAGCCTGCAACAAGGAGACTCAACACTCTTAGCCTATTTAGCTAAGTTCGACCAGCTAGTAGCCGAGATGGGGTGGCATGACGACAAGAAGTCTTCCTTGTTTTACAAGGGGCTATCCGACGCATTGAAGGATACTCTTGCTTTGGTGCCCGTGGTCCCAGTCACGTTTCCTGAACTATTGGACCTAGTGCTGCAGATTGATGATCGCAAGGCCGAACGGAAAGGCGAGAGGAGAAGTCTTCCCCCCGCCACCCTAGGGACCATTCCTTCAACTGCTGGGACTCCGGAACCTATGCAAATGGGGGCTGTGGCACGAGGCCCTCTGTCCTCTGACAAGAGAGAGCGCTCAGGAAAATAAACTATCTCTGCTTCTACTGTGGCTCCTCAGAGCACTTTTTGAAATCATGTACCAAGAAACCTGTCAAGAAGCAGGGAAACGCGAAAGCTCGCCAATGAGGGGAGTCCCATTGCCGAGTGGTTTCCGATCAGAGGATTCCCATGTCATCAAGCCATTTACATTGGCAGTCACCCTTGGTCACCCACTAGGTGATCCTATCTCAGCTGTGGTGGTTCTGGACTCTGGCGCAACCGGAAATTATATTGACAATCAATATGCTAGGGATCTGGGACTGCAGGTAGTTCCCAAAAAGGATCCAAAACTGGTTAATGCAGTTGATGGAACGACCTTGTTATCCGGCTTGGTAACAGAACAAACTGCAGATATGATTATGGAAACAGCCCCTGGTCATGTTGAGTCCATCACGTTTGACCTTATTGCAGCACCCCAGTACAAGTTGATCCTTGGATTGCTATGGCTCAGAGTACATAATCCTCAGGTGGACTGGTGTACCTGAAGTGTGGAGTTCCTTTCGGATTACTGCAATATACACCGTTTAGGTTCTAGTGGCAGTGTTAAGAATCCAGGTCACCCTTTGTTGGACACTGCCGCAACGGTTGGGGCCGTGGTCAGCCATTCCCTACCCTCCGAGTATCTGGAGTGCCAACATGTGTTTGATGAGGGGGTGCTGTAGTGCTGCCGCCAGACAGGCCTTATGATTGCCCCATTGACCTTGTATCGGGTGCCCAGATTTCTTCTGGTAGAAGGTATTCTTCGACACAGAATGAGGACAAAATCCTTAAGGACTATATCGCGAAGTCACTGAAATGAGGGTTCATCCGGCCTTCCCGTTCTCCGGCAGCATCAACTTTGCTTTTTATTCCCAAGACGGAAGGGGGATCTACGTCCCTGTATAGATTACAGAGCCCTTAACACCATTACAATACGGAACCAGTAGCCTATTCCGTTAATTTCTGTTATTAGTCCAACTGGGCTCTGCTGTGATTTTCACTAAGCTGGATCTCTGCGGGGCCTACAATTTGGTTTGTATTTGCAAAGGCGATGAGTGGAAAACTGCTTTCAAAACAAGGTATGGTTTATTTGAATATTGCGTGATGCCATTTGGGCTCTGTAACGCCCCAAGGACGTTCCATTATTTCATAAATTACGTCTTTCGGGACATGATGGCCAATTCCTCGTCATGTATCTGGCAACATTCCGATTTATTCTCCATCTTACAAACTTCACGTATCCCATGTTACCAAGGTCCTACAGCGACTGCGAGAAAACAGTCTTTACACCAAACTGGATTAATTCACCTTTCATGCCTCCGAGGTAGAGTTCATTGGTTAGGAGATCACTAGTAAGGGAATACACATGAGCGACACTAAGGTGAGAGCCGTTCTGGAATGACCTGTCCCATCTCTGAAGGCCCTCCAGTGCTTTCTAGGATTCGCCAATTTTTATAGGCGATTTATCTGCAATTTTTCAGCAATAGTAGCTTCTTTAACGGCTCTTACCAGTGGTAAAACGATCTTTACATGGGATAACAAAGCCGATCTAGCATTCTCAGCTCTCAAAACAGCATTCACGTCAGCTCCTGTCTTGCAACATCCCAATCCATCTCTCCCATTCATAGTGGAGGCAGATGCATCGGACATCGCTCTCGGGGCCATCCTTTCACAGGAATGCCCTGATGCTAGCGGCTTACATCCAGGCGCTTATGATTCCAGGAAGTTAACATCCTACGAACGAAATTAAACAATCACAGAGAGGGAACTTCTTGCTGTTAGGGACGCCTTTCTTGTCTGAAGGCACCATTTATTTCTATACAGACAATCGAAATCTGTTGGCTTTTCAGTCCATCAAATGTAGAATTGCACATCATAAGAGGTGGCATGAATTTGTGTCTATGTTTAATTTCATTATCACGTATCATCCCGGCTCTTTACATACCGATGCATTATCACATATGCATAACGAGTCAAGCTGGTCAACACTCCTGATCCCTTCCCTTAACTCCTCCTCAACTCTGTCTTCTGTTGAATCTGTAGAACATTCAACCTCCTTTTTGCTGCGTTTCCTTGTCTTCTCCTTTCTTTCCTTCTTGTGATGCAAATAGGGGCGTAACTCCTCAAGAGGCCGCCTGACCGGAAGGAACCTAGCCGCGAGGGCCCATCCAACGAGCTAGCCCCCAATTCAGGGAAAAAGCCGGTTGGCAGAAGAAACCCTGTGTACAGATAATGTGCTTCAGATTATGAACTGACTAGGACTCCCAAAGTAAGTAAGGTTAAGTTCCAAGAGCAGTTGAAAGTTGCTTTACTGAAGAAGGGTACAATACAGAGCTGGAATACAGATGACTGGCTCAGTGAAATGCAGCCGCAGGAGACATCGGATGAAGCAGATTTACAGCCATGGAAGAATGCTGCCTGGCCGAGAGAGAAGGACCTATAGGCAGAAAGGTATGGAGTCTTGCGGAATATGAGGAGGGGCATAGCGCTCATGGAACGAGCGGACATTGCCCGACTCGGCAAGAAGACAGCAAATGAAAGGTAAGAAGGGAAATAGGTAGTACGAACCAGAAACGTAGCAGAAAATAGCATGAGACGTTTACAGAGTAAAGAGAACAGGTAGAAAGATGTAGGTAAAGTAAACAAGAGAAAAGGAGAACCCTTAACTCCTCCGTGAAGCTTAAAGAGCACTCGAAGGAACTGCCACCTAGAAAAGAAATGCCACCTCAAGAGTGAAAAGAGAGCCCAATTCGAAGCAATCGGCAAGAAAACGAAAAATATTCAAAGTAGCACCAGGACCACAGAGAACTAGCGTTAGAAGTCCTTGCAAGAAAAACGACGATACAACGCATCGGTACTCCGATGCGTGTGACGTATATACGTCGTGGCAGCCATCTTGGAAATGAGGCATAGACTGCTAAATGGCATTCCTTCCTCCATATTAGGTGTGTCTACATCAGCTCCATACCTTCCACGGCTGATGCCTTACATAACATCTCTAAACCCAGCAGCACAGACGGTCCCTTAGTCCTTCCACATCAAGTTGTCTGCAGCTGTACTCTGCAACCCACTCTACGTAGTGATCTCCAAGAGAGGGTGAAGTCTGCGCCATCGGAAAGCCAAACTTACAAACTGGACGTGGTACATTCCATGTGAAGCAGGAGACTAGATGACAAACCTAGTCACACAGCCGCTCTCTGTTTAAACCCAACATGGGTGATGCAATTCAAAAAGAGTTTTTCCCAAATAATAATTCACTTCTTTAGTAGTATAAATTTGCATGAATTCAAATAAAGTCCAAGTCTTGGTTAGAGTGAAATTTGTTTATCAAAAAAACAGTTTTAAAAAATGATCACTAATACAATCTTAGTGAGGACGCAGCTAACACATCTCATAATCTGAGTAGACTTGATGTGCCAATGCATTTCGCACTCTCCTCCAATTCATTGCAGAGAATTCATATTTCCAGTATCGCAATAAGTTCTTTCTACAAATCTCCGGTACATCGACGGGTGCCACCATGGCACCATCATATGCGAACTGCTTTATGCACAAATTTTAAATGGATCATATACTCAATAACCAAGAATGGAGCAAAAATAGACACTTGTGGTCACGCTATTGGAATTTGGATAGGTACTCGAGTCAGGGTGTCTCCAGATTCATCACAGCCAGCTCCTGTGAATATTTTCCTAATTTTTCTAAAAACCTTATTTTTTTATGCAAGATTTTCATAGATACCAGACTTTAAGTGTATCTGCCTAGTGGTGCCCACTTATTTTCTTTTGATTTGTGGTCCATTCCATACCTTATGCGCAAGGCCAGGTGTTTCAACCAGACTAAGCAAAACGTTGCAAAGCCATGAATTGGTGCCATGATTCTATGGCCGTGGCACATCCTGGTATCAAGAAAACCCTGGATCTCCTACAGCGTTGGTGCTGGTGGCCTACGATGCAAAAGGATGTTGCACGCAGAATACATAGCGGCCTGTGCAGTCTGTGCTCAGTGTAAGAATCTATCCCCAAGCCCGTCGGGCTGTTAAACCCTCTTCCGATTCCGGATCATCCATGGTCCATGATATTCATGGATTTTGTGGTGGAAATACGATCCGTTAACTGTTAAGATACCAATATAGGTCATCATCTATTACCTTACTAAGGTGGCCTTATTTGTGCTTTGTCGTGGACTGCCTTCTGCTTCGGTTCTAGTGGATTTGTTCATTAAACACGTGTTCAGGTACTTTGGTCTCCCCTCCATCATGGTCACTGAGAGGCGGTCTCAATTTACTTCATGTTTCTGGAGGACTCCAACGCCGTCTTTTGGCATAGACGATCGGTACTCCAGTGCCTACTATCCCCTAACAGATGGCCAGACCGAACGCCTAAATTCCACGTTAATATCCGAGATGTCTCACCTTGCAATATCAGGAGTCCTGGCTCTCTGTGTTAAGCACGGCTGATTTCGCCTACATTAATTCTCTTCATTCATCGACTCATTCCTCCCCGTTCGTCGCGCTCTATGGTATACATCCTAGGTCTTTGCCGCTGTCTCCTTCTTTGCCCACTAATAATCCGGCAGCTTGATCCTGTGTTGTTAATGTACTTGATGTACACAAGGGCCTCAAAGACATCTACTGGAGGCTCAGGAGCGCACTAAGCATTACGCGGACAAACATCGGGCTCCTGCTCCACTTTATTCTGCAGGAACTAAGGTTTGGTTATCGACCAAGAACCTGCGCATCCCTGACCATAAGGCTCTACTTCCGCATTTTCTACACCCCTATGTCATTACGGCTGTTATCAATCTGGTAGCAGTTCGGCTCGAACTCTCTCGACAATAGAGGGTACACCCTGTCTTCCATGTGTCGCTTCTCAAACCCTTTCATCCCGACACCAGACTTCTACGTCGCCCACCTCCGGTCCAGCAAAGAAATTCAGGCAATCAGCCCGAGAAACCTGACCGCCGCTTCCCACGGGGATGGAGGCAGGCTGCCTGCCCACCCACTCATCCTTCCCTGACCACTAGAGAACGGAGAGGCGGCTCAGTGATCGCACGGGCAGAGTGGAACCGCTAGAGTCCTCAAACCCAAGCCGGCCGCACGGGCCGAGCTCCAGGTACCTGGGCAAGAGGGATGGTCGCGCTGTGCCAGCAGGCCTGGTCATCGCTCGGCCACGGATGTGGGTGGCTGGAACCTCCACCCCCACCCTTCAAGTAAGCCTGCTGCGCCATGGTTCAGGGCTTGCGCCCGGCGTGCCGGGTCCCTGTCTATCCCTTGAGAACAGCCAGTTTTCCCTCAGCTTCCGGCTGCCCCCAGGCAGGGCTTCACTGCTGACCGGGGTGGGCCCACCAATGCCCACCCGCGGGTCAGCAAAAGGCATGTGCGCCCCCGGGTGGCACGGCGGCCGGTTCGGTGAGGGGGGGGGTGTTCAAGTGCAGGGCTCCCTCCACTGTACGTGGTTGGGGGACATCCCTGGCACTTTAACTCAACCCTGCCAGGCGTCCATGTCCATCTGCTGCATTGTGGACCCGCCTCCGGTGGAAGGGAATCCCTCTCCCTGGCGCCTGGTTGCCACACGCGCCCAGACCGATCTTCTGGCCAGAGCATAGCGCGAGGGGTGCTGTGGGTGTGCGCATTTGGGATGCAACCGAGGTCGGGCCCACAGCTCTCCCTCCAGCTGTTCTGCTGTTAATGATCCTTCGTGCCCCCAGTCACAAGCAGATACCCCAGCCCCACATTTCCCAATTCACACTCAAATGCCCCATTTCTCCTTCCAAACACATTCCAGATTCAAATGCCACGTCCCTCTGGACCCACATGCCACCATCCCTCCCTCCGAACCTACACAAATACACCAACATCCGTCCCTCCATAACTACACCAAGATGATCCACCCCTCTCTCCAGTGCCACACCCATATGCTTCACCTCTACCTCCAAACTCACATAGCGCCATCTGCCCCCTCTCTATACCCACACCCAGATTACCCCACCCCTTCGACATACACATGCTCCCACCCCTCCCATAGACCAACATCCTTCTCTCCAGACATACATACCCCATCCCTCCATTCACACCCAGATGCTCCCCTTCCTTCCCACCAGAATGCTCCAGCCCTCACTCAGACCCACATGCTCCAACATTCCCGACATGCCCCCATTATATGCCCTGTCCCTCCATTCCAGAACAATGCCCCCCCACGATCCAGACGCCACCAAGATGCCCCATCCCTTCCTCCAGACCCATACCATGATGCCCCCATCCTCTTCTCCACACAGCAAGATGCCCCTATCCCTCCCCTGACCAATGAGCTCCCATCCCTCCCTCCACACCCACACTAATGTGCCCCTTCCTCCATTCAGACAGACCAATGTGCTGCCCCATTCCTCCCTCCAGACCCACATCAATATGCCCCATCCCTCCCTCTCAGACCCACACTAAGATGCCCCATCCCTTCATGCCAGAGCCCACTAAGATGCCACCAACCCTCCATGCCAGACCCATACCATGATGCCCTATCCTCCCTCCACACACATGGCTGCTGCCATCCAGACAAACCAAGATAACAATCTCCACACACCAAGATGCCCCCATACCTCCCTCCAGACCCACACAAATATGCCCCATCCCACTCTCAAGATGCACACAGAGGTCCCCATCCCAACCACACCAAGATGCCTCATCCCACCCTCCCAACACCTAGATGACCCATGGCACCCTCCAGAACAACAGATTCCCAATACCTATTCCAGACCCACACCAATGTGCCCCCATACCTACACCAATATGCTCCGTCTCTCCCTTCAAACCCACACCAATGTGCCCCCATCCAGACCCACAAATACCTCCATTCCCACATCCAGATGCACACCGATGTCCCCAATCCCACCCCCGCCAGGATGCCCCATACCTGTACAGACCGACACCAATGTGCCCCCATCCATTGCAGACCACACCAAGATGCCACCATGCACACAGCAATGCCCCATCATGCCCTCCAGACCCATACCTAGATTAACTATCCCTCCACCCAGACCCACAATGTGCCACCACCTCTCCCAGGCACAGACCAATGTTCCCATCCACTCCCTTCAGACCAACACCAACGTGCCCCATCCCACACCTAGATGACCCATGGCACCCTCCAGAACAACAGATTCCCAATACCTATTCCAGACCCACACCAATGTGCCCCCATACCTACACCAATATGCTCCGTCCCTCTCATCAAACCCACACCAATGTGTCCCCATCCCATTCCTCTAGGCCCACACTGTTGTCCTCATCCAACCCAAACCAGGATGCCCCATCTCTCCCCACAGACCCACACCAACGTGCCCCGTCCCTCCCATCAAACCCACTTGACGATGAGGGACAAGACTAAGTCGGAAGCTCCATCAGGGGTCTTGCAGAAACGTTCCCGGTATCCCGAAGAAAATGCCCACCATAACTGCTTCAATGCAAAAGCACAGATTCCTGTTACACTTGCACCAGCAGCCATAGCTGTTAAATTGCCCAAGTTAACCAGTGCAACCGCAAGCCAAAGGCACGCAGATTCCGGTTGCAATTGCATCGGCAGCCAGAGCCTTCCCGCTAACTAAAATTGTTCCCGAAAATCACAATGACTACGTCGGAAATCAAGAGAACAGTAGGTGGGGCCGTTGCTATGGTCAGTTCCTCGGATGTGAACTAGACACCCCTGATTAAGTGTGCACGCGGCCTGAGGCACATGCAGCGTTGCCAACTCCTCAGTCAGGAAAGTAGCTAGTGGCTGTCCTCAAAGTAGCTAGAAGTAGCTAAATGATGGAATTGCCTAATTTGCATAATTGCCTTTGCATGTTGTGTAATGGACATTGTAGGAGAGAGGACCAATGACGTGGGAGGGGCAAAAAGTGAGTAAAGAAAACATCCTAAACATGTTTAAAAGGCAAAAATGGGCCAAAAATACACACTGACAGTTGCTTTGTTTTTTATTTTTTACTTTAGTTTTCTTATCTTTGTTTTTTAATCGAATGGCCCAGTTAGGAGCCCTGAACAAGTTACAGTAAAACATGAGCATAATTTTTTTTATGTAAAATGGAAGAAAAACACAATAGAAAAAAACTGGCAATAGGGGAAAATAGATGGGAGTCTGACCTTAATTCAAAGTTCATTGTGTTTTTTTCCAGCCCTTCTCCACACACACACACACACACAGAGTGGGTCATAGTCATCATTTGTGTCAAGGCACGCTATGGGAGGCTCAGCAACTGAGGGAGCCGACTTAAACAAGTAAGCAGCTGATGTGCCAAACTCGGGCATCTGGTGCTGATAGCAGGTCTCATCAGACAGCACGAGTCCATATCAGATGTACAGGACAGAGTTAAGGGTCCACAAGGACATCCGATTTTGAAGTTTGGTTTTTACCACACTCATCTGGCTGAAAACTCTTTCAACTTCAGCATTCGAGTGTGGCAAGGACAACACAGACACAGCAGCCATGGCAAGTTCTTGAAATGGATTGATATCCGCTGCATCCCTGAACTTCCAAATCTCACTCCAGAAGCCCAGTGTGCTTTTAGTCTCGTTCCATTTACTGAGGTGGATGAGATGCCTCTTCTGGACAATCTTGTCTATCTCTGCAGGGGAGTAGCCAAGGAGCTTGGCTATTTCTTCTACCTCTCCAGGGCTCTTATAGTGCTTCAGAGTTTCCTGCACATTGAAAACAGACATATACTGCAATGCTTCAATGTTGTCCGGCACCCGCAACTCATTGGTGAGGCAGCTGGTGAAGGATACACACCACTTCGGACATTGCTTTCATCCTCTGGCGCAAGCTGGAGCTCAGCTGCCTTGGACTCAAAAAGATAATCTATTGGCCTTTTCAATACATTAGTGTTTGCCAGACGATTCAGCACCCTGCTGCTCACAGACTTTATCAGACTAACCAAGCTGTCAAGTAGCTTAAGAGGATCCACCTGCTCTCCCTCAAAAGCCTTGATGGCCAACTGTACCTCACCCAGCACTGACTTTAAAAAAGTCAGATATATGTTTTGCGGATCACTGTACATGGGGTATAAAATCTCAGCCATGTAGCAGTGTTCACTGGACTTGGTAACTGAGAAATGCAGCCTAAGCTCCTCCCACTGGTCCAAAATGAATGAAACTGCAGGTTCAATGGCGAGCCAACGTGTGGCACACACCTGTGTTACCTGTAAAGGCATCTGCCCACAGTTTATGGTCTCATTTACGGCCTTGTTGGCCTTCCTGCGCTTGGGAGACACTGAAAACCAGTTATAAATCTCCCGTACCAAATACTCCACGCTACGGGGGATGGTGTCATTAGAAGCACGAGTTACAGCAAGCTGCAGAGAGTGGCACACACAGCGAATAAGGACCAGATCTTTGAGGTCATACTCCTGCTTCAGCACTTTATGGACTCCATTGTTAATCCCCATCATAACAGAGGCATGGTGAGTCCCTATCCCCAGGAGTTTCTCTTTTTTGAGAGAACACGGAGGAAAGCCACAACAGCACAGGCTATAGATCTGGAATCTCCTCCGTCCAACTCAACAAGCCCCAGAAATGTTGACACAAATTGTCTGCCTGGTGTCACTAAAATACCATACACCTCCCCCCCTCCCTCCATCCCCCCCAAAGTACTTAAAAAACACATCTGTGGACTCATCGAGCAGGAGGCTGAAATGCTGGTGACGCACATCCGCAACCAGCTTTTTCAGAACGTATGGTGCTAGAACACCATTAATTTCTGTGCACTTTGTCCTGTGCATTTTGAAATGGTTAGCAGCAGCAGAGTCTGAGAAAGCAGCTCTACATGCTTCCCCAATATGATCACATGCCAGCATGGAACAGTGTTCAGCGATAGCCAATGCCATGATAGCCTTTTTAGCAGAGTCAATGTTTTTTTAACCATAAATGGCAGCTAGATTTGGGTGGGACTGTAAGGCTTTGCCTTAATAGTATGCTTTTGAGCATGTGTTTTTGACATCACTTAGTGGCATAGAAATCAGCCTTACAATACAGGCAGTATGCCCACATATCACCAATAAGTGGTTTCAACCAGCCTTTGAATGCAGGGTTTGTTTCCCACTCCTTTCTGTACAGTTTAGACTGAGACATGATGAGCTAGGCACCTAGATGTTTGACTGAGCCTTTGCGAGTCAAATGCAGCGATTTCTGCATGTGCAGTCAATCCAGTGCTTCCATCCTCGAGTCATCCATGGCTAGTTTAGGGAGATCATCCGAAACCATCCCGAAGTATGTGTATAGACTGAAATATTTAAATCAGATGACTTTAGAGATATCACAGAAACTTCTCCAATGAGTTCTGATTAATTCCAGTGATGATCTTGTATTACTCCAGGAGGACCCACATGACAACTTTAAGATGGGTTTGTAATTGTGAACAATTATTGCAGACAACTTCTGGAGGAGTTATTTCATGTTGTTTCCAAATGATTTAGGAAAAGGGTTTTGATTCCTTGTGTGTAAAACGGGTGGTATTACTATAGGGTGAGTCTAGTTAGACTTACGGATAGTGTACTGGAAAACCTCAAGGGAATTTGCAGCAGTTACATTCCATCTTTGCTAGAGCACGCCAATGTCATTAACTAAGGGCCACCGTTTTAGTACACAAACCTACAAATCCAGCCCACAATGTCACAAACCAACCCGTAACCTCCCCGATTTCAAGTCTCACCTCTAGCTAACATGGCATCACACCCAAAACTCCCACAATTACAAATCACTGCACTCAAGTACACACTTTCAGTGTAAACAGAATCCATTAAAGGTCTACCTGCTTGACAGACTGCTGATCACTTCACCCAATATCACTACGAGCGGCTAGCAATTAGTTCAACCACACCCAAGAACACACTAGCTGACCCCAACAGAAATCAATAGCACAATAACATGTACCATTTACAAGTTTGTCACCCACCTCCAAATTCACCAGATCAACTATATAGTTCTACACACAAGAGCACTTGCATCTTCAGTTTCACAGAGCAGCACGTGAGCTACAATTACGTTGTCGATTAGTAGCAGGGGCTGACGTAGCAAACAAACTCTGTTGTGGGGATGTTCGAACTCCATTGTTTTCTTTTAAGACCGCAACCTGAATGATTGCGCAGGTGTGTGGGAACATCTAGGTGTCACTACACTGTCCGAACAGGCATGACCGTCATACTGTAACAAAGACATTGTGATAAGGGTTTAGCTTGTGAAATTAGATCTGTCGGACAAAACATTTGTAGCAGACAATAGACTGTTACTTTATAGTCCAATATTTTGTAGTTGTTGCACAGTTACATCTTTGGGAAATACAACATTACACGGAGACATCTGCCGATTCAGTCTTTCAATTATCCAGGGGAAGTAAGAGACAGGTTCGGAGAAAGGAATGAAGAACACTAGCCATCACTGCCAAAAGACTTAGGTTTTCCAGCTTTTGTGAACAGCTATTAATACGTTTTTGTTTCCACCCATCAGCTACTCCTCTACCTTACTTTTTAAAGCCTCAATTAGTCCCTCTGCATCGCAATAGGTTTTTCATATTTCGTCAAATGTTTTCCATCTCTTAATACAGTTTCTTGGCTGTGGGTATGAAAAAGGCAATTTGAAACTTCATAATGTGACTTCCAATACAACAAACATTTTGCTTGAGCTGTACACTGGGGTAAGTGACTCCCCTTCAGCGAGATCCTATCTGTCCCCTTCGATTTTTGCTCTCCTTGGCACTTTCCATTTCTCCCCGTGCAGCTAGCCACAACTCAGTCTAGCTGCACACATATTCTGACCTGGACTACGGTCCGTGAGGGTGTTCACCCATAGGGCTTTGCCAATAACAGTAATCAGTTTAGCATCTATACTTTAAGTTACTCTAGAGGAGAAAAGAGAAAAAAAAAATATTAAAGCAGTGGGCATTGTGCAGCATTCCTCTGTATGTGTGAAAAAGGGAATGCCTCCGCGTAGGGACGTCAGATGTACCCACCTCCCCCCAAACATCAAATAGATGAACAAAGAACAAAAAAATACATTGCTTACCTGACTAGAAAAGCACAACTGCCTTGAAATCCCTTTCCTCACATATTTCTCTTCTACTTTCATCAAAACATTCCAGCCATTTACACCGGGAATTGCCATAGGCTCACATTCCCCATCCTTACAAATACACAGAGAATTGTCGGAATCAAAGAGTGCCATGATTTGAGTTATTGCCTAAAAGAAGAAAAAAAAATAAAGGGAAAATTAAGTATGCTCAAGTATTTGTGAACCTGGTCTGTACCCAAAAACCAACAATTTATAGTGGGCTTGCTATGGATGTTCCTGCTTGATGTGTCCCGATTTGTGAGCGTCTCTTGGTGCTTGGTACCTTCCAAGACTTCACCCATTGTGTCTTTAACTAATCGCATCTGCTCGCTAATAAAATTAGAGGTGGGGTTCTGGAGAGGCAATACGTTCTTAACTGCAGAGCTCTTGTACCTAACATTCTGCAGTCATTTTGTGTGTGCCCTTAAAAGACAAGCACCTGTTTCAGTTTCTTAAATTTAACTATCAACCATAGAGAGTCCCAGCTTGCAGACAGCAACATGTACAGGAAATGTTAGGGACCAGAAATAGGAGGGTATGCAGAGACAGAACCCATGACGAAAGGGATCTTTACTGGGGGGGAACAAAAGGTAACTATAACACCTTAGCAGGCAGGCCTTTGCTAATATGAGCCAGGCATTAACCTCCAGAAGGGTCAGAAGTCTCCCCCCCTCCCCAATAAGCATCACTACTGTGCCATAAATTATGCATTACAACTGAACCAGTGCAGCGCTCATAGCAGAGGACAAATGCTGCAAAAAAACTAAAGCAAGCCATGGGTAAATTTTGCAGAGGCATGGTTTCTCACAGAGAATTAACTGGTCCCATCATTAGAAAAGGGAAAGAAAATAAATAAACACACACCTCTCACCATAAAAAGCATTCACCCCAGATCAAAAAGATATTTTCGAAATTGACAGGGATCACTAGCCGTAGCAAGCATTCAAAAAGTTTACAGGCAAAAACAAACTGTATTGAAAGGGCAATAAAATCCCTCCGGGAACCTCCCCTATATAGAGAATATAAGTATAACTAGAACATGCACTAATCCCAAGTCCCTGAAACTTACATTTGTATATATTAAACCATGTGGTAATTTCCCCAAAATGTTGGACAAACTAAATGTAGATGGAGTAGAGCACGAGTCATGGGGGGGGGGGGGTATTAGAACACTGTCTCCCGCGCATGAAAACTGGCACAACTAGCCCTACTGTGAACTGAAAAGGCAGGGGAAAACAGGGGTAGCATATATTTAGTGAAAAAATAATATTCAAAAGGATTACAATACAAAATAGTCTTTGAATGCCAGACAGGTTGCCTTTATGGGGGCAGAGGGGGCGCAGCTTTACAGAATCTCTTGGGGGTGCATGGACCTTGAACTTAACAGAGTACCTACCTGTCCTGTACACTTTTCACATTACTTGTGCATCATTTTGAGATTTGTGTAAACAATCTTCCCCAGCTTGAACTCCAGGGGGCAGGGGGGAGGGTTGCGTCTCTCCTTTGGCTGGTGTTCAATGGCTTAAGTGAAAGCAATTATCAGGTTGCAAGCATTGTTAAGAGAAATAAATAGATGGGAGGCAATCTGTCCACTGATGGGTTAGAGAAGCCCTTTCTCACCCTTCTTAATGAGGGCTTGGATGGCCAATATCTGCAACCATTCTCTGTGCGCAGAATCACAACAGCAAATTTAATTGGAGCTTTTGTAAAGTAAAGCCCAAGCTCCCTGTGCCCAGAAGCAGGAATCAAAGAACGCATTCATCAGGGCATTTCAATCATCCCCAGCCTACACCTGGCGGAGTTTGCAGCACGCCCCTGTACCACACAGCGGCTCAACCAGTCTGCCACACACCAACTAGCCGGCCTTCATCCAGCCAAACAAAACTCTGCCACTTGGCACCCTGCTTCAGAATTAAGCAATAAATATGTTGCGAAAGTAACACGCTTCCCACGACCTACACATCAACAATCCCCACACAAGGGAAAACTATGCCAGTGGGCGTCTGTGCACCGGCATGCAGCTGTCTGGGCAACTTATTGAAAATTATAAGCTCTTTGCCTTTTATATACAATAGACATCCTCAAAGGGGCTATGCGACAAGACGACCAAGTCAAATCTTGAGTATCAATGGGCCCAAAGAACTCTTTCCTTCACAGAAAAGCAATGGAGTGATTTTGCTCGTACCCACTGAAGGTGTGGTCATGTGTATGAGTTGTATATGTACCGTACACATAGCGACATCAGGCACAGCAAGCACGTTGATAATGGACTACTTAAAAAAAAGCAACCAGGGATTTTGAAAAGGTTTGTTTAGTACATTAAACTTCTGCCTTTCAAGCCCACACGTGCACTGTCCTGGGACCGAGGAGGGTCTAAAGGCTCTTCCAAACTAGCAATCAAAATATTTAACATATAGCGTTGCCAGCAAGATAGCAATTAGGTTTTTTGTCTTTTAAACACAAGTTATTGATCAGATAGTCACTCTACAGAGGTGTTTTTTTTACCCCGAGCCCCCATAAGAGAAAGAAGAAGAGAAAAAGAAAAAAAAAAAAAAGTTCCTTGCTTGGGCCCCCCTATACACACGGACTCCAAAATGTTCACTGGTTGCGAATGGTTATCGCCCGCTGGTGTAGAATGGTACTACAAATAGAGGTGTGGGTGCCAAACACCAAATTCTCTCAAAATCATTGCTTGCAATAACTCAACTTAGATTAGAGGGCAAATAATTGTAAACACAGCATTCCAAATTTTTTGCTGGAGGACAGGACTAAAAACAGCGCTGGATATTTGTTTCCCCACGTCTGCTAGGAAAGGCTGAACCACTATTGATGCTACAATTGTCCTCTGGAAAGTACTTTTGAGACTGATTCTGAGGCGGTTTCCTATTAGTTCAGCAACACATGAAAGATCATACTCTGTCTCCTCAAGAGCATCTGCTATTAACGGAAACGCATCAGAATGCAGACATCAACCCTCCTCCTCCAAAGCACCAGCTTCTTCTTGAATGCTGATATTTTTGCGTTCATAGCCAATTATGTTGTTTCTTTTCTGTGCCTTGCAGGGAGAGGTTTAGAAAATGTAGCTTTTCAAAGAGGTCGCCATACAGTAAGCGAACAGTACAAGCCAGTGTGAATCACAGGAGCTCTTCTTTCGTCTAGTCTAAACCCAGGAGAAAGTGTCTCACTTTATTCCAGACTTCCTAAATGAGATTTAAAACCGTTCCCCCTGGAGAACCACCGTACCTCTTTACCTCTGTGTGAAACAACAAAGCATCACGTTCAGCTCCAATTTCTGTACATAATGTGGCAAAGACGGCTCTTGTGCAGTGCATCTTAATAAAATGTACAATTTTACAACAGAAGTAAACACCCACGAGAGTCCGTTCCCCATATTGCGCACAAGCAAAGATTCCCGGGTGATCACGTAGGGTGTCCACAATATATGTGGAGCTATTGCTTTTAACCGAGCTCTAGCAGCACACATTGAAGAAGCACCATCCATGTAAATACCAACACACTGCAGCTGCTGTGCCCTGAATTGGTTTACAAAATAAGGGAGGGGGTTAACCCCCAATTTCCCCACCAACATACGTACCCTACCCACACACAGTCCAAAACTCACCTCTGCCCGCTGCAACGACTCCGCTGGGGCTAACAGCACCTGTCAGCCCCTGCGCGCACTCATGTGGGGCAGTGGTTTGACAAGCATGATATTTCGATTTAGAAAGACCCCTGTCTGCGGTCATGGAGCAGTCTTTCTAAAACGCACAACCCCCCCCCCCCAAAATCGGTACAGTGAAAAAGATTGTTTCACTTAGTACCAACGATCCTTCTAAAAAAGGAGCCTCAACCTGTGAAAACATTGCCAACCCCCCACTTTAAGTCAGTTTTTAAAAAGCATTTTATGGTTTCAAAATTAAAAATGCTTCAAAATATTAATGGCAAACACCACATGCAAAATATTTAAAACGAACCACGTAAAAAGGCCTGGCCATTTATTTTTTTATAGTCCCCAAAGCAAACAATGAACAGCTTGGGGGAAATAAACTCAGCAAAAATGGGTCGGGAATACCGGTTGGACACCACATTGATACAAGTGCCAGAAAACTCCCTGTTCAGATCGTGAAGTTCTAGCTCTAATTTTCTTTTGAAGTGTGGTCCTGGACTAGGCCACAGATTGGCGGCAAAACCTACACCTGGATGCATATTGCCGATATAAACTTTCAGCACTTCTACTCAACCAACGGTACATAGGGAAAATAAATCCTTACCTTCATGAATGGGTCAAGTGCTTCACTAGATTTTTCTTGCTGGGACACAGGTGGTTAGGTTGACACACTGATGCTGCCATGAAAACAGTTAGCCATGGTTTCAAGGGTCTACCTGAGACTTCAAATTAAGATTAGATGAGCAGGGGTTAAAACCAGCTCTTGGGTGTTAGGCATTAGCTAGCACGCAGGACAGAACGCGGTGAAACCTGGAGAAAGTACACAGTGCACTGTAAATGCAACTCCTACATGAGACGTGAACTTTCAGTACCGCCCCAAACTGGACATGAGAAAGGAAGAGACTCAAAAATAGTTTTGAAATCCCTGACTGACTCCTAACTATACCTTTAAAATTGCCCCACCATCATCCACAGCAAAATGCAGTAGTTTTTTAAAAAAAAGGCATTCTTACCGTCGGCAAATCCTACTACAGATGTCAGGATTCTTTTGTATGGTACCATTGCTGCTGAGGACTTTGCTGTCCAAGATGGGATGATAGAGCCAATTTGTGTTCCTGAAATTGAAAAAGTACAATAAAAAAAATATTATAGACATACCAGATTGATTGTACCAATATTTGCGCACTACACTGCCAGTCGGCACACATCCTCCCCCGCACACAAAAAGGACCTAGGGTACAGGGTCCTACCAAGAAATCTCCAAAGTTCCCTATAGGCCAGTCCACCCCAGCTGGCAGAGAGAACAGAGCAGTCAGAGCACATACCTGAACACGTAACTCATACTGAGTCACAGAGACAGAAAAAAGTAATAGAGCAAGAGAAAGAGCAACAGCATAGTTTACCCTTTCTATTTCTGGCTAGAACAGTTGAGAAGTCCAGCCTGCTGGCATTCCAATCATTCATCTAGAGATCTTACATAGAATCCGACACAGTAGTTCTTAACTCACAGAGATAACTTTCGGAAACAAAGAGTAATAGCCATGTAGCTTTTACTGCAGTTCGGTGTGCTGACGTAGCAGCAGACCGCCACGGCTGACATGCCAGACACGAGGGCCCCTGGCTTCTGTGCAACATATGGTGCCCCATGCAGGCGAAGGCCTCGCACCCACAGCAGGACGATTAAATTCCACTTTAAAATCACTTCTATGGCAGCGGTGCACCCAAAGTACTGGTGTTAATGCAGTGATTTTAGTACATCAAGGGATGCATCGCTCTATAGTAGATGGCTACAGGGGTAGCTCAGCAGATTGACAGGCTGTTGCTGAGACGTTATATATGGAAAATATAATTAGAGGGGGCCGGTGTTGTATGATATCCAGTTCCCCCACGGCAGATTGCTGAAGCCCGCTATCGTGGGGGAGGCAGATATCATACAACACTGGCAATGCATGCTTCCATACCCGCTCGTCTCCTTTCCCTCGTGGTCTCCCCCCCCACCCCAAGATGGGGGCACTGCATTGCAGTGATCCGGCCCACCTGCTCGCCTCTTCTCCCCATGCATTTGCCTTTGTGGGTCCAAAGGGGGAGAGGGAAGCAGAGGGACCGGCAAAGGCCCGAACCGCTTGCTCCCCGGCACCCCGTCCAAATGTGGTGGGGGGCTGAGCCGAGAACCAGCATCCCTGGCAGCACCAGCAGGAAGCAACAACACAGCATGGACACCACCAAAATGCAGGAAAGCTCACGTCCAGGCTGCGTTTATTTCCTCTTTGTTTCGTGGCCATGTCGCACTGACTGGGCATTGGGGGGTGGTGGGAAAGAGGGGCAGTGGCTCGCCATGCATAGTTAAGTGAGGCAAACAAAAAGTATTTTCTCCTTTCTCACCATCCTGGATCACATGCCCCACAAATGTAAGACCTCTGCCTACAGTATGGCTAATTTTAAGGCGAAATACCCAATGGTTATCTTGCTGGTAAGACTACATAGGAGTCTGCATTTTCACTGAATACATGAACATGCAGGCACCTAGTCAGTAAGACAACTCAGGGAAATTTTGAACTCTGTCCTAAACAGCCAGACCGTGGAAGAAATGCCGGGGGGTAGGGGAGCAGGGGGCAAGGTTGTTCGTTTGGAAACTAAGAAAGACAGCTTGTGGTACAGAGAGATTCTGGCAAGTGCAGCTCAAAGCACAGGCAGCACTGAGCAGTAAAGTTAGGCACATACCCAGCAATCTTCAAATCAGACCCTTCGTAAAGGCAGTAAAGTTACAGAAATCATGCCAAGGGAACTTCAGCCCCACCCGCTGCTCTTCCTCAAGAGCCGCGGGCTGCTGCCGCACTCGTCCCCTGGTCCGGCGGTGGCACAAACATCCTCCCCAGCGCAGGAGGGCTCGGCAGCCCCAGAGGTATCCAAGCCTGCATGTGCCTGTGCAGAAAAATAAGCAAGCATGCGGCTGTGGGAAAAATGGAGCGGTGTGCTCGCAGTGTGTCTTGTTGGAGAATTGGAACGAGTTCCTGCTTTTTGTTGCTCCGTGCCAAATTGGAATTCCACTGTGTATTGTTGGAGTTAGTGCAGTTCTCTTTCTATTACATTGGAAAAGTCAAGTCTGCCTTCAAAAACATTGCGCATGCCCGGAGCGCTCGCAGTGGGTCTCGTGTCCTGTGCCCTGCGACCGGAGAGCAGGCGTTATTGACTAAAATCTGGTAAGACTTGTACATACGATTTGTCATGAAGTGGTGAGCATTGAGGAGAAACGTCCCTACAACATCTTAACTGCCCGCACCGCCTCGAACTGTAAAATTGATCTAAATACTGGACGTTTGAACTCTGGAACGTTTGCTGTTTTAAGAATCGACTAACTGCAGAGCTAATGCTCTTTGAGCAGTCGCTTGCAACTGGATTGGACTTAACCTGTTAAACGGAAGAGTCCACACGCGGCGCGACTGCGCGGCATTAGCTGCTTGAGCAGTCGTGAGCCCAAGACTGCTTGATTTGGCGAGGTGATGCCTAGGATTGAGCCTTGCATTGCATGTCACGTTGAGGAAGTACCCGTTTAATCTCTGTGCAAGCCTCACATCACTTGAGTGTTCCCCCCCCCCTTTCCACAACTCGGAGGTGTAAACAATAAGACATTAACGCCTGACATTGTGAGCCTAAGGAGTATCCAAATCGGATTCTTGATTGCATGTTCAATTTGTGTTACTCCTTAAAATCAGGCATGCAAAACAACTTGAAAATATCAAGTACTTCAGTTGTTCTAAAGTCAAATATGCAATAGTTGCTAATCATACTAAGAAATCTAAAAACCGAAAGGGGTTGCCACTCAGAGTTTGAGCTAATATCAAGCAGTTAATCAAGAGATTAGCTCCTAAAAATAAATCTGATTCTCTAAGTCGATTGGTGACAAAGAAACAACAAGCTACTAGAACAAGAGTTAGTAATGATGTCGTATCTCTACCCTCCCTTAAATGACTTAGCTACTATCCCTCTATTACAGGCTAAAATCAAGGTGGCCACTGATATTCCACAGATAATTCCAGTAGAAACTCACTTTTCCACAAAAACAAGGTGAAGATCAACATCTAAACCTGCCTGATATCCGAGCACAAATTGAGAGAATGATTAAGCAATATGCACTATTGCAGCAAGCTAGTCTAGATTCAGTAACAGCTAAGCAGCAAGTGCAAATAATAAATGATGACACTCGCTCGAAGCCTCTGCCTCACCACATAGGTGAGAAGCCACAGAGTCTGCCCGAAACTCACAAAGCTTTGGATACAGATTTACAGTCATACCACCAAGAAGTGGGGGAAGATTATAGAGGCCGGCGGTACTTCTACATTAAGTAATGGTGGGAGACTGGGAGCGTCAATGAGCGATTCTTTGGTGGCGCGAGGGTGTGAAGTTACCAGTATTGTTGAGGCATCCAAGGGTAATCGAACAACATTACATCAAGGGAACAAGATTGTGAAGTCAAACAAACTCACATCTGATATTGAAACAACACATACTTTGAGTAAAATAGTGCAAACCTCAGTTAGTGAACATATATATTGAAGAGCACATTGCCAAGGCAGTTAAACTATTTAAGACATAACGTCACAACCAAGCAATCTCTTGCTGAAGCAAACATGACCGATAGCAGGCATGTGCAAAAGTTGCAACATGACGCTGAAGTAAAACCAACAAAAATAAATGGCGAAAGGCCGATTTAGATAGTCAAGATAACTATTATGCGGGTTGTGGGATGCACTGCAACTAACACTAAAAAAAAAACTGGGACAAATTTCGTCGGCTCATTCTAAAATGACGTCCGGTACCTTTCACACCTTATGCAATGAATAGAACGAGCCTCTTGGCCACATGTGAAGAGGTGAGCAGCCTACAGGACATCACATCAGACATCGAACAGGTTGAATTCGTTAATGAAAACAACCTATCATTTGTGAGGATATGGCTACAATCGAATATAGTGCTAAATGCCCCCTAGCAAGCGCGTGTGGAAACCTTTGCCCTTGGGTTGGTCCTGGCACAAGATCCTGTCATCATGGATACCAATGGCGAGCAAAGATTAGCAAGTAAACCGAATTCCTCCTCATTAGAAAGACAAACAACTGCTGCACAACATGCGAAATCAAACAACATTAATCATGACACACAAAAGGTGTTGTATGGGAGAACTTATGGCCCAAACTTATAATAAACGGAGAAGAATGACAAATGTGCCATTTCCTTAATTTTTTTTTATTTAATTTATTTATTTGATTTATATTTCAGGCCAAAACCTGTAATTTTATCAAAGGTCTACACATTTAACCCTCCGGGATTCTCTGAAAAATTGGCTTTCAACAGATCAAAATACATCTTCTGCAAACAGTAGATGGGTTTCAAATACAGTTGTCCAGGGGTTCCTTAGGCTGGTACTGATGACATCTTCTGCAAACAGTAGATGCATTTCAAATACACTTGTCCAGGAGTTCCTTAGGCTGGTAATGAAGAAGCAGCTTCAATGGGGACAATTTTGTTTATCTGTTTGAAAGCCAATCCAATTAGGTTTGCCATGGCCATGGTCCACCGCGTTGCTTCACCTGAGATTAGTCTGTTCCATATGTTATCCTCTTCGAACATCCAAGGATTTGTAATCAGCGGCGATAGATAAGTAGTTCTGTCCTGTTTAGTATGTGGGCAGATTAAAACTAGGTGCCTGATTGTTTCCACAGTGTCCACGTTTTTGCATAACCTACATACTTGATTTTCCACCATACCTCGGATGGCGAGTATTTGTTTTGTGTGAAGTATATTTAGTCTCGCTTTCATAAACAACTTTCTTTTTTCCTTTTCTGGGAATTTACTGACATATTTTATAGGTACCTTTAGTTTATTGAACGTAGGCGGAAGATGTTGTAACAATTTGTTGTCTGCTGCTACCTCTACGGTTCTGATCCAGTCCATTTCCTGCAGTTTCCGCTTGATTTTATCGGGATTTTCTTTTAAGTCTGTTTCTGTGCACATTATTAGCGACAATCTTTCTTTTCTGATTTCAGCCCACTTTTTGAATACCATGCAATTTCCGTTTATCATTTCTTCTTTGACTACAGCATAGATTGGGAGGGAGTCTGCCAGAATGATTTTTCTAAATAACATCATTGCACTGACATCGACTATCGAGGCCAGAGAAGTTAGTCCAAGTTCCCTTCTAATGGCCGCAATTGCAGTTGATTTGGGCAGTCCCAAAACCGATCTCCAAACCATACCTTCTATTTTATTCCATATGTTCTCCGGAATACAAAGAGAGGCTTCCATTCCGCTTGTCAGCGAGGGCACTACTTTCATTTTATAGAAGTTAATTGCCGGAGTTAGAGTGAATTTGCCAAATTTCTTGTCTATTGTTCTCATTTGCGCTATCAGGCTCTTCACTTTGTCCCAGAGTTCTGTTTGCATAGCTTTGTCTGTTGTAGTATTGTCTAATTCAAACCCTAAATATCTGATGTTTTTTACTTTTTCAATTTGTGTGTCATCCAAATACCATGACTCCGTTGTTGTTGGATTCTTTCGATGTTTCTCCAGGGTCATGATTTTTGTTTTGTTTTTGTTTATCTCCAGGAGGTTTTCATCTGTATATTTTTTCAGGTTTGTTAATTTCCGTTGTAAACCCACTTTGGTCTGGTCGATGAGAATCACGTCGTCCGCGTATAGGAGACGGGGAATAGTAGTTTTCCCTAGTTTAGGAGGGAACGTTCTGATCTCATTTTCCGAATATTGCAAATCTCCCAGGAAGGCGATGAAGAGTGCGGGCGCAAGCGGACAACCTTGTTTTACGCCTCTTTTTACTTGAATTTCCTCTGAGAGAATTCCCTGTTGGTTTAATTTCACTCTTACCGTTGTATTTGAGTGCAGGGCAATTAGTGGATCCAGCAATGATCTTGGGCATCCCCACCTATTCAATTTTTCCCATAGCATATTTCTGTCCACTTTGTCGAACGCTTTTGACATGTCCACAAAGGCCAGATATATTTTTGGTGCTCCTTCTTTGATTTTTGCTTTAAAGATGTTTATTATCAAGATGTTGATTGCTATCGTTCCGTTTTTCTGGAAGCCTGTTTGTAATATGTCTTTGGATTTTGATGACCTTTCCCATATCCTCAGATGGTCCAAGATGAGGGAGGAAAAGATTTTTCCTAAAATGTCTAATAAAGCAATCGGTCTATAATTAGCGGGGTCCTCCCGATTACCTTTTTTATAGATCGGGACGATAACCGCTTTTAACCAAGTCTCTGGAATTTGATGCGATTGTTCACAGGTCTCGAAAATCTTTCCAATCACTTTTGCCCAGTCTTTTGGGAATTCTTTTAGGATGGTGTTTGTCAATCCGTCCGGGCCGGGTGCTCTGGATGTTTTCAGACTTCTTATTTTTTTTTCAATGTCTGACACATTGGCTATCGACACCCAGGACGTGTTTGTTGCCGGTTTCAGGGCTTTTGTCAAGTTCTGAGGTTCCTCAAATTCCTTTGAAATGTACTCCATCCATTTTGCCTCTGATACGGCATTAGTTGGTATTAGATTATATGATACGTTGCTTTTTTTAATTAAGGACCAGAAGTCGCTAGATTTGTTGGTAATCAATTTTTTCATCATTTCTTCTGCATCCAACTGATATTGTGTCGCTTTTGCTTGTTTTCTCCAAGAAGTATATCTTTTTACTTCTAGTTTCCAGTTTAACCAGTCTTGTACCCGATTTGTTTTTTTTGCCTTTCTTTTTAATTGCCGCCCAAGTTTCCTTTGTTCTACCAATTCTTTATTGTATGCATGGGCGGGCTGTGGTACGGCCTTCTTTATGGCTACTATTGGTTTCTGGTATGGTACAAGGAGAGGTAAATAGTCCGGTTTCTCAAGTATTTTTGCTTGTTGATTTGCTGTTACTTTTTCATCCCAGGCTAATTTTATTTGTTGGATGTTTGTTTCCGTTATGCGTAGACGGGTTTGTTGCACATTTGTTTCCAGTGTGGCTTTGTGTACCAATTTCGTTGGTCTCCGACCATTCCACTTACAAGTGAGTAAGTTATGGTCACTGTTGTTTGTTTTCAGCACTTTGAAGCTCACTATGTTTGCTGCCAATCCGGATGATACGAAAATGTAGTCTAGGGTAGCTTTTGACGCTCCCCTTTCCCAGGTCGGGATATTCAGTTGGTTTGGGAAGAGAGTCGCTATATTTTGTAAATTTCTGGAGCTTGTTACTTTCATCCATGCTTTTCCCCGTTTTTGTGTTGCGGTCGTCCCTGTTTTCTCTGTTTCTTCATTGCAAATGGCGTTTAAATCGCCACATACAATGATCTCGATATCGTCAAAGTCTTCATACAGCTGATCAATAGTTGCGCTCATTATTGCACAGAAAGCCTTTGTTGTCGTCCGCTGCGGGTTCCAATAGCAATTTATAATTGCTAGGGTATTTCTTGTGGCGCCATTACCCTTTCCCATGGGGGGAGACCATGTGGAAAGGGTCACCAGCATGTCGTATGCTTCTCTCCATTTCTTTGGAGGTTCCAGTCCTAAGCCGTTTTTAATGGCTGTGAGCAAACCAGACGATGGTCTTCCTAAAGGACCTCTGATTGCTGCCGAGGTTTCTACGCAGAATCCATCCAACGTGGGTTTCTCAAGTAGCCACGTCTCTTGAAGGCATACTATATCAAATATGCCCAAATTTACATCCCCCGGTATTGTTAAGTGGTTATGCCCTCTGGTGTTCCATGAGCCTACCTTGTAATGGTTTTTATCGGGCCGTTCCTCTACGGATGAAGCCGATACCGATGTCTCAAGGTTCCGCCCTGTTTGTTGCTATTTTTGGGATTTCTTTGACCAGGTAAATGTAAACCAGTCCCACAGTCCTCTCGGCGATCTTGATTCCTGTATTTTAGCTGAAGTCTTTTGTAGCATAGCTTCTCCTCTGGAATGCCTGGTTTGTTGTGGTGATTTCTCATTTTCTCTGCTTCTATTACTATGTCTCCGTTCCTGTGGGTCACACCTGCTTTCTTGATGGCTACTCAGACGTGATTTGGTGGTTCCCCACTTTGAGGCCCCCTCCCGATTCAGTGGGACATTTCTTCGACTATATTTTGGATCTTCACGCACGTACTTGTTGTCCCTCTTTTCGTTCCATCGATTATGCGAATACAACATTTCAGTTTTTGAATGGTAATGTGTGCTCTGTTCGTTGATTTTTATTGGGTTTCTGCTTCGCTCCTCCTGCTGCGAGTATGTTAGCTCTCTCAAATGGAAACCCATATCTTTCAACTCTTCAAACGCTGATTCATCCAGATGCGTTATACTCTCAGCTTTTACATGTAAAAATGCTTTTGCTGTCTTACCCCTGTGGTACGGTTCGACCAAATCTAGGTCATTTGTTCTGAGGCCCCTAAGAGTTTTAGATTTTTTCAGGATCTGCAGAACCGTTGGCCGATTTAGAATTAAATTGTCTTCTTTAATGACCTGTTGCTCAAGTTTAAACAATCGGGTTTTGCCTCTTTCTACTAATTTCATTTTCCCATTTCCCCTCACGGGTACTTGTTTTCTCGGGCTACTTCTGCTTCTTAGCCTCGCTTTTTGTGGTGTTGCTTTGTTGTCTTTCTGGCTGTTAGTGTTAAAATTGTTGGCGTCTCTTTTTTCGGGCGATTTTTCCCTTCGCTCCACTAGCACCCACTTTTCTTCGTCGTTACTCAGAGGTCTTTTTTCTTCTATGATGTTTTTTTTTCCCTTCCTTATATTGTCTATTGGGGCATCGGTTAACACCTGTGTAATCGTGCTAGTTTGAATAGGTTTGTCATGTTGTGATATGTTCATCAATGATGAATCTAAAATGAACTCGTCCGCCGTCCTAGGTGATCTCCGATCTGAAGATTTCGGGGAGGACTGGACGTCGAGAGTTTGGATCTCGTCTTTCTTCATCTCTGTTTTATTTGCACTTTGAACCAAATGTGGTGGTTTTACTCTAGCTTCCCCGGAGAATGTATGTGAAGCTCTCGGTGTTGCTGATTTATTTTGGGTCGATGGTGGATTTACTGAGCTCTTCTCTATGATGACCTCCAGACCGTTCAACTCATAGTCTGATTTTTTGAATTTGTCTGCCACGTGCTTGCCCCCTTTTAAATGTTGTGATGTTTCCGGATTATTTTTTTGTTTCTCCAGAAGTTCGATTTTCCTTTCTAGAGTCTCTATTTTATTCTCCCACAGGATCTCTTGAATGCTTTTCTGTGCTTCTACTGCTGTTATATAGCTTTCTACATGAGCCATTTTTGCTATCATATTGGAGAGAATTGCTGTATTATCCTGGATTTCTTCTTTTAGTGCTTCAGATAACTTGCAAAATGGTGTTAAAACAATGGACATTGCCGACATGATTGTAGTCATGTCCGGTTTTTTAGTTGCAGAGTCTTTATGAATAGCCATGGCAATGTCGCTTAATCGTCGATTTTTTTGTGATGACTGTGTTTTTTCTGTTTTTTTTGGCGTCTCCAGAATTTGAGGACCCAGGCAGTCCATTTGGGAGATATTAGCCTGATCTGTTACTTGTTGGCCCTGCCTGGTTGCTCTCCGGTCTCGTTTTATGTCCTCGCTGCTTGTTTCAATCTCTGGGGCGATTTGGAGGCCTGCAGTCAGATGGGGTTGCGTCCACGCTAGCCGTATATCTTTTTCTTTGCTTATTTGGGATAGATTTTGATTTTCCTTCACAGGCTGGCTTTGGATACGACGTTCTCTGATCACCTCTGGCTGCCCTCCGTTGTTACCTTCTGCAGCTATTTTTTTCGTATTATTTGCATCCCGGGAATTGTTTTCTGGGTCCAACTGGATCTCTATACCTGGAGACTCTGGTATTCTGAGCTGAGTTTGTGTGTCACCCTTAGTAGTGGCCCCAATTTCACTTTTGTTCCTATTTCTATTTGTTACACTTTCTATGATGTTTGATTGTTTTTCCAACCCTCCGACCTTTGTGGAGGTTTCCACTGTTTTTCTTACTTTCGACCCTGGCATAGCTTCTTGCAACACTTCTAACATCTCTGCGTCTGATAACTCCGAATCCACTGTTAATTTTCGTTTGTACTGTTGCGTAAAGAAGGTTTTTAAAGGACAGGATAGTAGCGGTGCCGGGAGCTTTGTGGTTGAGAGTCTTTTTATTTTTATCGCATTTCCTTCCACTCTACTTCTCTGATTTTGGTTTTTCAAAATCTTCTTATTTACGAGATATAGTCTTCTTTCGCGGGGTCTGATTTTTCTTCGATTTCACTTTTTTCTTTTTTAGTTGGTTACAACTTGTTTTTACTTGTTCATAATCCGTTTCTTTAGTTGAGTCTTCCTGGTCAGTTTGTCTATTATTTGCGCCTGTTGTTTCACTCTCTGAAAAAACTTCATCACTTTCTGAGAGTGATTCGGCGAAGCTTATCTCTACCAATCTCTTATTGACTTTTGGAGTTCTTCTATCCAGTTGTCTCTTCTTTGACCTGTTAGATTTACTTTGGTCAAAAATCTGCTCTTTATATGTGGAGTGGATCATCGCTTCAACGTTTAGTGTTTTCTGCATAAGGTCTGATTTGTTTATTATGATTTCACCAGTCTTTTGGCATGGGGGCCTCTGTTCTTCGGGTCCCTTTGGATCTTCCCACGTTGGCTCCAGATGGAGGTTTTGTTCCTTTGTTGTAGTTTTTCCAGGAAATTTCCCCTCCGGAGTTATCGAAGCTCCGTCTACCCCTCTGCTCCGATCTCGCCCCCCCGCTCGAGCCCCGCAAAGGTGCCGATGCTGGCCATCCTCCGATAGCCACTGCCTCCTCACCCCTCGTCGTCAAGACGGTATGCGGGCCCCTAGCTGCGGCGCAGGTGGGCCGGACGGGCGTGTTGTCTAACTCGTCTGTTGCTTCATTCTGGGTCCTCACGTCCGTCACCAGATTCATCTCTTCGGCCTCGTTGGCAAGCCGCTCGTCTGTGAGTGCTTTTTCCGAGCGGACTTCTCGGTGGACTCGATTGACCCCCCCGGATCGCCACACGAGGTCTGAGAGGTCCACCGGATCCGGAGGCTGTAGGTTGTCGTCTGGTGGATACTCCTTTGCCGTTTGTCTCATCGGTAGCAACGGCGCCCATAATGCAGGTAAACCCGTCTGTGAGAGTTTCTGGGGTTTCAACTGAGTCCTCAATGACGGCTTACCTCTCGGCTGTTTCAGAGTCATTGCTGGAACATCCCTCGCGGGCTCTGCTGATGCTGCTGGTTCTCTTTCCGGGATGATGATGATGATGTCGGAGAACAGCAAAGCCTCGTCCTCTCCTGTCGGCTCCAACTCCGATACTGGAATCATCAGCAGCGGTCGTGCTTCGGGCCGCACCTCCGGTTCCATTTTAAGCTTACTGCGCGTCTGCAGCGGACTGCCGCAGACTGGCTCACACCTCGGCTCGCAGCTCCGCTCACCGCTCCGCGGTGTTCTGGGGATTAAGAAAACAAAAACGAACTTCCTCACACAATGATGTGGTCTGGTTGCAGGACTGCCGCAGACTGGCTCACACCTTAATTAGTTGGAATACCTGTGGGTTCCCTCACCTGTTGGGGCCAGTGCATTATAAGTCCACAACATTATAGTACTGCAAGAAACTTGGCTAGTTGAAAAACCGATATGGGAATATCTTGTTACATGCAGCCAAGTCATCTGCCCGTGGTAGACTGTCTTCAGGCCTTGTAATTGCTATCAAAAACCATAAGGATTGGCACATATTCTGGGCAGCACCCAACTTGTATCTACTTTTGGGAAAAAAATAACATACCCGGGAGGTGTGATTGCTGTTGTCAACATGTATCGTAACCCGAGGGGCATAACTGACGGATTCTTTTTTGATCTAGAGAACTAACTGAATACCATCCTTGAGACAACTGGAATAACCAATTCTATACTTATCGGTGACTTAAATATGCAACTGTTGCCCCCTGAGATTTCAGCAACCCATGATAGTCAACAATGCTAGACCACGCTTCACTTGGTACACCCACGATTTAACATCATTTAACAACAATATAGAGAGCAGTTACTTAGATGGCACAGCAGCCAAAAGGAGTCTATACATCCTTTCTTCATTTATAACGGGATTCCAAATGAAAACTAACATCTACTACAAACCTAGACATGATTTTGATGCTTTGGTTCAGACGAAAATAATCCTTGTTGCGCAAGCAGGAGGGTTGTTGCTGCTTCGAACGGCTTTGACAAAGGCAGAGTCATAAGAGCACTCAACTGTCAATATAAAAATTGGTACGTTCACATCCAATGCATCTGTTACAATCTGATGGGGAGACAATGTTGCGCCATATTTCTCAGAAAAAGACTGGCCAAATATGGGCCTCGATTAATATTGCCAACCACACAGCACAAAAGCCAGCGCAACTGAACAGTGTAAACGAGAACGATAGGGTGTCATACTTTACAAACGTGTATGCGAGACCACCGTGCAACAAAGATGACACTGTCTCAGAGTTATCTGACTACGAGGGATTACAGATTCTAGAGGAAGATATTTTATTTTACATTACCAAAGTTAATTCACAGGCTCATGGCCTGGACGGGTTATGCAATCTTATGTTTAAACAGAATTCCATCCTCTGGTCAAAAATCCTGTATCATGGCGTTCGTCAGTAATAGTTCCCATCTTTAAGAAAGGCGATCAATCCTCTCCTAGCAACTACAGACCGATTGCGCTTTTAGATGCGCCAGATAAATTGCTTTCCAAATTTCTCTCGAGGGACTTCAACAGATGGAACTCAGATTTCAAGAGGGACCCATTCCAAACTGGATTCATTCCATGCATCGGTACTAGTGTGAACCTACCAACACTCCCCTGAATCATCGCATATCATGACTCTTTAAACCAATCCTTGTTGTCGATTTGCGAGCTGCATTCGACTCGATTTCAAGAGAGTTTTTATTCCAGAAACTGATTCAACAAGGGTGTCCGTCCTATATCGTTTCCCTCATAAAAGATTACATAAAGAGAACATCATACAGGTGAGACTAACATCGGATGGTATATGATCTGTACCAATAATGACACACAGAGGCCCGAGGCAGGGTTGCACCCTAGCCTCAGCCCTCTAACTTTTTCATCTCAGATGTGGGAAGAGCTTTTTTGAACATCATCACTGATCCCTGCAAATTGGACAACAAGCCTGTGTCATTTCTAATGTACGCAGACGATCTAGTCTTAATTTCGAAAACGCCTAAAGGTCTCCAAAGAGCTTTGGATGCTTTAGCAACTTATGCTGAAGAAGATCTTTTAACGATAAACTTATACAAGACAAAGATTATGCAGTGTAATCCAATTAAAAAACATCTAATTTGGGCTCTCAAGGTGACGCGATTGAAAAACGTGCAACATTACACCTATTTAGGCACAATAATAGCTAGTCAGAGAGGAGTAGAACTGTATAGAGAGATATTACAAGACAAGGTAATAACCTCCATCAAGCTAAAATCATATAAGCCAAATATGGCAAATTTACCATCGCTCCAGCCATAACATACTACTCTCAGAAGGTAACACTGATTCTTCTATACACATCAGAAACCAAACCGATTCTACCGGAGAAGACTTGGTCTAACCTTGATGGGAAATACTGGCATGGAATTTTACAGTTACCCCTCCCATCTACTCCAGTAGCAATGATACTCAACAAACTTGGCTTGATTTCCCTGCACACTCGGTATATCTGGCAGCTCGTGGTACTTTTTAGGAAGTGTTTACTAGCCATTCAAACCTGCACGGTGCTTACTGTCAGATTATGTTTTTTCATCTAACGATAAATGTATTACTAAATGGCGCAATATGGTTATTTATGCCCTTGCAGATGTCCCTCTACTGTTTCTTCTACAGAATCCGATGAAGGTTAAAGCCAAACTCTTCCAAAGAGATTGGATTAATACCAGAGAAAAAAGGGTAACCGTTATCGGGACTTTGATGCCGAACTATTTGCAATAAAAAAATACAGCAAGCTGCAGCATTATTTGTTGAAAATCACCATCTCAAATGCATAGAAATGACTTCATGCGCCTGAGACTCAATCTGTAGCCTAATAGAGAGCTGCAGGCCTGGCGGAAAATTATTAAGTACTTAGAGAATTTTTGTTGCTTTTGTAACAGAGTGGATCAAGAAGAAACATGGAGACATCTTTTGACAGAGTGTGTCACATTGACTGACCAGTGTCTTAAACACTTTGTATGCCATGGAGCTCTATTAGGGATCTAACTTCTGAAACTTTATGGAAGATAATCCATTCTGGCTTTCTTACACATGTGAGGATTAGAGCAATTGGCTTTCTTTACGACCCAAAACTTAAAGAGGGAAATGTTAGGATGGCAGAGTACCATCAACAGGGATTCACACTATAACTCGATAAGCAGGAAGAGAGTCAACAGATCAAAGAGCTTGTTGTATTCAAAATTGTTGTGCACTGTAAAGTTTCCAAACTTACGATCATTTGTTACCATTGATTAGATCCTTTTTCTCTTTTGCAAAAAAATGGATCGACATGGGGCTTAATTTCCAACTAGCTGAACGCACTGATGTGTGAACAGTGAAAGCTGTGTTGGGCCGATAAGGGTGAAGAAAGATGGCGTATAATCAGACTTGCTGTTGGCAGCCGCATTTGGAAAAAACATCTGCACTGAAATTCCCTCTGCATGCACCACACAGCCACAACACTTCTGTTTGGGGGCAGAGGGAGCCGGGATGGGGATAATACCAGCCAAGAAGACACACAAAGATCTGCTGTTACTGGAACCAAAATAGGAAAAACAAACCCACTGCACCTAAATACACCGGGCGCTTTGAAAAACCTCCAAGATGTACAATCGCCTTATAAATACACAAGAAAAAATACCTGCCAATACACGTCATGGTCCTTCCGCCACGATTATCTTCCTAAGCACGTATAGACATTCGGCATGAAAATGTCCCGACGACTTAAAAAGAAATACGTGAAAGACGTCATGATGCCGTAAAGGCATTTTATAAACTATCAGCAAACTTTTAAACAAATGCACCATGCTATCAGGTCGCATAGTGTGGCTAACTGTCCCGTTTTTTGCGGCATTGTCCTGTAATTGGGGACTATCTCCCCAAGTTTGCAGAGTGTCTGTGTGGGACGCAGGTTGTCTGCCTCCAGCACAGCCGCTCTGCAAACTGAAATGGCCATGTACACAGCAAGGTGGTGCTGCCGCCTGCTACTTTCTTTCTCCAGGCGGCTCTGCAGCCTTGACTCCTTTTGAACCTGCAGGTCGAGCTGTAACACTCTGACACCTGGCTTCTTTCAAATGCTAATGCTTTGTTCCTGGGGTCTTGATGGTCATGTTTGCAGTTAAAAAACGTGACCATCACTTCCTGAGGACAAACTATTTGCATTTCAATGAAGCCAGTTGTTAAGAGCCATTAACAAATTTAAATTACAAAAAGGGGCGGGCCAAAGTGAATGACATTGTGACATCACTGCCTTGTGGGCAAGTGTCCTGCAAAAGACTATCAAAAAGTTGGCCACCCTAGTCTCATAGGGACTTTAAATGTTTGATTGATAATTAAGGCCTCTCTTTACCAGTTTAAACATTTTTTAAATAAGAACACAATGATGTACAACAAATCAGTGAACTGAGAAAAGTACATCAAATATTCAAAAGAACATGTCAAAACCGAATAAACCTTCTCTGCCGCCCAACTCCATAAAACACGTTTCCCCCCTACATGAGAAAACACAAAAAAAGAACAATCCGCCCGTATTTTTGTAAATCTCACCCCTGATGCACATTACAACCCCCACCCAAAATACACAGAAATACCCCTCCCCCAATATTGCCTCATCCCTGATGCACATTATACACATACACAGAAATACAACCTTCCCCCGATCTGCATTCAAGTAACAATCAACATGATAAGACTTACCATAAACCAAACTGAAGCACCAAATAACTACAACGATACTACATTGCCTTTCCTCTGAGTCCCGCTTGTGCAACCAAAAGATGACGAAGTGAGCGTTGCAGAGCACGTGATGCAGATCACGTGAAGACGTAAGGGCAGAGCGTTGCTAGCGTCCGTTTCTCGAATGGGAACTAGACGCTACCCTTTACGAAACGTCATGTCCTGATTCCAGGCATCATCAGGTGAGTGCATGCGATCCAGCTCTTGTAGTGAATTTTATATGAATTTCTTTTAGCATCCATTCTCTTAGACGTTCTCACCCCTTTGTTATATTGTTAAGAGGAGCCCTTTTGCAACCTCAGGAAATGCACGTTGAAGCTGTAATTCGTTGTATTGTACTTATCGCATGTTGAAATTAAACATTGTAAGTACGTGACTTTCTAAACATCTGGTTTTGAAATTACACAGGGCAGCCTTTTGTTGTTGGTATTGTAGACGCAATAGCTGCTCCGAAGATTTTTTATGGTACAGTTAAGGCTCTGGAAGGCTCGCAGACGTAGTAACTGCTGTGCAGCTTCTACACAGACCCTGCTCTGGTGTAAGTGATTACATATATAGTAATCAGACCTGTTTCTTGACCAGGGCGAAGCGGGAGGCTGCCCGGGGCGCAATTGCCCCAGGGTGTGCAATTGCCCCGGTCCCTTGAGGGCAAAATGTCCCTTGGTGTGGGGCGCTATTGCTGTGGGGAGAGAAGCCAGTGTTGCCAACTCCTCAGTCCGGAAAGTAGCTAGAGGCTGTCCTAAAAGTAGCTAAAAGTCGCTAAATGACATCATTGCCTAATTTGCATAATTGCCTTTGCAAGCTGTGCAAAGGACGTAGGAGAGAGGACCAATGATGTGGGCCTACAATTCCCAGCATGCAGTGGGAAACTTGGCTGCTGTATAGAGTCACTGGCAACCCTACGTGGACCTATCATTAATTCACATAGAAGGTATCAATTCTAAATGCATTTTTCTGACATTGATAATGATTTGTTTGAACCCCAAAATGCGTAAATGAATTGATGATAAAATAGCTGCTGCTGCTACCGTCAGCTTGAAGCACATACACTACATACATGAATGTTTATCTCTACAGTTTTGCAGAACGATCTTTGAAATCGTGTTGACTTCCTAGCCCGATAATACAGCGTTCCATTGGGGACAAATCTCGCTGCATTCTCGTGCCGCTCGCAGGACGTGGCCTCAGTGACACGACTTCACTTGTTGTGTGGGAGCCTGGCTGCAAGGACGGGGGCATTGATTGGAGGTACTCCTATTGTTTTGGAGACGTACACCCTTTTCTATTGGTTTGGAAACGTGCAAGTCTCCAAACCAATAGAAAAAAGTGTACGTCTTCAAACCAATGCGACTCGGGAGAAAGTAGCTAGATTAGTCGCTAGTCGCTTTCTATGGAGAAAGTCGCTAGGGACCTGCACTTTGTCGCTAAATATAGCGACAAAGTCGCTAAGTTGGCAACACTGAGAGAAGCTGCAGCACAATAGCGGCAGCTGCTGACTTGCAGTCGAATAGTACTTGCGTAACGTTACGGAAGTCGGAGGCTCTCTGAACTTTCGCGCCACTTGCGGTGGGGGCATAAAAGGGCGCATTTCTCTTTCCTGGTGCTACCCGCCTTCGTAATCAAGCAGGAACAACAACCACGAAGAAAAAAAGACGGCTGCCTTTAAGCGTTCTCAGCTTCCCGCCCGACACTCCAGTTGCTTTCTACCTGTACACTTACACGTGCGCAAAGAAAGAAGACTGCATTGCCTCCCCGACTCGCTTGTGTGCAGAACTACTCAGAAAGAAGGTTGGTACATGAGGTTGATGCCAATGGAAAGGACGGAAGTGGAGGATTGGGATAAGCTTCGCCAGGCTTGGCTGAATGATCTTGGTGCAGATATTTCGATGAAGGAATGGGACTATTTGCTTTGCATAGGGGTGCAAGTAAAAATGGATTTGCGGCTGCAATATATTAGGCAAAGGATTCTTTACAGATTATATTGGACACCGTCTAAAATGGCTAGATTAGGGCTTTTGGATACTGATTCTTGTTGGGGTTGTGGATGTAGCGGAGGATCTTTAATGCATATGATGTAGGTGTGCTCAAGAGTGTCTGACTTTTGGTCCGATGTATTGGATAGATTGGACATCGTGGTGGAGGAGAGACCTCCACGTACTTCCTAGTTGACAATTTTATTATCCAATAGAGGAAGGGGGGATAAGACCAGGGTTGAAGCTGATTGGATTAATAGGGTTTTGGTACTAGCGGCAAAGCAAATATTACAAGTCTGGAAGTCAAGAAAGAAACCAAATGTGGAGGAATGGTTATTGGATGTGCAAACCTTGTTGAACTATGTTAATGTTAAAGGTCATTTGTACCGCGCACTATCACCACCGGAGTGGTCCCCTGGCGGCTCTGAAAGAGGGGGGGAGGGTGGGTTAGTGGGTGGAGGCTGGAAAAGTGCAAGATTACAGTGATGTGCTATTGGCAGCCTCAGCCCGGTGGTTCCGTCGGCTGGGCCTGGGGTGTATGCGGCCGGTAGTCGTCGTGTGCTGATGTGCGAGTCTGTGTTTTTTTGTTTTGTTGTTGCAGTGTAGTGAAGTTCGTGCCGTTTGCTGCGCTAGAGGTTTGTGGTTGTGTTTGGTTTGGAGTTTGATAGGTGTATGCAGAGAAGGAAATTGTTAATGGTATTCGTTAGTCATCTCTATCCTGGACTGAACCGGTTGGGCTCGCGTAACCTTACCCGACGGGATGCTTGTACACCCTGAGCCTCAGGAGGTACGTGCCTGTTTTTCCATTCGAGGCCGTTTGAGGATCTAGCTGTCCCCTCTGCCCGCTCCCATAATAACCTTGCATGCTCCTCACCCCCTCCACATGACTAGCGCCGCTGCTAGTGTCCATACACCCGGTTGTGTGGTGATTGGTGGTATCTTGTCCGTTCCACAGCCTCGTGGAACCTAGTTGTGGCTGTACGGGCGGTGGGGGATGGTAAGGGTTGGCTGGATTAGTTGTATCCGTTTCTCTGGGTCTCGCGGGTGGACCCCTGTGTCCAGCGTCAGCCCTACTGGTGCCCAGGGTACTTCTGTCGGTTCTAGGGGTTTGTCAATGTCCTTTTTTGATGAGTCGTTTGTCTTATTGTTGTTTCGGTTTTAGTCTCCGGTGTTGAAGAGGCAGGTTTTTAGTAATTTTCTGAATTTAAGGTGGTCTTTGGTGTTCCTTATTACTTTTGGGATGTTGTTCCAGGTTTTCGCGGCTAAGTGGTAGAAAGCGGTGCCTCCGAGTTTCTTCTTGATGTAAGGTTTTTGTTCCAGTCGGATTTCGTTGGTTGACCTGATCGGTCTCGTTGGCTTGTAGATTATTTTTTTTTGTAGGAATTCTGCTCCTTGTCCGCTGATTGCCCTGTGCGTTATGCACATTGTTTTGAAGATGATACGCTGTTTTACTGGGAGCCAGTGTAGTGTTTTTAGGGCCGGGGTGATGTGGTCTCTTCTGGATAGTTTGAGGAGTAGTCTGGCTGCAGTGTTTTGGATCCGTTGTAGCTTCTTCAGTAGGTATTCCGGTATACCGAGGTAGAGGCTGTTTGCATAGTCGATACTTGACATGATGAGGCCGACGATGGTGAGTGTTTTGTGTGTGAAGGAGAGGAAAGGTAGTATTTTTCTTGCCGTGTGGAGGAGGAA